>NC_091627.1:75040661-76240661 GCF_027580195.1 Bos mutus | reverse complement strand
TTCTCTGCCCACAATTCAGTTAAGCTAGAAATCAACAGAAGAATATAGAAACATAACAAAATAGAAACACTTAACCATTTCAAAATTCAAGAATATTTTCCAAAATAGCCTCTGAATCAAAGACGAAATAAAACCTGAGATCACAATTTATTTAGACATTAACAATAGAATAGAAATTTATAATAAAGCCTACAGGAAATGGCTAAGGTTGTATTATAAACAAATTTTATAACCTTAAATGTCTTTATTATCTTATGAAAGAATGAAAACAAATGATAATTGACAAAATAAAATATCCACTTATGATTAAAAGTGAAAAAAAACCCTGTCAGCCCAAGAAAGTAATTTTCTTAATCTGAGGGTTCTGTAATCTCTATGATGCATAACAAATCTTGTGTACCATCTGTGGTCAGGAATTCAGGTCCGGTTCTAGCTCAGTCAGTTGGTAACTGAGGCTGTGTTCCTCTCAAAGCCTGCTTCTCTCACATATTTTGTGGGTGCCTTAGTGGCAAGGTTCTAGAATAACGAGTAGAACTGGAAACACTATTGCAGTCATGTTTGGAAAATGCTGTTCTCCATAATGACACAGATCCTACCCCAAATCCCTCCAACAAACATGATGCATAATTTTGAGACCCTTAAACTATTTGCTTCACAGTCAAGAATTGTATAAAGTGAAAAGTAAAACTGTTAGTCACACAGTCATGTCCCAATCTTTGTGACCTCATGGTCTGCAGCCTGTCAAGCTCCTCTGTCCGCCACTTCATGGCAAATAGATGGGGAAACAGTGGAAACAGTGTCAGACTTTATTTTTTGGGCTCCAGAATCACTGCAGATGGTGATTGCAGCCATGAAATTAAAAGACGCTTGCTCCTTGGAAGAAAAGCCATGACCAACCTAGACAGCATATTAAAAAGCAGAGACGTTACTTTGCCAACAAAGGTCCGTCTAGTCAAGGCTATGGTTTTTCCAGTAGTCGTGTATGGATGTGAGAGTTGGACTATAAAGAAAGCTGAGCTCCAACTGAGCTCCAAAGAATTGATGCTTTTGAATTGTGGTGTTGGAGAAGACTCTTGAGAGTCCCTTGGACTGCAAGGAGATCCAACCAGTCCATCCTAAAGGAGATCAGTCCTGGGTGTTCTTTGGAAGGACTGATGCTAAAGCTGAAACTCCAATACTTTGGCCACTTGATGTGAAGAACTGTCTCATTTGAAAAGACCCTGATGATGGGAAAGATTGAAGGTGGGAGGCAAAGGGGATGACAGAAGATGAGATGGTTGGATGGTATCACCAACTCAATGGACATGAATTTGAGTAAACTCTGGGAGTTGGTGATGGACAAGAAGTCCTGGCATACTGCAGTCCATAGGGTCGCAATGAGTCGGACATGACTGAGCTACTGAACTGAACTAAATATTTTTGTACAGCATAGAATCCAAAAGAATATCTTAAGAAATTATTAGAATTAATAAAAGAATTTAGCAAGGTTGCTAAATACATCAATATTTTTAAAAACCAAAAACATGTCTATGCATCAGCAATAAGAGTTAAAATGTAGTGAGACAGGAAAAAATTTAAAAAGGGTAAGAAAGGAAAAACCTATATACCAGCAAAGAAGCAAAGCCTAGAAAATAACATATAACTAAAGATCATTCATTGATGGTTGAGCCAGATACATGAAACTAAGTAGGGAAAAAAACCTCAGGCATTTATGGAAACAGTGTATGATAAAGATGGCATTCAAAGCGGAGATGTATCAAGATGTACTCTTGATACAAATGGCTTAATATTTCAAAAAATGTAAAGTTAAAATGACTATTCATTTTTTTACACCAAAATAAAATCCAGAGGATCTAAAACATAAATTAAAAATTAATAAATAAAGCCATAAAAGCAGTAATGAAAACAAAATTAAGGAAATACATCATTTGCAAAAGTATCAAAAGCACCACACACTTAGGAATAAATCTAAAAAGATATGATGACCTCTACCCAGAAAAATATGAAACAGTACTATTAAAGAAGATTGAAATGACTATGTTAATGAACTGGTAGACTCAATATTGTAAACATGTAAATCATTTCCAAACTGTTCTATACATTCCCTGCCCATCTATACACACAAGGTAAACTAATTTAAGAACCCAACAGGTTTTTACAGAAATCAACTAATGTTTATGGAAGTGCAAAGAACCAAAACTAGCCAAGACATTCTTGAAAAAAGACAGTAGGTTTGATTTACCGGCTATGAAGACTTACTATAGTAATAAGATAATCTGGTTTGGAAACAGGGAGAAAGAAATCAAAGTAAATGAGAGGACAGAGAACCAGATCCATAGAATATGCAGACTCTTGGCTTTTGGACAAACCCTGCGTGGCAAGCCTTGAGGAAAGAAGGGTTTTTCTGTACTTCAGAATGGGGCACTTGGACTTAATATGGGGAAAAAATTGAATGAGGAACTTTGTAAGTTATATTTGAATCCTTTTCTGCTAGAGGATTATATACTCCTACTCTTTGCCATGTGATTTATAGTGTGTTCCTGTGGGAGGAGTATAGTTCTCCATCTCATTGAGTCTGTCACATCTACTCAGATTAAGTGTAGCAGGGTCTTGCTCTTTCCTTCTGCTACAAGAATGGTGGTGGTGGTGGTTTAGTAACTAAGTTGTGTCTGACTCTTGCAACCCCATGAACTGTAGCCTGCCAGGCTCCTCTGTCCTTGGGATTCTCCAGGCAAGAATACTGGAGTGGGTTGCCATTCCCTTCCCCAGGGGATCTTTCCAACCTGGGGATCAAAACCAGGTCTTCTGGATTGCAGCAGATTCTTTACCAACTGAGCTATGAGGGAAGCCCACAAGAATGGTATATCCCATAAAGGGGCTATTTCAAGACTGGGTTCCAGAATAAGAATACACATAGGGCTTGGAATGAGAAGACACCTGCGGTAGAGCTGAAGCATCAGACCTGCAGTTGCTGACATTAATATGAGCAAGAAACATGTATGTTGTCACTAAAATTTTGAGGTGTGGGTTTTTTGTTACTGCGGCAAAGCTAACTAATAGAGACTTTATGTCATACCTTACATAAAAATAAATTCCAGGTGGCTTAAACATGTAAATATCAAGGGAAAACAATAAACATTTAAGAAGATGATATGGAAAGCATGTCTTTATGAACCCAGGAGAGGGGAGATATGTTGTTTTTGTTCATTTGTAGTCTTCTTGTTTTGAATCCTATCATGTTCTTATTGGGGCTTCCCAGGTGGCTCAATGGTAAAGAATCTGCCTGCCAATGCAAAGGAGATGCAAGAGATGCAGGTTTGATCCCTGGGTTGGGAAGATCCTCTGGAGGAGGAAATGGCAACCTATGCATATGCATGCTCTCGCCTGGAGAATCCTACAGACAGAGGAGCCTAGTGGGCTACAGTCCATAGTCTCACAAAGAGTTGGACATGACTGAGCACACAAGCACACATGTTATTATTACTGTTTTATTCAGTCAGTGCTTGTTTATATTTGCCTACATATTTATTACTTCCATTGCTTTTTATTCTTCTCATATATCACACCCATTTCAGGCATCTACCTGTTTGGGGTCTTTCTCTACATAGAAGAAAGGATCACTTTCTTTCTCATTGAAATACATCCTTAGAATTTCCTTTATGATGCAGGCTTCAAAAGTTGCTGCTCAATAGTCACAGTTCCACAGCTCTAGAGCACTATAGTTGTGACATACAGGCTTATTGCTTCTCAGCATGTGGGATCTTCCTGGATCAGGGATCAAATCCATGTCTCCTGCATTGGCAGTCAGATTCTTTGCCACTGAGCCACCAGGGAAGCCCAATAAATGCTTGTTAAGTTGTACGGATATAAAAATATATAGAAGTGTTGAGTATTTCTTTTGGCCTAGGAGGTTTAACAAGGAGTTTTACCTTGGTGCAGAAAGTGAGAGCAGCAGGGTTTAGTTTTGTTGAACCACTGCTGCTGCTGCTGCTAAGTCACTTCAGTCGTGTCCGACTCTGTGTGACCCAATAGACAGCAGCCCACCAGGCTCCCCTGTCCCTGGGATTCTCCAGGCAAGAACACTGGAGTGGGTTGCCATTTCCTTCTCCTGCATAGTGGTTAAAGGTTCTGTATTCAAGTTTCATGTGTTCAAGTCCCACTGAGTTTTCCAGGAAAGCCCTTCTCTTTTATATTTTCTATATCTTTGTTACTTTATGCAAAATTTTGCATAATTTTTGTTACCTACCTTTTCCTTCACTAATTCTCTCTTTATTTTTATCTAATTTGCTTGTTAAACACATTCATTTGACTTATAATTTCACTTTCCAAATTTCATTTCTATAAGATTTGTTTCTCTGATATGTTTAGTCATTCCTCATATTATTGTTCTTTACTCATTTTCCTCCTTACATTTTTAAAATTTCACATTCCATTTCTGATAAATCCTCTATCTGAAGTCTTTGATGGTTTGATTGTACTAACTCTAGTTTCTACTGGCTCTTGATCAAAATATCTTACTTTCTTCTGCATTTTGCAGTTTTTGATTACATATTATATTTTACAAAATTTTATCTCTGGGAATATTTTGAGGCTGGAGTGAAGATAGGTTTCCTTCTGTAAGGTACACAAGGGTACATTCTAAGAATAATTAATGCCAAATAAGTTCTCAGCTTTACTTTCTAAGTTAAATGTTAGTCACTTAGTCATGTCCAGCTCTTTGCAACCCCATGGACAGTAGCTCACCAGGCTCCTCTGTCCATGTTATTCTCCAGGCAAGAATACTGGAGTGGGTTGCCATTCCCTTCTCCAGGAGATCTTCCTGACCCAGGGATCGAACCTGGGTCTCCTGCATTGCAGGGAGATTCTTTACCAGTTGAGCCACTAAGGAAGCCCTAAAGTGAAAGTAAAAGTGTTAGTCACTCAGTTGTGTCTGACTCTTTGTGACCCACTAGACTGTAGCCAGCCTGCAAGTTCCTCTGTCCATGGGATTTCCCAGGCAAGAATACTAAAGTGGGTAACCATTCCTTTCTCTAGGGGATCTTCCCAACCCAAGATCAAACCCAGGTCTCCCGAATTATGGGCAGATTCTTTAACATCTAAGTGAACTCTGGTTATAAGTCTAGTTGCCAGAAGAATTTGGTTACAAACTCTTAAGTGAGTGTTTGTCTTTTTTTTTTTTTTTTTACTTAGTAGCAAAATTTGAGGCAGAGAATTCTTCTTGCAGTCTCCTGGGTTAGGGGAGAGGGTAATGGATTTCTTCTTACTCCTCTTTTACTACAGTAAGTCAAGGCTTTTAAGATCCGAGTTTCATTAGGTCTCAGATGCTCCCACTCCCACCAACCCTTGGGGTCCATGGACTTTGCCTCTTATTTCTAGTACCTAGGAAGCTGTAACAACCAAAATTCAAATTTACCCAGTTGAGTAAATGCCCTCAAGGAAAAAATCAATTTTACTGCTCAGCCTTGGGTTCTACCTCACCCTTCATTCACTTAGTTTTTGGCATATGTATTCCTTATTTTCTTGCTAGATCACTCTACATTTTAAAAGATGGTTGTAAATTTTACTGTGTTTTATTCATTTTTACCAGAAGGGTTGGCCAGTTTACTAGTTTGCCATACTGCTGGAAATTGACTTTTTATCTGTAAGTATATTAACATTGATGATTAAGCTGCAACTTCTTTGACTTTGGGGAAAATATTTATTAGATTTCCAGTTATTTCTTCATTTTGACTAGGGAAACTGTCTTTGAAACCAACTTTTTTGGAACTTCAAGCTGATGTGTATTTTCTTTACAAGATAAACTCTCAAATAGTGGCTTAATTTCTAAGTCCCTCATGTTCTGTTAAGCTTAGGGGCACACAGCAGCAGAGCCGAGCTACAGTTGATTTATATTGATTCTTTCTCTCCTTGCATCTTTGTAAATATTTTTGTTACCTGGAAAATTACACATTAAACAAACTGAGAATGGTTTTTAAAATACAGAGTGAAGTAAAGTACCTATGTGTAAATGGTTAATTGTATACACAGAAAACACAGGCCCTTGATATTTGTTAGGACACCTCAAGTCATGAGTTTGCTGTAAATAACCAAATTTCCAAATACCACCACAAGATGTAATTTCTCCCATGAATTGTAGTCAATTAATTACTGCAGTTTTAAGTTCTTTCAAACCTTTGAAGAGTTTCTAATATAGTACTCAGTTCAGTCACTCAGTCCTGTCGAACTCTTTGCTACCCCATGAATCGCAGCATGCCAGGCCTCCCTGTCTATCACCAAGTCCCGGAGTTTGCCCAAACCCATGTCCATCGAGTTGGTATGCCATCCAGCCATCTCATCCTCTGTGGTCCCCTTCTCCTCCTGCCCCCAATCCCTCCCAGCATCAGGGTCTTTTCCAATGAGTCAGCTCTTCACATGAGGTGGCCAAAGTATTGGAGTTTCAGCTTTAGCATCATTCCTTCCAAAGAAATCCCAGGGCTGATCTCCTTTAGGATGGACTGGTTGGATCTCCTTGCAGTCCAAGGGACTCTCAAGACTCTTCTCCAACACCACAGTTCAAAAGCATCAATTCTTCAGCGCTCAGCTTTCTTCACAATCCAACTCTCACATCCATACATGACCACTGGAAAAACCACGGCCTTGACTAGACAGACCATTGTTGGCAAAGTAATGTCTCTGTTTTTGAATATGCTATCTAGGTTGGTCATAACTTTCCTTCCAAGGAGTAAGCGTCTTTTAATTTCATGGCTGCAATCACCATCTAGTGATTTTGGAGCCCCTCCCAAAAGAGGTCTGACACTGCTTCCACTGTTTCCCCTTCTATTTCCCATGAAGTGATGGGACCAGATGCCATGATCTTCGTTTTCTGAATGCTGAGCTTTAAGCCAAATTTTTCACTCTCCTCTTTCACTTTCATCAAGAGGCTTTTGAGTTCCTCTTCACTTTCTGCCATAAGGGTGGTGTCATCTGCATATCTGAGGTTATTGATATTTCTCCCGGCAATCTTGATTCCAGCTTGTGCTTCTTCCAGCCCAGCGTTTCTCATGATGTACTCTGCATAGAAGTTAAATAAGCAAGATGACAATATGCAGCCTTGACGTACTCCTTTTCCTATTTGGAACCAGTCTGTTGTTCCATGTCCAGTTCTAACTGTTGCTTCCTGACCTGCATATAGGTTTCTCAAGAGGCAGGTCAGGTAGTCTGGTATTCCCATCTCCTGAAGAATTTTCCACAGTTTATTGTGATTCACACAGTCAAAGGCTTTGGCATAGCACTGCTGCTGCTACTGCTGCTAAGTCACTTCAGTCGTGTCCGACTCTGTGTGACCCCATAGACGGCAGCCCACCAGGCTCCCCCGTCCCTGGGATTCTCCAGGCAAGAACACTGGAGTGGGTTGCCATTTCCTTCTCCAATGCACGAAAGTGAAAAGTGAAAGTGAAGTCACTGAGTCGTGTCTGACCCTCAGCAATTCCATGGACTGTAACCCACCAGGCTCCTCTGTCCATGGGATTTTCAAGGCAGGAGTACTGCAGTGGGGTGCCATTGCATTCTCCATAGCACTAGTCTTTTATAAACCTATTAAAATAAATAAACCTATCCTACCTTACATAATGACTGGGCATATATGCTAAAATCCCTTCAGTTGTGTCCAACTCTGTGACCCCGTGAACTGTAGCCCACCAGGCTCCTCCGTCCATGGGATTGTCCAGGCAAGAATACTGGAGTGGGTTGCCATGCCTTCCTCCAGGGGATCTTCCCAACCCAGAGATCGAATCCAGGTCTCCAGCATTGTGGGTAGATTCTTTACCACTAATGCCACCTTGGAAGGCCAACATAATGACTGAAGTAACATTAACTATAAACATGGTCTGAAACTGCAAAATTCAGTCTTTGCTGATGCACTTGTAGCTACTCAAAAGTGTTGTGTATACAGAATGACAAGTCACAGATCAGCAGGGTCCTTCTGTCCTTCTTAGTGATTATCTAGCATCAGGGTTGGGAGAGATGTGGAAAGGGGATTATAGAGGAAGATACAGTATGAAAGCAGAAAACCGAGGACCAACCTCCAAAGGCATTCATAACTTTGTGCTTCCTTTAAGAACAGTATGATTGACTTCCCTTCTAGCCCCGTGGCTAAGACTCTGCACTGCTTATGCAAGGGACCCAGGTTCCATTCCTGGTCAGGGAACTAGATCCCACATGCTACAACTAAGAGTTTGCCTGATGCAACTAATACTATGACCCCGTGGAGCCAAATAAATACTTAAAAAAAAAAGAACAGTATGACTGACAACTACTTTTTGTCTCCTTTGCAACTCTATTCATTTCCTGGCATAATGATAACACTAAAGGTATTGCTGAAACAAAGTAGCTGTCTTTGAATATAGGCAGGTTCTCTGTGAGCTGAACAGTTCTGTGCTAGGATATGTTTCCTGTATGATATATATTTTTTTTTTTTTGGCTGCACTGTGCTACATGCGGGACCAGGGATTGAAACCATGCTCCACCCTGCATTGGGAGTGTGGAGTCCAGGGAAGTTCCCTATATGAATTTCTTAAGCTTGAGAGGAGCTAAAGGGAAGGAGCTGAAGCTGCCTTCCCTATTATCATTACATCATGCAGGCTGTTGAACCAAATTTTCCTTTTGTGGCTTCAATTACAGCAGTAGAAGCTATAGCACTATTGCCTCATAGAGATGCCTCTACAGACCTCCAAACCTTCGCCTGAGTTCCATTTCTGTAAAAGGAAATTATTTTCCGTGCATTTCCTCAAATACTAGTTAAAGGCTTTTCATATGTCACTGAAGTTTTATTGTTTTATTTCTCACTTGAAAATTAGTTGTGCAAGACAAGGGTGGCCACTCTCACCACTACTATTCAACATAGTTTTGGAAGTTTTAGCCACAGTGATCAGAGAAGAAAAAGAAATAAAAGGAATCCAGATTGGAAAAGAAAAAGTAAAACCTCTCACTGTTTGCAGATGAAATGATCCTCTACATAAAAAACCCTAAAGACACCACCAGAAAATTACTAGAGCTAATCAATGAATATAGTAAAGTTGCAGGAGATAAAAGTAACACACAGAAATCCCTTGCATTCCTATATACTAACAATGAAAAAACAGAATGAGAAATTAAGGAAACAATTCCATTCACTATTGCAATGGAAAGAATAAAATACTTAGGAATAAATCTACCTAAGGAAACAAAAGACCTATATATAGAAAACTATAAAACAAAGAGGACAAAAATAGATGGAGAAATATACCATGTTCATGAATCAGAAGAATCAATATAGTGAAAATGAGTATACTACCCAAAGCAATCTATAGATTCAATGCAATCCCTATCAAGCTACCAATGGTATTTTTCAGAGAACTAGAAAAAATAATTTCACAATTTGTATGGAAATACAAAAAACCTAGAATAGCCAAAGCAATATTGAAAAAGAAGAATGGAACTAGAAGAGTCAACGTGCCTGACTTCAGACTATACTACAAAGCTACAGTCATCAAGACAGTATGGTACTGACACAAAGACAGAAATGTAGATCAATGGAACAAAATAGAAAGCACAGAGATAAATCCACGCACCTATGGACACCTTATCTTTGCCAAAGGAGGCAAGAATATACAATGGAGAAAAGACAATCTCTTTAACAAGTGGTGCTGGGAAAACTGGTCAACCACCTGTAAAAGAATGAAACTAGAACACTTTCTAACACCATACACAAAAATAAACTCAAAATGGATTAAAGATCTAAATGTAAGACCAGAAACTATAAAACTCCTAGAGGAAAACATAGGCAAAACACTCTCTGACATAAACCATGGCAAGGATCCTCTATGACCCACCTTCTAGAGTAATGGAAATAAAAGCAAAAATAAACAAATGGGACCTAATTAAACTTAAAAGCCTTTGCACAATGAAGGAAACTATAAGCAAAATTAAAAGATAGCCTTCAGAATGGGAGAAAACAATAGCAAACAAAGCAACTGACAAAGAATTCATCCCCCAAATATACAAGCAACTCCTGCAGCTCAATTCTGGAAAAATAAACAACTCAATCAAAAAATAGGCCAAAGAACTAAACAGACATTTCTCCAAAGAAGACATACAGATGGCTAACAAACACATGAGAAGATGCTCAACATCACTCATTATCAGAGAAATGCAAATCAAAACCACAATGAGGTACCATCTCACACCAGTCAGAATGGCTGCTATCAAAAAGTCTACAAGCCATAAATGCTGGAGAGGGTGTGGAGAAAAGGGAACCCTCTTACACTGTTGGTGAGAATGCAAACTAGTACAGCCACTATGGAGAACAGTGTGGAGATTCCTTAAAAACTGGAAATAGAACTGCCATACTACCCAGCAATCCCACTGCTGGGCATATACACCGAGGAAACCAGAATTAAAAGAGGCATGTGTACCCCAATGTTCACTACAGCACTGTTTACAATAGCCAGGACATGGAAGCAACCTAGATGTCCATCAGCAGATGAATGGATAAGAAAGCTGTGGTACATATACACAATGGAATATTACTCAGCTATTAAAAAGAATTCATTTGAATCAGTTCTAATGAAGTGGATGAAACTGGAGCCTATTATACAGTGAATTGTCAGAAAGAAAAACACTAATACAGTACATTAATGCATATATATGGAATTTAGAAAGATGGTAATGATGACCCTATATGTGAGACAGCAAAAGAGACACAGATGTAAAGAACAGACTTTTGGACTCTGTGGGAGAAGGTGAGGGTGGGATGATTTGAGAGAACAGCACTGAAACATGTATATTATCATATGTGAAACAGATCGCCAGTCCAGGTTTGATGCATGAGACAGGGTGCTCAGGGTTGGTGCTCAGGGTTGTTGCACAGGGATGATCCTGAGGGATGGGATGGGGAGGGAGGTGTGAGAGGGGTTCAGGATGTACATGTACATCCAACCCATGTACACCCATGGCTGATTCATGTCAATGTATGGCAGAAACCACTACAATATTATAAAATAATTAGCCTCCAATTAAAATAAATAAATTATTTTTTTAAAAGAAAAGAAAAGTAGTTGTGCTCTGCCTTGGAATTTGCTAAAATACTCTTATAAACTAAATTTATTCTCTCTCTCCTCTCTCTCTTTGGAGGTATATGGGAGACTTATCACATCATTTATCAACCTGAAAAAAACTAGAGATTTTGACAATGGGCTATAATTAATCCCAAATTATTTTCAGTCTAAGATCACTTACTTCCTTAGATTTGTCACATTTCTTCAACAACATTAGGACTAAAGACTATTTGTCTTTGCAGGGCTCTTTTCACAGACACAAAAAGAGAATTTTTGTACCTCTTGGGATTTACTGCATATGCAGTTGATGAAGAAAAGCAAAGTTACACTGAGGTGAGGCTGCTGGGCAATAGGCTGGGCATACCTCCTAGATTCGTACAGGGACTTCAGATACTCCAAACTTGTAGCCATCTATTCATATTTGTACTCACAAAATTGCACAGTTCTGCCCATAATAAAACTTCAGGGTCACTTAAAGATAGTCAAGCCAGAAAATATTGTTTCCAAGTGCTAGTGACCAGGTATTTCCAAATATATTGAGTTTACTTGGAATTCTCCAAGCCTTCAAATAACTGAATCTCAGAATTAGCATTTTAAATAATGCAGTATATTTCTTTTCCTCCTGTGAAATTCAATAGAGAGTAGATTTCATATTTGCTCTAAGAAAGAAATTGCAGACTTAGTTCATTGAAATTTATTTGACATCAAATATCAAGACTAACATAAAAATTATTAATTTGCTGCTCAGACCTTTGCACTCATTGGCTTTTCATCTGCTCAGAGCATTCATTCTGAATCCACCACATATTTCTGATGCCAGTTTTTGTAGTTGCTTTAAAAATGAGTTTTCCATAATCCACCCTTCTTATAAATAGCTCTCTCCAGTAATGGAGTATGTTAACTCCAGATCAGAGAAAGATGAGGAACTTAATATGAACTATAAAATCATCACACATGTGATATCTTTGGGAAAATTTCAGGTATTTATTGTTACTCAGGTCCTGGTTGTCCAAATTTTTGTTTTTCTTTGTATCCTTTTTGAGGAAATACCTATCCTGATCACGTCACTACAGGAGGTAAGGCAAGAGATAAGATTCAGTAGAGTTATTATCTTTTCTATTTGTCAAAGTTTGCTAAAAAGAGAAAAGGCTTTGCCAGTAGCATGAATTATAGACTTTGAGATATTACAGGGACTCTGGGCTATCCTGGGAGTGGAGCTCCCAGTATACAAAGGAAAATTAGGTTCAACCTTTAGAATTTTACCCATGTGTTTTGCCCTTTAAATAATGCACATATGAAAATTAATGATGATTAAATACTCAACAAATACCCACAAAATGTATCAAGGGTAATTTCTACTACTTCAAGGGGAAAAAAAAAAAAAACTGAGTCACCTGCCTGCCAGTGCAGGAGATGTAAGAGACACAGATTCGATCCCTGGTTCGGGAAGATCCCCTAGAGGAGGAAATGGCAACCCACTCCAGTCTTCTTGCTTGGAGAATCCCATGGACAAAGGAGCCTGGTAAGCTACGGTCCATGGGGTCACAGAAAGTCAGACACGACTGAAGCAACTTACATGCAGGCACCTTTTAAAAAAGCTATAGATTTTATTGTTTTAATATACATTTTATGGTTATTCCAAAGATAATTTTAAGTTATGGTATAGTGATGCATGGGACTTCCCAGGTGGCACAGTGGTAAAGAACTTGCCTGCCAATGCAAGAGACACAGGTTTGATCCCTGGGTCCCTAGGAAGATCCCCTGGAGGAAGGCATGGCAAACCCACTCCAGTATTTTTGCCTGGAGAATGCCATAGACAGAGGAGCTTGGCAGGCTATAGTCCATGGGTTGCAAAGAGTTGGACATGACTGAGCAACTGAGCAACCAATGCACGTATGCATAGTGATACGTGCTACATTCTACTAATAGAAGGAAAAACAAACAAAAAATCCACTATTAGTTTGGGCAATAGCAAGCAGCCCCTCAGTTTATGATAAATGTTTATTTCTTGCTCTGCCTGTATTTCTACTCTGGTTTGGCAAAAGGGAAGTGGGTGGGTAGGGATTCTGCTTCACATTGTTCCTACTCAGGGACCCAGGTTGTTGCAGCTTCCACCATCTGGACAGTGTTGGCCACTGTGGAGGAAACTGAGATAATTAATTAATTATTAATTGGCTCACCAGCTCTTACATACTTCTGCCCAGAAGAGACAAGTTGTTTTACACACACCTTATGAACCAGAGTCTTGTGGACATACTTCAAGATGGATGAGAAGAAGAGAACTGAATATTGACGAATGGTAGTAATGCCCACTGTAACTGCTTCCACTAACATGCCCAAAGAAGAAAGTACTTGCCTATCAAAATATTCATGCTCTACCCCCACCCACAGGATCAGATTCTGGATATGTGATGTGTATTTGTACAGGGTTCCTGCTCAGAAGGGCTCCACACTTGGGCTTTCCTGCTTTACTGTTGCTCTTTTGAAAATCTTAATAATTTCATCATTGAATTTGCATTCTAAAATGAAGTCCAATAGGACAATGGAGCATGTGCTTGAACAGAGGAAATACATATAGTATGCATGTCCACTTCTGTTCCTTACCACCTCCTCCTAAGGTATTCACATGTCTCATGAGCATTCACAATGCCTCATGAGCACAGAATTCCAGTGGACCTACATGCATTGGGGGAGTTCAGTGAGAGTCAAAATAAGTACAAGGTGTTATGTCTACAAATGAGTGAGCAGGGGCACAGACAGCTCCAAGAGGCTATCGGAACTTGATCTCAACATAGAAAGTAATGGTGTTCTTAGAAACACCAGCCACTGAGGAATCCAGTCATAGACTTTCTTATTCCTGTTGCTTCCCTGTTTTAGCTAACCAGTACTAATAAAAATTATGACATAGAAAGAAAGGAAAAGATAGGGTAACCCACAGCTTCTTTTTTTCCCAGTACTTTCTTACTTATCAGTAGAAGGTAGAGAGTTTTGGTAGAATGTGTTCATTATTTATTTTACATTAAGATGTGAAATAAAAACAGTTGATTTAGTTCTGTGCAGTGTTCCCATGTTCTGGCCAGAACAAAATACATATGCGTGTGTGTTTGAGTTAGACGCTCTTGTATTTGCATCTGAAACTGGCATTGCCCAACGTAAATGAATGGTAAATTTTATGCTAGTAATTTAAAAATTTACTTTCTCTTTATTTAGAATGACATAAAATAGCAAATAAAAAAACACCATAACAAGTCAAGAAAAAGACCACAGAAGAAAGGAAGAAGTTCTATGCCTTGAATGGCATTGGGTAGGGGGGCTGCTTTATAAACAAGAGGCCCTGCATTTTCATTTTGCCCAGAGCCCTGCAAATTATGTAGCTGATCCTGCTCACCCACAAGTCCCAGAGGGAAAATGTATAGGAAGTTGGAATGAATAAATGAGTGTTATGCATAAAGAGTGAGCTCAGAGGGACCTTAGAGATAATCTAATCCAGTGATTTACAAATTTCTTTTAGCAGCAGAACCCATTTTTCAGAGTGCATATCCAAAATGGAAAACATTTTGGAGGGGAAGTATGGCAGGCTTTAGCCCTGTCCACTTGACCTCTCCAAGATCAGGAGACCCATCCCTAGGCGGCTTTTTGAGTGGGAATGAAGGGGTCTCTGTGAAACCCCTAGGATTCCTCAAGGCACAGTAAGGAAATCTCTGATCACTGAAATTAATTTCAGTGAGGCACTCACTGAAATTAAGTGACATGTCCAAGCTCCTGATTGCTAATCTAACCCTCTTTCTTCTGCTCCTTACTGCCACTCCAATCAGCTAGCAACCCTAAAGTGTGGGAGATCATTTGATGGCCCTGGCACATTTGGGAATCCTCTTATCTTAAAACACAGATAGTGATGCCTACCTTAGGTTGTTACTTTAAGGATTGAATGAGATACTGTAACTAAGTAAATGTTTAGTTTAATAATTAATAGTTGCAATTAAATCTTAATTATTGTAGTTATTATTCAAACCTAGAGTCCTAACTTCCACAGAACTTAGTGAAGGCTAGTAAAACATTTGTTTTGCTTTTCAACCTTTTACAAAATTCTATTTTTAATTGTTGTAAAGTATGCATAACATAAAATTTACCATCTTAACCATTTCTAAGTGTATAGTACAGTAGTTTGAAGCGTATTCACATTGCTCTGCAACCAATCCCCAGAATTTTCTCCTCTTGCCAACTTGGAAACTGAGCAGCTCCCTCTTTCCCTCCCCACTCCTCCAGCCCCTGGAAAACACCATTCCACTTTCTGTTTCTATGAATTTGACCACTTTAGGACCTCATATAAGTAGAGCTATCTATTCTAAGCAACAGAAAAAAGGAATAAGAAACTGTGAAATGCATGATATATTGTGAAGAATGTATGTATTCCTTCTTGCCACAAAAAGAAAGGCAATTCAGAAACTTGAGGGGGAGAAAAGCAAATTAAAAAACAACTGCACCAACAAAACAAAACAAAAAATATGGTCTCAGTATGAAGCAGATGGGATAGGTGTGAGTGAAAGACTTTTTACCACACAACTGTTATATCATTTTTGTTTTTGAATCATATGAATAAATTAGCTATGCAAAAACAATCTGAAACAAATTAAAAGGTCGCATGGGTTTGAGAAAGAAGAATCTAAGTGGACTTCTTGCTAGGAAAATTCTCCAAAGGATCATGATATTGAAATGATAGTGTGTTGTAGTAAAAAATATATTTGCTTTTCCATCTTCATGTGAATTGTCTTTCTCTCCTTTCTAGTCCCTAGCCACTACCCCCAACATTCTCTTTTGCCTTTAACTGAAGATGGTGTTTAAGGTAAAGCCTTTGCCATTTTGGTGAATTACTCAGTTTTCCTGGATTTCTCCCATTTATACATATTATTAAACTTTTATTTGACTTTCTCCTGTTAATCTATCTCATGTCAATTTAATTCTAGACCAGCCAGAACTTAGAAGGATAGGGAAAATATTTTCCTCCTTGACAAATGTATTTGATACACGGCAGAGAAACTTAGGGAGAATACCACAGTACCTAGTAGGGATGGGTGGTGCTTAGAGGGAGAGGACAAGTTCCTGGAAGGCAAGCTCATTCTAAGCAGATAACTACTAACTTCTTTAAATTTTAGGCCTTTCAGTCAAAGGTCCTTTGACTAAAAACTCTATCTTGTGGGTTTATAGGATACTCAGAATTACTATTTTTCAAGGCACAAGCACAATTCATCTTGCTCCTCTTAATGTAGAAATGTGATCTTAACAAAAGACACATGTGTTAAAAAATGTCTATTTAAAAAAATTTTTTTATCTTGTTCCAATACAATTATATCAGATTTTGGGCATGGCTCACAGTGGGTTTGCATGGCAATTGGAGTCAGCATCAGAGACCTCTGTTCTGGTTGGAAACTGTGGCCCTATGAGGTTCAGTGGCTTTCTGCCTCTATGCCAGGAGTCAAAGACTCTTTGCTCAATGTTGGGACTCTGGTACTTAGGGGGCGGGGGAGGGGAGGGTGTCCAGTTGACCTAGGGGCACCGTGCAATAACCCTCTGCCTTTCTGACCTTGCTCCCTCCTCAAGGCCAGAGGGATTTTTTGTTCTCTATCCCTGAAGCATCTAATCTTTGATCTCTTGACCTCGTCTTATTCAGGAAGAAATCACTCACCACCCCATCCCCCCTTGTTTTATTGCTATTAAAGGCACTTTACAAAGTCTCTTCAATTCATTTAAGCTTTTACAAAAGACAGGAAGAGCCTTGTCTTGGAGCAGCTTCTGCTTCCCACTCTCCTTTACATGTTTCCTGTGTTGCTTCTCTTCTCCTCTTCCAGAAATCTCTTGAAAACTCTCATCTGTGGGTGACCTACCCCTCCCACTGTCTTTGCTCTTACTTTTTTTTTTTTTCCTTTTTGTAAGAGCACATTTGACTTGAGTTTCGAGAGGGACAAGAAGCAAACTTGGTACTGATTCCACCAACAAGAATTTTCATTTGTTAAAATGACTCCTTTACTCTACAAAAGATTTATAGGCCAGGTTCTTTGTAGGTAGTCTTCCTCATGTACAGAGAGCATGCCTATAATCTTTATACACAGTTGAATATTTGAAAGCATAATCATCTTATATGCCAGAAAAATGACAAAATATTTAATTATATCTTTTCCATCAGATACACTCTTCAAATTATTTCCAGCTTTCATGCATGTTGTTTAATTTTGTTCCTCCCATTCAAACACACAAAATATTGGCTTAAAATCAATGCACATGAGATTGAAGCTAAAAATGTTCTGCTTTTAGTATTCCTAATAATTTCCATCTTTATCCATTATGTTGTTTTTGAGCTCTACTTTTCTTCTCACTTTTTTTCCCCCCACTTAGAACTTAATTTATAAAATAAGAGTAAAATGCAAAAGAATCATTCAAATAATTGCAAAACAGCACTGGACACACAAAGACAGATACTGTGCCAGAATTAAGCTATTAATAGGCTAGCAGTGCAGGCAGAAATTTAAATGCTCATTCACTGGCTAATGAAGGAAGTTTTAAATTTAATGTGTAATACAGATGGTTTAGGGGTATCAATGTTAAAAAAAAAAAAATCAAAGGGCAGGTTGTATAAAAGTTCAATGTCCCAAAATCTAGGACAGCCCAAATATACTGAGTTGTAGACGTGTTTAAGAATAACCACTTGACACATACTGCAGAAGGTATACACAAAGTGGATTAATTTGAAGTATTAAGACATACCTTTCATTAAATGTATGTGAAGAATGAGGAAAATACATCTCTGGAACTACCATGTAATTTGTTAAGCACAGGACTTTGTACCTAGTAGGTGCTCAGTAAATATTTGCTTTAAGTGATTTGCTGCAAAGAAAGATTAGCTAGTCTACTCAGAGCTTTGGAGGAGCTTACTGTCATGACTACTGACGAAGTGCCTCTGTACTGTAGTATTAATAGATCTACCGAGACAGTGAGGCTTCTCCTTCATCCAGGCTTTTGTTCCCTCCCTTCTGATCCATGAGAAACATAAGTCAAGCCCTCCTGTCGACCATGATTGTTATTGTTTAATGTTGACTTTTCCAAAACACTAATTAACTTGAAGGATTTTTGTCTCAGCAAACAAATGCTCCTCCAGCACCCCCAGCCTCTGCAGGATTAATCCCTTTGCAGAGATGCTTTATACTGGCAAGAATTTACACTGTCAGCTCCAGGCACTGGGCCTGCGGGAACCTGGCTTTGTAAGCACCGGTATTTTTGGTGCAGCAGTTCACACTCCTCTAGTGTGTAAGCACTTCCCCGGTTTGGTTCAGAATGACACTGAACTGCATCTTCTCAAATAATGTAATATGCTGATGTAGTAGAAATGGGGTTCAGAAAAAAAAAAAAAAAGAGTAACAGAGGTATTTAACGTTTTTCAAGTGATACAGTCTGCTGTTGTTGGGTGTTTGACTGGAGGTTGGGGGTTGTTGAAAAGGGGATCATCTTTTAACAAAAAGAAAGAAAGCAAAAAGGATCTACTCTTAACTATCTGCAAAGCCAAAAATGTACCCTATGGCTCTAGGAAAAATGTGCAAATGCAATCTCTGGTAACTGAATTAATCTCATTCTCCTAAGAAGAATGGATAAAAAGCACAACTGTTACTTGGAGTTAACTGTTTATTGGACAGGAAAGACTTTTCTTTTTAGGAAAATAAGATGATGAAGATCAGGGATAGAGTTCTTCACTTCACAAAAAGACTTATTGTTGGATCTTTAAATAATGGACAGGTTTCTGCACACTAAGGGAGTTAAAGCTAATGATCTCAGAAGTGGAAACAGATATATCAGGCATTTGCTATTGAGTTGAATTTTTTTTAAGTTTTTAACTTTTCAGAAGCACACTCATTTCATAAAGATGCTTTTGACCTACACTTTGTGAGTTTGCTATGAAAAATGGAGAGACAGTACAAAGTGTGCATCAGACACTTTGTTCTTAGTTTTCCTGGAATCACAGTGAAGGCACAGCTCACAAGATTCCCCTGGGTAGTTATTTGAGACCAGGCTGTGGCTGTACTGTGGTGGGGTAATTTGACTTGCAGGTTTCTTGAATTTTCTGGCTGAAGTTTTTACATGCTATCACCAGTCTTTTCTAGCCCACTAGGTTAGCATGGAAACAATCACATTGCTGACAGTGATAATGATAACAATAGTTAAGGCTTATTGAAGTGCCAGGTACTATTCGAAGTACTTTACAAGAAATTTCTCCTTAGTCTTCATAGCAACTCTATGAAGCAAGGATGATTTTTTAATCCCATTTTACTGATGAGGACATTGAGGCTTAGACATGTTGATGACTTACTTGTGGTTACACAGTTAATAACAGAATTCAAATGCATAGCTTGCACTTTGGGAAAAAATTGGTCTTTCTGTCCATCTTCCTCAAACTTATACTCCCTTTCTCCATTAAAAGGAAAATAAGATGAAATAAAATGAATCTTTTCCAATGTGGCAGGATCATAGCTCTCTATATATTTCTGCTTATTTCCCTTTTTGTTTGCTCTCTCACTATTACCCAAGGGGCGGTTTTCCCTCGTTGAGTCACACAGAGACAGAAACAAAGACTCACAGATGCCATCTATCAAAGTGGAAAAACAAAGAGTTGGACATAGTTTGATCAGATGGGTCTTCCTATAGACTGGGAAGTGGGGGATGATGGAGGATGAAGTACAGGAGGAAGATGGGAAACTCAGAAGATGGGAAGAAGCACCCCAAGAATCAGCATGTGCAAGAGTCTTAGGACCAGGCTCTTCTCTCATTACCAACCTATCCCCTGGGGCTATGTAACCTGTATCCAAAACCCGAGACCTAGAGTGAGGGACTGGATACCTTCTGTGGGATGGATGAAACAAGAGCAGGCCAAAGTGAGAATGAACAGAATCAGACAAGAGTTTCGTGAAGTAGGGCAGTAGTAAATATGCATCATTTTATGGTGTGTGTGTGTGTGAGTGCATAGTCATGTCCAACTCTTGTGACCCCATGGACTTCCATGGGATTTCCCAGGCAAGAGTACTGGAGTGGGTTGCCATTTCCTTCTCTGGAGGATCTTCCTGACCCAGGAATAAAACTTGTGTCTCCTGCATTGGCAGGTGGATTCTTTACTAATTGCAACACCTGGGAAGCCCCTCATTTTATGGAGGCAACACTAAACCAATAAAAGTAGGTGACTACTTTTAATAAACATGTGTCTGAATGAAAAATACTATAGAAGACCAAGCAAGGTCTGAGTTAGTTTTATCTCAATCAGAAATAACTAAAATTATGAAACATGTTTCACTTGGCAAGCCAGAAGGCACTCAGGAAGGGTGAAAGTAAAAATATTTCCTAAGGATAGGTTCCTATAATAATGAAGGCCCTAGTTGACCATGATCGTGATGGAGAAACCTATGGGCTCTTCACAGCGTGGCTCTTTGGTAAGAGCAGTTTCTGCCACTGGTGAGCCAAATGGGCCTCCAGGGAGGGGCCGCCAGTCACATGTGAAGCCTCCCACTGGCAGCACGAACTTGTTACCAGCAAGGAGATCACTTCTGTAAATGTGGTATTTCAGGCTCTCTAAGGATGGCTTTTGAGCACCACAAACATTACACAAGTTACTTTACTTTTAAAAATTGATATTCAAGTTACTAAGGTTACAAAATTTAAAACCCAGTTACTAAACTTTAAGTTCAAGTTACGGATTGTAATAATCTGTGTATTCCTCTGACAAACTTTAATAATCACTCTGAAGTGGCCTTTGATTAAAATGTTTTGTATTATTCACAAACATAGTAAATTAAATTCCTATAAATATCTCAAATGCATTGATACATTTAATGTGTTCTACTTCCTTTAAAGAGCTACAATTCTCTGACTAATAAATAAGCCTTAAATTTTATAAATGAGATCTTAAACCTTATAAAGCTAACAATAAATTAAACTTGTAAATATGGTGAATCTTACATTCTTTTGACTATTCTAATATTGTTAACAACCTTAGTAAAATTTCAACCTAAAATCACGTCTACATTCATTTTACTCTAAATCTGTAGGATTAATCTATGAGATAGTTTAAAGTCCCCAATTCTCTTAAACACGACATTCTTAACATACAGATTTTTTTTACAGATTATTTCTAATATTTTAGTTTGATATATTTCATATCTACTGTGGAGCAGGAACTGGCCACCCAGTCTAGTATTCTTGCCTGGAGAATTTCATGGACAGAAGAGCCTGGCAGGCTACAGTCCATGGGGTTGCAAAGAGTTGAACACGACTGAGTGACTAATACACATACATTTCATATCTATACATATATATCTCTCTTTTCAACTCACTAAGGAAATATGTCATCTTTAAAATTTTGGCCTCCCATCCTTGCAGATTTTGACAGAGTTGTTCATGGTCTGGAGATATTGGTGAGGTTTGCGGGCTGGAGCTACAGGTTCCAGGCGAATTTTTGTTATGGCCTTAATTGCCATCCTGAGCCTGTATACTTAGTTTTTGTCTACACAGTTTAAAGAAAGGTGTGGTCAAGTTACCATTACCTAATTCTCCAACCTATCTGGGAAAGTCTATTTTATTTTAGAAAGTCTATTTGGCTCTTTAGAAATGTAAATGTCTTTCTAGCAAGTCTAAGGACCTCTGGACTCCATGGAAATCTCCTGCATTTCTTATCTCATGGAGCCACACATTATACAGATATTAATATCTTTGAATTCTGACTCTATCTCAAGGCTTGATCTGACTGCATGGTTACAACTTCTAAGGTCCTTCTTCACCAACTCCATGAAAAGAAAACAAACAGCCCAAGTACAGTATAAGACATGATCAGGAAAGAGAGGAGTCTAGAGGCTATACAGAACAGTGTGGGATCTAAAATTTTGGTTTAATTTTTGGCAAACATGATAACTAATTCATGACCGTGCGTTGGATCCTGGATAGGAATGTGATGTGGGAGAGAAGAGATAGGAGAGATTGGCACCACAAATATTATCAGGATACTTGGCAAAATTTTAATACACACTGTTTATTAGATAACAATAGAACAGGGGTGGTAGGGGCAGGGCAGAGCCTTTAAAAGAATGACATAACCACTGAGGACACAAAAAAAACTGGTTAGCAACAATTAGGCCAACAAAGACGGATGATTTGACTTCCAGTAGACCTTGAGCCTCATTGTAATACATTCAGTTCAGTGTAGTTCATTTGCTCAGTAGTGTCTGACTCTTTGCAGCCCCATGGACTGCAGTACACCAGGCCTCCCTGTCCATCACCAACTCCCAGAGTTTACTCAAACTCATGTCCATTGAGTTGGTAATGCCATCCAACCATCTCATCCTCTGTCATCCCCTTCTCCTCCTGCCTTCAATCTTTCCCAGCATCAGGGTCTTTTCAAATGAGTCAGGTCTTCAAATCAGGTGGCTAAAGTATTGGAGTTTCAGCTTCAGTATCAGCCCTTCCAATGAATATTCGGGACTGATTTCCTTTAGGATGGACTGGTGGATCTCCTTGCAACCCAAGGGACTCTCAAGAGTCTTCTCCAACACCACAGTTCAAAAGCATCCATTCTTCAGTGTTCAGCTTTCTTTATAGTCCAACTCTCACATCCATATATGACTACTGGAAAAACCATAGCGTTCACTAGACGGACCTTTGTTGGTAAAGTAATGTCTCTGCTTTTGAATATGCTGTCTAGGTTGGTCATAAGTTGTAATATATTAGCATATGCTAAATGGCACACCCACAGGTGCCATGACAATTCTGAGGCTGACCATAAAAGGCCAAAAAGTGGGTGGTTCCCCAATTCTAGGAACTGTCTGCCCCTTCCCCAATATAGTTGGAATAATCCTCCTATTCATTAGCCTATGAAATTATCCAGCCCATAAAAACTAATCACCCCATATTTTGGGGCCTGTCACCTTCCAAGATGACCTATACCTGCCTGTGAAGTATGTTCCTCCCAACACCAGTTTCACCTTTTGAAACAGACTGCATCTGTCTGTGGAGTGTGTTTCTCTCTAAATAAGTCTACTTCTTACCTATCACTTTGTCTCTCACTGAATTCTTTCTGCAATGAAACATAAAGAACCTAAGCTTCATTAAATCCTCAGACCAGGTATATGATCTCGATTAAAAGACCATGGATTCACAAGACCCAGTCTGGGTTTTGGCTGGGTTCAAGTTCTAGCCCCTGGATTCAAGCCCCAAGCTGAGTTGTGCATTTAAATGGTATTGCATCAGTGTTACTGTGCTTATTTAAGGGAATGCCCTCATTCTTATGAAATAAACACTGAAACATTTGGAGGTAAAAGAACTTTGTGTCTGTAATTGTTAAATGATTCAGGAAAATAAATGTATACAATAGAGAATAATGAAGCAAATGTGGCAATACGTTTAAGTGAAAGAAAGTGAAGTTGCTCAGTCGTGTCTGACTCTTTGTGACCCCATGGACTGTAGCCCACCAGGCTCCTCCATTCATGGAATTTTCTAGGCAAGAGTATTGGAGTGCGTTTCCAGGCAATATGTTTATAGTTGCTCAATTTTTATAATTTGTAGAACTGATCTAGGGGTTAGTTAATTTTTATTTTATTCTCCATTATTAGAGTAAGTCAGGCAGAAGTATTGGGACGAAGCATTAATAATTCTGTCACTTGACACTAAGATCAACTAGACTATCTAGAGATTTTCAATCTTTTAAAAAATCATAAGCCATAACAATATCAGGGCTTAGCATTTATCTACGCAGTGCTTTGTAGTGAAGATATAAAATAGGGTTTATTGAGGGGCAAACTTGCACAGAGAGGAGAAGAGTGCTTAGGAACCCCAGGCCCTCATCTATCCACAGAAAGGCTTGCTTAAGTGGAACTGCTGGACTAAGTTGAAATCATTGGATTTTGAGCAGAAGTGATATTTTCCTCATATCTCTAAAAGGATATTAGCCATCACTTTGCTTTTTATCCTTTCAAGTAGACTGGAATGAAGATGTTGTAGCCATCAACCAGCTTCAACCAAATGGATGAGGACAAGATCAAGGAGACAGTGCAACCACCATGTGGAATGGACCTGAGTGCCTGCATGGCTCTGTGCAACACAACTGTCTACTTACTGCTCTGCACAAACTACAAACCCACACTTACCAGGAAACTAAAATCAGCCTTTCTTGTTGAAGTCTTCACTATTTTGTCTTTTTGAAGCATCCAAATCAGTATTCTAAATGACATGATACATGCACCCATTACTGAAAGAAAAGGTTCACCAAACAATATCTATTCTCACAGTGAGATGCCCTCTGATATTTTCTGGTCTATCATTTTTTAAAAATGTTGATCCCAATCTATTAAACTGATTTCATTACTCATTAATGGGCGGCAACTTACAGTATAAAAACCATGAAGCCGAACCACACGAAATTGCTGGTTTTAGAGCAATTTGAGCAATGCTCAAATATTGGCAATTTCATATAATTGAATCAAATAACTATTTATGAATCAAATTGTTAATACTTGCTTTGTCTACATTTATAGTCTCAGATGGACAATAACAACCAACTAGTAAATGTGTATACATAAGTGATCCCACAGTTCACACCCATGGACTTGTATGTGTTGTGCATGTGTATACACACACATGCGGGGAGCCGGTGAGGCATTCCACTCATGACAAAGGTCATGAGGAAGGAGGCTCGGCATACGCAAAGGCGGGATCGAGCCTCAGGAGTCCCCCCGGATATTCTCGAGCATTTTCCCCCAAAAAACCAGAGTCTGCCTACTTTATTGCTTTGTGCTCTCACCTCTGACTTTACTGGGGGCTGTCCCCTACCACCATCTCGCTCTCTCTGTCAAAGAGTTAACTTACAGCTCCAATTAATAAAGTTCCTGGGCAATTAGGAGTGTTTAAATCCAAACCCCTCTGATGGCTCTCTAACTCGCCTGACAAGTTTACCCGGACTCCTGCAGCTATGCATACGATTGTTTACAGTCTCCTAGCCTCCAGAGGCACGGGAAGCTTAAGATATTCAAATAGCTTAGAGCCTCTCAGAGAGTTAAAAACTGTCAGAATAAACTAGTAAAGGATTTCATTGATGAGTCAATGCTTGTTGCCAAGTTTTCACATCCCCTGAATTGTATCCTTGAATATGTATCAATTAATAGTGGGTATGTAGAAAAAATAAGTAGTGGCCTTGGTGTTAGTAACTTTAGACCCTTAAGGTAATAAATTCTTTCTTTGTTGTAAACCCATTACACATCCGCCTATAGGAATGCAATTTTATCTTTGGAAGATGGTGCCAAACCTTGAAATAATTACTCTTAGAGAAAGTAAGTCTTTGTTGATAAGTCCTTGTCAAGAGTCATAAAATGTTAGTAGGCCTTCTGGCCAGAAGATGATGTAAATCACCTAAACCATTTGTATCTGATACATTTGCAGGAAAGAAACCTTGGTTTTTGATAAGAACCAAAGACTGCTGACTTTGCATCCCCTATTATCCTCTATGTGTAACTTAGGTATAAAAGCCCCTGTTAAAAATAAAGCTACGGGCCTTGCTCACCAACGCTGGTCTCCCCATGTCATTCTTTCTTTCCAGCTGAGTCTCCATCTGGAGCTGGAACCCACCACGCTTACTAATCATGCCTGGGCTTCTAAGACCCACTCGAGAAGGTGTCTAGGTGAGACACCTTCCGCTATTCGAGAGGGCGCCATGCCACACGTAAGTGGTGCAAACTTCTTGTCTTGAAGTTTTATTGGTCTCCCGCGTAAACCAAGCTACTCAGCTTCTTTTCTCCACTGAATTTTCCTACTGAGCTATCCTCATTCTATTGTTCTCTATATCTCTAATTAGCATATAAATAGTCGCCTAGGCCGTCTCTCCTTCGAATACCCTGGATCAGCTGGGGCTGGTCCCCAGCACACACACACACACACACATACACGGAAGGAGGGCCTTTGGTATGAGTGTTATTATTCTGATGTCTATGTTTACCTGAATGCTTTGTGAAGCAAAAGTTATCAAAACATGAAAATATTCACTAATAAAGTGAGCATTTAAAAAATTAGATTCTACTCCAAACCTTCATTTTTTACTGGTCATGTCTAACTACTTACAATTTTTGGTCAGTTTCTCATGCATTGTTTGATATATATTTGATAATCATTACAAGTACAATGGAAATTAACTGCAAAGTAAAGCTGTAAGTCTTATAGAAATATAGAACTTCATCTTTTTCAAAGTGAAAAAGAACTACTTGAACTACATGCAAAGTCGTCGTTGGATAGAGCAAGTATCAATTCAGAAAATCCTCAAAGTCAATAAGAGAATGAGTCTTTCAAAATATAAGAGAAGCCCTTGGAATACTACTAAGGAATAAAAAGAAATGAGTTGCAGATATGTGCAACGACATGGATGGATCTCAAAATACATATTCTCAATGAAAGGAGACCAACATACAAAAACTATATATACTGCAAAAACCCAATTATTTGCACTTCTAGAGTAGAAAAAGAAACCTGTGGTGGTAGAAATCAGATCAGTGATTGCTTATGGAGGGAGTAGGAAGGTGTATGAAAGAGTTTTCTGGGGTGAGGTTAATTGTCTGTCTTGATATGTATTCCTACAACTAATGGAATGGTACACGTCAGACTTGAGTCTTTCACTATACATACATTATATCTCTATTAAAATTTTGTTTATTTATTATAAACTAAGAGAAGTACCTGGGAAAAATTGATAAAGCCTCAAATAGTTTTGCAAAAGATAACCCTCTTTTAGGTCATACCATAAAAATCAAGTAAGAATTGGTCAAAGTTATATCATACTATCAAATAATTTTGTCAGAAAAAGTCTACACCCTCCCAAATAAGAAACATTTGGCTCCTTCTTTGCTCTAAGATTAAAATAGCTATAATTATAAACCGTATTTTATGAAATATGCATTAAAATACTCTAATATTTTTGTTTCTGTATTTAAAGATAAATTCACCATGAAATTTTGGCCCTCATTTTTAAGTGGTCTTGCTTTAAAATTCATTTAACAAATATTCATTAAAAACTTATAGTGTGCTTGACATGGTTTTAAGTACTTGAAATATATCAGTGAACAAGGATCCCTGCTCCTGTGGAGTATGTATGTTCTCATAGGGAAAAAGCAAAACACATAAAATAAGAAAACAGAGAAGAATGAGGCAGAACAGCTAAGCAGCTGAGGCCCTGAGATGGGAGAATGCTTGGCATGCTCAAGAGACTGTAGAGAGGCCAGTGTGACTGCAGCAGGGAGAGCTGCGAGGGTGGAACAGGAAAGAGATCTGAGCAGGACCAGGAGCTGTGTATGAGGGTTTGTCAGTATTTCTCTGGTATGGGTTCCTAGTACTTCTTATCTAGTTAGTGGAGGCCCTGTAGATTTGTGTGTGTTTGGGGTGGGGGCAGTATGAATTCCTTTTACTCCACCTTAGACTAGAGGTATTTATCTGGCTGTCCTGTAATCACCTCCAAGCAATATGTCCAAAACAGGACTCTCACCACTCAGAGTTACCTGTTTTTCTGCATTTTCTGTCTCTGTCAGGACCGTAAACTTCTGCCTAGCCAATTAAGCTAGAAACCTGAGTCATCTATTTCTTCCTTCTCGCTCTTGCCCCAAAGTCCTACCAATTCTAGCCACACAGGCTCCAGAATTCACTTTGCCTCCTTTTCTCCATTTCCACTGCCTCAGCCACCATCATCTCCTGCTTGGCCTCCTGAAACAACCTTCTTCCAGCACTCCCCTTCCAGACTGAACTCTCTTGGCTGTCAGACTGACTACTCTCAAAATTAAGTTTGATTTTATAACTCCCTTAAAACTTCTAGTGTCCCCTCACCAGTAGGATAAAGTGCTCACTTATGAGTACTGTGAAAAGTGAAGTCGCTCAGTCGTGTCCGACTCTTTGAAACCCCGTGATCTGTAGACCACCAGGCTCCTCCGTCCATGGGATTCTCCAGGCAAGAATACTGGAGTGGGTTGCCATTTCCTTCTCCAGGGGATCTTCCCGACCCAGGGATCGAACCCAGGTCTCCTGCATTGCAGGCAGACGCTTTAACCTCTGAGCCACCAGGGAAGCCCTGGTTATGAATGCTGTACATCAGCCCTTCTCCATCAGACTCCCATCCTCTTTTCCAGTCTCATCTCCATCACTTTAAGCTCAGGCCATCCCAGACATCTCACTGTCATCAGCACACACCTTGTATTCTCATGCCTTTGTAGATGCTATTTCTAAATCTTGAAGTGTTTTCCCTCACCCCTGTGGTCACATGTGCATCCTTCAAGATCAAGAGAATTCCACCATGACTCCTCCCTGACATTCCCGGTTCGGTTCGTTAGGCTCCTTTCCCTCTGTGCCCCAAGCAAACTGACATGAACTTTGGCCTTGCCTTTATAACCGTGCGTGCAACTGCCTTTTCTCCCCCTCCCCTCAAGTGTTCTCATCTGCTAGCTCAGGCCTCCAGCTTCCTGCTAGCTCCCTTCATGTTCCTACCACACCACACCCATAATTCTGGTTCTTCCCAGGGGAGTCAAGTCCAGCCAATGTCAATAAGGTCTGAGGATTGTTTTATTCCACCTTTCCTATTATAACGTGTACCATCTTCCTATGCGTATGACCAGGTACATGTGGAGTGGCAGGCCTGGGACTTGAACCAATTCCCAAATCCTGAGTTCTAGATGCTATCCCTCATCCCATGTATATATGTATGTGTACATATAACCCATATATATACATTTTCAGAAATGCTCAAAAAGCCCTCAGACTATATATACTGCCTATGTGTGTGCTTAGTTGCTCAGTTGTGTCTGACTCTTTGTGACCCAATGAATTGTAGCTCACCAGGCTCTTCTGTCCATGGGATTCTCCAGGCAAGAATATTGGAATGAGTTGCCAGTTTCTCCTCCAGGGGATCTTCCTGACCCAGGGATCAAATCCATGTCTCCTGCATTGCAGGTGGATTCTTTACTGCTGAGCCACCAGGGAAGTCCCATATGCTCCATAGATATGTATAAATACATACTTATGTATCCCAGAGCTATTTTATTTTATTTTTTTTCCCAGAGCTATTTTACAGCTTATACATATATATACCCACACATACCAAACCAAAGTTCTATCGTTCAAAGCTTGTTTATACATGACAGGATTTCTTTCAATAGGGATTTATAGATATGACATCATTCCTTACATACGTAACTATTTATTGCTATATGTATACACCATAAATAACTAGGATCTCAGTAGCTACCTAGATTTATAAATATAATTTTAGAATTTCATAAAAACTGATAATCTAAAAATTGCCAATCACGCTATCTCTATTCACCTAGTCTCGAAAGGAAAGTCACTTCTCAGACAAATGGTGTGTCTGTCTCCCTATTGACACACAGAATGTCGTTGTTTCAGCAGACTCCTGTTCCCTGTCCAGTTCCCCGCTGAATGGGGGACAGCCGTGGATCAGTGGGGAGACCTCAAGCTCGGGGGCTGTGCAGAGTGGAGCGCTGGGCCAGTTCCCTTCAGGCATCAGTATCCAGGAGAGGAGTGGGGAGGGGCCCAGCAGCCTGAGGCGCCTCCTCACACCTCCATTTCTGCTGCTATCAGAGAGCTTCCTGGCTTCCTTTTGTGATCAGCCGGTCCTGCAAAGGCTGCGGCAGATGGCTAATTACCATAATGCGCGGAGCTTTTGAGGGTCCTGGGTGCAAACCCAGGTGTGACCAAGCCAAGAGCAGCTGCATCTACTACGGCATGTGGAGCCAACATCAAGCTTTACCCACACACCCATTCTGACCTTTCCAATGGGAAGCTGATGGCTCAGCTTGGAACAGATGGCCAAGAGAAACACAAGGGAAAAGCCCTCCCAACCAGCTGTAGTGTCCCTTTTCCAGTCTCCTATCCTAACAGCTTTGAGCTGATCTGAAGCTTATTATCCCCATTGTGTCTTTCTCGCTTGGCATTTATTCTCAGGACAAGCACAAAGCCTGATGGTCCCATGTTGAGCAGTCCTCGTTATTGGGAGATGTGGTTTCTAAACTGATGCGTGTGGCAGTTTAGCTCTGCCAGTCCCTTCCTGGTTTCTACCCTTGGCAAGCATCATTCTCCACAGATGAGGTGCAAGACCCCCCACCAGCTGATTTAGCTCTCCCTGGTGACTAGAACCAATCCTGAACTTGGAGGGATGTTAAGAAGCTCTTGTCCAAACTCAGGATTTAACATCAAATCATACTAGTTACTCATCTGGGGGCTTCCCTGGTGGCTCAGATGGTAAAGACTCTGTCTGCAATGCAGGAGTCCTGTGTTCAATCTCAGTCAGGAAGATAACCTGGAGAAGGAAATGGCAATCCACTCCAGTATTCTTGCCTGGAAAATCCCATGGATAGAGGAGCCTGGTGGGCTACAGTCCACGGAGTCTCAAAGAGTCAGACACAACTGAGAGACTAATACACACACATACACATTCATCTGGTGTTGACCTTGAATATTTAGAGTTGTAAAATAAATATATTATTGTAGCAGAGTGAAACAAAATTTTTAAAATCAGAATTCTTCTTCAAGATAGAACAAAATTTTTGCTTAGGAAAAGCCCTTGACATGAGCATGGGGTGGGGGTTGGGTAAAATGACAAAGGAGGCCCATATACTATATATTTAAAGATTTAAAGTTATAAATCAAGTTAACGAATTGCCAAGTAGAACGTGTTCTACTCTTCTGATTTGACAAGTTGTCCTTCTTAACAACCTGGAAGTCCAGGTTTAAATGTGGACTTTATGGACTCCTCAGAGTTCTAAGCCAGAATGTTCTCCAGAATCCTGAGAGGCTGGGCCCCAGCCCCAACTCCTGGCCCCGGAGCCACCCCCTCTCCTTCCCTATCTTCTTAATCCTATTCCATCCCACATGGAGGGAGCCCCTGGCACACAAGTGAGAATGCCCCTGCCTTCTCAGCCAAGCTCTGAACACATTGCTGCCTACAGCTGACATAGAGACCATGTGGCCATAAAGCCTGAAATATTCACTATATTATCCAGAAGGAAGAAAGGAGGGCAATGTTTGGGTATATATAAACCCTTGGCCAAATGGGTATCTCAGACTCTAGGTCAGGGCACAGGCTCCTCTAAATAGCTGGGATCCCTCTTATCTGGATTTAAGAGCAGTCACTTCTGGATGTCTTCTTGTGGTGAAAAAGTATCTTATCCTCTGAGGGCATGAAAAATTAATGGCAATTTAGGTGTCAAAGAGTAGAGAAGGGAATGAAAGGGATTGAACCAAGTGCCCAAACAGTGGAGAACTTTTTAAAAACAGGGGTGAGGGACTTCCCTGGTGGCCCAGTGGTTAAGACTCTTCACTTCCAATGCAGGGTATACAGGTTCTGTACCTTGTTGGGGAGCTAAGATCTCAATTGCCTCGTGGCCAAAAAACCAAAGCATGAAACAGAAGCAATATTGTGACAAGTTCAATAAGGACTTTAAAAATGATCCACATCAAAAAAGAAAACTTAAAAAAAAAAATAGGCATGATACTTTTTTACTGGAAGTTTTTTGCACTGCTGTAATATAAGCCAAAGGCCACCCCAAAGTGTCACTAAAAGTCTGCTATACACAGAATGGCTTTGTTTGATTCAGTAGTGAGTGGTAGTAGGGGCTGTAGGGGTGATAGGAATCGAGAGGGCATGATTCAAAGTCTGGGTCTATATAATCATATAGGCAGCACGAAGGGGATAGCAAAAGTGAAAGTGAAAGTTGCTCAGCTGTGTCTGACTTTTTGTGACCCCGTGGAATGTATAGGCCAGAATACTGGAGTGGGTAGCCTATCCCTTCTCCAGGGGATCTTCCCGACCCAGGAATCAAACTGGGGTCTCCTACATTGCAGGCAAATTCTTTACCAACTGAGCTATGGTGGCAAAGTGATCCCCAACAATTAATTTTTCAGAAGCAGGAGATAAGAACTAAAGTTGACTAGGAACTTGCCCTTGGGACTTTTGCAGAAAATTTGAGGAAGACACTGAACTTTAAACAAATTGAGGAATGAGTCAATCTTGTGAAGCTCTAAAGGGCAGGGTGACTCCAGTTATAGTATACATGTTTATAGCTAGATATTAAAAAGTATGTCTTTCTAAAATACATAATAAGTATTTGACATATTGAAAAGTACAAATCTTTAAAAAAAAAATGTTGTCTTTGGTGACCCATCTAACACTGATCCTCTCTACCCAGGAACCTCCCTTGCTCTTTTCTAAAACTTGTCTCTAACACTTAGGAAACTCATTTCTGAACTGGAGTGAAGGTTTTTCTAGCAGGAAACCTATATTATTGCACACAGAGTCTACAGTTCAAATGCAAACAACCTGTGTTCAACTCTTACCATGTCCAGCCTCATCACCCTTGAGAATCCTTTTTATTGCTGTGAGCTCCTCCTTTATTATCTGGTCTATAGAGACTTCTCTTTCTTGCTTTCAGAGTTGGCTACACAGTTGACAAGGATTTCTCATATTTGGATTGGAGAAGATGGACTTTTGGCATTGGTTCAGCCCAACATTTTTCATTTGAAGTCTATCCAATTATATTTTAAACTACTTAAAGAAAAATATGGAGAAAGCAACAAGCATAAAGCAATAGAATTATTTATAGCAGTGCAAACTTGGAAACCACTCAAAGGTCTAATAATGGGGTAATAGATAAGTTATGAAATTTACTCACTGGTATATTTTGCAATCATTCTAAGTGGTAATTATAAAAGCCATTTAGCAACAGGGGGAAGTGGTTTAGTGAAAAAAAAAAAGACTCAAATTATTTATAAGTGATAATTACAATTATATAAAGGAAAGGTATACAAAAAGGACTAGAAGAAAATACCCCAAAACAATAATTTTCAGGTTATGGGATTTTGAGTGATTTCTTTTTTACTCAATTTTCCATTGTAAAAATTTACTACACTAATTTAATGATACCTACTTTGAACTTTTCAATATTTTCTCAACTCCTTTAGTGTTTCAGGGAAAAAATTAACCATTAAAATAAATACATAATAACTAATATAGAGGTGCACAATTTCCCTCTTGCCTCAGGCAGTATGAATTGACTTATTACTGTTGGATCCTGTCTTCTCAAACATTTTCATGTTTTACTATCAGGAATTGTTTTTGCACTAATTTTGATCTTTTAAAATATTGCATTAAAATATTATTTATTTTGATTATTTAATTTTAGGAATACCAGAAGCAAGTACTTTATTTTCCTCACTCTAGTTCTGGTCCTGAATCACAAAAGTCCAGGATCTGCTCTGGTAAAAATGAACCCTTCAGAGGTGAGCTGAGGAATTAAGTAGGAAAAGTATTTTTTCAAGCAGATTGGCAGTGAGGAGGGAAGAGAGTCTGGATACACGTTAATAAAATCTTTCTCTGTCATATGATTACTGGGGTTCCAAGTAAGAGTTTATTAACAAGGAGAGTCTAAGAGTTTAGGAAAAAGTTTAAAAACTACTGATTCCAGCTCAACTCTCTCATTTATAGGTTAAAAAGTCAAACACACAGTCACAAAGGAAATTAAAGGAAGAGCTAGAACTTGAATGCAGGTATCCTAATTGAGATGAGCAAAACTTGTGAAAAACAATATTCCTGCACAAGAGTAACTATAACTAACAGTATTTCAATTTTCTTCATTCTCATCCCACCACCCCACCCCCACCACTGAAGTAAAAGACAACTCTGCAGATACTTTTAGTATCAGAGCTGTGGCTCAGAAGCTAATGCCCAATTCAGAGAACACCTGTCACTGGAAAATCTTTTGATCCTAAGAAAAGGCATTAAAAAGTGCTGCTTTTTGTTTAACCCTAATAAGGGGAAGCAGAGTTAAATGAAGTACTGTGTGCTGTGCTTAGTCACTCACTCAAGTCCGACTCTTTGCAACCCCATGGACCGTAGCTTGCCAGGCTCCTCTGCGCATGGGGATTCTCCAAGCAAGAAGACTGGAGTGGGTTGCCATGCCCTCCTCCAGGGGATCTTCCCAACTCAGGTATCGAAACCAAGTCTCCCTCACTGAAGGTGGTTCAGTTCAGTTCAGTTCAGTTCAGTCGCGTCCAACTCTTTACGACCCCATGAATCGCAGCACACCAGGCCTCCCTGTCCATCACCAATTCCCGGAGTTCACTCAGGGTCATGTCCATCGAGTCAGTGATGCCATCCAGCCATCTCATCCTCTGTCGTCCCCTTTTCCTCTTGCCCCCAATCCCTCCCGGCATCAGAGTCTTTTCCAATGAGTCAACTCTTCGCATGAGATGGCCAAAGGACTGGAGTTTCAGCTTTAGCATCATTCCTTCCAAAGAACACCCAAGACTGATCTCCTTTAGGATGGACTGGTTGGATCTCCTTGCAGTCCAAGGGACTCTCAAGAGTCTTCTCCAACACCACAGTTCAAAAGCATCAATTCTTCAGTGCTCAGCTTTCTTCACAGTCCAACTCTCACGTCCACACACGACCACTGGAAAAACCATTGCCTTGACTATACGGACCTTTGTTGGCAAAGTAACGTCTCTGCTTTTGAATATGGTATCTAGGTTGGTCATAACTTTCCTTCCAAGGAGTACGCGTCTTTTAATTTCATGGCTGCAATCACCATCTGCAGTGATTTTGGAGCCCCCCAAAATAAAGTTCTAACTGTTGCTTCCTGACCTGAATATAGGTTTCTCAAGAGGCAGGTCAGGTGGTCTGGTATTCCCATCTCTTGAAGACTTTTCCACAGTTTATTGTGATTCACACAGTCAAAGGCTTAGGCATAGTCAATAAAGCAGAAATAGATGTTTTTCTGGAACTCTCTTGTTTTTTTGATGATCCAGATCGAAGGTGATAGCAACCACCTTATCCATGGTTTTGCTTTCCTTGATTTCAGTTACCTATGGTCAATTTCAGTCTGAAAATATTAAATGGAAAACTTCAGAAATAAATTGTTAAGTTTTAAATTGCACACCATGGTGAAGTCTCCCACCATCCTGCATGTCCTGCCTGGGACCCCCAACCGTGGACATCATCTGCTCAGGACATCCAGTCATCAATATCATCATGGCTCCATGATCCAGGGCCACCCAGAGCAGATGATCCTCCTTCTGACATATTATCAGAAGATCAGTAGTAGCCTAATGTTATGACACAACGCCTGCCTCATTCACCTCACTTCATCTCATTACACAGGAATTTTTATCATTTCATCTCATCACAAGGAAAAGGGTGCGTGGTGTAAAATAAGATATTTTGAGAAAGAGAGACCACATGACTGCAATTTTCATTACAGTATTTCATTAAAATTGTCCTATTTATCATTAGTTATTTTTAATCTCTTATTATGCCTCATTTATAAGTCAAACTTTTTTATAGGTGGTGTGTGTGTGTGTGTGTGTGTATATATATATATATAAATAACTATCTGCAGTGATTTTTTTCATATATGTATATAAAAAAATCACTGCAGATAGTTACTGCAGCCATGAAATTAAAAGAAGCTTACTCCTTGGAAGAAAAGCTATGAGCAACCTAGATAGCTATTAAAAAGCAGAGAAATTACTTTGCCAACAAAGTTCTGTCTAGTCAAAGCTATGGTTTTTCCAGTAGTCAAGTATGGATGTGAGAGTTGGACCATAAAGAAAGCTGAGCACCTAAGAATTGATGCTTTTGAACTGTGGTGTTGGAGAAGACTCTTGAGAGTCCCTTGGACTCTGTCCAAGGAGATCAAACCAGTCAATCCTAAGTGAAATCAGTCCTGAATATTCATTGGAAAGACTGATGCTGAAGCTGAAACTCCAATACTTTGGTCACCTGATGTAAAGAATTGACTCATTTGAAAAGATCCTGATGCTGGGAAAGATTGAAGGTGGGAGGAGAAGGGGACGACAGAGGATGAGATGGTTGGATAGCATCACTGACTTGATGGACCTGCATTTGAGCAACCTCTGGGAGTTCGTGATGGACAGGGAAGCCTGGAGTGCTGCAGTCCATGGGGTTGCAAAGAGTCGAACATGACTGAGCAACTGAACTGAATATGAGAAAAACACAACACATATAACGTTTGGTTCTATCTGAGGTTCCAGGTGTCCAGTGGGGGTCTTAAAACATATCCCTTGTGGATAAGGGGGAGCACTTTAGTGATTTCAGTGGACATGGCTTCTGGCATCATTTTAGCCCAGTTCTGATTATAGCTCTTTGTGTATCAAACTTTCCCCATTCTTGAGTCATGGACTTCAAGACCTCTCCTTAGCCCCTCTCAACGCCCAGAGTAGAACCAGTAAGTGTATCATATGAGCTGCCTTGGATGATAGAGCCAACTGTTGTCACATGACTCAATCAGGGCCCGTTGGAAAAAAAAAAATAAGGCTTTTGGCAGGACTTTTGGGAAACAAAATCTCACTCTCTCAGCTGGGACTTGAATCTGAGAAAGGGTATGATCTGGAGTTGGGTCAGCCCTATAATGACTGAAAAAAGCATGTGGTTGAAACTGAAGCCAATCTGGAAGAGAGCTGACTCAAGAGATAGAGTAAAGGAGAAACCAGGTCTTGGTGACACACTGAGCCCCTGCACTGAGCCACCCCCAGTGCCAGCATACAGCAGAATTCTTCAGTCACATGAGCCAAAGCTTTCCCTTTTAGCTTAAGTCAGTTTGAGTTGGCTCTTCCATCATGTGTAATCCAAAGAGCTCTAACTAGTATGATTTGCAAGATTTTAATTTTCTTAAATAAAATGTGGTTGCTCTAGTTGTTCGAACTTTGTTCTGTGTTTATTTTGTTTTGTAAATGTCCAAAATTAAAAAAATAGTCAATATATATTCATGCTGTTATTTTCATTACAAGTTCAGTTTTAATAGAAAAATAAATGATTAAATCATGTGCTAGATTATGAACCACTTGCATATTTAGCTGTTTGTATCCAAGGAAAGCCTAATCCATTGACCTATTACATAATAATTAGCCAGACAATATCTTCATTCTAATAACAAGTGGAATTGAATACTGAAGAGAATGTGTTTAACTGAAAAGTAGTTAGAGAAACAAAAACGGATTTAAAAAAATCAATCTTAAAGGAAGCAGGAAAAAGAAAAGGAAATTTAAAAGGTGGGGCAAACAGCACAAAATAAAATGATAAATATAATTCCAAGAATTCAGTCATTGCAAGCAAAGTATATGATCTAACTCTAAGGTCTAACTTAGCTTGCTAAGTTAGTCTAGTTTAGTGAAGTCAGCAGACAGATTATCAGATAATACAAGAAAACCTGGCTTTATGCTTTTTACAAGACACAAACCTGAAACACAGAGACACTGGAAGATTGAAAACGAAAGGTCAGAAAAAAATGAAATGAGACAAATATATAGCTCTATGTAGCTAGATTGTTATCAGTGTAAAAGGCTTGTTACCTATAAAAAGGGATGTTAGAACTAAAAGGTGTCAGGCAGGGCCTCACATGGTGAATAGAGCACATTTGACGATTCAGGGTGTGGTTCTTTCTTCTCTAATCACTCATTCAATTCATTCAGCTAATTAAAACAAGAATAATTTAAAAATCTGATCATGTGCTAAGCTATTAAAGTCAACTGTGGTCCTTGCTCTCAAATTTGCAGTCTGGTTGGGGGCCCAGTTAAAAAACCACACCAACAACTGAAGTGTCATGTGGTCAGTGCTGTGATAGGGGCATGCATACAGAGCTTTGAGAACACACTGACAGGGAGGGGAGGTGTCTGTAAGTGGAGTTTTGAAGGGTACCTCTTTGATTCACCTATTGGATAAATTTCCCTGATAATCCAGACTGGCCTCTTGCTATTGATTCCTGACATTTAGCTCCAGTAATCTTGTGATATTGAGGGGGAGAAAAAAGTAAACTACAGGCATACCTCATCTTATTGTTCTTTGCTTTATTGTGTTTCACAGATACTGCATTTTCTTACAAATTGAAGGTTTGTAGCAACTTTGCATTGTCAAATGATGATTATCATTTCTTAGCAATGAAGACTTTTTTAATTAAGGTGTGCACGTTGTTTTTCTTAGACGTAATGCTAATGCATATTTAATAAACTACAGTATAACAGTGCAAACATAGCTTTCACATGTACCTAATTAACCACCAAATTCGTGTGACTCACTTCATTGCGATATTTGCTTTATAGCAGTGATCTGGAACCAAACCTGCAGTATATCCAAGGTATGACTGTAGAGGGAAGTGAGGTCGGTCTAGGACCTAGAATCACCGTTCTTACTGGATTGGGAGCAGGAGGAAATCCAGCTGGATGGGTGGCAAGTCATAGACCACGCCCAGGCCAGCTTCAGGGAGGTCCAACAAGAGATGAAGGATAAAAAGAGAAGGAACAGGGGAGTAAGGAATACTTGGAAACCCAGGAATATGGCTAGAAAAATCATAGTTCATATCTGTGGTGAGAAGGGGTGGGTTAGAGAGAGTTCAGAGGCAGAACTGGCAACATCAAGGCATGGACTCATTTTTAGAAGGCCTGAGATCCTGGGTGGGCCAGGTATCAGTGGCAAGGAAACTCGTTGCTCCAACACAATGAATATCCAGTCAATAAAAGAGGGCACTGAACAAAACAGGACAGGTGGTAGGAAGGGTTGAAGGTCACCTGAGGGCTCAACTAGAGTTTCTTTAATTTCTCCAAACCGAAGCCAGGTTGGTCCTGCAGAGCTTACAAGGAGAAGCCACTTGGTTCAACTCTGGGGAGAATAGAGAATCTGAGCTGAGGAACCAGGAGGTTCTGACACCACCACGAGCGCTTTATCCTTCCAATTCCCAATCTAAGCTCCTCTTTTGAACGGCAACTACTTTTGGAAAGGGTAACCCATTAAATCCCTCTGTGTGAGTGAGTTTATCAGATGTCTTCCAACCTGTTGGTAAGAACCTAATAATTTGAGAGCACTGGGTGCTTGGGAAAGAGTGAACATAAAAAGATGGGTGGGGAAGGAAAGATACTGAAAGGGAAATCACAGGACTCAGAGATAAGTTTATTGACTTCCGTTTTGCTGACTACCAGCTCTGCCTGTGGTGTCTTGGCATCATTCAGGAGTTCAAAGATAGGCTCCACCCAGCTGAGAGCTGTTGGGTATAGCTGTCCTGTATATATAATGCCATGTAATGACTGGTTGGGGTTAATCAAATATAATGCCCAACCTAGATCTATTAAATTTTATCACAAAAAGAGGCTTTAATCAGTCTTTTATCAGCTTAGTGTTCTGGCCTAAGAAGACTGCTTTTGTTTGCCCATATAAGAGACAATGGGAGAGCCAGGATCAGCCTGCTCTCTGGAGTACAACAAGCGAATTGTCCACAAACAACAGATCATTCAAGGCCATGGGAGAGGAAAGGCTGCATGAATCTACAAAAGTGCTCACTGTTAGTGGTCACGGCCTTGAGTGTTTAAATTCAGACCACATTCCCGCTGGAGCTTCCAAAATATAGGGAGGATGGGAACAAAAAGACTCCAGTGTGCTCCTTGTAAGTCTATCTGGCCTTGGCCCTCTGCAGGACATTCTTGCTTGCTGCTTGCTGCTTGCTGAAAGGGGAAAGGAAAACTGACATTTGGTTCTCTGACTAAGCAAAGCCCAGATCTCCTGGGGGTTAGATGTGATTCACAGGCTAGTAATTAATGTGATGAGTGAAGGTTCTCTGCCAACTGCACATGTCCCTCTGCCCAAGCACCTCTTGGACTATAGAAAGGACAGAAGGAGAAGGGAGATAAAAGGCAGTAAAAAAGGGAGATAAAAGAGAGGACCCTGCACTGACCCAAAAAGGAGAATGACATTAAAGCCACCCAGTCAATTTTGTTCAACAAATATTTGAATACTTTCTAGGATCAGGCTGAGACATACCCAGGTATAGAAACAAACACACAAATAAAACATCTACCTTTTCTGCTTGGAATTGGAGGATGTTACAGTTGGCAGGGTCTCAGATCTTCTTCCTTTGTATTGTTTTGGTCTTCAAAAGATGTCATGGGTTTGTTTTTTTTTTTTAATGCTGAGAAACACAGCCACATCCCATAGCAGTAACCTCAAATTCTGAGGTAAGACCATGGGGCAGCTGTGGGACTGTCATGTGTCACTGGGGGAAGAAAGCTTCAGAATTATTGACCTAGTCTGACCTGGGCATCTCACTGGTGCAGAAATGGAAGTTCCAAGAAACAACCTGGATTGTGCAAGGCTACTGAGCTACTTAGTAACAGAGAGGGAATTAGAATCCATATCTTCCAACGCCCAATGCAGAACCAAATCCATTGTATCACAAAGTTTCTCCACTTAAGCTTCCCGGAAGATGCAAGTCCTGAAGACCTTAAGCAAATTATTGAGTATCTTGATTGACTGTCCTCACCTATATGTGGCCCATTAGCTGCCAAATCTTAGTGCCATCACTTCTGGTCATCAAGAGTTTAAATTTTACTTGTTAACCAAGATTTTTCCCTTCTGCTCTATATGGAACGTTGTTTGGGACTAGAAATGTGTAAAGAAATAAGAGGAAGAATAAAAGGAGTTAGACTGACGACAAAGAAAAAAAGAGTAAACCTTTGCTCATAGGACCAAATCTGTGGCTTCTCAGCTTCATATTGGTGTGGAGGCAGGGGTGGCAGATGCCTACCTTGGTTTTGACTAGAGCAGTGTTCACATATGTTTGGGAGTTGATAGAGATAGGAGGAATTCCTGTAACCATGTGGGTGTGAGACCTGGGAGTAATTCTATTTTTGGAAGGTTTACTGGGTATATGCATCTGAAGATGAAATGAATACCGCCCAGTTAGATGGCTTTTAGGGAACAGGATGAAAGAGAGACGAGAAAAGGACCAGGGGGAGATGAGAGTTGTTCTGTGAATTGTGAGAGGTGCCAGCAGTCAGAAGTCTTTTTCCATTTTCATTTGTCATCCAGGGTGGCTGACCCATGCTTTGTGCTTTGAAATCATTCTGCTTCCCTAAAGATATTTTGAGCTGTAATTGCAGATTTCCATTTTAGTTTCTTTCTCTCTCCCATTCTGTTCTAGACAATCAATTCAAAGTCCTTCCTCAGGCACTATACAAAATGCCTTTGCAGAGTTGATGAAGGTATGTGGTGTGGCCCGTGTGAATTTATCAATTTTTTTTCTGCCTGTAATAGGAGTGGTTATGGAAAAGTGGTTATTAGCTAAATTAGATCAACAATTTAGGCTGGTGGGGCTTGTGACCCAACTGCTTTGATATTAACTTCTTTATTAATTATATTAATTATGAATCACCTTGCACTGCAGTAATGGGACTGCAAGCTTTCTGTTTTCTTTCAGATTTCAATAGTAATGCTGCCTTGAGTTCTTTACTTATGTTCCTGGCAATTAAGTGCTATCCCAAAACATAAACACAATTTTCTCTTTTGAAATCATTATGCAAGGAGTGTCATGTGAAAGCTGCTGTTGCTTAAAATATATTCTTGTAAAATAAATAAAGGGGAGCTCTTCTATTCATAAGACCATCAAGGAGCTGTTATTAAAACTCTTAATAGAAAAAACTATGCTGTCCACTCAGTTTTCCTTTTTCTGTTCTTTCTCCTTCCCCCCAAAAAAGATAACCCTTTAGGATATTTTTAACTGAAAAGGGAGAAAACCAAACAAATGAACAAATTTTTTTTTATTGTTTTGACTATGGTTTTTAAAATGTGGCCTATAGGAAAAATAGAATTTAAAAAAATTGTCACATGCACTTCACCTCACATAATGAGTTGTGAGCTTTTAGGGTTTACCCTGCAGCCACAACTCTACAGTGCCGCCTCTTTATCTCAACCAACCACTATGGTTCTTTTTTTTTTAGAGGAAAGATTAACCTTGAAGTCAGACTGGCCTGGTTTAAATCTATTAGGCTAAATCACAGGAATTTGCTGTTATATTTTGACCAAGATGGTCAAAAAATGGCAGTTTCATGGGGGTCGACCCAATATCATCTTTTCAGTAGTCAACCTTCGGGTTATTGTGAGGACTATGGATGATGTATTTTAAATGTTTTATTTATTCCTTGGCTTTTGGTATGCTCACAATACATGGTGACTAATATGAATTGCAAGCAGCAGCAAGGGCATTTTATTTCAAGTCAGTTCAACAAGCCCTATCCCTCCTCTTTATCCCAGGGGGCTTCCCTTGTGGCTCAGCTGGTAAAGAATCCACCTTGAATGCAGGAGACCTGGGTTCAGTCTCTGGGTTGGGAAGATCTCCTGGAGAAGGGAAAGGCTACCCACTCCAGTATTCTGGCCTGGAGAATTCCATGCACTGTATAGTCCATGGGGTCGCAAAGACTCAGACATGACTGAGCGGCTTTCACTTTCTTTATCCCAGACACTGCTTTTGTATTGGGAATACCTGGATTCAGTGGGACAGATAGCTGGCATGATGCATGCAGGAATTTAGCAATATACCCATGAGAGAGGGTAGGACGGTAGGATGGGGATGAACTTTTGGGGAAATGGGGAGATGAGAGCAGCCTTTCCTCAGGGGAGATGCCTCATCAGAGTGCTGCAGAATAGACAGCTTGGTGGGGAATGTTCCAGGCTGGCTGTTCAGAGAACTTCAGGTTAGAGAGAGAGAGAAAGAGACAGACAGACAGAGAGACAGAGAGAGAGATATCTGTAAAATGAGGTTGGATAGACGGGCAGGGCCCACAGTATAGAGTTAGATTTTGTGAGTTCTAGAGATTTTCCAACTTTGGGGGGAAACTCTTTACAAAACCACCATGTCAACATACCTCTAGGGGCTCCCAGGACCTGAAAGTGGGAAGTCTTGACATTTCAGCTTTATTGTCTTTCTCCAAGCATCTGCCCTGGGCAGAGCCACACTCTGAGGGTCCTTGTTAAAGCTCAGGGGGTAGACAATGGACAGCTACTGAAGGATCTTAAGCAGGAAAGTGACATCATCAGATTGGACTTTTAAAGAAAGCACCCCAAGGGCTGTCTGGAAGATGGATCAGAGGAGCTTGTGTTAGACAGTTGAAAAATCAATTAGAAAGCTATTTTAATAATCCAGAGAGCCAAGAGTCTGAATGTGGCTGAATTCATGAAGAAAAAATTGACCCAGCATCATTCAGCAAGGTCACTGGTGGATAGTCACACACGAGGCCAGGTCCTCCTGTTCCTGAGCCCTTCCTGAACAGGTAGCAGATGCTTTCAAAATCACATTCTCCACCTGGAAAGGCCTTGGATTAGTCACGTGACCAGAGGCCTGTGCCCACACAGGCACACAACTGGTCAGCCATTGCACTTTCATGCCCACCGAGGTCTTGTTATTTCTCGTTTCTGCCCTGCCCTGTCACATATCTAAGTTCTGCCACAGTGTTCACTGTAATAGTTCAGTTCCCTGTTGGACTGCTTGGCCAGGGCTCTGTTACCTGCTTAATTTCTGCCATGCTCTTTCCAGTCCTCCAAACCTGGGGCTGAGCCGTGTATTCCACCCACTCCATCCTCCTAGGAAAACCTCTGTTCATTTGTTTATCCTTTGAAATGTTCAAATGTTCATCCTTTGAAACCCTTTGCATGGGTCTTCTCCTCAGTGATCCTTCTCTGGCTACCTCCCACCATTACCCCTAAATTCAATGACTCTCTTCTCACCACCTCTGTATCTTCCATGTATTTTTATTATTGTATGTATTGTGCTCTATAATATTTATTTGTATATCTTTGAGGTTGGGAACTATGCCTTATACTATTTCCCCAGTAGCTCCCACATTCCTTAGTATATAATAGACACTTAATGAATGTGGGTCAATAGACTTGAACTGAATTCACTCCTCCCCTTTTAAAATATTGATAATCAGATCAGATCAGATCAGATCAGTCGCTCAGTCATGTCCGACTGTTTTCGACCCCATGAATCGCAGCACGCCAGGCCTCCCTGTCCATCACCAGAGTTCACTGAGACTCACGTCCATCGAGTCAGTGATACCATCCAGCCATCTCATCCTCCGTCGTCCCCTTCTCCTCCTGCCCCCAATCCCTCCCAGCATCAGAGTCTTTTCCAATGAGTCAACTCTTCGCATGAGGTGGCCAAAGTACTGGAGTTTCAGCTTTAGCATCATTCCTTCCAAAGAAATCCCAGGGCTGATCTCCTTCAGAATGGACTGGTTGGATCTCCTTGCAGTCCAAGGGACTCTCAAGAGTCTTCTCCAACACCACAGTTCAAAAGCATCAATTCTTCGGCGCTCAGCCTTCTTCACAGTCCAACTCTCACATCCATACATGACCACAGGAAAAACCATAGCCTTGACTAGACGGACCTTTGTTGGCAAAGTAATGTCTCTGCTTTTGAATATGCTATCTAGGTTGGTCAAAACTTTCCTTCAGCACAATAATAATTCGGCCAGGGTTTAGCTGTGCCTGCCTTCTAAGGATCCCAGTATCCCACAGTATCCCAGCCTATGTGAGTTTTCATATCTCCCACTGTCTGTACTTCCTGCTTCAAGGCCTCCATTCAATGGGTTGAACTACTATTTACCCAGAATCAAGCCTGAATCCACCACACACTCTTCCCAATTTCATATCTTTCCTGGGTACCTCCTACGATGGGCCTGATTTCTTCTGCCCAGTCCTTGTTCAGTCTTCACTTCTTCCTAGCCCATCTCTGAAGTGAAGATGCTTTGTGATCCTTCTGGTTGTGCTGTCTGGATAAGAAGGGGATATTTACTCCAAAAACAGCCAATTCATGGGCTAGACCATATCTATAAGGTAGCCCAGTGGGAAAAGCTTTAACCAAAGTGATTGTCTTAGTCAGTTTGGGCTTCTATAATAAAAAGTATCATAGACTAAGAAGCTTTTAAACAATAGAAGTTTATTTCTCACAGTTCTGGAGGCTGGAAGTCTGAGATCAGGGTGCCAGCATGGTGGAGCTCTAATTCATAGTGGTCATTTTCTTACTGGTTCCCACTCTTGGTGGAAATGGCAAGGGAGCACTCTGAGGTCTCTTTCATAAGGGCACTAATCCTGTTCATGAGAGTTCCACCCATGACCTCCCAAAGGTCTTACTTCCTAATACTGTCATCTTGGGGTTGAGGATTTCAACAGGAATTTGAGGGGAACACAAACATTCAGTCTAGAGCAGGGGTTTTATGGGCCAATCAGACTGACAAGTAGTGGAGATCAAGTAGATCAAGTAGTGGAGAAAATCACTCCAAGGAGCCTTCCCTTAGCAGAAGAACTGAGATGGGGTTGTTTCTTTTAGAAAGGAATTGTTGGTTGTGTAGGCATCATGTTTGAGCCCTTGAGTACACTGCTCCAATCTCAACCTTCCTAAGTTTTTTCTACTCTCAGTGTTGTCCACTCCTGACTAGAGTCACCTGAAGGGAAACCCAGAACCCTGTGTAGTTGCTCCTTCTATAAGAGTTCCTCATCTAACTTTGAAGAACTGTGAAGGGGTCTAAGATTTTACCAAACTTACTGGCTAACAAATTATCTTGACACAGTTTCATTGATGCCAGCAGAAGGCAAGAAATTTAGGTGTGAACAACAAAGGACTTTATCACTCACAACACAGAAATTATTATAGAATGACCATTAGCATATTTACATCAGTTCCTCTTACATCAGTCCCTAGTCCCATGGGAACAATGTGCATGGGACCAAATGGATGCTTGTGTAAGCTGTGGGTTGTGTTAGAGTAGAGGGTGGGCTGCCGTCTATGGGGTCGCACAGAGTCGGACACGACTGAAGCGACTTAGCAGTAGCAGCAGCAGAGGGACTCTACTGTAGCTTGCTGCTGCTGCTGCTAAGTCGCTTCAGTCGTGTCTGACTCTGTGAGACCCCATAGATGGCAGCCCACCAGGCTACCCTGTCCCTGGGATTCTCCAGGCAAGAACACTGGAGTGGGTTGCCATTTCCTTCTCCAATGCATGAAAGTGAAAAGTGAAAGTGAAGTCGCTCAGTGTCTGACTCTAGCGACCCCATGGACTGCAGCCTACCAGGCTCCTCCGTCCATGGGGTTTTCCAGGCAAAAGTACTGGAGTGGGGTGCCATTGCCTTCTCCGTACTGTAGCTTAGGTAACCTAAATCTTTTGTATTGGGCAGTAAATATGCTTGCTCTTTGTTCTGGAGAAAGACATTATTACACTGAGCAGTAAGCGTGGTGTGGCCTTTTCTCTAGATGGTGGCACTATCTCTATCTTTCATGGCCATTTGTTATATGAAACATTCTTGAAAAGATATTTTGAATGAAGGGTAATAAGTACTTCACTTACAAGATGTGTAGAAATGTGAGATACTCATGGGGAGTTGTCTTAAAACTCTAACTAGCAGCTCCTATCCATCTGCATACTAACACTGACAGGTTTATTCCTCGGGTGATGGGAACTTTACTTTTCCAACCCTAAACCCTCTCCTAAGCTCTAATCACAAATTTTTTGTTCCAAGTGAACATCCCATCCAGAAAATTTCAATAATTAAATTTAAAATGTTTATATACATTAAACTTCCAGTTTTATTACAACCATTTTCCTTGTTTCACTGGTTCCAACCTTAGGAGTCATTTTAAAATTCCATCTTCTTCCTTATCCCTAATCATCAATCAATCATAAAATTTTATCGGCTCTTCTTTAGCTTTTTTTGTTTTTTTAACTTTTTATTTTATATTGGAGTAGAGCCAATTAACCATGTTCTAATAGTTTCAGATACACAGCAGAGCAACTCAGTCATACATCTACATGGATCCATTCTCTCCCAACTCCCCTCCCATCCAGTCTGCAGCATAAAACACTGAGTAGAGTTCCCTGTGATATAAAGTAGGATCCTGTTGGTTATCCATTTTAAATATAGCAATGTGTGCATGTCTATCTCAAAATTCCTAACTATCCCTCCCCCTCCCTGCCCCCTGGTAACCATAAATTTGTTCTCCAAATCTGTGAGTCTGTTTCTGTTTTGTAAATAAGTTCATCTGTATCATTTCTTTTTAGATTCCACACATAAGGGATGTCATGTGGTATTTCTCTTTCTGTGTCCACCGTACCTCACTCAGTATGACGATCTCTGGGTCTATCCGTGTCCATCTCTTCCTTCGAAGTATCTCAATCTCACCCTCTTCTCTTCCTGGCTATTTATGCTGTCATTAACCTAGTTAGGAATGTTATTTTCATCCCTAGAATGGTCAAGAAATGTCCTCACTAATTTTCTAGATTCCTATTCTCCTTGTTGATACCTCTTAATCCCCTTAAGGCACAGTTTTGATCCTATCACACACTTATTTTTAAAATTTCAGCAGTTTTCCATGGCCTGTTCAATACAGCTGTCTAGACCTCTCTCCCAAACACTCAAGGCCTACCCATTCTGACCTGGGCCTTGTCTCCCCCAACTCTGTTTTGGCTGCACAGGCATTGCTTCTTCTCCCTACTTGCCAAACCTGCCCAGGCCTGGGCTACCTCCCGACCCTTCCCCATTCCTCAGAGTTCTGAATCCTGTACCTTTGTAAAACCACTTCATCCCTCAGGGCCTAGAAGTTCTTTAACTGGTCCAGTCTATACTCATTGCTTTTGTCCAATTATACTTATTTTATTAGTTAGCTTCATTCTGTCCCATGTGACTGCTTGACTGTCTTAGGTACCCACATAAGTTTTAAGTTCCTGCAGAAGAAGTGCTATATACGTTTTATACCACTCGGTGTCTACTCAGCACTGGCTTGGGCAAACTATAGAAGCCTGACTCTCCCACTTGGTATTAATAGCTATGTGATTAGAAGGGTAACATCTACACCTCAGTTTCCTTACTTAAAAAATGAGGTATAGGGACTTTCCTTGTGGTCCAGTGGTTAAGACTCCGCCTTCCAACGCAGGAGATGTGGGTTCAATCCTTGGTTCAGGAACTAAGATCCCACATGTTGTGGGGAAACTAAGCTTGTGCACTGCAACAAGAAAAGTCTACATGCCACAACTAGAGAAGCTCACATGTGTCACAGCTTAAGAGAAAGCCCATGCACCATAAGGAAGAGCCTGCGGGATAAACAAAGACCCAGTAAAGCAAAGAAAAAAGAAAAGAAAAGATGTAAATAGTATCTATATCACAGGGTTGTTCAAGTAATTAAATTGGATAACATGAGAAAACTTTAACAAATTATCTGGTATCTAGGAAAAGCTCAATCAATATTGACTATTATTATTAATCTTATAATGAGATGAGTAAATAAATACATAAATGAATACCTGAAATACACAGTCCCCTTTTTTGGGTGGGGAGAAAGTCCAGTATAATGGAGGATGACCAGATAATCTTGAAAAATATTTATGATTGCATACCACTGACCCATAGGAGAAGTTGGATGGAAGATGGGAAGTAGCATCTTCCAAAGGCCTGACTAAATCCTTGAAAAAATGGATTCTTCAGAGATAAGTGAGAACACAATAGTAGAGAAGAACCAATAAAGAAACAGTCCAGGTGATGTTTCTTGTCTCCTTTATGTTTCCAGGTTTCTCTCTGTCTCTTGGGTAAGTCTAAGGCTCTTGGAACATAGTTGGGGGCACAGAGAACCAACAGTGTTGCAACTGGTCAAAGAGAAAGAGCCTGTTCCCTGGCTAGGGGCTGGCAAAATTTTCTAGATAGGACACATCCTGTCTTTCTTCCAGGGCATCACTGACTCCTTAGATATGCCCACAGGCAAGCTTGATATGAGCTAGTACATGGAAAGTTGTCACTGGCTGTCAGAATCACAGTGCTGCTTGATGTTTACTGTAAGAAGCACTCACTCACTAACTGGCTGGATTAGAAGACAAAGGAATTTTCTCTAAGAGTAGAGCATCCTCAATCCCCTTCCATTAGCAAATTACTATGACTGTCATTTCAATGCCTTTCTATATGTCACATACTATGCTACCTGAAAAAATAGACCTCAAAATAACCTGGTAAAGTACATGTTATAATAGCTATTTTAAAGAAAAGAAGCTTAGGAGCATCAAGATTGAGTGTCTTTGGTCATGTAGCTCATATGTGATGGAGACAGGATTTAAACCCAGGCATGCCTGCCTGCAAAGATCTGGGACCATTTCCCCTCAAGGACAGCATATAAAACAATCCATACAAGCTAGATCTTGGACTGCTACTCACATGTGCTTTCAGCCACATTTCACTAATTTCCTTTTGCTGTTGATCAGCTATTAACACAACTGTGCAAGTGAGATTAGCAAATGCTTTTTGAGAGTGGGTTTTCACCTGGAAGGGGAAGAGAGATGTTGAGCCCCTCAGTAGGGGTGAGGGAAGGAACTAGCTGTGGGCAGCTGAAGGCAAATGAAAACAAATTTGTTTAGCTGAGGGCTAGTACTCTGCATAGCAACTAAAATGTATTTTTATATCTCCTGCCAGATGATAGAACTTCTGTTACAGTGCTTCATGTCACCAGTAGGAAAACATGGGCTCCTCTTAGAGTTCTTGATTCTGAATCTGTTACTACCCTTCTAAAAAGTAATGTTAATAGAGATAATAAAATGGAATCCTAACCACAGTCACTTTGCTGCCTGCATGAAAATATTGGCTCTGGAAAATGGACAGCCTGGTAGGAAACCAAAGACAGAGAAATATGTTTTGAGAATCATATTCTTGGCCTGAAACAGGTCTCACAGTAAGGAAGGTTGGCTGAGGCCAAGGCTCCTGAGGTCAGTAAGGGGGAGAAGCTTATTTTTCTGCAGTCTGAGTAGAACAAGGCAGTCAAGGAGGGTGTATTTTGGTTTCTACTCCCTTTTCCAAGGAAAAAAGAAGCCCAGATTTGTCCTTCACAGAACTCGGGGTAGTTTGCCTTAACAAAGGCAGACTACAGACCCTCCATGAAATTGTGGAGGAGTTTCTTGTTGGTCCCATTCCAGTTCCCCTTCCAAAGGATCTCTCTCCACCGGGTATCCCAAAGCTCACTATTCCTGACAAACCAAGCCACCAGTTTGCTTAACATAGCTTCTATATACAGTAAGATGGTCTGGAGAGATGAAAGGTCCAATAAATTTGACTGTGCCACTACCTCTAAGTCCCATTGTCTTCATTCCCATTTTGTTGAATTAAATAGTTGAGTTGGGAAATTGTTTTAAAACTAAATTGATCAGTTAAGTGGGTTCTGATTAACATAGATATTATTTCTGCTTTATATCCTGATAAATGCTCTTGTGTTCCCCAAAAGATGTTAAAGTCCTAACCCTTGATAATTGTGAATGTGACTGTATTTGGAAATAGGGTTATTGCATATATAATAAGAGATCTTACTAGATTAAAGTGGGCCCTAGAGCCAATGACTAGTGTCTTTGAGAGAAAGCTGTAAAGAGACATAGACACATACAGGGAGACTGGAGTGACACAGCTGTAAGCTAAGGAATGTCAAGAATTGCAGAAACTAGGGACAGACAAGGAAGGAGATTTTTCCCTTGAAGCCCTCGGAGGGAGCATGGCCCTGCTGATACCTGGATTTTCTAATTCTAGCCTCCATAACTTGTTGTTGTTTAGTCACTAAGTTGTGTCCAACTCTTTGCAACCCTATGGACTATAACCCGGCAGGCTCCTATGTCCATAGAATTTCCCAGGCAAGAATAGTGGAGTGGGTTGCCATTTACTTTGCTAGGATCTTCCGGACCTAGGGAACAAACCTGTGTTTCCTGCTTGGCAGGTGAATTCTTTACCAATGAGTCACCTGGGAAGCTCCAGCCTCCATAACTACAAGAGAATAAGTTTCTGCTTTTTAAAGCCACCCAGTCCATAGTATGTTGTTATAGCAGTCTTAGGAAATTAGCACAGGTTCTTTCGCTCACATTAATTTTTTTATTACCTATTGTATCCCCAGCACTTATCAAAGTTCTTTGCAATATGATGAGAGCTCAATGAACGCATGTTGAAGGAACAAGAATTGATTGTATGTGTACAATGTGTATGTAGAAACATATTGATATATTTTCTGATCTACCTCAGTTGTTTACTACTGCAATGAGCCATGAGTCTATAAACCCATGCATGTAGACTGAATAAATAATGCCAGTCATAGAATGTACTTATTTTAACTTAACAGCCATACGAATATACAAAACTAACAACTGGCAAGAATTCCTACCAAAAAAGTCAAAGTGAAGTTACATTTGTTAATAAAAAAATAGGAAAACATGAAAACAGATGGGTTTAGCTTAAATCAAGAAATCTTCATTTTTTTCCCCCAAATGCCATTCTTAGTAGCCTTATTCTCCTGGTTGTTGAAATCAACTCATTATCCTATTCTGCACAGGGCTAGTAGTGAACCAGACCCTAGGCCAGTGTTTTATAAAATGCATTCCATGGACCACCTGCCTTAGAACTACCTTATGAAGATAGAATAATTAAATAGTGTAGTATTGGTGCATGAAGAGCCCAAAATACCGTTGACCTTTCAAAAACATGTGTATTAGGAGTGTTGACCCTCCATCGAGTTGAAAACTACATATAAATTATAGCTGGTGCTACATACACTTAGTTCCTCCATGTCCACATTTCCACATCTGAGGATTCAGCTAAAACCTGTGCATAAGTGGACCTGCACAGTTCAGACCCACGTTGTTCAAGAGTCAACTGTAGTAGTGTCACAGAAGAGAAAATTGAGTTAAACACAAATTCATATAGAAACCTAGAAAATGATAAAAGGGGAAATTCAAATTATGGGCAGTGATGAAATAAGGAATATATTAATCAATAAATGTTATTGGGGAAACTGCATAGTCACCTGGAAAAAAAATAAATTGCAACCAAATTCTACATATTTTTCTAGAATAAAGTCTATGTGGATTAAAGATTTAAATATTTTTTAAAAACCTATAAAGGTATTAGGTGAATTTACAGAATGATTTTTCACAGTCTCAGAGTGGGAAAAGTGTTTCAAAGTATAACTTAAAACCCAGAATAAAGTAAAAATGAATCTAGTAACAGTTACAATTTGATACAAAATTGTCTTGCTGCTGCTGCTGCTGCTGCTAAGTCACTTCAGTCGTGTCCGACTCTGTGTGACCCCATAGACGGCAGCCCACCAGGCTCCACCGTCTCTGGGATTCTCCAGGCAAGAACACTGGAGTGGGTTGCCATTTCCTTAGAAGCTACCAAAAGGCAGTCAAAGATAAATGACAAACTGAGAAAAATATTTGCAAGTCATATCTCAGCTTCAAGATTTACTTCCCTAATATGTAAAGAGTTTCTACAAACTAATAAAATTACAAAAGATACAGTAGAAAAATGGTGAAAGGAAATGAACAAACTTCACAAAAAGAAAATACAAATGATTCAAACATATTAAAATATTCTCATTCTCCTCTCTTATGGTAAAAGAATTGCAAACTTAAACACCAATGAGATCTTATTTTGAGGTACCATATTGGCAAAGTCAAAAAGTTTGCTAACACACTTTGTTGGCTCAGTACAGTCGCTCAGTCGTGTCCGACTCTTTGAAACCCCATAAATTGCAGCCAGGCCTCCCTGTCTATCACCAACTCCTGGAGTTCACTCAGACTCACGTCCATCGAGTCAGTGATGCCATCCAGCCATCTCATCCTCTGTCGTCCCCTTCTCCTCCTGCCCCCAATCCCTCCCAGCATCAGAGGTTGTGAAAACAATGGTTCTTATGGTGGTAAGAGTATAAACTGATATAATATCTGTGAAGAGCAGTATCTGTGAAAAATCACAAAATCACTTATTTGGCCCAGTAATTCCACTTATAAGAATTTATACAGAAATAATCAATTATGTGTGAAATGACATATGTATATGGTACTTTTTGCTACATTGTTTACAGTTGCAAGAGATTAGAAACAATCTGCATGTCCATTGGCAGCAGATTGCTAAATGAACTATGGTATACTCCCACAGTGAAATACTATGTAGTTATCAAAAAGAATGAGGAAACTTTATATATCAGAACAGGAAGATCTCAAAGAAACATTAAGTGAAAAAAAAAAACAAAACAAACAAACAAGGTTCAGAAAAGTGTGTGTGGCACGCTACCACATGAATGAAAAGAATAAAATTTATACTTACTTTTTATTTAATATGCATGAAATATTTCTGGAAAGACAAAAGAGAAAAACTGTGGATTTCCTTAGACTGTAATCTCTACCCTAGACTTATGGAGGCAGAATTTGTGCAAGCATTGATTTTAAAGCTTACTGAAGGCTGATAAACCCTGACCTTAGGCAGGAAAAATTTAAGAATCACTTTGAGATTTGCTGGCCCAGTTCCAACAGGTAGAATTTTGTCATTTCTCAAATCCAGTCCATTTTCTCTGAGGAGCTCAGTTCTAATTACTGGCCTCCTATCCCTATGACCTCACTCCTGTTTCAGTAAACTGCTTAAATCCATCATGTCAAACCTTTTCTTCCAGTGGTCCTGGGCCACTAACTAGGGTCACCATAGCCAAAACTAGAATCAACCTAAACATGCACAAAACTGACAACAGCTTCTTCATTACTACTGATATGGACATTGTGGGAAAAGAGAAAACTCAATGGTCAGTTCAAAGGAGTAAGCAGAGAGGCAAACCAGGGCCCTAGATTTGGGTTGATAGCTGAAGGCAGAAATAAGAGAGGAACAGGCGAAGAGGAAGAAGAACTATAAATATCTCCTCAGAACTTAAGAAGCCTTTAAAAAGAAAAAGGTTGGGGAAAAGGTTGAGAACAATTTCAGACACCTTGTTCTTCCCCAACCAAAGCTCTACCTTCTCTTTCTAAGCACAACCGCCACCCCCAACACTTACCCCCAAACTGATCATGTGGCTGGGCCTCTGTTATATAGTTCTAGACTTCCCTGAGCTGCTTGCCCACCTGCCTGAATTTCTAAACAGCTCCTGTTTCCCACCAATCATAGAGTATGTACTTGTACATTCAGTCTCTCTGGTTACAGTTTTAGGACTGAACTTGCTTCTAGGACCTGCAGCTCTGTCTGTTCTCCAGTATCCCTTCCTCCAGTGGTCTGATCTGATTCCTAGATTCCAGCTCTCTAGGTCAGCACTGTTATCCCAAAGGAAATCAAGCCCCATGGGGTTCCCATAACCTAGTTACTGGTTGAAATTCATATCACAAGTTAGATAGGAGCTTTGCCTTGAATGACTTGGTCTGTGACCACAACTACACGCAACCACATGAAAAATGAATAATCACACTGACACAGATTCTAGGTGATGGACACCAAAGGAACAAAGATTTGGTTAGTCTCTGACTAGTACAGGCCCTTAGTCATCAGATGTCAGAAAAATAGAAGGGCAGGTAGGTTAATGGATAAGGGCTAGCAGAGGTTAGGACCAATTAAACATATGTCAGGTCAAGTAGTCAGAGAGTCCTGTGATATATAAATATGATTCTGAAGCAAAGTCTGCCTCAGACCACTCTTCACCAAGGCAAGTGTGGTATGGGAGTATGCTCAAAACTTCTCACTTTGGTAAACAATCAAGGGGGTCGAGGAAGGAGTAAGAGAGTGGCAGACGGTTCTAAACCACATATAGGTAAATATGCAGCTTGGTGTAGTGAGAGAGCACTGGACTAGGTGCCAGTAGTCCTGAGTACTGCTCCTGAGTCCTCTGTGCTTCTTGTTCCAGTGATCTTCACCCTGACCCCACATCCTGCTCAGAGGAGCCTCCTTGCTTTCAATTCAACATCCCTGGTTTCAGGAAATTGTTCTCCATCCTCCACCTGAGTCTGATGGCCTAGGGCAGATATTTGGCCCTTTATGTCTATTTGGTAACAGAGCCTTCCCAATAAGAGCCATCACTGTCAGCAATCTTGGCAACACTTCGATCCCTGAGTGTGACGGCCTGTGTCCTTATCAGCAGAAGACCCTGTCTATGGAGTGTTTAATTTCCAAAGGAAATGTTGGGCTTGCAGAAAATTCTAGCTAAGCAGAGGGAATCAGTTCTCTTTACATGAAATGTCTTGATCCTTTTAGTACAAAGATTTTTAACAACAACAACAAAAAAAAAACACATTTTTTTTTTAAATGAAGCAGAAACACTTTAAAAGAGGAAGAATCATCACACCAGGCTTTGAGCACTTTATCTGTCTTCAATTTCGAAGGTTTTCAAAAATTTTGTATCTTCCCACATTCAACCTGTGGACCGAGAACTGGTCAGGAAGTGCCCTCTGCCGCAGTTGTCCCCAAAATGTCAGGAATGCAAGTAAATGTTAACAAAGTAACTCTCTTCTGCTTTCAATAAAATTCTGCCTGCTCATTTCCCTGGACACAAGTCAGCAGTTAGTATAAAGGGAAGAGAATTCTTCATTTCCTAAACATTTTGACACATTTAAGTCTCTTGAAGACTCATTTACTGTTGAAATGTTGACGGTTTTCTACCACAATATCTTAACCTGTCTCCCTACTGACCAGCCATCCAAAAAAGTAATTTTCATTGTCTCACTGCTTGTCTTAAACGTCTTTGAGAATATCTCACGTTCCATGCTTCCCAGGTGGCTCCAGTGGTAAAAGAATCCACCTGCCAACATAGGAGATGCAGAACCAATCCCTGGGTTGGGAAGATCTCCTGGAGGAGGCAACAGCTACCCCTCTAGTATTCTTGCTGGAGAATCCCATGGACAGAGGAGCCTGGCAGGCTACAGTCCATAGGGTCGCAAAGAGCTGGACACAACTGAGCACACACACATGCACATTCTACAGGGTGAAGTTGAGCTTCTTACCCTGGCACTCAAAGCTTTCCATTAGGCTTTATCTTCGACTGAAGCAACTTAGCAGCAGCAGCAGCAGCCCCTTAAAGAAATTTTTAATTCAAGCCAGAAAGATTTGCTCAGTGCTGCTATTAAATATCTTACATATTCTGGTTACCTCATCTCCAGTCCTGACATTTTCCCTTCCTTTCCACTTATTCTACATTTCCAGTCTTTAAAATATCTAGCTCAAGTGTCCTTCCTCTTTGACGGTGGAAGACCACCTAGCCCAGTGAGTTCTCTCTCCTTGTCACATCTAGAGAACCTGTTTACTACCTGTTCCCCTCACTTGTCATGTTGTTTTACAACAGGCCTTGTATTTTCAACTTGTTTTTCAAATCCACTCATGTACATATTTACCTTTTCATCTTTTATGTTTGACTTTGAGGGCAAGGATTTTATCTAGATTAGATTAGCACACAGTGGACTCACCAAAAAGATTTATCAATTTTAACTGATTGATAGTTAAAAGATGACAACTCTTTGCTTTGATCTTTTCCCATAACACTCCCTACTTGCTTTTTATCATGAACCATTCCAGTTTCAAAAGGCCAACATTTTCTTTCTGATTAGAATCTGTCTCAAATTCCAGGTTTTAGCACTGGAAGGGAACTTTCCAGAAAAAAACAGGGGAGGCCTTCAAAGAGTAGGAGGGCCATCTCCATGGTTTTCACTTTTTTTTTTTTTTTTTTTTGGTCAAAGAGGTCTCTGTCTTTGTGAGCACATTGCTGCCTCTTAAGCACTCTGAACCAAGATGAACAAACCAAAAAGATCTTCTCTTGGGTCACCTAGCACAAGATGGACCTGCTTTATTAACCAAAAGGAAAAGGAGGCCAAAAGGAAAACAAACACAAGAAGAAAATGTAAAAGACTTATACATTATAAATTTTCAACCATTTTAACATGAGCTCAGTCCTGAGGTGCTCAAGACCTGTTCCATCCCACAAGGCATCCACAGTGTCTACACTTTATCCCCAGATAAAGACAGCAAATTTTAAGCACAAATTTTGTTTCCTATTCCTCAAATTGTCTAAAGCTGAAGAATGCGATTTTATAACCTACTTCTCACTTTTTGACTATATTCTTTCTTTGCTCAATGTACTCTTCTGTAAAATGAGGATAATAATACTAAAGTAAATTAATCAATTAAGTAAATTAAGTAAAATTTGTGGAAAATTCTGAAAGAGATGGGAATACCAGACCACCTGACCTGCCTCTTGAGAAACCTATATGCAGGTCAGGAAGCAACAGTTAGAACTGGACATGGAACAACAGACTGGTTCCAAATAGGAAAAGGAGTACGTCAAGGCTGTATATTGTCACCCTGCTTATTTAACTTATATGCAGAGTACATAATGAGAAACGCTGGGCTGGAAGAAGCACAAGCTGGAATCAAGATTGCCGGGAGAAATAGCAATAACCTCAGATATGCAGATGACACCACCCTTATGGCAGAAAGTGAAGAGGAACTAAAAAGCCTCTTGATGAAAGTGAAAGAGGAGAGTGAAAAAGTTGGCTTAAAGCTCAACATTCAGAAGACGAAGATCATGGCATCTGGTCCCATCACTTCATGGGAAATAGATGGGGAGACAGTGGAAACAGTGTCAGACTTTATTTTTTTGGGCTCCAAAATCACTGCAGATGGTGATTGCAGCCATGAAATTAAAAGACACTTACTCCTTGAAAGAAAAGTTATGACCAACCTAGATAGCATATTCAAAAATAGAGACATTACTTTGCCAACAAAGGTCCATCTAGTCAAGGCTATGGTTTTTCCTGTGGTCATGTATGAATGTGAGAGTTGGACTGTGAAGAAAGCTGAGCGCTGAAGAACTGATGCTTTTGAACTGTGGTTTTGGAGAAGACTCTTGAGAGTCCCTTGGACTGCAAGGAGATCCAACCAGTCCATTCTGAAGATCAGCCCTGGGATTTCTTTGGAAGGAATGATGTTAAAGCTGAAAGTCCAGTACTTTGGCCACCTCATGCGAAGAGTTGACTCACTGGAAAAGACTCTGAAGTTGGGAGGGATTGGGGGCAGGAGGAGAAGGGGATGACAGAGGATGAGATGGCTGGATGGCATCACTGACTCAGTGGACATGAGTCTGAGTGAACTCCGGGGGTTGGTGATGGACAGGGAGGCCTGGTATGCTGCGATTCTTGGGGTTGCAGAGTCAGACACAACTGAGTGACTGAACTGAACTGAAATTAATCATAAAGTTGATGTGTGGATTGAATGAAATAATCTCGATAAGGCATTTAGAAAATGCAAAGCACTCAGTAAATATTATTATTTAACAAGCAAGACTGAAAGATTAGGTGAGATGAAAGGGGGTGGATTGGGGAGAGGGAAGGGGAAAGCAAGAGATTTCAGTTTCAACCCCACTATCCATATCCCCATCTAGGGTCCCTCCATCTCCTCTTTCTGGTTTCTTCTGAGGAAGCCATGCCTCTCAGGTAGTTTCACTCTTCCAGTTCCAAACAACAATTATATCTTAATCTAGTGCAATAATTTTTACACTCGGCTAGTAATAGACGAAGAAGGCAATGGCACCCCACTCCAGTACTCCTGCCTGGAAAATCCCATGGACGGAGGAGCCTGGAAGGCTGCGGTCCATGGGGTCACTAAGAGTCGGACACAACTGAGTGACTTTACTTTCACTTTTCACTTTCATGCATTGGAGAAGGAAATGGCAACCCACTCCAGTGTTCTTGCCTGGAGAATCCCAGGGACAGGGGAGCCTGGTGGGCTGCCATCTATGGGGTCACACAGAGTCAGACACGACTGAAGTGACTTAGCAGCAGCAGCAGTAATAGAAGAGTTTACTCTGTATGGTTCTTTTCTACCTTCCCAATAGTCTCAGTGTGTTCTCAGTGTGATGGAATCATGCTCATTCTCCCTTGCCTACAACTATTTCACTCTACTGTCCTTAACTCAAGATGAAAGATTATAGGCATCTCTTTGCCCTCTTCCCGAAGTGCTTGTAATAACCACAAAATTGTTCAAAGAGATCACATATATGACCTTGATAAAAACCCTTTTTTGGACTTCCCTGGTGGTCCAGTGGTGCCTACCAAAGCAAGGGACATGCGTTTAATCCCTGGTCCATGAAGATTCCACATGCCAGAGGGGCAGCTAAGTCAATACACCACAAGTACTAAGCCCACGTGCTACAGCTAGTGAAGCCCAAATGCCATAGAGCCTGAGCTCTGCAACAAGAGAAGCCATCACGGTGAGAAGCCTGTGCACCACAACTAGAGAACAGCCCCAGTGCACAGCAACAAATCCCAACGCACCGATAAATGAGCAAATTAACAAATAAAATTAAAACAAAACCCTTTTTTCCCTTTCTGAGCCTCTATTTTCTTATTTGTGGGTAAGTAAGTCTGACCAGATGATCTCTGAGGTCCCTTCTCACTCTACTATTCTCCACTAACAAAATAGGGAAACATTAAGGCAGAAAAGGTAGTCTGGAGTCTTAATGTGAGAGCTTTGAATGCTGGATTATTATTATTAATCTCATAGACAGGGAAATTAATGTGATTGGAATTTATTAACAGTGATGCTTAGAAATAGGGAGTCCAGGGGAGAATTAATGAAGCTTGAACAGGAGAAATGCGTGTATCATGGGAAGGCAGAAACCTTCCAGCTTGGTAAACAATTGGATATAGGGAACAAGTGATGACTTGTCAAAGGAGCTTGTAACTGGGATGTTACTAACAGAAATAGAGGGGAAGAGAGGAGGCTGGTTTTGCAGGTTACATAAAGAATTCTGTTTTAGACATATTCTGTAACTCAACAATTTCATTCCTAAAAGGGTAAACCCCAAAGAAACCCTTGGACCTGTACAAGATACATGTGGAAGAATCTTCATGGAAACATTGCTTACATAACAATAACCTGAAAATAATTCAAATGCCCATGAATATTAAAGTAGATAAATGAATTGAGGTATAGTCATGCCCTGTAATGTTAAACAATAGCCAAAACAGATGAACTGCAGTGATACACTATAATATGGATGGATGACAGTAATATAAGTTAAAAAGTCCCTTACATACAGCATGTTATCCTATTTATAAAGTTATAAGCAACCAACGTATATTGTATTATATATATAATATATATAACTATAATACATATATAATCCTTTGAAGGAACACATATTGACACAATAAATAAATCAAAGAAACCATGAATATAGGATTCTGGACAATGCTTACTTTGGATGTGGAGCAGCATTTTCATGTTAGATTTTCAGGTGTTTGATACATTATTTAAAATAAACTAATCAAATACACAAAAACATAAGCAATCAGAAGAACAAAATGTATTAAACATAAATCATTGCTCTAAAGATAGGTCTCAAAGAATATTACAGAGGTTTAAAAAAATAAAAGAAAAAGATAAAAATAGGTTTGTAGAGAAATAAATAAAAGAGAAAATAAAAACATCTCAGAAACGAATGCCACAGTATAAACAGCCAAAAATAGGAGGAAAGTGTGATAAAAGCATGTTAAGACATGAGAGACAGCCTAGAGTGAAAGACAAATTAAAAGAGCAAAAATATAAAATTTTATAGAAAAGGTGTAAAAAGGAGATTAAACTTCTTGAAAAAGAGATGTGATAGAGATATTATTTAAAGAAATAATGGAAGAAATGTTTCCAGAAATAAAGACTAACCTGTAGATCAAAAAGATTCACCATAAATTTGGGGAAAATTATGTAGAAAGATGAATACAAGATATTCTGCAGAAACCACTCATCTTTAGGGATAAAGAACTAATCATATGAGAATATAAGCAGAAAAGGCAGGTTACTTACAAGGTGGAAAGAATTAGATTGACTTCAGGCATCTCCTCAGTGATACTCAAATGCTTGAAGATGATGAATGGTCCATGTTTACACAGTTTTGAAGCATGAAAGCATAATCCCAAACACTATATTCAGGTATGGCAGGCAAAGGTCACTCACTATTTCTCCATATTCATTTTCTTCCTTCTTAACACTAAGAACCCAGATTTTGAGCTTGACAACAGCCATCAGGTAAAATACTATATATCGTATAGTCATGTAATTAAGTTTTTTCTAGTGAAATATAAGTAGAAATGCTGTGTGCTACTTCAGAGAAACCTCCTTAAATGTGGGGACCTATCCTTCTTGACTCCTTCCTTCATTCTGCTGCCTGAAATCTGAAGATGGCTGGCACTCAAACAGCCTTTTTGGATCATGAGGACAAGAATAGTCCTTTAAGAAATGATAGAACAGTAATTTGGAAAAACTATGGGTCCCTGACAAGTTTATAGTGCCAATGTTGGGCTTCTGTTATGTGAGAAAGCAATCAATTCCAACTTGTTAAACTTCTCTGATGTGTATGTATGTTGGAGGACAAAGATTTTTTTGAATTAATTTATTTAATTGGAGGCTAATTACTTTACAATATTGTGGTGGGTTTTGCCATACACTGACATAATCTGTTGAACTTAACTGAAAATGATTACACCAGGCAGATGCCCCTCGGATATAAAGAAAATGAATAGAACTTATGAAGCCTGGAAAGAAAATTAGATGATGAAACTCAGTCAACAAAAATCAAATCAAAATAATACAGGAATAGGGAATATAGAAGCCACTGTAAAGGATCAAGAAAACTTAATTCACTCAAATAAAAAACTGAGATTAAATAACAGGGAATTATGATTACAGAACAGAATGTAAGTGGTCCTAGCACAAAAATCAACAGTGGGCTGGAAGAGTAAATGTGCTGATTTTCTCATCTTGCATCACATGGGATTCATAGATATAGTCTAGAAGAGAATTTTTAAAAAACCTTTTCCATAATGATTGAAAACTCATAGTTTTTTCATAACTTAAAAATATTCAGGAACTAATAACTTTCATGGCAAATAAACATTTATCTGAAGTTCAGCAATTCTTCAGTTTCACTTCAGTTTCCTTTAACTCCATTAAATAAAAGTACTAAGTTATTATTTTTTGTTTTAAAATAACATGTAGAGTATGATTCCCATTTTTGTCTACCAATCAGACTCATTTTTACTCTACCTATATTTAGCTATTCACGTACCTACTATCTTTCTGTCTGTATCTTAGATGTATATTGAATGTCTGGAAATGTCATTTGTTGTAGGTTTAAATGGAGGAATTTCTTTTTTGTTTCTGTATTTTAATAAGGATTATGTCTTATTTTGATAAACTATCAACTCTACAGAAACCAAGTCTTTTATTTTAACAAAGTAATTCTTCCACTTTCTTCTGGAAAAATCATAACCATCCACAAATGAAAATGAATACTTAACCCCTACACCAGGCACTAATAGAACTTATATTTTAAGCTTTTAATTTTATTATAATTATAAACAGAGGTAGTAACTGTACAGCGGTGACTTTGGCTTAAAAAAAAAAAAACAATCTATACCCTTACCTCTTGTCATAAGTCTTCCTGAAGGCAATACTTTACAATTGTGCCATATTTTTATCAAAAAGAATTTTTAACTTCACAAGAAAATATATTTTAAAATAAAGTAGGTAGAGAATGTTCTATCCTCATTTTATAGATGGGCAACAGCATTCAAAGGAAACAAACCTTAATAGTGGCAGAGCTGGGATTAGAACTGAAGTGTTCTAATTTCTAGACCAGATGTTCCCAGGGAAAGACAGTTACTGTTATTTCCCCCTTGTTGAATACAACTGATTTTCATAGCAATAAGATAACCAACACATACTCAACAGAGCCATTGGTTCAAAGAATTTTCAACTTGCAAGGGATGTTAGAAATCTTACACAGGTATCAGCAGGCCTTGGCAATCCTCCTTTCTAGGCCCTAGCTGGAGTGCAGCTAATGGGCCTCTGGACTCCCATTTCAGACTTCACCCTTTTTTTAAATCTTGTCTGATTTACATATTAATGTTTCACATAAGATTCCATTTGAAAAGGAGGCTGGTTTCTACAAATAGATTTTAGACCACTAAAAGATTAGATTAGACCACCCAGCCTAATCTTACAGAAATAGAGAGGTGATTTAATATAATCATTGCAAAGTGAGGAAGTTTTAAGAAGTGCCAACGAGTTCACAGGAGAATAAGCAATCTTGACCAAGCTATTTTGAGCCTGTCTCACATCATTCCATTTAGAAGCAGCTGCTTTTCTGAATTGACACTTCTCTTTTTTTCTAAACCACTAGTTAAACCAAGTGTACATACTGTACAAATCTTCTGTGGTCAAGAAATTACAGATTTGAACAAGAACTGGAAAAAAATGTCAAGTGTCTTGCCTTGTAATGTTCCATGGTTTAATTTTGAAAATTGTCTAACCAGAAGCAATCGTCTGCAGTTAAAAATGTGGATCCATTTTAAAGGAATGTTCTTTATCAGATAAAAATATGATTATGCTTCTGAGGTTGATGAAATCAACTGGAAGATGTAGGTAATTTAATAATTTACATTTATCAAGTGATTTATAATTATAATCAGTAAAATAATATTTGGTACCCTAGCAAGAGCACAAGCTTTATTTTTTTAAAATTTTATTTTATTTTTAAACTTTGCAATATTGTATTGGTTTTGCCAAATATTGAAATGAATCCGCCACAGGTATACATGTGTTCCCCATCCTGAACCCTCCTCCCTCCTCCCTCCCCATACCATCCCTCTGGGTCGTCCCAGTGCACCAGCCCCAAGCATCCAGTATCGAGAGCACAAGCTTTAGAATGAGACATACATAGCCTCAAACTTATTTCACCACTTCGTAGCTGGGAAATCCCAGGCTAGTCTACTTACTGAAATAATATTTGGTTTTATCACCTGTGAAATGGAACCAAAGTGAGGATTAAGTGCAATGACATATACTGAGTACCTGACGCTTCCCCAAGTAACTTTAATTTCCTTTCCTCCTCTTTCCTGGAATGTTGAATATAAGTGACATTTTTATTAATTGGACCCTATTTTACATATTAAATAGGATTACAAGTTGTAATATATGAAAATTTATTTTGATAAAGAATAATTTTGCAATCTGAATCATAACCAGTAAGCATATTGCAATGAAAAGAGCACTGGGTCAATAATCTGTGCTGTGCTTAGTCACTCAGTTGTGTCTGACTCTTTCCAATGCCAGTGGGTTGCCATGCCCTCCTCCAGGGGATCTTCCCAACCCAGGGATCTGAACCCAAGTCTCCCACATTTCAGGCGGATGCTTTACCGTCTCAGCCACCAGGGAAGCCCAGGTTGATAATCAGAAGACTACAATTCTTATCTCCATTCTGCCACTTTTAGGTCGAATTCATATAAAATGACCATTTTTACAGGTCACAAGTGGTTGAATAAATTTGTAGTTCTGGAGAAACAATAATCTAAGATTGTTTCTTCATTAGATGAATTTAGATAACTATTTACGTTCATTGATTAAACATTTATCATTTGCCTATTACAAGGCAGACATTGTTTTAGCTTATGACAATATAGTGAGGAGTATGACAATACTCCATTCCTTTTGGTACTCTGTTCATTAAGAGAGACATAATTAACAAGCAAAGAAGCTTACACATCATATAAATTTTTCAGATAGTGATAAAATATTCAATAGCTAGGTGATCACTAAGGTTGCTTCAGCTTGAAAGTTGTAAAATACCAGGTCATTTTTGTAATGAATTATACTTCTATTAGTTTAATAGAAGACATATCTGTAGATAAAGTTATACTTCTTAAAAACAGAAAGAAGTACCTTAACTGTAGGAAATCTGAAAGAGAATCTTTAGAAAACCTCAAATAAAAGGATGTAGAGGGTTTTATCAGGAAATAAGTTTGGCTGTATGTAACAGTGAGAAATGCCAAATGATAGTGGCTTAAAGAATAAGGTTTTTGGGTTTTTTTTCCCCTTTAGGAATCAGGACGTCCAAATCCAGTTGCTCCAAAGCTAACATGGCACCACAATGCGTATAGGGTGGCTGCTCTTAGCCATCTTTCTTCACCCGTGTTGCTTCATGGTTGCATAATGGCAGATAAAAATTCCTTCTGCAACACTGCACCAATATAGCAGGCAGAAAGAAAGTATAGATCAAGGGGTAAAGCTTAACTACCAGCTTAGATCTGCCTACTTTTAAAGAGTTTTCCAAGAAACCTTATCTAGCAATTCCCACTTACAGTTCATTAGCAGGAATTGGATTATGCTTAAATTTTCAGTTAGGCACACGGCTACCCTAAACAAAATCAGAATTATGTTAATAATGAGGAGTGTTCAGACGAATACTGGCTAGAGAACTGACAGATTCTACCAGAGGGATGCACCAAACTTCACAAATATGATTCTGACCATGTGTGAAACAAACATATACTGAAAAGAAAAAAAAATCATTACAAAAAGGAAACTTTGACAGGAATCTTCTTGTGTAGCAAATACTGTTTGGCATACAAATGATTTTCAGTTGCTTTCTCCAAGCTCTACCCTCATGGGTCTGTAAGTAAAAGTAAGTTTTACTTTTTATTATTTACTAAAGGTATGCTCATCTGTAATACTAAGCTGAGGGCTTGATTTAAATAAATAGGCAAGCATTCCGTTTATCTTAAATGATTTTCTGTTTTCTTCCTTCCACGTAACATTTAAGAAGACTTATAAACAAATTCTAGTGATGAACTATTAAATAACTAAGGGAGTCATGTTTGAAAAAAGATAAAACAAAAATCTAAGAAGATGCAGAGGTCCCTGGGATTAAGGGAGGGTTCCACAGTGTGGGAGTTCCTTATCATCTGAATTCTAGCAATCTAAGTACAGTGGATAGGAATCTGCCTGCCAATGCTGAGGTCACAGTTTCAATCTCTGGTCTGGGAAGATTCCACATGCCCCAGAACAACTAAAAGCCCGCAAGCCACAACTACTGGAGCCCTTGCACCTAGAGCCTGTGCTCCAAAACAAAAAAAGCCACCACAAAGAGAAGCCCATGCACCGCAACTAGAGAAAGTACATGCACAGCAAAAAAGACCCAATGCAACCAAAAATTTTAAATTGATTAATTAATGAAAAAATATGTGCATAAAATCAGGTAAAAATGGGACTTCTCTGGTGGTTCAATGGTTAAGAATCTGCCCGCCAATGCAGGGGCATGGGTTCAATCCCTGGTTTGGGAAGATCCCACATGACCCAGCAAATAAGATCCCTCATGACCCGGATGACCCTGTGTGTCACAACTATTGAGCCCACACTCTAGAGACTGTGTTTAACAGCAAGAGAAGCCACTTCAGTGAGAAGCTGGTGTTCCACAACCAGAGAGTAGCCGTCCCCACCCCTGCTCACGGCAGCTAGAGACAGCCTGCACTAAGCAATGAAGATACAGTGCAACCAAAAATAAAAATTAAAAAAAAGAAAGAAAAAAATTAGGTAAAAATGTTTTCCAAAGTTTACTATCCAAATAAAAAATCAGCTATAATGAACTCAAAGGTGTACATCAACTAAAGCATTGTAGGTGAAGGCCCAGTGGTTCCTTCCGGCATCCCTCCCCTGGTGTTCAGAGAAGCTGTGGATCAGAAAGTGAGAAATATGGGTACAGCGAAGATAATGGGATGTCACATTCGAGATTAGGGTACAGACAAAATGTGACTTCTGTCCTGCTAGCCCACTCTAACTCTCTTGTTTGCTGGTGCCAAGGAAGCCAGCTGCCATGTTGCAAGCTGCCTGTGGAGAGGTTCACAGGGCAAGAAACTTAGGGAGGCCTTTGATCATACAATGAGGAACTGAGGTCCTCAGGCCAACAACCCACAAGGAACTGGATTCTGCCAACAACCCATGAGTGAGCATGTTATCAGATGAGTCAACAGCCCCGTTGACTTCTTGACTGGGGCCTTGTACTAGACCTTGAGACTATAAGGTGCCGAGACTTGAGCCAAGACTTGAGGTGCTTGGCTAAACTACATCCAGACCCCTTATCTGCATAAACTGTAAAATAACCATTTGTTTTAAGCCTCTAATTTGGGGAGTAATTTGGTTCCTAGCCAAGTATAATTAGTATAGGAATGCAAAAAATATTTACCAGCTTTTAACATTTTGGCATATAAAAGAATATGTCTTGGTCATATGGGATTCTCTTTCATACATATGAAACATCTTATTCCTTAGTATTGTTAAAAAAAAACTTACCAGGCAATATGAAGTACAATAAATTAGGGTTCAAGCTAGCTGGAGAGCAAATGCAAATCCCCAATGCAGAATCCTTGTTTACTAAATACTAACAAAACTGAATCAATAGCCAGAGTAGATGGCTGAGCCTTGGAGGAAAGAAAAAGAGCTCCCTCTGGATCCAATTGGCCAGAGCTTCTCAACCCTTAGCAGGAATCAGAATCACCTGCTGCTGCTGCTAAGTCACTTCAGTCGTGTCCGACTCTGTGCTACCCCATGGACAGCAGCCCACCAGGCTTCTCCATCCCGTCCCTGGGATTCTCCAGGCAAGAACACTGGAGTGGGTTGCCATTTCCTTCTCCAATGCATGAAAGTGAAAAGTGAAAGTGAAGTCGCTCAGTCGTGTCTGACTCTTAGCGATCCCATGGACTGCAGCCTACCAGGCTTCTCCATCCATGGGATTTTCCAGGCAAGAGTACTGGAGTGGGGTGCCATTGCCTTCTCCGTCAGAATCACATAGGGCTTGTTAAGCCATAGACTGTAGGACCCACCTTCAGAGTTTGTGATTCGTATGACTGAGGTGAAGACCAAGGATCTATTTCTAAGAAGTTCTCAGCAGATGTTGCTGGTGCTGGTTCTGGGACCACACTTTGAAAACCACTGCAATAGACAAGAGTTTCTGTAGTTTCCTGTTGGAAGGAGTAACATGAGAATAGTCCTCCCAGACAACTCCTGGTGGATTAGAGTAAGAGGAAGGCTGAAGAGCCCAAACTTGTAGCAACAGTGAGGCTCTTGTTGAGATGATAAAGTGCTGGTATTGGGGAGCAAGGAGTTTCACAGCAGAGGGAAATAAAAAGGGGAATACTAGGGGAGTTTTCTGACTTTATCATGTGTGCTTAGTCACTCAGATGTGTCCAACTCTTTGTGATCCCATGGACTGTAGCCCACCAGGCTTTTCTGTCCATGGGGATTCTCCAGGCAAGAATACTGGAGTGGGTTGCCATGCCCTCCTCCAGGGGATCTTCCCAACCCAGGGACTGAACCCAGGTCTCCCACACCATAAGCATATTCTTTATGATATGAGCTGACTTCATCAGTTCTCCTCCAAAACAGCCAATCTGGCTACAGAGAGAGAAAATAAAATTGCTGTCATCACTGTCATCACTAATGAAACAGCCACACAACCAAGTTCACCTGGCTTCCCATGAGAGACATGAAGTACCACTCAGCATGGCTCCTTCGAATCAGGCGCTCTGAACTGTTCACTGCTGTAATTAACTCCACCCATTCTATTTACCTGACAGAATTGTCTTTGGGCTTCCAGATGGCCCTTACTTCCTCTAGGATCATCAGTTGGGGACCCCGAAAGCCATTCAGACCCTTCAGATTTGCGCCTGATCTAATTTACATGATTTCAGAACACTGAGTGCAATTCTCTCTATTGGCATTTGTTGTCTCTATTTCCAAGTTGAAACAGAGTGCATAGTTGTATTTCTTCAAGGACTGTTTTTGAAATACATTTATTCCTGGATGTTCTAGAGACAATGGTGTTACTAGAGTGTTTTCCAGACACACAGCCCATGGGGGTGCCAGTTTCCAGGTCTGAGGCATCTGTTAGTGGATGTCATATGCAGTGGTGTTGGGTGGCAAACAAAGAGAGCCTCCTTTGCATCTGCATCTTGGCACACGCCCCTAGAGAGAGGGTTACCTCGCATTTTTCTTATATTTCCTTGTGTTTAAGAGTTTAGCGTTCTAGTATGATGAGAATAATGTCTGAGTGACAATTTCAGATGTTAGCTTATTTTTGCTCTTTTGGGAAATTGTCTAACTTCCAGCAATTCCTAGTACCAAACAATACCTCCAAAACTGGAGGCTATCCAAAGATAGAGCACTATCCAAAGATATCTGTGGTTGATTTACAGGGAAGGGAAAAAGCAAAGCATGTTAAGGGTTGAGAGGATGGAAGTTTACCCCCAAGCAATGTCCAGCCTAGCAGGTAAAGAGATATTTGTGAACCAAACACGCCAGCAGGTATGAATAAAATTTCAGGGCCAAAAATAAAGTGTCTCAAATGGAAAAATCACACATTTTAAATATTTTTTAAATGCAGTGAACATAATTAATTCCCAACATTATCAACAGGCATTTCTATAACAGAAATGAGTAAAGACTCTTGGACCTGAAACATAAGCAAAAAAACAAGGGATTCTTTTCTGTCTCCCTTTACCCAGATTTGTTTATTAAACTTATTTCTTGAGTAAACTTTTTAACAAGCAAATGCCCTGGTTTCCCTCAGTCTCTTCTCTGCCCCACCTCCTTGGCACAAGGCTTGTGCTGAACTTACATGCACATGAACTATGAGCAAAGCATCCACATAGATACAAACAGTGATTACAATGGTTTTTGTTTCATTTTGCTTTGATTTCACCTTTTAATAAAACGTCTATTTAAAGGTGCTAATAGCATTTAAGTTGAGCTAATAGCTATCAAACTGAGGCTGTGTTTAGACCAAGATAACAGGGAGTGTTTACTGGTGGAATCACATTACCGTAAAACAAGGCTCCCATCCTACTACGCAGGTAGGCTAATACTGATGCATCTCCATTTTAATGGCAAGTTTCAGAGTGAACTTCTACTATATTCATTTTCTCTGAGGCCATCCTTCCCTGCAAGGTTTAAAGATTACCAAACAATGAGCCTCTTTCAAAAGCATGGATTTCCTTGGTGTTTTAAATTCTTAACTTGTCCATTTCTCACTTTCATGAGATATCCACCTCACAGCAACCCAAACACACAAGTACATTCACTTCTATGGGTTGTTGATGTCGCTTTGAAGGCCTTTTCAGTTAGCCTTTTTCCTGACTCACCCCACCATTTCCTCTGGTTTTTTATTTGACAGACCATCCAAGTACTCGACCTAAGTCATTTGCTTCCTTCCTACTGAAGGCTTTTTACTGCTACCACCAGTCTCTTTCTTCTTGAGCAAAGATCAGTGTTTTCTTCAGTCCAGGCCTGCAGCACATGGTCTCATTTCATAACTTTTAGTAGAATTCCACTTTTTGAACTGCTTATTGGGGAACAGGGGTAGGTACGAATTACAGACTCAGTCATAGAGGTGTAATATAGTTAATTGTGAGTGCCTAGAGTAACTACTATGTGGAGAAGGCAATGACAACCCACTCCAGTACTCTTGTCTGTAAAATCCCATGGATGGAGGAGTCTGGAAGGCTGCGGTCCATGGGGTCGCTAAGAGTCCGACAGGACTGAGCGACTGCACTTTCACTTTTCACTTTCATGCACTGGAGAAGGAAATGGCAAGCCACTCCAGTGTTCTTGCCTAGAGAATCCCGGGGACGGGGGAGCCTGGTGGGCTGCCGTCTATGGGGTCACACAGAGTCGGACACGACTGAAGCGACTTAGCAGCAGCACCAGAGTAACTACATTTAAAACTCATAAAGCTTTTCAAGGGAAGGGCCTTCTAGGTCCTTCCTATAATTAACAGCATTCATTTTAAGTAGTATATAAATTGTTCCTGCATAGAAAGAGTTCATTCTCTAAAATGATTTCACTACTTCCCTCTGAAAACCTCTCTTTTTGTCAGTTGTTTAATAAATCTTATTCTCATAGATATCACAAAGACAGAGTCAAAAGATTACATACTTTAAATTAGTGGGTACTAATCTCAGGGCTGGAGGCCTCCTTTGACCTCCTGGAGATAAAGGTTGGTGTGTACATGAGTTCTCCTGAGAACTACCACAGGCTTCCTTTCTCCTACAGAAATCCTAAAGTAGTCCTTTTATACTTTACCACTCCCTTCTCCGGGCACTGGAGTCTGAGACATTACTTAATATTTGCTTGTTTCTCCTCTGGAAAATCCCCAATCTAACGCAAGCTACTTCATACCTAAAATACACTGATTTCTCAACTCAATCTTGCTGAAGAGGTTCCCAGTGTGCAAACAGCACCAAAAAGGGTTTTTAAGTCGCCAAGTAAATGGGATCTGAAAACACTGCAATTGGTTCCCAAGCTAATGCTCCTAGTGACCAGGTATGAATTTGGAAGGTGGTTGGATAGTTTGATCTGTAAACTGTGTTGACAGTCTAGAGTTCTAGAATATGTTCTAAACATCCAAGGTAATCACTACCCACGTACTCTGAGCTTGAAAATGATAAAACTATAAATTAATAAAGTGTCACTTGCTAGCTCAATGACAATAGGGTTGGAATGTGAGCCAGATACCAGAAGATACAGATATAACCCTGTCCTCAGTACTAACTATAAGCTATATCGTGGATCAATTCAGTGAAATGGTTTTATAGGCTAGTAGAAGCTTCTGCTCAAAATCAGATGGGAGTAGAGCAAATTAATACCATCATCTATTATTCTATCAGTAAAGTTATGCTCTTTAATTTCTAAAACTTTTTGATTTTGATGAATTGAAATTCAAATATCTTTTGAAGGGATCATACCAATCTTTTATCAAATGACATAAATAGTTAATATTTTAGCAGAAATTGGGACAAATGCAATACAGGGAAGGAGAGAAGAAAAGCTGAGGCTGATAAGTGAGCAAGGAGGCACCAAAGCAAATTTTATTACCCTTCCAAAGCTGCCCTTTGAGGTCTACCTTCATTCTCCCTTGCTGACCATCTCTTCCTTGAAGCTGGTGGTTTTTCTGAATACAAGGTCAGGCTTCACAATTTGGATTATGAACAGTGGCAACCTTGATACTTGGTAGCCTTCAATCTAAGGCATGTTCACCTTCCTTCCATTGGTAAATGAATCCATTTTTCCTTGACTTTCTAAAAGTGATCAGCTGTCAAACTGAGACTCTTATCTACACAGAAAGTACAAGACATGACCTTTGTTTTCTTTTCTCTTTTCATAGGAATCAAAAATATCAGACTATCCCTGCAGTGCCAGAAGGCTGGGGACCAGCATTTTGAAAGTAAGAAACGATAAGGGAAGACCCATCTAAAATTTTCTTGTTGGCAGTCCAAAATATCTAGCCCTGCCACCAGTGGAATTAACAGACAAACTGAACCCCAATAGCTGAATTGCTGGTACAAGGGAAGAAAATTAGAAATACCAACTGTGGCTTTATGAGCAGTTTCAGAAACAAGGACTGTAATAACTCTCCTATTTTCTTCCTAACAAATTATAGATAATAACCAGTACCCCTTCTTCCTTACTAAATTGTAAAGGTGCACTGGTGGTGGTTAATTTTATAATTTAGTTATTAGCTGACAGGATGTCTAGGAGAGATTGTTCCTAAACAGGAAGAATAAACATTACCAGAGAAAGGTCCAAGGAAGGGGATTTCAAAATTTCCCCTTCAGAGAGATACGAAGCATGCTTTCGTTTGTACAAAGGATCATAACATTTTGTTAGGTGAAAACATGTCCAGATTGTTACTGTTGTTTAGAAATTAAAGTACAGGAAGAAGAGTATATATAAATGCTGAATGGTCAAAGGGTGAACCGTGATGGCTTTGGTGAGTGGCTTTCCGTATCTATTCCAAACTCTTTAGAAGGAGCCTTCCTGTACTGCAGAAGCTAGAGAATTTAAAAGCATATTTTTCATTTCCTGACTCCAGAGTTAAACTAGCTGATTAAATATACACATGTAACTTTGCTTCATCTTGAGACAACACAAAAAGTACAATTAAAGATTTTTTTAAGACATAAACCCTCTGGAGCATGGAAAACAAGAGGCAAGAACAATAATATTTTGGCAGCTGAATAGTGGCAATGAGGAAGCAAAGAAACATAAAATTTATGTTGTAGGATTTCTCAAAAGGTTCAAGAACTCATGGTACTGGGTAATGCTGGAACTGGGGTGAAGGGGCATCATGCTGAAATAAGGAGGAGTGAGTGAAAGTGTTTGAGTAACAGATCCTTCAAACCCCACCCCTGTTCCACAGTGCTGGTGACTGCCCTCTGTCCTAGCAGATCCTGGGGGCTTCTTACCTACAGAGGTAAAAGAAGATGTCAGGACTGGGGAATGCTAGGTTCCTCTGAGTGCTAGATCCTATACCAACAAATGGTCCACCCAGATGTCCCAAAGATAAATCTCTAATTGTAGATGTCCCAAAGATAAATCTCTAATTGTTAAGTCTTAAACATTTACTCTGGAGAAGGCAATGGCACCCCACTCCAGTACTCTTGCCTGGAAAATCCCATGGGCAGAGGAGCCTGGTAGGCTGCAGTCCATGGGGTTGCAAAGAGTCGACACGACTGAGCGACTTCACTTTCACTTTTCACTTTCATCCACTGGAGAAGGAAATGGCAACTCACTCCAGTGTTCTTGCCTGGAGAATCCCAGGGACGGGGGAGCCTGGTGGGCTGCCGTCTATGGGGTTACACAGGGTCAGACACGACTGAAGTGACTTAGCAGCAGTAGCAGCAGCAGCAACCATTTACTCAGAGCTTCCAGTATTTTTATTCCTCACTTAGTTTTGATTTTTTTAAACAGGTATTTTGTGGGAGAGGTATAATTTATATATAGTATTGAAATGCACAGATTTTAAATGTACTTGAGCAGTTTTGGTAAATGCACACATCTGTGTAACTCACACCCCTAACACAATATGGAACATTTTCAGTTCCCCAGAAAATCAGTCCCTAACTCTAAATCATGAACAGACAACTAAGAATTACCAGACATCTGAGGAAAACCTCCAATATGGAAGATAAAGACCAAAAGAAACAAATAGGAAAAAAGGAACTTAGAGGAAAGAGTTATTTTAGGAAAAATAAAAACTAATCTATATTAATATCCTTAGGCAGATGAGAAGTATGCACACTGAATACTATGAAAAAAATTCAAAGAACAATAACAAAAAAAGAGCTCTTAGAAACTGAAAGCATGATGAGAATTCAAAAAAAAAAAACTTAGTAGAAATTTTGGAAGATATAGTTGGAAAAATTCTCAGAAAAAATAGAACAAAAAGACCAAAAGAAGGAAAATCAGAGAGAAATGATGAGAAAAGAGGAGCCCAGTCCGGAGATCCAACATCTAGATAACAGAGGGGAAGAAAGTAGCAATGAAGAAATCAAGAGAATACCTAGGGTACTCAGACTGAAAGGGCCTACTGGATGCCCAAGAGAATGAATGGAAATGAGAGTCAGAGGCATGTCATTATGAAATTTCACCAGGAACAAAGAGAATATCCTACTTAAAAAAATTGGCCACATAGCTGGAACTAGAAGAGCTTCTGATCTTTCAACAGCAGCATGTAAAACTAGAAGTCAATGGAGTAAAGCCTTCAAAACTGAAGAAAAAAAATATTCCTAATCTTGGATTCTATGTCCAGTTACTTTATTAATCAAACAGAAAAGTAGAATAAAAACATTTTCAGACATTCAGTCTCAAAAAATTTACCGTCCACATGCCCTTTTTCAGAAAACTGCTAGGAAATATACGCCATTAAATGAAGAGAGTAAAGCAAGAAAGAATATATGGACCACATTAAACAGGAGATTCAACACAGTGAGGCAAAGGGAAACTGTCAGATGATGGAGATGATGGACCCCACATGCCTGTGCTACACAAAGCACAGAAGATCTTTTTAGAAAATCTGATGCTCAAAACTGTAGAGGGCCCAGATTAATAGCTGTCCTTGCCTCCAGAGTAACAACACAGACATAGTGAAGCCCGTGTATGGCCAAAAAAGATGCTGCTGCTGCTAAGTTGCATCAGTCATGTCCAACTCTGTGCGACCCCATAGACGGCAGCCCACCAGGCTCCCCTGTCCCTGGGATTCTCCAGGCAAGAATATTGGAGTGGGTTGACATTTCCTGCTCCAATGCATGAAAGTGAAGTCGTTCGGTCGTGTCCGACTCTTCGTGACCCCATGAACTGCAGCCTACCAGGCTCCTCCATCCATGGGATTTTCCAGGCAAGAGTACTGGAGTGGGTTGCCATTGCCTTGTCTAATGAAACCATAACAAAAGATCTTTCTAACACAATGGTACACAGAAACCTGGGGTCTATGTCTCGGCAAAGCTCTCTTGGCCCCCATAGACTATAATTCAGAAAATAATAAACATCTGCCCAAAGAAGAGAAATCCTACATGTTAATCTATATGTTCATATGTTCTGTGTGGGTGTCTATGTATATCTATGTACTTTGATGTGCTTAGTAGCTCAGTTGTGTCTGACTCTTTGTGACCCCATAGACTGTAGCCTTCCAGGCTCCTCTGTCCATGGGATTCTCCAGGCAAGAATACTGGAGTGGGTTGCCATTCCCTTCTCCAGGGGATCTTCCCAAACCAAGGATTGAACCTAGGTCTCCCACTTTGCAGGCAGATTCTTTACCATCTGAGCCACCAGGGAAGCTCATGTACTTGTATATACACAGGCTATCTCTGGATGGATTGTAAAGGAAATCTACTTTCCACTCTCTAGTTTTTGTCCCTTTTTAATTTATCTTTCTCCCCTGTGCATGTACTGGCTATTCATAAAATGAGCTAATGAATAAAACAAAATATATTCTCTTTTAAAACTTACAAACAACATGCCCACTGACTGAGCATTACTACTCTTAGGAATTTATTCTATGAATATACTTGTACATATGTCAAGTTATATAGATACAAGGCCATTTATTGCAGCATTATTTGTGATAGTAAAGGACTGGATATTGCCTACCTATCCACTGAGAGGGAAACGGTAAGATAAATTACATACATCTACATTGTTGACTGCTTGGCAGTCATTAAAAAAAAGAATGTAAAAGCTCACTATGTATTGATATAGAATAATATCCAAGATATTCTATTAAGCAAAAAGGCAAGGCATAGACGAAAGTGTGTAATTTGTTATAAAAATACAGCAGAAAAATGTCTCTGACTCCCACAACTCAAGTGTGTAGATAACTTACAACATCATTGTAGGTTATCTTTCTATTCTGTCCTTTGCCTTTGTGATGCTTAGTGTGTGTTAGTCACTAAGTTGTGTCCAATTCTTTGTGACCCTATGGACTGTAGCCCGCCAGGCTCTTCTGTGCATGGGATTTCCCAGGCAAGAATACTGGAGTGCCATTTCCTTCTCCAGGGGGTCTTCCCAAACCAGGGATCAAACTCAGTTCTCCTGCATTAAATGCAGATTCTCTACCATCTGAGCCACCAGGGAAGTCTTTGTGATACTTATGACAATAATAATTAATGATTATTTGTGCTAACAAAAATATTTTACACCTCTCATGCTTCTTGCAACTGGTTCTAGGTATGAAACTGGTTGCATCAATTCAGTGCATTAAGCAAGATTTGAAAAGCAGAAAGGGCAGGCACCAGCTTCTCGTGTTCTTAGCTGTTGTTGCTGATAGTCATAGTCATTGCAACAGCATCCCAGTGTCCAGAGATTAGTTTCACAGAAGCCCAAAGGCAGTTGCAGAGGCAGCTTCCTGACCCCAGGGATCCCAATCTCGGTGGTATATTCTTAGACTCAACATTTCCAGAGGGAGCTCCTGAATCTCCACCTACTTGTGGTACCTTCTGGCTGGAGAGTTAAGTGGTGATGTTCTAGGGGTCATTGGAAAGGACCTTGCTTATTCCATTCTTACCAATCTCCTCAATAATTCTATTAGCGTCTATTGTATTAAATGCTCCTGTGGCAGTGGTTTGTTTTCTACTACCAAACTTTACTGATACAATTGATAACATGAACTTTTAACATAGGGAAACTGAAAATCTTACTTTAGAATCATAAAAGTAATTTTATTTATTTGGTCTCTCCTATACAATGTGTGCTATCAAGGTTAAGTGTTAAAGGGCTTAAAAATTGAGGATCATCTCTGAGCTCCTCTTCTGCATGTGCTAACAACTACTGGCATGTCAAAACATAAACACCAAATCAGGGGCAGACTGGTTTTTTGTTTGTTTTCTTTTGTTGTTGTTGTTTTATTTTGTAACTCGAAGATAATTGCTTTATAATGTGTTGCTTTCTACCATGAAACAACATGAATCAGTCATAACTATATATACATATATACATATGTATATATATGGGATATATATACATATATATATATATCCCCTCCCTCTTGAGTTCCCTTCCCACCCCCTACCCCCATCCCACCCCTCTAGTTCATCACAGAGCATCAGGCTGGGCTCAGGGGTAGCATGTTTAACTTTGTTTTTAAAGTTTATCCAAAACATACGATGAGTGAATGAATAGGTATTAGGGATTATTTTCAATAAACTAATATATTTTTTACCTGATGAAAGTAAACATGACTGGCAGGGCACAGTGGTCTATTCTACTCTCTAAGAAAAGCCCGTGGGCCTTCATAGTAAAGTATGACGGAAATAACTGAGAGATTCCAGGTTTTACTCTCCTCAATTCAGTAACATGAAATGATTCTCAACAGGCTGAGAAACCCATTAAAACATCTCCTGGCCCATAACAATAACGGCCAATCATGGTAATCCTGTGGGAGATGACAATTCTGGATTTTGTCTCTTTTTACGTTGTTCGAAATGTGAATTTGAGAGTGAGTGAGTAAAAGGGAGTGCCACGTGAGCAGTTATAGCCTTTGAGTACCACTGAGCACACCCTTAATATGTTTGTTTCCGAGGCAGCCTTTCATAATAACATTTAATCCAGTGACATTTTTGCGTGTGCTTTTAGAAAAGAAGCAGTTGAAAGTGGTGGGTAAGAGAGCAAATGTCTGAGAAGTCACAGCTCTCAGCAAACACAGACACACAAGTTTACGATTACCAGGTAGACAACAAACAGCAACAAACATCTGATTCTGAGTTTTCAGAGATTCACTCAATTATTAATGAGGTTGCCGCTGAGGGAAGAATAAGACAGAATTGCTTTGACTCTCAGATCTATTAAAAACTGGTGGGAGCCTGCCAGTTCTTGACCATATGTGAATTATCCACCTGGCAGATTATTGTTTCCTTGAAATTCAGCCAGCTTAGCCCCAAGTGACCTATTCTGCCTAAGTTATATTTAGCAAATACTAACTTATTTAAACATAGACTATGCAAAATATTTACGAGATGAATATATCCAAGGTAAATATATATATATATATATATACACACACACACACACACATTTCTTAAACTAATGGAAATGTTTTATAAATCATCCAAAGTTTTGGAATTAAAAATTTTCAAGCTGCCAGGGCCCTTAAAGACTTCTTGTCCAAGAGTTTCATTTCATAGCTGAGAAAAATAAGCATGGTGAGGTTTACTGACTTGCCCAGAGTAACAGTTAATTGTGAAATTAAAATGTTTAAAGCATAGCTTCCCTTCTATTAAGTTTTTGGAAATATTTTTAGGATTATCTGCAATATGGGGAAATGATCTGCACAGAGTCTCCCTAAGAACAGAGCTGGACTCTGGGGGTGATGGGTTGATGGGGTGTGTGGCTGGGGGAAGGGGAGACTGCCAGGCATTCCCTCACTCGGCTCTGTTGCCTGCACTACAAGAGGTCTTCAGAATCTGTCCTCATTCTCTTATTTTACAACTCTCTCAAATTGCTTATTATTTTTGTGCTATCTCTTTCCTGTGAGTAAACCTTGAATTGCTCCCCTCAGTTGCCTTTTGTGAACTACAGACTCTTAAGGAAGAGCTGGGACCTACAAGGAGTTTGGAGAGACAATCCATAGCCTGAAGAGAGAATGCACTACAGCTTCAGGAGGAGAGAGTGGAGGAAGGTTCGCAGTGTGTATTTAATGCTGCTGAGCAGCTGGGCCCCAGGAATTGCAAGAATTTATATCATTGAAGGTGCTCAACAGTGGTTGATAGGGCTCTTCCAGGAGTGAGCAGATGGAGAAAGAGGAATAAGTGTGTGTGCAGCTGGTGAATAAATTCCAGAAGCTCACCTCAGCACCACTGGCTGCCTTTCAGACTAAAGACCCATAACTGGGGGCTTAAATGTATTTGCAGATGTACGTAGATTTTAAAAGGAAGTCTGCAGCACCTCACATCCAATAGGATGGCTACTATCAAAAAAAAAAAAAAAAGAGAGAGAGAAAGCGAGAAGAAAGGAAGGAAGGAAGGGAGAAACAAAGAAAGAAAATAACAAGTGTGTTGGCGAGGATATGGGGGAAATTATAACCCTTGTGTTCAACTGTGGGAATATAAAGTGACATAGCCACTTTGAAAACAGTATGCAGTTCCCCCAAAATTTAAAAATATAATTACCACATGACCCAGCCGTATATACCCAAAAGAAGTGAAAGCAAGAACTAGAACCCATGGTCATAGCAACATTATTCACAATAGCTGAAAGGTAGAAACAATCCAAGTGTCCATTAACAAGATGAATAGATAAACAAATGTGGTATATACATAAAATGGGATATTATTCAGCCTTAGAAAGGAATTAAATTCTGACACTTGCTATAACATGGATAAACCTTGAGGACATTGTGATAAGTGAAATGCAGCAGTCATAAAAGGACAAATACTGTGTGATTCCATTTATATAAGGTACCTATAATACTCAAACTCTCAGAGACAAAAAGTAGAATGGTGACAGCCAAAAGGGTTAGGGTAAAGGTGAAATAGGGCTTCCCTGGTGGATCAGTGGTAAAGAATCTGCCTGCCAATGCAGGATACATGGGTTCTATCCCTGAGTTCAGAAGATCGCCTGGAGAAGGAAACGGCAACCCTCTCCAGTATTTTTGCCCAGGAAATCCCAGGGACGGAGAAAACTGTCCCTTTAGCCCAACTGGGCTACAGTCCATTGAGTCCCAAAAGAGTAGGTCATGAGTTAGCAACTAAACAATAACAACAAAAGGGAGAATAGGGAGTTAGTGTTTAATAGGTACCAAGGTTCAGTTTTACAATAGGAAGAGAGTTCTAAAGATGGTTGCATAAAAATGCGAATGTACTTAATGCCACTGAACTAAGACGGCTTTTTGTTCTATGTATTTTACCAGTTTTAAAAATTTTTGTTTTTTTTTACAACCATACTTCTTAAAAAAAAAAAAAGGAAGTCTGTAGTATTCCTGCACTGTGTTAACTGAATTTGTAAAGGATCTTTTTAAATCAGAAATGAAAATCAAAGCTTATCTTTATTTATTCTCTTCTTTATTCTTCCTTTCTTTCCTTTCTTCCTTGACGTCTCCCTACTTCCTTCCTTCAAACATCTGTAGGCTACGTAACATGTGCCAAACATTGAGGCCCTAGGAAGCTCAAAGAAAAGATACCACACCCTGATCACAGTCCAGCAGCGGAGATGTGCCCAGATAAACAGACTTGATTATGTGACCAAGGCTCTAACAGAGACTCTCTCAGACTGTCATGGCAGCTCAGAGAAGGGACACCTAACACAGACATGGAGATGTGAAGGAAGCTTCCTGGAATTTGGAATTCCTAAGAAGAATCTTGAAGGGTAAACAGAAGTTAGCCTGCTAAACAAGGAAAAATTTGAGTTATCATAACAATACTAGTGATAACATATTTTATAGTAAAAAAGCTGCAATTCATATACTATTTATTCAATTGGGGTCTATTAAATACTAGGTGCCAAACACAGTTCAATGTGCTGGAAATAAGGAGGTGAACAAGATAAGGTTCCTCTGTCATGAAGCTTAGAGGAGATAGTCAATGAATACATAGACAAGTGGCTCAGTTGGTCAAGAAACCGCCTGCAATGCAGGAGACCTGGGTTCGATCCCCAGGTTGGGAAGATCCCCTGGAGGAAGGCATGGCAACCCACTCCAGTATTCTTGCCTGGAGAATCCCCATGGACAGACGAGCCTGGTGGGCTACAGTCCATGGGGTTGCAAAGAGTTGGACATGACTGAGCAACTAAGCACACACACAAATACATAATATATTAGAGTATAGTAAAGGTAAAGGTTCTGGACGGAGAAGGCGATGGCACCCCACTCCAGTACTCTTCTTGCCTGGAAAATCCCATGGATGGAGGAGCCTGGTAGGATGCAGTTCATGAGGTCACGAAGAGTTGGACACGACTGAGTGACTTCATTTTCACTTTTCACTTTCATGCATTGGAGAAGGAAATGGCAACCCACTCCAGTGTTCTTGCCTGGAGAACCCCAGGGACGGCGGAGCCTGGTGGGCTGCCGTCTATGGGGTCGCACAGAGTCAGACATGACTGAAGTGACTTAGCAGCAACAAAGGTTCTGGAAAACAATAGGGTAAGGGGAAAAGAAAGGGAGGATTGGGATGAGGGAAAGAATGTTACTAATTTTTATATGTGGCTAGAGAAGGCCTCACTAGTATATTGGCATTTGAGCAGAGGACTAAAAGTAGGGGCAGAAGGAGCCCTATGCGAAGACATGGAGGAGGCCAAGGTAAAAGCAAGTGAGCACAAGCTGGAATCAAGATTGCCGGGAGAAATATCAATAACCTCAGATATGCAGATGACACCACCCTTACGGCAGAAAGTGAAGAGGAACTAAAAAGCCTCTTGATGAAGGTGAAAGAGGAGAGTGAAAAAGTTGGGTTAAAGCTCAACATTCAGAAAATGAAGATCATGGCATCTGGTCCCATCACTTCATGGCAAATAGATGGGGAAACAGTGGAAACAGTGTCAGACTTTATTTTTTGGGGCTCCAAAATCACTGCAGATGGTGATTGCAGCCATGAAATTAAAAGACGCTTACTCCTTGGAAGAAAAGTTATGACCAACCTGGATAACATATTGAAAAGCAGAGATATTACTTTGCCAACAAAGGTCCATCTAGTCAAGGCTATGGTTTTTCCAGTGGTCATGTATGGATGTGAGAGTTGGTCTGTGAAGAAAGCTGAGTGCCGAAGAATTGATGCTTTTGAACTGTGGTGTTGGAGAAGACTCTTGAGCGTCCCTTGGACTGCAAGGAGATCCAACCAGTCCATCCTAAAGGAGATCAGCCCTGGGATTTCTTTGGAAGGAATGATGCTAAAGCTGAAGCTCCAGTACTTTGGCCACCTCATGTGAAGAGTTGACTCATTGGAAAAGACTCTGATGCTGGGAGGGATGGGGGCAGGAGGAGAAGGGGACGACAGAGGATGAGATGGCCGGATGGCATCACTGACTTGATGGACGTGAGTCTGAGTGAACTCCAGGAGTTGGTGACGGACAGGGAGGCCTGGCGTGCTGCGATTCATGGGGTCGCAAAGAGCTGGACACGACTGAGCGACTGAACTGAACTGACTGAAGTTCTTGAGGTGAGAACATGCCGCTATGTGTTAGGAGGACAGTGTAGTTTAGGAAGGAGGAGGGAGGGGAAGAGTACTGGAAGAGGAAAGGATGGGGGTTGGGAGGAAGACAGTACGTAGCAGGGGTTAAGGCCAGACTGAGTGACTTCACTTTCACTTTTCACTTTCATGCATTGGAGAAGGAAATGGCAACCCACTCCGGTGTTCTTGCCTGGAGAATCCCAGGGACGGGGGAGCCTGATGGGCTGCCGTCTATGGGGTCGCACAGAGTCGGACACGACTAAAGCAACTTAGCAGCAGCAAGGACGTTGGTATGTGAGATGAAAGCCACTAGAGGGCTCTGCATAGAGGAATGACATGATCTGACAGGTCTTAAAGGGATCATTTTGACTGCTCTGTTGGGAAGATGGTAAGAGGCAAGGGTGCAAATGATGTCACCAATTAGAAGACTTTGGCAATAATCCAAGAGAGATTGATTGACTTGGACTGGATGGCAGCAGATGAAGTTGTCATATTCTAGAAATATTTTAAAGATGAAACCAACATGATTTGCTGATAGATTGGATATCAAGTGTGAGAGAAAACAAAATAGTCATGAGTGGCTCCCAAGTTGTTGGTCTGAACAGCTAGAAGCATGGAGCTGGCATTTACTAAGGTGGGAAACTGTTAAAAGAGCAGGTTTGAGTTGGGGGTAGGCAAGGAATCAGACATTTGATTTTGTACACATCAAGTTCAAGATTTTTGTTAGATATATATGGAAATATCAACTAACTTATATATAAATATCCAGAGTTCAGGGTAGAAATACAGTTACAGATGTAAGCTGAAAGCTCTTGGTTTGTATTGGTTCAAAGCCATGACAATGGATGACATTTCCAAGAAAGAGTCTAGTGTAGAAGATGTCTAATAATTGAGTCACGGGGTATTTGGGGCTATTCCAATAGTCAAAGGTTAGAGAAATGAAGGAGAACCAGTAAAGAAGACTGAGAAGGAATAGGCACAGAAATAAAAGGAGAACCAAGAGACTCTTCAAAGTCAAATGAAAAGACTTGTTTTCAGGAAGAGAGGGTGGGCAATTGTGTCATGTTGATGACAGGTCAAAATGGATGAGAGTTGAGATTGGACCATTGGATTTAGCAGCATGAAGGTCAGTAGCGATTTTTTCAAGAGTTGCTTTGTTGTAGGGTGGGAGTGAGTGCTTGGTTGGCGTGCAGTTGAGAGAAAGTAGCTTTTAACTACATAAATTTTCTAAACCTTAATTTCCTTATCTATAAAAAAGGGGTATGTTAGTATTTTCCAAATGGAGTTGTAAAAATGAAAGGAAATAATATATTTGAAGTACCTAGTAAGTGAGTGAAAGTGAAAGTCGCTCAGTTGTGTCTGATTCTTTGTGACCCCGTGGACTATACAGTCCATGGGAATTCTCCAGGCCAGAATACTGGAATGGGTAGCCTTTCCCTTCTCCAGGGGATCTTCCCAACCCAGGGATCAACCCCAGGTCTCCCGCATTGCAGGCAGATTCTTTACCAGCTGAGCCACAAGAGAAGCAAAGTACCTACCAAAGGTCTAGCAGATACACAGTTGTCCCTTGGTTCCAATATCCTCCACAAACTCCACAAATGTTGAAGTCTCTTATGTAAAATTGTCTACTATTCACATATAATGTAAACATATCCTGCCGTATATTTAAATAATCTCTAGATTACTTATAATACCTAACACAATGTAAATGATATGTAAAAAGTTGCCAGCATGCAGAAAGTTCAAGTTTTGCTTTTGGAAACTCTCTGGAATTAAAAAAAATTTTTTTTTCAACCCTTGGTTGGTTGATTCTGCAGATGCAGAACATGAAGATATGGAGGGGTGACTATATTAGGTATTTTTATTTTTTATAATTTTATTTTTAGATTTCAACTATTCCAGAGGAAAAATAGACATTTATTGATACTTACCATCATCTTAAGTTAATCACCTTTTTTGAAAAGCTCAGATAGGAATCGACATAGTTAACTGATCTTTTTTCACTTTTTTATATTTATTTTTATAAAATGAGAGTATATAGGCAAATGGGGCTTTCCTAGTAGCTCAGCTGGTAAACAATCAGCCTGCAATGCAGGAGACCCCAGTTTGATTCCTGGGTCAGGAAGATGCCTTGGAGAAGGGATAGGCTGCCCACTATGGTATTCTTGGGTTTCCCTGGTGGTTCAGACAGTAAAGGATCCATAGTAATCTGGCTTTGATCCCTGGGTTGGGAAGATCCCCTGGAGGAGGGCATGGCAACCCACTCTAATATTCTTACCTGGAAAATCCCCATGGACAAGAGGAGGCTGGTGGGCTATAGTACATGAGGTCCCAAAGAGTCAGAAATGACTGAGTGACTAAACACACACGTCAGTTCAGTTCAGTTCAGTCGCTCAGTCGTGTCCAACTCTTTGTGACCCCATGAATCGCAGCACGCCAGGCCTCCCTGTCCATCACCAACTCCTGGAGTTCATTCAAACTCATGGCCATCGAGTCAGTGATGCCATCCAGCCATCTCATCCTTTGTTGTCCCTTTTTCCTCCTGCCCCCAATCTCTCCGAGCATCAGAGTCTTTTCCAATGAGTCAATTCTTCGCATGAGGTGGCCAAAGTATTGGAGTTTCAGCTTCAGCATCAGTCCTTCCAAAGAAATCCCAGGGCTGATCTCCTTTAGGATGGACTGGTTGGATCTCCTTGCAGTCCAAGGGACTCTCAAGAGTCTTCTCCAACACCACAGTTCAAAAGCATCAATTCTTCAGCACTCAGCTTTCTTCACAGTCCAACTCTCACATCCATACATGACCACTGGAAAAACCACAGCCTTAACTAGATGGACCTTTGTTGGCAAAGTAATATCTCTGCTTTTGAAAATGCTGTCTAGGTTGGTCATAACTTTTCTTCCAAGGAGTAAGCGTCTTTTGATTTCATGGCTGCAGTCACCATGGGCAGTGATTTTGGAGCTGAAAAAAATAAAGTCTGACACCATTTCCACTGTTTCCCCATCTACTTGCCATGAAGTGATGGGACCGGATGCCATGATTTTCGTTTTCTGAAGGTTGAACATTAAGCCAACTTTTTCACTCTACTCTTTCATTTTCATCAAGAGGCTTTTTAGTTCCTCTTCACTTTCTGCCATAAGGGTGGTGTCATCTGCATATCTGAGGTTATTGATATTTCTCCTGGCAATCTTGATTCCAGCTTGTGTTTCTTCCAGTCCAGCGTTTCTCATGATGTACTCTGCATATAAGTTAAATACGCAGGATGACAATATACAGCCTTGATGTACTCCTTTTCCTATTTGGAACCAGTCTGTTGTTCCATGTCCAGTTCTAACTGTTGCTTCCTGACCTGCATACAAATTTCTCAAGAGGCAGGTCAGGTGGTCTGGTATTCCCATCTCTTTCAGAATTTTCCACAGTTTATTGTGATCCACACAGTCAAAGGCTTTGGCATAGTCAAACACACACATACAGGCAAATACAAAAAAAAAAAAAAAAAAAGATGGGAGGAGAGGAATTGGAGAGAGATACAAACAAAAAGGAAAGAAAAAACGGAAAGCTATTAGAGAGTATTTTTGTTTTAGCTTGCTTTTTAAGATGAGAGAAATAGCTATGGATGGTAGAGAAAATGATCTAATCAAGAAGGAAAATTTAATGATACAAGAAAGGAAGGGGATGTCTTTGAGAGGAAAAGAGTGGGATCTGGTGCCCAAGTATAGATGTAGACAGTGGGGGTACTGAGGGCCTAATTAAGGTTCACGGTGAAGAATTTTGGGCTTCCTAGGTTCCAGTTCCTAGGTTCCATAAGTGGTGGTAAAGAACCCACTTGCCAATGCAGGAGACTTAAAGAGACTTGAGTTCGATCCCTAGATCAGAAGATTCCCTAGAAGATGGCATGAAAACCCACTCCAGTATTCTTTCCTAGAGAATCCCTTGGACAGAGGAGCCTGGTAGCTATAGTCCATAGGGTCGCAAAGAGTCGGACATAACTGATGTGGCTTAGCAAATGCATGCATGCATGGTGAACAATTTAAAGTGAAACTAGTCAGCATGGGTTTATGTGTGGATGGTGGGAAGGACACATCTCACAAAAGAAGGTGGGAAATCGACAGTATCAGAGTTGGGGATTTGTTAGGTGAATACAGTAAAAGGAGAGAGCAGTACTACGGATATGCAGAGGGTAATTATATTCTTTGCAGCAAAAGATGGAGAAGCTCTATACAGTCAGCAAAAACAAGACCAGGAGCTGACTGTGGCTCAGATCATGAACTCCTTATTGCCAAATTCAGACTTAAATTGAAGAAAGTAGGGAAAACCACTAGACCATTCAGGTATGACCTAAATCAAATCCCTTATGATTATACAGTGGAAGTGAGAAATAGATTTAAGGGACTAGATCTGAGAGATAGAGTGCCTGATGAACTATTGCATGAGGTTCGTGACATTGTACAGGAAACAGGGATCAAGACCATCCCCATGGAAAAGAAATGCAAAAAAGCAAAATGGCTGTCTGGGGAGGCCTTACAAATAGCTGTGAAAAGAAGAGACGCGAAAAGCAAAGGAGAAAAGGAAAGATATAAGCATTTGAATGCAGAGTTCCAAAGAATAGCAAGAAGAGATAAGAAAGCCTTCTTCAGTGATCAATGCAAAGAAATAGAGGAAAACAACAGAATGGGAAAGACTAGAGATCTCTTCAAGAAAATTAGAGATACCAAGGGAATATTTCATGCAAAGATGAGCTCGATAAAGGACAGAAATGGTATGGACCTAACAGAAGCAGAAGATATTAAGAAGAGATGGTAAGAATACACAGAAGAACTGTACAAAAAAGATCTTCACGACCCAGATAATCATGATGGTGTGATCACTGACCTAGAGCCAGACATCCTGGAATGTGAAGTCAAGTGGGCTTTAGAAAGCATCACTATGAACAAAGCTAGTGGAGGTGATGGAATTCCAGTTGAGCTCTTTCAAATCCTGAAAGACGATGCTATAAAAGTGCTGCACTCAATATGCCAGCAAATTTGGAAAACTCAGCAGTGGCCACAGGACTAGAAAAGGTCAGTTTGCATTCCAATCCCAAAGAAAGGCAATGCCAAAGAATGCTCAAACTACCGCACAATTGCACTCATCTCACACGCTAGTAAAGTAATGCTCAAAATTCTCCAAGCCAGGCTTCAGCAATACGTGAACTGTGAACTTCCTGATGTTCAAGTTGGTTTTAGAAAAGGCAGAGGAACCAGAGATCAAATTGCCAACATCCACTGGATCATGGAAAAAGCAAGAGAGTTCCAGAAAAACATCTATTTCTGCTTTATTGACTATGCCAAAGCCTTTGACTTTGTGTCACAATAAACTGTGGAAAATTCTGAAAGAGATGGGAATAGCAGACCACCTGATCTGCCTCTTGAGAAAACTGTATGCAGGTCAGGAAGCAACAGTTAGAACTGGACATGGAACAACAGACTGGTTCCAAATAGGAAAAGGAGTACGTCAAGGCTGTATATTGTCATCCTGCTTATTTAACGTATATGCAGAGTACATCATGAGAAACTGGACTGGAAGAAACACAAGCTGGAATCAAGATTGCCTGGAGAAATATCAATAACCTCAGATATGCAGATGACACCACCCTTATGGCAGAAAGTGAAGAGGAACTAAAAAGCCTCTTGATGAAAATGAAAGAGTAGAGTGAAAAAGTTGGCTTAATGCTCAACCTTCAGAAAACGAAAATCATGGCATCCGGTCCCATCACTTCATGGCAAGTAGATGGGGAAACAGTGGAAACGGTGTCAGACTTTATTTTTTTCAGCTCCAAAATCACTGCCCATGGTGACTGCAGCCATGAAATCAAAAGACGCTTACTCCTTGGAAGCAAAGTTATGTCCAACCTAGATAGCATATTCAAAAGCAGAGACATTACTTTGCCAACAAAGGTTCATCTAGTCAAGGCTACGGTTTTCCCTGTGGTCATGTATGGATGTGAGAGTTGGACTGTGAAGAAGGCTGAGCACTGAAGAATTGATGCTTTTGAACTGTGGTGTTGGAGAAGACTCTTGAGAGTCCCTTGGACGGCAAGGAGATCTAACCAGTCCATCCCGAAGGAGATCAGCCCTGGAATTTCTTTGGAAGGAATGATGTTAAAGCTGAAACTCCAATACTTTGGCCACCTCATGTGAAGAGTTGACTCACTGGAAAAGAGTCTGATGCTGAGAGGGATTGGGGGCAGGAGGAGAAGGGGATGACAGAGGGTGAGATGGCTGGATGGCATCAGACTCGATGGACGTGAGTCTGGGTGAACTCCGGGAGTTGGTGATGGACAGGGAGGCCTGGCATGCTGCGATTCATGGGGTCACAAACAGCTGGACACGACTGCGCGACTGAACTGAACTGAACTGAAATGTAGGGTGGGACCAGGTAAAAAGGGTGAGAGAGCAGGGAAGTGAGGCCATGACGAAGTGAGGGATTATTGAATGGTGTAGAATCCTGACAGAGTACTAGAGGGAAAAATTGGAAGGTGGGCTCAGAGAACAGGAAAACAATCCTCTCAATGAAACTCACCACCACTATTCAATGAGCCATCAGAAAGAGTCTGCCTCATTTTCCTGTGAAATAATGCTTAGTTAGATCTCAGAAGATAATAGAGTTTACTCAGAACAGGAAATGGGCTCTTAGAGACCTTTGAAAACACTAATTGCAACGGATGAATACTTTAACAGTCTTCAACAAATATTCATTGAGGGAAATCTTATCAAAATGTTATAAATTTTTGCTCCTGATTAATCCCGCCTACAGCATGTTTAAGAAATGGATTCGGTTTTAACAATTTCAGGAAAAGGAAGCTTACTTATTTAACCACTATCTCTTGAATCTAAGATGCAGAGATATAGGGATCTTGCCCTCAAGGCATATTCTGGCGGGGGTGGGGGGGGGTGGGGTGGGGGGTGGGAATGCAGACAAGAAAACAAAAAGATACACAGTAGAGAGTAACATATAGCATACTGCTACTGCTAAGTCACTTCAGTCGTGTCCGACTCTGTGCGACGCCATAGACGGCAGCCCACCAGGCTCCGCCGTCCCTGGGATTCTCCAGGCAAGAACACTGGAGTGGGTTGCCATTTCCTTCTCCAACATATAGCATAACGGATGCTTAAATGTAATAGAGTAAGGCACACAGGTGGGACCAGCCTTGTGGTGATGAGGCTGCTGCCAGGGATGGATGAAAGCTTTCAGTGAATGGCATACCTCTGTTGTAATGTAAAGGCCTTAAAAACCTGACTTGACACAACTTGCATTTTTAAACTTTTATTTAGTAGAAATGTCTTTTTTATAACTCTTTTCACTTACTCAGCATTTACTAGGGACCTACTCTGTGCCAGACAGTGGCCTAGGTCGTGAGAATTGGGCAGAACTTTGCTCAACGTGGCAGAGAGACAACAGAAGTACATATAAGTGTGAAGAACTTTGTGAGAAAGAAAGAGCAACAAGTGATGGGGAATGATCTGATATTAGCACCAACAGAGAGGAAAGAACTGCTACCTATTACTCAACTATTAGAAGAAAATACCAAGAGAAATTCTTTGTTCCTGCTGTATCATGGACTTGTCCCATAGTGGCCTGGGAAGCTCCATTGGGAGAAATGAGAAGAAAAAAGGTAAAGGTCTAAAGGTAGGAGAAGCAATACCAGTGTTCCCCGAGGGCTTCATTGGTGTCCTGTACATTCACTGAACTGTTGACCTGCAACTCACCATTGCTCCTAAATGGGCTTCTCCTTTGTCAAGGTAGCTAGAAGACAAGGTTGATTTATTACCTCACTTCTTTCCAAAACATCTTTGGGTGCCTACTATATTCTTCTGGATACTGGAAATAAAAAGATGAATAAGATCCAGTCTCTGATATCAGGGAGCTCAGTCAAGAAACTGTGTCAAGAAACTCATAAGTTCAGTCAGTTCAGTCACTCAGTCGTCTCTGACTCTTTGCGATCCCTTGGACTGCAGCATACCAGGCTTCCCTGTCCATCACCAACTCCCGGAGCTTACTCAAACTCATGTCCATCGAGTCAGTGATGCCATCCAACCATCTCATCCTCTGTCAGTCCCTTCTCTTCTGGCCTTCAATCTTTCCCAGCATCAGGGTCTTTTCTAGTGAGTCAGTTCTTTGCATCAGGTGGTCAAAGTATTGAAGTTTCAGCTTCAGCATCAGTCCTTCCAAAGAATATTCAAGACTGATTTCCTTTAGGGTAGACTGGTTAGATCTCTTTGCAGTCCAAGTGACTCTCAAGAGTCTTCTTCACCATGACCCAGATAACCACGATGGTGTGATCACTCACCTAGAGCCAGACATCCTTGAATGCGAAGTCAAATGGGCCTTAGGAAACATCACTACAAACAAAGCTAGTGGAGGTAATGGAATTCCAGTTGAGCTGTTTCAAATCCTAAAAGATGATGCTGTGAAAGTGCTGCACTCAATATTCCAGCAAATTTGGAAAACTCAGCAGTGGCCACAGGACTGGAAAAGGTCAGTTTTAATTCAATCCCAAAGAAGGGCAATGCCAAAGAATGTTCAAACTACTGCACAATTGCATGCATCTCACACTCTAGCTAAGTAATGCTCAAAATTCTCCAAGCCAGGTTTCAACAGTATGTGAACCATGAATTTCCAGATGTTTAAGCTGGATTCAGAAAAGACAGAGGAACCAGAGATCATATTGCCAACATCCGTTGGATCATTTAAAAAGCAAGAGAGTTCCAGAAAACCATCTACTTCTGCTTTATTGACTATGCCAAAGCTTTTGTGTGGATCACAACAAACCGTGGAAAATTTAGAAAGAGATGGGAATACCAGACCACCTTACCTGCCTTTTGAAAAATCTGTATGCAGGTCAGGAAGCAACAGTTAGAACTGGACATGGAACAACAGACTGGTTCCAAATAGGGAAAGGAGTATGTCAACGCTGTATATTATCACCCTGCCTATTTAACTTACATGCAGAGTACATCATGAGAAATGCCAGGCTGGATGGAGCACAAGCTGGAATCAAGATTGCTGGGAGAAATATCAATAACTTCAGATATGCAAATGACACCATCCTTATGGCAGAAAGCAAAGAATAACTAAAGAGCCCCTTGATTAAAGTGAAATAGGAGAGTGAAAAAGTTGGTTTAAAGCTCAACATTCAGAAAACTAAGATCATGGCATCCAATCCCATCACTTCATGGCAAATAGATGGGGAAACAATGGAAACAGTGAGAGACTTTATTTTCTTTTTTGAACTCCAAAATCACTGCAGATGGTGATTGCAGCCATGAAATTAAAAGACACTTACTCCTTGAAAGGAAAGCTATGACCAACCTAGACAGTGTATTAAAAAGCAGAGACATTACTTTGCCAACAAAGGTCCATGTGGTGAAAGCTATGGTTTTTCCAGTGGTCATGTATGGATGTAAGAGTTGGACTACAAAGAAAGCTGAGTGCAGAAGAATTGATGCTTTTGAACTGTGGCGCTGGAGAAGAAGCTCATGTAAACAAATAACTGCAAGACAGTGTTGTGAGTACAGCAACCCACGTGCTTAGAAGATGTAGAGAGAAAGGAGGCTATAATTTCCTCCGCAGGAGCAGTATTTTGGAGTGGTGATACAAGCTAGGTTATGAAAAAAACATAAATATGAGAATACCAGCCAAACAGGAAGAGGGAAGACATTCCAAGCAGACAAAAAAGAATCATTTATTCATCTGTTAAAATATTTATTGATTACTACCAGATCTCTTGTACTAAGCAAGCACTGGGGATACATTTCTGAACAAAATAGTTATTGAAGCTTGTCCTTGTTCTTGAAGTTTGCAATATGATGAAGTCGGGCAATCAAATTATCAAACAAATAAATATCTAATTACAAACTGTGTTAATTGCCATGAAAGGAAAGTATAAGGTGCCATGGGAACCCAACAGAGTTCAGACAGGACAGGGGGCTTCCCTGATGGCTCAGTAGTAAAGAATCTGCCTGCCAGCGCAGGAGTTGCAAGAGACGTGGTTTCAATCCCTGGTCCAGGAAGATCCCACATGCCTTACGGCAACTAAGCCCATGCACAGCAACTATGGAGCCTATGCTCTGGAGTCTGGGAGCTGCAACTACTGAAGCCCATGCACCCTATAAACCTTGCTTAGCAACAAGAGAAGTCACCACAATATGAAGCCCGTGTGCTGCAACTAGAGAAAAAGCCTGTACAGCAATGAAGGCCCAGCACAGGGAATAAATAAATGTATAAATAAATAAACTAGATTTTAAAATAAAGGATGGATACAAAAAGGATACAATGAAACTAAAACTGCTGTTTAAAAAAGTCTATAAAAAAAACAGGGACAAGAATGTGGGGGGAGGGCTCACAGGATGGCATATCCAGGGACCTATAACCACTTTCATATGGATAGGAAGGGAAGGTCTAGCTGTCTTGGACAGGGCAACAAGCCCACTGCTCCCAGTTTGCCCTTAGGCTATTCCATACTCATAAATAGTTCTTCAAAATTCATGGAGAGAGAATTATGAATTCTAGAGTTTTTCTCTTTCAGCAAATTTAGCTTATCTGAGGATTTCAAGCTTTCATTTGAAAATTTCAGGTACATAAGTCAGGCCTATTCTGTCATATTGCTGTCTATTGCCTCCATGTCCGAATCCATCTGGAGTTTCTCAAATTCCTTCAGTGGGTTTTCTTTTTGTAGTTTTAAAATTTTTTTTTAACTTCTCCAAACAATCATGTCATCAGCTGCCTTCTCCAATTAGGTTTTTTAAAATAATTTTTATTTAAAAATATATATCATATAAAAGTTTTATCTCATAAAAAAATATGCCCCAAATTAAATAGCTTTAAAGATGCATAGTTATATATATATATATATAGAGAGAGAGAGAGAGAGTGCTTTCAATATAGTTTATTTATTATTATGAATCCTTTTGGTCTCTGAACTTACCTCTGTTTCCTCTTCTAAGGCTGGATGCAGACAGAATATAACTGCCCCCACATTGAGGAGCAAGAAATTAAGAAACCAGTCTGAGTTATCATGATGCTGTCAAGAGTCACTCAGCAGAATGACTGTGTTATTCAAACATAAGTGAGAATATAAGCTATATGAGCAACCTTCAATAGGTGACTCACATAAAGTATATTTCATTTCACTAAAGATTAAACTAATCTAAGTTACTTAACTATTTCTGAGTCCTTTGAAGTAACACCAATATTCCAGTTTCCACATTTTGTTAAAGTTTTTGTTGAAAACATTTTAAGCACCCAACAATTGGAGGTATTTTAAAGAGTTAACTTTGAATGCACTCTCTCTTCTGCTATAGGAAATAACTAGTATTTTTGATTCTCATTTAGCAAATCAAGGTAGCTCAATTTTGTCCTTGTATGACAATACATGTGATCCTATCAAGTTGTGGGAGTCATCACTGGTCTCTCCCACAGAGCACTGACTTCCTGGTTACACCAGGTTGAATTCTTCTGATTCATACTCTTTAACACCTGCAGTTTCTAGATTTGCATTTACAAGAAAACACTCAGAGCATTCTATTAAATGCTTCCCTAAGAAATGATGTCCTAGGAGCACTCAGAGCTATCATGTGTCTATCAGGACTTTGCTGAGGACTCAGCTATCAGGAATCCTCAGCAAAGTCGCTATCGTGTGTCTTTGTCACCTCCCCAAAACCTACAAGTTTGCTCCTCCCATTCATGCTCTTAGCTCTAGTGAAGAACTCCTGAGATGGCCTGAAGAAGTCATTTGAGAGCAATGAAGAAAACCATGGTGGAGTGACTCTGACAGTAAATGATTCCTTGGCTCTGGAAGTATTTGAAAGTCTATGTGTCCACACCCAACTGTACTTACACATCTTGAAAGACAGGCCCTATTGGAAGGAGGGGTGAGTCTGTGGGGAAAGATAAGGGAGAGGGAAGCTGTCCAGAAAGGAGGAGCTCAGCTGAGAGCTCCACCCTCAGGATCAGAAAGGGAGCCACCAACACTTCAGATAAGGATAAAGTTGGAGGTTTTTGAGACTTTATAACTTCCTCATGTTATTAATTTTTTCCCCTTCTGTTTCCCCACAGTGACCCCCAAGAAAGCCTTTGCTATGTACTTATTTTGGGGCACAGCAAGATAGGCATCCATCCCACTCCATATCCAACCACTCTTGGAAAAAAATGAGACCTAAGAAAGAGAGTAGATGCTAACAACGTGGAAAAGAAAAGAAAGCAAACTGAATTTCTCAGATCAATGAGGAGAAAAGAGGTTCAAGGCACTGGGTTATGGAGAATCTAACTGAGAAGAGAGCTATAGAGTCCCCAGTAATCCTCCTCCTTCCAGTGCCTGTCCCCTACTAGTGCTCTATGTTTTCAAACGTCCTTTCTTTCCTCATCCTTAGTCCAAACTCCCATTTGGACAAGAGGAAGAAGGAGTGGACCTCCATGGCAAAATCAAGGAAGGCTTTGCAGAAGGAGCCACATATGAGCTTCTTAATTTGCTGTCATCTGAAAGAGAATTCTTATATGATTGCAGTCTTCTGGTTGAGCATTCATGGCATCTTCAGGGAAAATATCATTTTTTCAAACAGAATAGTTACTTTCTATTTAAAGTTTGAAAGGAGAAGGTAGGGCAGAGCCAGTCCCAAGAGAAATATCCAGTGGAAGACTTTCTTAGCATCTCCTAAGCTGTACTTCAGAAACCATGATTTCCTGGCATGTATTCCTCAGTGTGATTATATTAGCAAGACACAAATGGCAAACATTTCATGGTGATGACTAATTTGTGTTCCTTTTACCTTGCCAAGGCAAGTGTCTGTATCTCTTCCTTTCATTCTGTCAATTACTGAGCACTAATGAAAAGCATCCTTGTGATACTTTTTGCTAATACCAGATTTCTTATGTCACTTTCACACATTATTCAAAAATAAAGACCTATATCAGCCCATTAGAAGCAGGAGATCCTTTTTTATCAACCCTCTAATTCCATCTCCAGATCTGGGTATTCTTTGGATCTCACTACACAGGTTCCTTTGAATCTTCTAGGATGCCCTATCTATGCATCCTCAAGGGAAACTTGAGTAGCACTCTGGCTGTACCCCATTTCCTGTCCTAGCTCCTCTTCTTTCTGTTCCTTGGGTTTAGGCTGGTGGCTGGAAGGGACTATGAGAGCATATCCTACCCTTTGAGGATAGGGCCCTATGGAATTCTGGTTATGAAGGTGGCCTCTGCAGTCTGACAACCTGCATCAGAACCCTTGCCCCCTTGACTAATAGTATTACCTTGAGCAAATGTCTCAGTTCCCAACACCTGTAAAATGGGGGTCACAAACCCTTGACATGGCCAGCTGACAGTGGTACAGACTTGACTTCTGCTAAAATAACAACAGATACAATAATCCCTAGTTGGTATCTCATGTACACAGCAAAGACAACCAATAGCTCTAATCCTGAGTAGTCACTTCACTTAAGTGGGCAGAAGCCACTGCCAGCCAGCCCAACACTTATACAACACCCAATTATTAAGGCCAGATAGTGCTCGCCAAACAGAGACACTTCAAGTCTTTGTTTTCTTAATACAGAAGAAAGCTGGTTTGTGGTTTTTAGCTTTAAAAGATGTGGTGCTTGCATGCATGCTACGTCGTCTCAATTGGGTCTAACTCTTTGCGACCCTACGAACTGCAGCCCACCAGGTTCTTCTGTCGATGGGATTCTCTAGGCAAGAATGGGTTGCCATGCCCTCTTCCAGGGGATCTTTCCAAATTAGGGATTGAACTCGTGTCTCATTATGTTTCCTGCATTGGCAGGGGTGTTCTTTACCACCACTAGCGCCACCTGGGAAGCTCAAAAGATGTGGTGAAAGTGAAGTCGCTCAGTTGTGTCCGACTCTTTGCGACCCCATGGACGGCAGCCCACTAGGCTCCCCTGTCCCTGGGATTCTCCAGGCAAGAACGCTGGAGTGGGTTGCCATTTCCTTCTCCAAGGCATGAAAGTGAAAAGTGAAAGTGAAGTCGCTCAGTCGTGTCCAGCTCTTAGCGACCCCATGGACTGCAGCACACCAGGCTCCTCCATCCATGGGATTTTCTAGGTTATGAAAAAACATCGTGGCTTCTGCCTTGCTGTCTCACTGATCAGTCTTTATGGAGGATGCCAGCTGCCGTGGCTTGAGGCAGCCATGTGAGGAGACGGATCAGGCAGGGAACTGAAGCTTCTTGCCAAGAGCCATGTGTGTCAGCCATCTTGGAAGTGGATCCTTCAGTCCTAGTCAAGCATTCAGGTGACTACTGCCCTGACCAACATCTAATCTGCAACCTCGTGATAGACCCTAATCAGAACCAACCCATCTAAGCTGCTCCCAGATTCCTAATCCTCAGAAAGTATAAGATAATAAAGGTATGTTGTTTCAAGTTGCTAAGTTTGAGGTATCTCTGGGTTTATACAGCAATACATAACTAATACCAAATGCTTTCTCTCTCTTGAACCTCAGCCCCCAGAGTCTGCACTTTATTCCTGCCTAGCAGTAGAAAGAAATGTCTGCTCTGAGTTTACCCTGTGGTAATAGCAGTGCCTATCCGATCAGGTTGGGAGGATTCAGGAGGATAATACATTGTAAACTACTTAGTGTGAGCCTAGCACATGGTAAGCACTCAACCAATGCTAGTCATCACTATTATGCAGAAATTACAAGGGACGTCCCTGGAGGTCCAGTGGTTAGGACTCCATGATTTCACTACTGAGGGCCTGAGTTCAATCCCTGGTGGGAACTAAGATCTGAAAAGACACACAGTGTGGCCAAAAACAAAAAAGAAAAAAGAAACATAGGATAGTTGGTGTCTGGGAGGCTCAGGGCATAGTATAATGAATGAAGACGTACAGTTAGGGGTTCAGGGAAGGAAACCCCGAGGCAACTTTCCCCACTTCTAGTAGCTCTTGGGTACAAGTCCTTAAATTGCTGCAGCCAGGGTTCCTTCTGTGAGGAGGAGGGACAGATCTACAAGAGAGACATTCTTTGTGGCTGGCTCCTAAAGTGACTAAAGCAGATGTTAAAAGATAGAAAAATTTTACTAAGTAGTAAAAAGAGGAAAAAAAACACAGAGTGGTGGAATCATTTTTTCTGCTTCTTAACTTTGCCAGGTACTACCTTGTTTATTTTTAGTATCCACCAGGTTAAGTAGAGGGCTTCCCTAGTGGGCTTCCCTGGTGGCTTTCCCTGGTGGCTCAGAGGATAAAGCATCTGCCTGCAATGCAGGAGACCCAGGTTCGATCCCTGGGTTGGGAAGATCCCCTGGAGAAGGAAATGGTAACCCACTCCAGTATTCTTGCCTGGAGAATCCCATGGACAGAGGAGCCTGGCGGGCTACAGTCTGCAGGGTTGCAAAGAGTCGGACACGACTGAGCGAGTTAAGTAGAAGCTCTGTTCAGAAATATTCCTTACTGTGCGCAACCACACACTCTGCAACTCAGAGCAAAACACAGGTCTGTTGTCTAGCATCTGTTCACGGCCCAGGCCATCTCTGGTGTGAGCTGACAGAAAGGTGGTAGGCTCTGAGAGTTGCATACAAGGAGGCTTATCACTGGGCATTTGCTCTCAAGGGGGACATATCAGAAGAAAAAGACAGATTTTGAAAGACTAAGAATAAATTAAAGAATATGAAGTACAAAGTGGAAGTTTGTCAATCAGTGTGCTAAACTAAAATGATTAGGCAGAAAAAAACCTGAAAAACAATTGAGAGCCAACAGTGGTCAGAGACAGACTAAAAATGAGTCAGTTGGAGCAATCTTGGACCTAATTCCGTGAATGCAGCTCATATACTGAATCACTATCCTTAAATACCCTAGAGGATAAACTTCATAGTTTTTATCTGTTTCAATGACTGTGATATTCCAAGTACCTACCTCAGTGCTGAGCACACTGTAGGAGCTTGATAAATATTTGCTAAACACATTTATTTACATGAAAGAATATGACTCAACATAGCTCAAAAAGTAGGGGCAAATCTAGAGACACCTATTATTTAAGAGTATGCATATTTATTTCTCAAGTTAAACACTTTTGATTTACACAGTCTTTTATTGATCTCCCTGATAATTCAGTAATCAGTGTGCATTATGCATCTCACCAGGCTACAAATTCTTCTTGTCCCCAAACTTTAGGCTCCACTCATTTGTTAGACAAATCAGAAAAAGTATTCTAGCTTTGTAGGTTGTGGAGAGAGGCCAAGTTGGCTTTTTCAAAATGTTATATGAAAAAATTATAGCTTGAGTTCACAGGTCAGTAGTAACATATTAATGTAGTATTAATTGTCCTATACTTACTTCAAGGATTGTAAGCTCTAATGGTCAAGGGTAGAAATATGCTCCCTCACCACTAATGATCTACTGTTAGAGAAACTGCTTTGATAAGACAACCTGTTTAACTCAACCTAAGGCTCTACAGGGTCACTGCATTACTGTCATTCCATTTGTACAAATACAGAGGAAACCTAAAGAATTTCGATATCTTCTCTGTCACTTCTGGTATGAAAAAGAGACACAAATTGTACTTGTTTGACTAGAATCCTTTAGTTATTTAGGACTTTGAATCATTTCAAAAGCCTCCTGAGAGGTAAACAAATTTCTCTTACACAAAGAGATACTGGCAGCACGAAGTTCAGGTCGGAGTCCATGTAGGAAAGACTCTCCTCAGTTACCACAAGTTTCACTGATTGGCTGTCCACAGCAGCTTGGTTTGCGCTTCCTCAGAGCTCAACTTGGGAACAGTACAGTCATCTGGAGCCATTCTGTACCAAATGACAACCATCTGCTGCCCACATGCACTTTCTACTTGGACAAATAAAAACAATCACCCCACACGAAAACCCATTAATTCATACTTTTTAAAGACACTTAGCCCCACCTTGGAACAGCAACACTCCTGACAGCAATTCTTTGAGAATTAAGAATGGTATTAAGAATGGATCACCTAAAGCAAACCTTGGAAGTATTTAGAATGTCTGTGCATTTTCACAAGAAAAATACTCCTGGTTGCTTTTCTGTAGACTTTTATCTTCCCATATGTTTATAATTGGATTATTCAAACAAATGTACAAAGAGTGAACAATTATTTACAAGAGCCTTAGCTTATAGCATGAAGTTTTGACCATAGAGATACGGGTTTAGATTAAGATGTGGCGAGAATACACAGAAGAACTATACAAAAAAACTCTTAATGACTTGAATAACCACAAAGGTGTGATCACTCACGTAGAGCCAGACATCCTGGAGTTGAAATCAAGTGGGCCTTAGGAAGCAATACTACAAAGATAGTAGAGGTGATGGAATTCCAGCTGAGCTATTTCAAATCTTAAAAGATGATGCTGTTAAAGGGCTGCACTCAGTGTGCCAGCAAATTTGGAAAACTCAGCAGTGGCCACAGGACTGGAAAAGGTCAGTTTTCATTCAATCACAAAGAAGGGCAATGCCAAAGAACGTTTAAACTATCATACAATTGTGCTTATTTTGCATGCTAGGAAAGTAATGCTCAAAATTCTTCAGGCAAGGCTTCGACAGTATATGAACTTAGAACTTTCAGATGTAAAAACTGGATTTAGAAAAGGCAGAGGAACCAGAGAGCAAATTGCCAACATCCATTGGCTCATAGAGAAAGCAAGGGAATTTCAGAAAAACAACTCCTTCTGTTTCATTAAAGTGAAAGTGAAGTCGCTCAGTCGTGTCTAGCTCTTTGCAACCCCACAGACTGTAGCCTACCAGGCTCCTTGGTCCATGGGATTTTCCAGGCAAGAACACTGGAGTGGGTTGCCATTTTCTTCTCCAGGAGATCTTCCCGACCCAGGGATTGAATCTGGGTCTCCTGCATTGTAGACAGACGCTTTACCGCTAAACTCTTTGTGTGGATCACAACAAACTGGAAAATTCTTAAAGAAATGGGAATACAAGACTAACTACCTTACCTGTCTCCTAAGAAACCTTTACGCAAGTCAAGAAGCAACAGTTAGAACCAGACATGGAACATCAAACTGGTTCCAAATTGGGAAAGGAGTACATCAAGGCTGTATATTGTCACTGTGCTTATTTAACTTCCATGCAGAGTACATCATGCGAAATGCTGGGCTGGATGAATCACAAGCTGGGATCAAGATTGCCAGGAGAAATATAAATAACCTCAGATATGCACATAATACCACCCTAATGGCAGAAAGCAAGAAGAACTAAAGAACCTCTTGATGGATGTGAAAGAGGAGAATGAAAAGGTTGGTTTAAAACTCAATGTTCAAAAAACTAAGATCATGGCATACAGTCCCATCACTTCATGGTAAATGGAAATAGTGGCAGACTTTATTTTCTTGGGCTCCAAAATCACTGCAGACCGTGACTGTAACAATGAAATTAAAAGAAGCTTGCTCCTTGGAAGAAAAGCTATGACAAACCTAGACAGCATATTAAAAAGCAGAGGTGTCAATTTGCTGACAAAGATCTGTATAGCCAAAGCTATGATTTTTCCAATAGTCATGTACAGATGTGAGAGTTGGACCATAAACAAGGCTGAACACTGAAAAATTGATGCTTTTAAACTGTGGTGCTGGAGAAGACTTCTGAGAGTCCCTTGGACAGCAAGGAGATCAAACCAGTTAATACTAAAAAAAAAAAATCAACCCAGAATACTCATTGGAAGGACTGATGCTGAAGCTGAAGCTCCAAAACTTTGGCCACCTGATACGAAGAGCCAACTCATTGAAAAAAACCCTGAGGCTAGGAAAGATTAAAGACAAAAGAAGGGGACAACAGAGGGTGAGATGGTTGGATGGCATCGCTGACTCAATGGACATAAGTTTGAGCAAACTCCAGGAGATAGTGAAAGGGAAGCCTGATGTGCTGCAGTCCATGGGGGTCACAAAGAGTTGGACACGAGTTAGTGACTGAACAACAATGTACTGGTTTAAAAGCATGATTTGTTATAATCTTATCATTCTTTACATTCATAACAAGTTTGCTTATCCTCATAGTTAATCCACTTTAAGTATCAGGGATCTGGGAATGGTAGATAGAAGAAGTGAACTGAAATCCTTCATTCAACAAGTTTTACTGTGCTCACTATTTGTTGGCCTGGGATATATAGCAGTGGGATATAGGGGTGATTTTCTATTTATTGAAGTTAGATCCTGTGAGTTTTTCACTTTTTTCTTCCTTCAGAAAAGTATTTATATCTATGTGTCTATCAATTAAGTTTTACCATAGTCTGCAGCATTATATCAACCTGCACTATAATTATTTTTAAGGGCAGAGTTTTATCATTTTTATATTTTATGTATTATAAATCTTGGACAGTTGGCCTAGGGCAAATGTATTTAGTTCTCTTTTCAGTCTAAGATTATTTTATCAAAACAATTAAAGTCAGGAAAACACCTACTTTGAGAATCAATGTTACTGTTGTCACAGTAGTATACAAGTTGCCACCTCAACACTACTGATGAAATAAATGACAATGGTTAAGTAGTTGCCAGATTCCCAGAATTGTAGAAGCCTGGGAATTGCTTAAACAAAAAGGTGAGAAAGCTCCAGCATAAAAAAAAAAAAAAAGAACAACAAAGGCAAGGCAAAGGTTTACAGTTTTGGCACTGCCCTGCCTTTGAGAAATCACTCTAGAGGGCAAAGGGCACTAGGGTGATTACTGCTTTAAAATTAAAAGTCACCCTGAAACACTATGAAGGGGGGATGAGGGACAACCTTCATTATACACACACATAGAGCAACCTAGATAGCATATTCAAAAGCAAAGATATTACTTTGCCAACAAAGGTTCGTCTAATCAAGGCTATGGTTTTTCCTGTGGTCATGTATGGATGAGAGGTGGACTCTGAAGAAGGCTGAGCGCCGAAGAATTGATGCTTTTGAACTGTGGTGTTGGAGAAGACTCTTGAGAGTCCCTTGGACTGCAAGGAGATCCAACCAGTTCATTCTGGAGGAGATCAGCCCCAGGATTTCTTTGGAATGAATGGTGCTAAAGCTGAAAGTCTAGTACTTTGGCCACCTCATGCGAAGAGTTGACTCACTGGAAAAGACTGATGCTGGGAGGGATTGGGGGCAGGAGGAGAAGGGGACGACAGAGGATGAGATAGCTGGATGGCATCACCAACTTGATGGACGTGAGTTTGAGTGAACTCCGGGAGCTGGTGATGGACAGGGAGGCCTGGCGTGCTGCGATTCATGGGGTCGCAAAGAGTCGGACATGACTGAGTGACTGAACTGAACTGAGAGATACATGTATACATATGCTTATATGCCTACATATGTATGTATATACATAGATACACATGTAAACACACATATATGTATATATTATATAAAATAGTGTATGTCTGAGGGAAAGTAATGGGGAGAAGTCCAGCAGTCAAAGAGAAACTCTGTGAATCTCCTCCTACTCCAGAATTTTGAAAACTTCTACTTGGCTTTTGAAGAATGCGCCTCAGTGAAGGGGAGAGCAGTGAGGAAGAATTCACACCTGCTAAACCTGTTTTGTTTTTTCCTTTCTTTTACTTTGCCTACTATTGAGCAGCAGAATGGGCTAGGAATTCTTTTTGGACATAGGGAATTTAGTCCCTGCTACTACTGGAAAGTTAGTCATTTTGGAGTCTGAAGTTTGGGTGCAGAGTTGGGGGGAATACCTGGGGTTTTCCTTATGCCAACCATTAAAATGGAAGTTTCACTTCAAAGCTATAAACCTCGCAGAAAGGTCAGCACAAGTTGGTCCTTAAAAAATATTGTTAATTGAATAAATGTGTGAATTAAAGGATCAGTGAATGAGATCAATGAGTAATAACTGTTTTCTCTATGTGGTGGAGAATACAGAAAAATATAAGACGTAATTGCTGCCTTTAGGATGCTTTATAATCAGATAGAGACACAAAGTTAGTCATAAAGTAGTTGGAGGACAATATGCAATAGTGGCAATAAAACCACTATTGTTTTGGCAAAATAATCTTGAAAGCTAGCTTGTGAGTGGTTCAGCCTATAATGTTCTTAAGTGGTTTGGAAAACAGAGATGATGCTGAAAGTGAAAGTGAAGGTGGCTCAATCGTGACCTATGCTTTGCAACCCAATGGAATTCTCCAGGCCAGAATACTGGAGTGGGTAGCCTTTCCCTTCTCCAGGGGATCTTCCCAACCCAGGGATCAAACCCAGGTCTCCTGCATTGCAGGATGATGCTGAGCTGGGCCTTAAGTAATTAATAAGGTTTAAATAACTGCTTGCTTATCAATCCTCCTACTCCATTGGTATCTTAGGGGTTCTGAGGTATATTCTCGAAACTTCTTGGGCTGGTTCCAATAATTTAAATTTTTAAGGATGTGTTAAATTCATCTGTCAGATCTACTTGCAAGTGCAGCACGATTTTCGTTAAGAGCAGAGGAAGGAAGACAAAGAATGATTTTGTAAAACAGGTGTAGTGTCCATATATTTGGAGCTCCAACCCCGTATGTGAAATTGGGATTCCATAGAAAAACCTCTGCTCAGTGCACACTTGGACCCTGTCTGATACAGATTTCATGGCCCACTTCTCACTTGTCACAAGGAATGTGTCATTGACTGTACAGCTGACTCCTGTTCTTTGCTTTAATTAGTACTTCAAGAAACTGTTCAGAGAGATCTTTGTTGACAACTTAAAGACTGATTTGGGCTGCAAACTTCTCTCCTCTGTAGCTTCAAGTCAAAAACTCAGTGGATCAAATGGATAAAAGCCCTTTTGTCTAAACTGAATGGAGTGAGGCTATACATTTGAACAGTGAGGGACTCCACAGCTTCTCAGAGAGGTTTTGTTAAAACCTCCTACTAATGCTGCCATGCCTGTGCCTACCTATGCTTTCCCAGTTTTGCTTAATATTGTGTTTTGCAGAAATGATGTTTGGATGGCAAAACATTTTTCTTTTTAACTTTGCTGGCCTTTCACTGCTTTCTTCTTATCTTGTTCTTAAATCAGATTGTAGACAGAAATGTGCGTTTGTTTATTATGCCAAGAACAGGTTTTGCTGAATTTAATGGGAAAATGTGGTCTCTAGGATTTTTGGAAGACATTGACAAGTGTCCTGAAATGAAAGCACCACACAGCACAAGTCTCTCCTGAAGCTCTTCATGTTTTGCATTACTCTTATGAAAAAAACAAAAAGACAACAAACTTTTTATTGAAAAAACAAAACAGCTACAGAAAAACACATAAAACAAATATATAGCTTAATGAGTTATTACAAGGTAAACGCTTGTGTAACCACAATTCAAGCCAAGAAATATTGATAAAACTCTGCCAATTCCAACCCCCACCAAAGCCCCTCCATATACCCTTGCTAATAATAACCTCCCCTCCCAACAAAAGTAGCCAATATTCTGAGTATTAAAGCAATGTTTTCTTTCTTTACTGTATCATCACTCAAGTCTTAAAAGACATCCAAGTGTACATTCCTGGACCATTATTTAGTCTTATGTGCTGAGAAATTTTCTTCTTTTAAGTCTCTTTTAATCTACAGGGTCCTCCTCCAATCCTTTCCTTTACACCCTATCTGTTAAGGAACCCAGATCACTTAACCTGTACACTCACTTACACTCTAAACATTACTGACTGTACACCCATGGTTCAACAAGGTTTTGTCTTCTTCATTTCCCTTATATTGGCTACTGGATCCAGAGACATGATTAGATTCAAGCTTTCTTTGGGAAGACTAGGTGCTATGGTCTGAAGATTTGTGTCCCGCTCCCCAAATTCATATGTTGAAATTCTAACCCCCTAAAATGATGGTATTGACAGATGAAGCTTTAGGAAGGGGATTAGATCAAGGGAGGAAACCTTCATGAGTGTAATTATAACTTCTAAAAGAGATCCCACAGAGCTCCCTAGTCCCTTCCACCACATGAAAGCACAACAGTAAGTCCGTGACCCAGAAATTGGCCCTCACCCACCACACTGACAGCCTCTAGAATTGTGAGAGCTAAATTTCTGATGTTTATAAGCCACCCAGTCTGTGATATTTTGTTACAGTACCCTAGTGGACTAAGACAATACGTGATGACATTTTCTTTCACAGGAAGGCACATACTGTTCATGGGGCTCTCAAGGCAAGAATATTGAAGTGGTTTGCCATTCCCTTTTCCAGTGGGCTACATTTTGTCAGAACTCTCCACCTTGACCCATCCGTCTTGGGTGGCTCTACACAGCATGGCTCATAGTTTCATTGATTTAGACAAGACTGTGGTCCATGTGATTAGATTGGTTAGTTTTCTGTGATTGTGGTTTTCAGTCTGTCTGCCCTCTGATGGAGAAGGATAAGAGGCTTACAGAAGCTTCCTGATGGGAGAGACTGACTGAGGGTGAAACTGGGTCTTGTTCTGGTGGGTGGGGCCATGCTCAGTAAATCTTTAATCCAATTTTCTATTGATGGGTGGGGCTGTGTTCCCTCCCTGCTATTTCAGTTCAGTTCAGTTCAGTTCAGTTCAGTCACTCAGTTGTGTCTGAATCTTTGCGACCCCGTGAATCACAGCACACCAGGCCTCCCTGTCCATCACCAACTCCCGGAGTTCACTCAAACTCATGTCCATAGAGTCGGTGATGCCATCCAGCCATCACATCCTCTGTCGTCCCCTTCTCCTCCAGCCCCCAATCCCTCCCAGCATTAGGGTCTTTTCCAGTGAGTCAGCTCTTCACATCAGGTGGCCAAAGTATTGGAGTTTCAGCTTCAGCATCAGTCCTTCCAACGAACACCCAGGACTGATCTCCTTTAGAATGGACTGGTTGGATCTCCTTGCAGTCCAAGGGACTCTCAAGAGTCTTCTCCAACACCACAGTTCAAAAGCATCAATTCTTTGGTGCTCAGCTTTCTTCACAGTACAACTCTCACATCCGTACATGACTACTGGAAAAACCATAGCCTTGACTAGACGGACCTTTGTTGGCAAAGTAATATCTCTGCTTATCTAGGTCGGTCATAACTTTCCTTCCAAGGAGTAAGCGTCTTCCAACTTCATGGCTGCAGTCACCATCTGCAGTGATTTTGGAGTCCAAAAAAAAAAAGTCTGACACTGTTTCCACTGTTTCCCCATCTATTTCCCATGAAGTGATGGGACCAAATGTCATGATCTTTATTTTCTGAATGTTGAGCTTTAAGCCAACTGTTTCACTCTCCTCTTTCACTTTCATCAAGAGGCTTCTGAGTTCCTCTTCACTTTCTGCCATAAGGGTGGTGTCATCTGCATATCTGAGGTGATTGATATTTCTTCCGGCAATCTTAATTCCAGCTTGTGCTTTTTCCAGCCCAGTGTTTCTCATGATGTACTCTGCATAGAAGTTAAATAGGCAGGGTGACAATATACAGCCTTGACGAACTCCTTTTCCTATCTGGAACCAGTCTGTTGTTCCATGTCCAGTTCTAACTGTTGCTTCCTGACCTGCATACAGGTTTCTCAAGAGGCAGGTCAGGTGGTCTGGTATTCCCATCTCTTTCAAAAATTTCCACAGTTTATTGTGATCCACACAGTCAAAGGCTTTGGCATAGTCAATAAAGCAGAAATAGATGTTTTTCTGGAACTCTCTTGCTTTTTCCATGATCCAGTGGATGTTGGCAATTTGATCTCTGGTTCCTCTGCCTTTTCTAAAACCAGCTTGAACATCAGGAAGTTCATGATTCACGTATTGCTGAAGCCTGGCTTGGAGAATTTTAAGCATTATTTTACTAGTGTGTGAGATGAGTGCAATTGTGTGGTAGTTTGAGCATTCTTTGGCATTGCCTTTCTTTGGGATTGGAATGAAAACTGACCTTTTCCAGTCCTGTGGCCACTGCTGAGTTTTCCAAATTTGCTGGCATATTGAGTGCAGCACTTTTATAGCATCATCTTTCAGGATTTGAAATAGCTCAACTGGAATTCCATCGCCTCCACTAGCTTTGTTCGAAGCTTTCTTTTTTAATTTATTTATTTTAATTGGAGGCTAATTACTTTACAATATTATATTGGTTTTGCCATACATCAACATGAATCCACCACAGGTGTACACGTGTTCCCAATCCTGAACCCCCCCTCCCACCTCCCTTTCTGTACCATCCCTCTGGGTCATCCCAGTGCACCAGCCCCAAGCATCCTGTATCCTGCATCGAACCTGGACTGGCGATTCGTTTCTTATATGATATTATACATGTTTCAGTGCCATTCTCCCAAATCATCCCACCGTCTTCCTCTCCCACAGAGTCCAAAAGATTGTTTTATACATCTGTGTCTCTTTTGCTATCTCGCATACAAGGTTATTGTTACCATCTTCATAAATTCCATATATATGCATTAGTATACTGTATTGGTGTTTTTCTTTCTGGGTTACTTCACTCTGTATAATAGGCTCCAGTTTCATCCACCTCATTAGAACTGATTCAAATGTATTCTTTTTAATGGCTGAGTAATACTCCATTGTGTATATGTACCACAGCTTTCTTATCCATTCATCGGCTGATGGACACCTAGGTTGCTTCCATGTACTGGCTATTATAAACAGTGCTGCGATGAACATTGGGGTACACGTGTCTCTTTCAATTCTGGTTTCCTCAGTGTGTATGCCCAGTAGTGGGATTGCTGGGTTATAAGGCAGTTCTATTTCCAGTTTTTTAAGGAATCTCCACACTGTTCTCCATAGTGGCTGCACTAGTTTGCATTCCCACCAATAGTGTAAGAGGGTTCCCTTTTCTCCACACCCTCTCCAACATTTATTTCTTATAGATGCTTTCTAAGGCCCACTTGACTTCACATTCCAGGATGTCTGGCTCTAGGTGAGTGATCACACCATCGTGATTATCTGGGTCGTGAAGCTTTTTTTTTGTACAGTTCTTCTGTGTATTCTTGCCACCTCTTCTTAATATCTTCTGCTTCTGTTAGGTCCATACCATTTCTGTCCTTTATTGAGCCCATCTTTGCATGAAATGTTCCCTTGGTATCTCTAATTTTCTTGAAGAGATCTCTAGTCTTTCCCATTCTGTTGTTTTCCTCTATTTCTTTGCATTGATCACTGAGGAAGGCTTTCTTATCTTTCCTCACTGTTCTTTGGAACTCTGCATTCAGATGCTTATATCTTTCCTTTTCTCCTTTGCTTTTCACTTCTCTTCTTTTCACAGCTATTTGTAAGGCCTCTTCAGACAGCCATTTCACTTTTTTGCATTTCTTTTCCATGGGGATGGTCTTGATCCCTCTCTCCTGTACAATGTCACAAACCTCCATCCATAGTTCATCAGGCACTCTGTCTATCAGATCTAGTCCCTTAAAGCTATTTCTCACTTCCACTGTATAATCATAAGGGATTTGATTTAGGTCATACCTGAATGGTCTAGTGGTTTTCCCCACTTTCTTCAATTTAAGTCTGAATTTGGCTATTTACCTGGGGCCAAACTCTGGTGGAGGTAATGAAGGTAATGGTGACCTCTTTCAAAAGATCCCACACATTTACTGCTACACTCAGTGTCCCCAACCCTGCAGCAGGCCGCCACCAACCCACGCCTCCACTGGAGACTCCTGGACACTCACAGGCAAGTCTGGGTCAGACTCTTGTGGGGTCACTGCTCCTTTCTCCTGGGTCCTAGTGCACAATGTTCTGTTTGTGCCCTCCAAGAGTCTTTTTCCCAGTCCTGTGTAAGTTCTGGCAGCTCTATGGTGGGGTTAATGACAACCTTCTCCAAGAGGGCTTATGCCATACCCAAGTCTGCTGCACCCAGAGCCCCTGTCCCACTGCTGACCCATACCTCCACAGGAGATGCTCAGACACAGTTCTGTCTCAGTCTCTGAGGGGGTCCCTGGGTCCTGGTGTGCACAAGGTTTGTTTGAGCCCTCTTAGAGTCTCTGGTGGGAATGGGGTTTGATTCTAAATGTGAATTCGCCCCTTCTACCATCTTGCTGGGGTCCGTCTAGTCAGTTATGGTTTTTCCAGTGGTCATGTATGGATGTGAGAGTTGGACTATAAAGAAAGCTGAGCACCAAAGAATTAATGCTTTTGAAATGTGGTATTGGAGAAGACTCTTGAGAGTCCCTTGGACTGCAAGGAGATCCAACCAGTCCATCCTAAAGGAGATCAGTCCTGAGTGTTCATTGGAAGGACTGATGTTGAAGCTGAAACTCTAATACTTTGGCCACTTGATGTGAAGAGCTGACTCATTTGAAAAGACCCTGAGGCTGGGAAAGATTGAAGGCAGAAGAAGAAGGGGACAACAGAGGATGAGATGGTTGGAAGGCATCACCGACTTAATGGACATGAGTTTGGGTAAACTCCAGGAGCTGGTGATGGACAGGGAGACCTGGCATGCTGCAGTCCATGGGGTTGCAAAGAATTGGACATGACTGAATGACTGAACTGAACTAAACTAGGAGTTTAGTTAGCTCTTGTTAGCTTGTTAGCTCTTGTCTTGTTAGCTCTCCTTGTGTGATGTCAGCAATGTGTTGATACTCAGTGACTATACCCATGTATTTGTTGAGGGTTGAAAAATGGTGATACTCTGAATCTGTTATTTCTTTTTAGATTATATAAAATGCTTTTATAATAAGATGGTTCTCCTCATTTACCTTTTAAGTAACACAGTGGTACTGTTCATATAGGAAAAGAAAGATAAATAGTTGTTTTTGTCAATTTTCAAGACAGGGAATTACTTTCCAATCAACCCTTAAAGGAGACAACTTTAATAGAAATGAAAAATTATAATTTTATTGTAAATTTGTGATTGTCTTAAAATTGTAATTGTCCTATTTTTTTCTTTAGTTTGGCTACTAGGCCTTTGGGTATGACCTTGGTAAGTCTTAATAACTTCCTCACTATCTGGTATAACAAGGCGTTTGACATTTATCCAGTATATTTACTGCCTACTGTAGGTTGAGTTGGGCTTCCCAGGTGGTGCTAGTGGTAAAGAACCCACCTGCCAATTCAGGAGATCTATTCCTGGGTCAAGAAGATCCCCTGAAGGAGGACACGGCAACCCACTCCAGTATTTTTGCCTGGAGAATCCCATGGGTAGAGGAGCCTGGCGGGCTACAGTCTATGGCTGCAAAGAGTTGGACACGAATGAAGCAACTTAGCATGCACACGTGCAATAGGTTGAATTGTAAACCACCACTGCCCCACACCCCAAATTTATATGTTGAAGTCCTAACCACACATACTCCACACCCAGTACCTCAGAATGTGACTCTATTTGGATGTAGGGGCTTTATAGGGGTGATTAAGTTAAAGTGAGTTCATTCGAGTAGACCCTAATCTACTGTGACTGTGTCCTTATGAAAAATAGGGGAAATTTGGACACACAGATACATCCAAAGAGAAGATAATGTGAAGAAATAAGGGAAAGATGGCCATCCACAAGCCAAGAAGAGAGGCCTGGAATAGATCCTTCCCTCTAGATCCTCAGAACGAACCAGTCCTGCCAATACCTTGATTTTTGATTTCTAGCCTCCAGAACTGTGAGACAATAAATTTCTGTCATTGAAGTCACTCAGCTGTGGCATTTTGTTGCAGCAGTCCTGCTGCTGCTGCTGCTACTGCAGCAGCAGCGGAACCATTTCCCTAAGAATCTTGGGCTTCTTTTAGGAGAAATGATATTTTCAAGACCACAGTCTGGTTTCTAGAAACACTCATGACTACAGGGTTTGTCTAGAAAAGGAAATGGCAAGACAACCAGTATTCTTGCCTGGGAAATCCCATGGACAGAGGAACCTGGCAGGCTACAGTCCATGGGGTCACAAAAGACTCAGACATGACTTAGCAACTAAACAAACAACAGGATTTGTCACTGTTTCATGACCTCTTCAATAGATGAAGACATGAAAACGTAAAAAGAAAATTCAAAAAAAACACAACTTTTCTAGTATAAGACAATACACAGCTATGGAAAAACATACATTTTAAACATAATATTTCTAAGTTAATACTGATATTTTTAACTCAAATTCAGGACAATAGGCTTTTTATGTAACCCCTCCTATATTTAGTCTTCCACACTGGAAATCCTGGTACTCAAGGGCAAAGGGTAAAACAGAATTTGAATATTCTATAACTGCTGTTCATGTTACCCTGTATTATACACATCACAGGCTCAGAAAAATACAAATAGAATTCCTGAGAACAGACAAAAATTTTTCCCATATTCCTCTCCCATTCTCCTCCCAGTTTTAATAATTGTACTGTATCTACACTGTCAGAGAGCCATTACATACCCTACTCTCCCTTTTAATCCTTATATAATCTTAGTCCTACATGTAATTATTTATTTATTTATGTAATTATTTATTTAATGCTCATGAGCAGGCCTAATAGAAGTGTCTCTTTAGTAATTTTGATTATTAAATTTATTGTCTAATAGACTCCTTAGAGGGGAGATGAGAATTGATACTCCCAGAGTGCTTGATGTTGATAAACTCTTATCTGTGCTTTTCATACTTGGTGGTAAGCTTTGCAGCTTATCCTGATTCACATTTGTTTTCTTTGAGTGCCTTAGAGCTCCCTGGTGGCTCAGACAGTAAGGCATCTGCCTACAATGCAGGAAACCCAGGTTCAATCCCTGGGTAGGGAAGACCTCCTGGAGAAGGAAATGTCAACCCACTCCAGTATTCTTGCTTGGAAAATCCCATGGACGGAGGAGCCTGGTAGGTCACAGTCCATGAGGTTGCAAAGAGTTGGACATGACTGAGCAACTTCACTTTCACTTTCACTTTCAAATACATTACTCCACTTCTGTCTGGCATAAAGTGTTGACAAGTTTGATGATAATCTCATTGTGTTTGTCATATAAATCACACATTCCTTTTGCCTAGATACCTAAAAGTTTTTTTTTTTTTCCTTTTTTCTTTTAAAGTCCAATAATTTTATAAAACATTGTCTTGGGGTTGTCCTGGTGAATATTCTCAGGTACACAGTGTAATCTTTCAACAAGTAATTTAAGTTATTTTTTCTTTTTTATTTCAGCAAAGTTTTCTTGAATTATGTTTTTTTTAGTATTTGATTTGTTCTTTCACTTTGATTTCTTTTTTGAGGACTTCCTACTATCTATGTGTTGAATCTTCTTTGCCTTTAATTTGTCACTCTATCTTAAATTGTTTCTAAATCTTTTAACTTCTTTTTCATTTTAAAAATTCTTGCTCTTTTTATCTTTTATTTCTCTTAAGATATTACTTATATATTCTCATGTATTCTTTTTAGTTAAGACTTCATTTCTAAAATGATTTTCCTTTTATTTTTATTATAAGTTTAAGATAAAATGTGATTTTTTTAAATGTCAGTATCTTGTAGATTATTTTTTTTTAATGCTTTTTAGATTATTGTGAAATTAAAGATTATGGTCTTGGGACTTCTCTGGTGGTCCAGTGGTTAAGAATTTGCCTTGCAGTGCAGAGCACATGAGTTTGATCCCTGATCAGTCAGTTCAGCCGTTCAGTTGTGTCCGACTCTTTGTGACCCCATGGACTGCACCATGCCAGGCTTGTCTGTCCATCACCAACTCCTGGAGCTTGCTCAAACTCATGTCTATGAAGTCACCAATGCCATCCAGCTGTCTCATCCTCTATTGTCCCCTTCTCCTCCTGCCTTCAATCTTTCCCAGCATCAGGGTCTTTTCCAATGAGTCAGAAAAACTAATCAGGGAAATGATATCTCACACTCATTGGGGTAACTAAGCACATGTGCTACAACTACCGAACCTGCAAGCCACAACTGGAGAGTCCATGTGCCGCAACAAAAAGACCCCACATGATGCAATGAAGATACCATGTGCCACAAATAAGACCAGAGGCAGCCAAATAAATAAACAAGGACTGAAGCCTGAATGCTGTAGGGTCCATGAGCCACAATTAATGAGTCCCTATGCCACAACTACTGAAGCCTAAGTACGCTAAAGCCAGCAAATTGCAACCACAGAGCCTGCATGCTGCAATTACTGAAGTCCATGTGCCTAGAATCTGTGTTCCACAAAAACAGAAGTCAATACAATGAGAAGCCCGTGCACCACAGCTGGAGAGTGGTGCCCACTCCCTGTATCTAGAGAAAGTTCGCAGGCAGCAACAAAGAGTCAGAGCGGCCAAAAATAAATAAATTGAAAAAAATAAATATAGCAGTATCATGTCAAAAAAAGGGTTATGATCTTGAGGCATTCTGTGAACACATGTTTGTGATGTGCTTTCATCATTTGAAGTGATGTCATTCTGCTTCTTAGCTCTCCACTCTCCTTTTTTAGTATGTGTGTGATAGTCACTCAGTCGTGTCCAACTCACAACCCCATGGACTGTAGCCCATCAGGCTCCTCTGTCCATAGGATTTTCCAGGCAAGAATGTTGGAGAGGGTTGCCACTGCCTCCTCCAGGAGATCTTCCCAACCTAGGGATCAGAGAAGCACCATTGTTGTTGTTGTTGTTGTTTTAGTATTGTAACTGATTTATTGTCCATTTTTATGTAAAAAGAGATTTCTGAATTTTAAGAATGAGGCATGGTTCAGGGTAGCTTTGCTAACTTCACAGAGCTCCCTCTTTTGTTTCCATGAAGTGTTAAAAAATTAACTTCTTGCTGTCTGAGATTTCTTAGCTGTGGATCTTCTCTCTCCTTTGTCTATATTGTCTTTATCCTGACCAATTTTGATTCTACTCTCAGAAGTCTTGGTCAGGTTCTATTATGGAAGGGAGCCTTAGCTGGTAGCTTCATGAGTTTATTGTTCTAGTCCCTTCTACCCTCCCTGTAGGCCTCTCATATTCATCTGCTAAGGGAAATACCTCAGCTGCTATTCTGAAAATAAATTTTTGCCTTTCCAGTAAATATCTATTCACAGTTTTCAGGTTCATCCGAGGTCCTACTGCTGTCCTCTGCTTTCTCCCACACAAATGGAAGGTCTTGTGAATTTTGGTGACTTGTTTTCTCTTTTTAAAATTTATTTATTTTTTTGGTTGCACTGGGTCTTAGTTGCTGGGCACGGGATTTCTCTAGTTGTGGTGAGCAAGGACTATTCTTCATCGTGGTACACAGGCTTCTCATTGTGGTGGCTTCTCTCTAGAGCCTACCTAGCGCAGGCTCTAGGCACAGAGGCTTCAGTAGCCTTGGTGCACGGGCTTAGTTGCTCTGTGGCACGTGGAATCTTCCTGGACCAGGAATTGAATCCTCGTCCCCTCGTCTATTGGCAAGCAGACTCTTATCCACTGTACCACCAGGGAAGTCTGAGTTTTATGGGGATACCTTATCACCTAATTTTATGGGAAATGCTACCTAATGACTCTAGTGTTATATGCGGATTTGAAAAGATTAAAAAACTATGTCACTATTGCCATCATCCTAGAATTTTCTCAATCCTAAAAGATTTTTAAATGTATACTTAAAGCACAACAACATTGTCCAGCAAACAGTCCATAAGAAGATGGCTTCCTGACCCAGCAGGTCACATCAGAGATCTTAGAGCTGCACAGAACCTCAAGGAATCATCTGTCCAGCACTCTGTGGTCAGGTAAGGAAAGTATCATCCTAAATTTAGAATAGGTAGCAGTAGCACTCTGAAATTAAGCAGAAAGTAGAACTACAATTTAATTGTAGTTTTAAATTTTGATGCTTTCTTATAGTATTCATATAAAAATCTAAATATATACTGCAAAATACTAGTCATTCAAATTAAAATAAATATCAACATATTAAATACAAACAATTCAACAGTACAAACAGCAGGTTTATGTTACATTTGGATATGGATGAGTGATAAAATGTTTGTATTAGTTACAGTCATGAATTGGAAATATTAATTAAAATAGCTATTTTTTAAACCAAATCTGAAAATCAGCTAAGAGTAACACCCAATTCAATCAGTTCATAAATAGCTTTTTGAGTGAGCCAGAATATTTTAATGCAAATTCTTGTGAATTAACTCGGAAATAAAATCTCTGGTAACAGTAAAATATTGAACTCACTGATGATAGATGGATCTTTTTTAAAAAGAAAGACAGCTCTCCATAATAACAAAAAGGAATGACTATAATACAAGATGAAAATAACCTAAAAGCGAACAGAACATGTCATTAATAGAGTCCTTCATTATCTAGTGTAGCCTGAAATGGAGAAAACGGCAAGTGTAATTCTGTTATCTTACCAAACGCAGTACACACACACTGTAAAATCCATCTCTTCATTTTCTGGTTGAAAAGATCATTGTAGAAAAAGAATGCCAGGGAGTGGAGTTCATGCTGATTTATTGGCAATTAAACCTGCAGGATTTCTGCACTCTCCTCAAAACAAAGTATCTGAGGCTATTCAGTCAGGATGATTGCATAGCGGGCTATCTACTAAAACCCAGGAGTCTTTCTGTTAGTGCACAACAAATACAATTGACTTGGCTGCATTTAGAAGATTACTGCTATTTTTCTGTGCAGATTCATGCTCTGTCTTTCTCAAATCACCTAGGCCCAAAGAACTACCTTGTTCATCAGTTTAATAAGTAGACTCTTACGAAGTGGTCTATAATTCTTGGTACAAATATAAATATGCACTCATTTAAAGCAAGGGAATGTATTGCTGGATGCGTATAATCTGCCTGTGGTGCCTCAGCCCATTTAGTGAAATATTTGAGATGATATTTTGGGAGTTTAATGCTTATTATGGACTGAATATTTATACCATCACCACCACCCAAATTCATGTTGAAATGCTAACCCCTCGTGTGATAAGATTAGGCAGCAGGGCCTTTGGGAGATAATTAGGTCATGAAGGTGGAGCTTTCATGAATGAGATCGGTGCCCTTGTAAATGAGACCCCAAAGAGCTCCCTGGCCCCTTCTGCTGTATGAAGATACAATAAGTCAACAGTCTGCAACCCTGATGAGGGCTCTCACCAGAACCTGACACACTGGCAGGCTGATTTTGGAGTTACAGACTCCAAAACTGTGAGAAATAAGTTTCTGTTGTTTATAAGCCACCCAATCTTTGATACATTGTTACAGCAGCCCAAACTAAGACAATGCTAGTGCAAATTTTGACTAGTTTTTATCCATTCCATGTCTGGATACAACTCAAGTTACCTAGGCTAGTTGTTTCAACCATGGATACTATTTGTATTTAGACATTTCCTTTTGTCCTACAAATGGTGATAGGCACGCTTAGGTGCAAGGAATGAGTCTCAGCAACACAGGTAGGTGGCAAAGAGAAGGAAGGTAGGAATAGTTGGTTAAGACTGGGGAAAAGTGATTGGGTTTATATTTTTGCCCTTGCCCAGCCTCATTATACCTGAGTTGGTTTCACTTAGAAACAAGAATTATGACCATTGTACACTGTACCATATAGAATTATCTGCTTCAGGCAATAGCCTGCTTCCATGATTCCTACTTCCTCTTCCTCCACTGGCCTGTATTGGTAAAGCCTCAATTATTCATCCACGTATTTCATTCATTCATTCACTCTGTAAATATTTACTGATACTTTAATATACTCCAGTTACTATTCTAAGCTCTTGCAAAATAGCATGGCTCTGTAATGTACTCTGCTTTAAAATTTTTTTTTCATTTATAAAACTTGAAAATGATATATTTATTTTGGAAAATATAGAGAATAAAGAAGAAAATTTAATTTGCTTTATAATCCTCAACAAATACTATTAAGCATTTCACTGTGTGTCTTTTTTTTTCCACTGTGTGTCTTTTTGATCTTCTTTTTACCTTTTCTAGTACTTTTAAGTTGAAACATTACAGGCATACAAAATGTTGTTGTTGTTTAGTCACTAAATTGTGTATGACTCTTTGCAACTCCATGGACTGTAGCCGACCAGGCTCCTCTGTCCATGGGATTTCCCAGGCAAGAATACTGGAATGGGTTGCCATTTCCTTCTCCAGGGGAATCTTCCTGACCCAGGAATCAAACCCGTATCTCCTGCATTGGCAGGCAGATTCCTTACCTCTAAGCCACCAGGGAAACCCATAAAAAATGTTAGAAATTGACAAAATAAGCCCTCATGGATCCATTACACCATTTTAAAAATAAATTATTACACAAACTGTTGAAGGCCCTGTCCCACTTGTACTCAACTTTGTCCCTGTCAGGGTCAGTGTTACTGTCACTACTGTGAGTGTTATTTTTTTATCACACTGACATGTAATATTGTAGTATATTTTTACTTTATATATGTTATATATAACACTGTTCTGCATGTTTTTAAAACTTTATAAGAATATCATTCTGAATATACTCTGCAATTTGCCCCTTATCATTGTTTTTGAGTTTTATTCATGTTTATAGCTCCACTTCACTGATTTTAACTGTTGTTTCATAGATATTCCAGTGGATGAATATGTTGCAATTCATCTACTCATTTTCCTATAAACTGATGCGTAAGTTCACTGTAACATCTTGTTACTGAGCCTGTGGTCTAGAACCTGGAAACTGCAACAACTAAGTCCATGCGCTGCAACTACTGAAGCCAGTTTACTCTGGGGCCTGTACTCTGCAACAAGAGAAGCCACCGCAATGAGAAGCACATGAACCACAACTAGAGAGTAGCCCAGGCAGAAATGAAGAACCAGCACAGCCAAATAAACAAATAATTATTTTTAAAAATAACATTTTTTCCTCCCCAGAGAGGTCAGATCATATTCTTGGAGTGACTTCCAAGGAATAGCTACCCTCCCCCAATTTTGGTAATATCTAGTTAAAATGGAGATTAAAAAAAAAAAAAAAAAGATCCAGATCTGCACACTCATTGCTCTAGTAATTTCATTCCCCTGTATATATCTTAGAGAAATGCCCTCATTTTTCTTATAATCCTCTTAGTAAATTCTCAGCAACAGCAACAAGTACAGGCTAATCTTCTTGAAGCCACTGTAAGTGATAAAGTATTCTTTGAAAACTATAGTTACATATAGGTCAGAATATAAAGCATATATAAAGGGCTTCCCTGATAGCTCAGTTGGTAAAGAATCCACCTATAATGCAGGAGAGCTCAGTTCGATTCCTGGGTGGGGAAGATCTGTTGGAGAAGGGATAGGCTACCCACTCCAATTTTCTGGCCTGGAGAATTCCATGGGTTGCAAAGACTGGGACACAACTGACTGACTTTCACTTTTTTATACAGCATATATATTCTACATGCTTTTAATATATATTATATGTATACTTTTTACATATATTATACATACTTTTTACATATAATTTTTACATATATTATACATACACTGTCACACTCACAGTTCATCTTTGATCAACTTAGAAAAAATCTATACTGAGAGTCTTTAGCCTGGTCAGTTACCCAAGCACATTCTATTCTAAGTCCTAGGTCCTTGAGAAGTATTCACTCTCTTTCTGCTATCTATTTCTAGCTATCTTCTAGTCTCTTTTCCCATGTCCTGAGCAACATGCCCTTGTGCCTTATGCCCCTGGGCCAAATCTACCCCCAAAACTTGTGTTTCCCCCCATAGTGCATCAAATTTTCAGATTTATTTTCTTGTCAGAATTTGCTGAAAACTCTTTCATTTTGACAGCAGCATGGTGTTATAAAAAGAAAACAGGTTTGAAATGGATAGAACTTCAAAGTGTGTTTGAATCTCCACTCTATCACTTTATTGTGTTCAGCAAGTTATTAAACCTTCACCATTTTTCAGGTGAGGAATTTGGTACCTCTCTCACAGTGGCTGAGAGAATGAAATAGGTCAACATGGCTTAAATGTATTTACCATAGTGTCCTGCATATAGTGTGTGCTTTGGTAACTCTTAGTATTATTCTTATTTCATTCTCCTTTCTCCCTTTTGTCTTCATCTCAGAGTTCTACCACTACTAATTAATTTAGACTTCTAATTGACAGCTATTGTAAGTCCCTTGTCCACCATAAAGAAGTTGATTAGGCACTTTGTCCCAGGACAGAGAAATCTGATACAAACTTGTTACCAAGGTAAATATTGAGTCAGCCAAAAAGTTTGTTTGAGTTTTCTGCACAATCTTACAGAAAAACCCAAACGAAGTTTTTGGCCAACCTTATATATAGTGAGGCATTGAAAGGGACACTTTTTCAATAGACAAGACAATCTTACCTGCTGGGCTAAGGGACCTACTGAGTATTTGATTGTCTCCTAAAAGGAATGAAATGTTTTTCCCCATATATAAAAATATCCAATAAATACATATGTGTCCAATAAATACACTTGTATATACCTATGTGCTGTTCTTAGTCACTCATTCATGTCCAACTCTTTGCAACCCCATGGACTGTAGCCTGCCAGCCTCCTCTATCCATGGGGATTCTCCAGGCAAGAATACTGGAGTGGGTTGCCATGCTCTTCTCCAGGGGATCTTCCCAACACAGGAATTGAACTGGGGTCTACCTTGCTGCTGCTAAGTCGCTTCAGTCGTGTCTGACTCTGTGCGGACACAGATGGCAGCTCACCAGGCTCCCCCGTCCCTGGGATTCTTCAGGCAAGAACACTGGAGTGGGTTTCCATTTCCTTCTCCAATGCATGAAAGTGAAAAGTGAAAGTGAAGTCACTCAGTTGTGTCCCACTCTTAGCGACCCCATGGACTGCAGCACACCAGGCTCCTCCATCCATGGGATTTTCCAGGCAAGAGTACTGGAGTGGGTTGCCATTGCCTTCTCCCTCCTGCACTGCAGGCTGATTCTTTACCAGCTGAGCTACCAGGGAAGCCCATATATATCTATACCTGTATCTATATCTCCTTACACTAGATATCTGATACACATACTGTCTTAATCCACTCAGGCTGCTATAACAGAACGCCATTGACTAGGGAGCTTAAACAACAGAAATTTACTTTCATGATTCTGAGCTGGAAACTCCAAAATCTAGGTGCTCACAGATTCAGTGTCTGGTGATAGTCTACTTGCTGTTTCATAGACCACCATTCTATTCTTGTGTCTTCACATGGCCAAAGAAGGTAGGCAGCCCTAAGGAAGTCTCTTTTATAAAAGCACTAATCCCATTAATAAGGGCTTCAGCCTCAGGCTTCAGCAACACATGAACAGTGAACTTCCAGATGTTCAAGCTGGTTTTAGAAAAGGCAGAGGAACCAGAGATCAAATTGCCAACATCCACTGGATCATCGAAAAAGCAAGAGAGTTCCAGAAAAACATCTATTTATGCTTTATTGACTATGCCAAAACCTTTAACTGTGTGGATCACAACAAACTGTGGAAACTTCTTCAAGAGATAGGAATATCAGACCACCTGACCTGCCTCTTGAGAAACCTATGTGCAGGTCAGGAAGCAAAAGTTAGAACTGGACATGGAACAACAGACTGGTTCCAAATAGGAAAAGGAATACGTCAAGGCTGCATATTGTCACCCTGCTTATTTAACTTCTATGCAGAGTACATCATGAGAAACACTGGGCCGGAAGAAGCACAAGCTAGAATCAAGATTGCCAGGAGAAATATCAATAACCTCAGATATGCAGATGACACCACCCTTATGGCAGAAAGTGAAGAAAAACTAAAGAGCCTCTTGATGAAAGTGAAAGAGGAGAGTGAAAAAGTTGGCTTAAAGCTCAACATTCAGAAAACTAAGATCATGGCATCTGGTCCCATCACTTCATGGCAAATAGATGGGGAAACAGTGGAAACAGTGTCAGACTTTATTTTGGGGGGCTCCAAAATCACTGCAGATGGTGATTGCAGCCATGAAATTAAAAGACACTCCTTGGAAGGAAAGTTATGACCAATCTAGATAGCATATTCAAAAGCAGATATTACTTTGCCAACAAAGGTCCATGTAGTGAAAACTATGGTTTTTCCAGTGGTCATGTATGGATTTGAGAGTTGGACTATAAAGCAAGCTGAGTGCAGAAGAATTGATGCTTCTGAACTGTGGTGTTGGAGAAGACTCTTGAGAGTCCCTTGGACTGCAAGGAGATCCAACCAGTCCATCCCAAAGGAGATCAGACCTGGTGTTCATTGGAAGGACTGATGTTGAAACTGAAACTCCAATACTTTGGCCACCTGATGCGAAGAGCTGACTCATTTGAAAAGACCCTGATGCTGGGAAAAATTAGGGGCAGAAGTGGGTGACAGAGGATGAGATGGCTGGATGGCATCACTGACTCAATGGACGTGAATTTGAGTGAACTCCAGGAGCTGGTGATGGACAGGGAGGCCTGGTGTGCTGCGGTTCATGGGGTTGCAAAGAATTGGACATGACTGAGCGACTGAACTGAACTGAACACCCTCATTACCTAATTACCTCCTTAAGTCCCCACTCCAGAATATTATCATATTAGGGGGTTAGGTTTCTGTCTATGAATTTTCAGGGAACACAAACATTCAGTCTTTGGGACATACAGAAAACAGCATCAATACACCAGAGATGGTCTGCCTTTCTCAACAGTGAACGTGCTTTTTACTACAGGCCCTCTAAAATATTCTTAGACTATTTTAGAATAATGTTATTACTTAGAATATTTAATTACTTTTTTAAAATAATAAAAATCTCAATACCAGTAAGATCGACTCAACACAGTCCAGTTAATTTCTTTCTTATGTGAATCTACATCAAAGTAAATTCTTTGAAGGGTAAGCAGCTAGAGAATAGCTAGTTCATTCTGAATTAGTGACCTGAAAAATCTTTTACTTATCAAATAAAAGAGCTATCCTAAATCACCGTAGGACTAGATAACTTGAGACTAAGAAAAGAATCATTCATTAGGAAGTGTGAGAAATGTCTTAGGGTTGATTTTGTTTAAATGCCGAGGCGAACTGATCATTAGCCACTAGAGCCGTGCAAATACCACCTAAGAGGCTAAGCCAACATGGAATTGTTTCAGAGCAATTAATTCACTTCTTGCATTAACACCATCTTATTTCCCTAGTGTAAATAGTCAATTTGTTTTAAAAATCAACCAAACCATAGTATTCTGCCAACAAAGATTACAAGAGTAAAAAAACAACCCTCTAGTCAAATACAAATTGTAGTCTTATCAGTATGCTAATAAGCTAAATGATAAACTGTGGGTCAATTTTCCTCTTCCTCAGCCTAAACATCACTTGAAAAATCCTTATTTTCTAAGTGTCTGGGAAACCTAGGAGCAGCAACAATTAAAGTTTATTACATGAATATCCCAGGTATCCCAGGGGCGTTAGTGGTAAAGAACATACCTGCCAACAAAGGAGACGTAAGAGATGTGAGTTTGATCCCCGGGTTGGGAAGATACTCTAGAGAAGGAAGAGGCAACCCACTCCAGTATTCTCGCTTGGAGAATCCCATGGACAGAGGAGCCTGGCAGGGTCCAAAGAGTCGGACACGACTGAAATGATTTAGCACGCACGCACATGAATATTATCTGTTCAACAATATGAAAAATTAATAGATGGGACTGAATTAAAATGAGACATAATTCTTTCTAGTGATTAGTTATTGAGAAGCATGGCTTAAAAGAAGCATATTTTACTATTCTAAATTTGGAGTGAAATCTTTTAGAAAGTTCTTATTTAACAATCAAAATTAAAAGATCTGTTTTGTCTGCTTTGAAAGGAGTTATGTTATCATGAGAAAGCGTCTCTAGATATGTGCATTTCTCTTTCTTGATTATTTATCAAAGAAGACTTTCTGGATTGAACCTACTCCCATCACCAGATAGATTTCAGCCTCTCACAAAGAAGTTATGTGCTTTTATAGAATTTTTTCTATAAAGACTCATCTTTTATACATTTGTATTCATTCTGTAAGGTCCTTAAAATTCAAAACAAGTATGATTATATTTTGCAGCATCCAATTCAGCTACTTTTCTGCAGACCAAGCTCAGGAAAGTAGGGTGAAGACCCAAGAGGGCCAAAAGGTGTGGTGATAAGAGCCTAAAAATGAGGTCACATGGATGCCTACTTTTCTGTGTACCCATTTCCATCTACCCTTTCTGCAATTTCTGCAAGCTGAGCAGATTACAGAATCTCACTGGGCCTCAACTTTGACAGTTCTAAGAAGGAGGTGACAAAGCTTTAGGTCCAAGGCAGAGATCTCAATCTTGGCTGTACAATGGAAATCACCTGGAGAACTTTAAAAATATGGATGATGAGGTCCCACCTCCAGGTTGTTGCCAGGGCAGAGAAGTTTTAAAAATTCCTAGGTGGTTGTAATGTACAGCTGAGGTCAAGAACCAGTGTTCCATGTGTGAAAAGAATTAAATAAAACAAAAATAGTACCTGGTAAGTAATAGATAAAAAATCATTTGTTTTCTTTTTTCTAAGGTTGCTTTTTCTGTTTGTGTTAGTAGCTGTATTCTATCCTGGCTGGAAGCTAAGAGACAGAAGGAGAATTTCATTCAAAAATGTATGGGTTTTTAAAACTTTTTAGTTTGAAATAATTTTAAACTTACAAAAGAGTTGCAAGAACATATGAAGAATTTTTATAGGTCCTTCAGATTCACCAGTTGTTAACAATTAATTATATTTGCTCTATCACTCCTCCGCATTTTGCTTATACATGCATTTTCCCCACCTAAACAAGTTAAGAGGTTCAGTTCAGTTCAGTAGCTCAGTCATGTCCTATTCTTTGAGACCCCATGGACTGCAGCACGCCAGGCCTCCCTGTCCATCACCAACTCCAGGAGTTTACTCAAACTCATGCCCATTGAGTCGGTGATGCCATCCAACCACCTCATCCTCTGTCGCTCCCTTCTCCTCCTGCCTTAAATCTTTCTCAGCATCAGGGTCTTTTCAAATGAGTCAGCTCTTCGAATCAGGTGGCCAAAATATTGGAGTTTCGGCTTCAACATCAGTCCTTCCAATGAATATTCAGGACTGATTTCCTTTAGGATGGACTGATTGGATCTCCTTGCAGTCCAAGGGATTCTCAAGAGTCTTCTCCAACACTGCAGTTCAAAAGCATCAATTCTTTGATGCTCGGCTTTCCTTATAGTCCATCTCTCACATCCATACATGACTACTGGTAAAACCATAATGGCCACACATGGAACATTGGTTCTTGACCTGAGCTGTACATTACAACCACCTAGGAACTTTTAAAACGTCCATGCCCTGGTAACAACCTGGAGGTGGGACCTCATCATCCATAGTTGCAGAAAAAATGTGACTCTACCCCTGGAAAGCAAATATTTCTTAAGAACAAGGGCATTCTCCTACATAACCACAGGATACTTATTTGGAAAGTTTAATATTGATACAATAATATTATGTAATCTACAGTCCATATGTAATTTCTCCAAGTTTCCTGATGAAGTCTGTATGACATCTCTTCCATGCCCTCCCCACTATATTCAGTAGCCAATCCAGGATCATGCATTACAGTTGGTTGGCATGACTTTTTGGTTTCTTTTAATCTGACATAATACCTCTGCCTTTCATGAAAGGCAGAATAATGACATTTTTTGAAAAGTACAGTTGTTTTGTATCCCATGCTGTCTTTTTTTGTATTTATTTACTGATTTTTAATAATTATAGAGAGTTCTGTAGCCATCACTACAATCCATTTTTATAAATATGTCCATCATCTCTAAAAAATTCCCTTTTCTCCACCCACCCCCTTAACCTGAGGTAACCCCTAATCTACTTTCTGTTTCTATAATTTTGCCTTTTCAGAATGTCTAATAATAGAAACATACAGAATGTGGTCTTTTATGCCTGTCTTCTTCTATTTAGCCTAATGTTTTTGAGTTTCATACATTTGTAGCAAAGCCCTGAAGTTTGTTCTTTTTTATGGATGAATAGTACCACTGATGGATGTACCACATTGGTTGCAGCTTCTAAGATGATGTTCAATGATTCCTGCCTCCTGGCAGTCATGCCCCTGTGTCATTCCTTCCTACTAAGTATAGGCTAGATCTAATGACTCACTCTTAATGAACAGAATGTAGTGGGCTGTCATCCTGAGATTAGGTTAAAATCTTGATAGTTCAGTTGGTAAAGAATCTACCTGCAATGCAGAAGACCCCAGTTCAATGCCTGGGTCAGGAAGATCCACTAGAGAAGGGATAGACTAACCCACTCCAGTATTCTTGGCTTCCATTGTGGCTCAGCTGGTAAAGAATCCACCTGCAATGTGGGAGACCTGGGTTTGATCCCTGGGATGGGAAGATCCCCTGGAGAAGGGAAAGGCTACCCACTTCAGTATTGTGGCCTGGAGAATTCCATGGACTGTATAGTGCATGGGGTCACAAAGAGTCGGACATGACTGAGCAACTTTCATTTTCACTAATGAGGTTAAAATTAAAAATAAAAAGACTATGGTTTCCATCTTGGAGGCTATCATTCTCTCGCTGCCAATTTTTGAGCAGCCCTGTAGGGAGATCCACATGGCAAGGAACGGATGTTTCTGGCCAGTAGCCAATGAAAGCCTAAGGCCTGCTAACACCATGTGAGTGATAATGGAAGCAGATACCCCCCACTCTTCAGTCCAGGCTTCAGATGAGGCTATAGCCCTGGCCAGCACCTTGACTGCAGCTTTAGGAGAGAATAAAGTAGAGTTACCCAACTAAGCAAGGTACATATTCCTGACCCTTTGATCTCTCACAGGAATGGTAAGAAAATAAACATTTGTTGTTTTCAGCCACTACATGTTGGGGTGATTTGGTGTCATAGCAATGATAACAAATAAACCACATTTTGTTTATCCATTCACCAGTTGATGGACATTTGGACTGTTTCTAGGTTTTGGCTCTTATGAATAATACTGCTGTGAACATTCACATACACATGTCTCAAAGGACTTTTCTTATGGCACCAAGTTCACCCAGCTTTTACTATTGCTACAGTTTCAAATACAACTTTGGTTTTTTAACCATTTCCTTGCTTAAAACAGTTTCTTATCCTGTCAAATAAAATTGTGCAATTTACCACCTACATCCTTCAGTAATATTTTAAATCAGAACACAGTATGTTGGAGAATAAATTGCTGCTGCTGTTGCTAAGTCGCTTCAGTCATGTCCGACTCTGTGTGACCCCCTAGACGGCAGCTCACCAGGCTCCCCCGTCTCTGGGATTCTCCAGGCAAGAACACTGGAGTGGGTTGCCATTGCCTTCTCCAGGAGAATAAATAGACTTGATTAAAAAAAAAAAAATTAGGGTCAATCTGTACAGAGTACTGTCTCTTGATAGAGTATTTAATGTTGTAGGAGTTAAAATATAATTTAGGGATAGAAGTGACTATTTGTTTACTTTAATTTTAGCATACCCTAGATATAGGGTAAAGGGTAGTTTTGTACCCTGGGAGAATTAGGAGCATATTTTCTTTTGTCACTTCCGTGCTCTCCAAAAATCTACTATACCTGCACAGTGGTACCTGTACGCCTTTATTTCTTAGCTAAGGATACAGTTACCTCAACAACGTGTTCAGTATTTCCTTTGCCTAGCCAAGACATGGACCATTTTCTAATAGTCAGCACCTAATGAACCCTCACCATGGCTGGCACTGTTCTAAACCCTTCACATGCATTTCACTTCATTTAATCCTTACAATGATCTTAATCACAACTCCAGGAGGTAACTACTCATAACAAGATAAACTTTTGCACAATTTTAGGGGATGCCATTGACACTGTGGTCTGTAACAATGGGATCCCCGGAATTAAATAGTGCTAGGCTGCCTAAAGATACTATCTATTAGACTATCTACTTTACAGATGAAGAGGCACAGAAAAGTTAAGATTCTTGTCCAAGTTCACCCACTTTGTAAGTGGCAGAGCCAGAGTTTAGACCTAGGTTATCTGGCTTCATCCAAGATACGATCTCATAATTATTATACTCTTCTGAGGAATCTCAATTTTTGGTTTTAAAAAAAAGTTATGTTAGTTATGGTCATCTTAGATAATTATTCCTCAGGCATTGTTTCTCAAGGAGTGGTGAAGTTTGAGAACTACTGTTTTTAGGGAATAACTTCGTTGTTGTTGTTGTTTTAAGGAAAAATATTAAAAATTTTTTTTTCCATTTGTTTTAGAGCAAGTTTATTTCAAATAGCCTACTCAAGTTAGTTCAAGTGTTTATCATTCTCTTGATCTGTTATTTAAGAAATATTGATCTTATGGAATTCAAGGAGAAATCGAGGGGTGGAAGCAGGATGGTCACTCTTTCTAGCTCCCCTGTGAAAAATGATGCAGCTAACCACTCTCTAGGTTTCTGTGCATTCACTCTCAAATGTTCAAAAAGGAGAATTTGATCGGTTTAACTGCAAGGTAGGGTGCATCTCCTTGGGCCAACCAAGGTCTGCCCATTACTTACTTGCCGAAGTCCAGAGGAGAGGTGGGATCACATAGCACAAACAGGCCAGCAAGGGCTCTGTTGTGATGGAGGCAAGGGTCAGAATCTTTTAGAATAGAGGATGGGTAGAATCAATGATCTGTGTCTCTAACACACAATTTATGCCTAAAATTATGCAGTAAAAAGAAAAGAATGCATTTCATTCCATCATGTTAATTATTCAACAAGTGGCATTTGATATTCTTAATTGGCTTAGAAAAGGAAGAAGATATGGGCCTGGCTTGAGAACATAAGACCAATGGCAGGGTAGCAATGGGTGAGATTCAATGAATTTCTCCATTAATTGACAACACAGACACCCAAGAAACATCCAGTAACAATTAAATAAAATAAAGGGGAGAATTATTTTCTATGACCAGTCAACTGAATTAAGGTTAGCATTTTTTTCTTTTAGAGATCTGAAGTTTTTTTTAACAGAATGTAAAATGCAGTATTTATTAATGTGAAAATAAAGCCAGTGGTAGTTCAGACTTGTTTAAAATGACATCATTGGTTGAATTACACATTGTATCTCGCTATTTCCTGAACAATGTATGTAACCTTTGAATAAATGCTGACTGGAACTGTTGTGGCTGTTTTTCTACCTCTGCCACAATTGACTGGATCAGAGGTAGACATCCGACTAAGGAGAAATAAGCCATTTTGGCCAGTAAGATTTTCTATCTCATGCAGTGTTATTTTAACAACTCCTTTAAAAATTACATATTATTTAACACCACCTGTACAGATGGTAAAATCTATAAAGAATAACAAGAGAATGATTATCTCAAAAGAACAGTATAGGACTTCCCTGGTGGTCCAGTGGCTAAGACTCCACACTCACAATGCAGGGGCCCTGGGTTCCAGCCCTGGTCAGGGAACTAGATCCCACATGCCGCAACTAAGAGTTCACATGCCACAGCTAAAGATCCCACACGCTGCAACTAAGACCTGGGGCAGCCAAATAAATAAATATATTTTGAAAAGCAGTGTAACAGTTACCTCTGCAAGTGTGTGTTCAGAGAGGTGCAGATAAGGAGCTTCTAAGATATGGCCCACTCCAGTACTCTTGCCTGGAAAATCCCATGGACGCAGGAGCCTGGTAGGCTGCAGTCCATGGGGTCGGTAAGAGTCGGACACGACTGAGCGACTTCACTTTCACTTTTCCCTTTCATGCATTGGAGAAGGAAATGGCAACCCACTCCAGTGTTCTTGCCTGGAGAATCCCAGGGACGGGGGAGCCTGGTGAACTGCCGTCTATGGGGTCGCACAGAGTCGGACACGACTGAAGTGACTTAGCAGCAGCAGGATATGGCAGTTTTCTATTTCTTAGTCTGGGTGGTGGTTCAGTTCAGTTCAGTTCAGTTCAGTCGCTCAGTCGTGTCCAACTCTTTGCGACCCCATGAATCGCAGCAAGCCAGGCCTCCCTGTTATAGTTACTTTGAATATGTACTCATACATATTATTTTGTGCCTTCTTGTTCTATATGACACAATTTCTCAAATAGAAAAAACAAATTTTTACTTGAGTAAATTCAGTATGTTTCTATTTATTCAGGCAAATATGTTTCAAGACCCATAGTTACTAAAGATAGTTTCATAGTAGTAGTATTCAAATAGCATGTGTGTGTGTGTCTGTGTGTGTGTGTGTTTAAACATGCTATTCAAACTTCACTGGATTCCAGGGCTGGAAGAAACCTGAGAAATTTTCTAGTTACTTCAAGGTCTTTATTTAACAAAGATAAAATTGAGAACCAGAAAATTAAATAACTCACCCATTTTCTTCTTCTATTTCAGTATCCTGGGTTCTTTCGACTAAACCATACTACTTCCCTAACAAAAGAAGAGATAGAAAATGCGCATATCAAAGATTCAATTATTTTTGAGGATTATTTTATTCTTAGGAGACTTGTCTGCCTCAGAACTGAAAATAAATTCTCCTATGTAATATAATATCTATACAGAAGCAGCATTTTATATCATGATTGCTGGATATCAAGAACATCCAGAAAAGAAATTACCACAATTTAAAATGAAATTCTGCTGACAACTACTAAATTTCCTTCCCTGTTTATTAATTTTAACTCATACAATAAAATGAATTTAACGATAGAGCAATTCGTATGAGTATGGAAAAATTGCTTCCTCTTTACTAAACCCATCAAAGGTAATTGAAGATTGTAAAAATTGGCTTATTTTCACTAATGGAAGACACATCACCATGTCTGATGTTATAACCTGTTACTTAGAAAAGAAAATTGCAAAATGCATACAGACAGGACCGGCCACATTATTTGCAGGGTCCAGTGAAAAGTGAAAATACAGTGCCTTGTTCAAAAAGTAGAAAAAGTGCCAACTCACTATAATATTAAAGATACCAAAATATAAAACATTTTTAAATTTTCTTCTCTTTCACCTCATCATGGTGTATTTTTATTAGCCACTTAATGTCCTGCTTCCTTGCACAGGGATACTTTCAAGGCACCACTCAAAAGCACCCTGGGGCACCATTCCACAAATGTGTGTACTCACCATTCATTAGCTGCTAAGTTCACCTCTCACAGGTGTAGGAGTTAGGAGCTGAGTCCTGGGCAGGAGCAGAAGTCAACCTTCCTTCCCATGGCATGCCACCCAAACCCATGGCAGAGGGGCAATCCCCAAAGGATTGCAACCTCCACTCCAGGAGGCTTTCGGTACCCAGATAGGGGAGTAAGAGCTTGCCCCTGTTAAGACATCCATCAAATGCACTGTGATGCTGCCAGCTCAGGGCAGAGATGGGCCACTGTCATGCCTGCCCCAAGATGCTGCAGGTATGTGCCAGACTGACCTCCAACCCCTACTCGACGGGGACCCGTGTTCCTGCTGGAGGATGCGGGTAGAATGCAACCTTCTACATTCCCCCATGACCCAGGTGCCACTCTAGGCACCTGTGTTTTTTATTTCTTTATCTTCCTGCTGCTGCTGCTGCTGCTAAGTCGCTTCAGTCATGTCCGACTCTGTGCGACCCCAGAGACGGCAGCCCACCAGGCTCCCCCGTCCCTGGGATTCTCCAGGCAAGAACACTGGAGTGGGTTGCCATTTCCTTCTCCAGTGGATGAAAGTGAAAAGTGAAAGTGAAGTTGCTCAGTCGTGTCCGACCCTCAGCAACCCCATGGACTGCAGCCTACCAGGCTCCTCCATCCATGGGATTTTTCAGGCAAGAGTACTGGAGTGGGGTGCCATTGCCTTCTTCCTAGTCATGGCTTAATAATTGGCCTTATATTATATAAGTCTAATCAACAATTTAAAAAATAGGGCTCCAAACTATTGAGAACTTACTTAAATGAGATCAAAATTTTCATTGGAAATAACATACAATGGGAGATGAGGATATCCATGATCATAAAAGGGTAGGCCAAGAATTACATTAGGCAAAAATGTGATGAAATTGAGTAGAATATGACCAGCCTGTCACACAAAGGAACAGCACCTTAACCATGCCCTCTCCTCACTGTCAGGGTGTACACTGTGGTACCAATGTTTGTTTAAACCTGTTGGCAGTATGCTTTGCCTCCAAACAAACAAACATTTCTGAAATGCCTGTTCCATCAAAACTACAAATACTTTCCTTTTACTTTTTCTCTGAAGGCTTTGTTCCCTTTTAATTGAAGAAGCTAACTAACCTCAAGTGTGTAAGTGTAAAATGGGATAGACCCTACTAATATCTCCCTTCCTAGTCAACATTTAGACATTTGAAACAGATATTTTGAAGAGACAGTCTCCTAAGCCAAAAGGAGGGCTCTAATTATATGAATTTTTGTCATTTTTATGGTCCCTTTCCCAACACATCTCTCAGTTACTTGAACAGGTCTTTATTAGTTCTGCTAATCATACTCCTTAAAACTTTCCTTATGTAACCCTGTCCAGAAAGCCTCCATTTTGGCCCCATGTCAACTTTAAAGTAGGAATCAGAATATATTCAAGTTCCTTCCAAAGAAAACCCACCCTTCAAATACTTAAAAGCAATTTAGATTATTCTGAAGATTTTGTAAAGGAGCCAAGGGAGGGTTTTATAAACCATGGCGTAGAGCACACAATTTTATTAATGTCCCCACTCCAATTTGTCTTCTTTCTCTTGTCCTATAGGGGAAGGGCTAACAGAGAGTCAACATTTTCCCACAGAGGGGCCAGCCTCCAGATCTTCCTCTACATACCACTGCTCCTATTATCAGTTATCATCCTATATCCATTCTTTATAGCTGTAGTCTCAACCCAGATTATTGGTCTGAGGATGAGTGTCTCTTAGCCAATACATTAGACCAGGAGGTCCTAAAAATAATGGATCTTTAGACACATAATTTCTGTTTTGTGCATTGATAGGGTGTGGCTGATGGAGAAGGAAATGGCAACCCACTCCACTGTTCTTGCCTGGAGAATCCCAGGGACAGGGGAGCCTGGTGGGCTGCCATCTCTGGGGTCACACAGAGTCAGACACGACTGAAGTGACTTAGCAGCAGCAGCAGCAGGGTGTGGCTGAAGACTAGAGAGAAAATAGAAATGGCATTGATACAACCTGAGGAACATGGATTCTTAGGTGAAGAAACAAGCACATCAGCTTAAAATAGAGTTGTATTTGAAACTTCTGGGTTTGTTTATTTGTTTGTTTTTTTTAATCACAGCATGAAGAAGAAATTGAAACAAAGAGAAATGAAAAGAAAATGGAAAACCCCCAACTTGTGCGGTTATTAGATTTGTTAAATTATTGTCAGTTTAATTTAGTCTTTTCAAAATAAGGCAGTGCAACAAACACACACAAGACCGGTAACTACAAAACTAATTAATTTGACAAATATTTGTTGAGTGTGTATATATGTCAGTGTTCTAGATACTTAGAACACATCAATGAACAAAACAGAGGCTGCTGCCTCTCTGGAGCTTACATTCGTGTGTGTGTGTGTGTGTGTGGTGGAGGGGGTGCATATTTAAGCAAGATATAAGAAATCAGCTATCTAATGTGTTGCAAAATAAAGTACAATACAACCAGGGAAAGGGGATTGGGATTCCTGGGATATGGTTGGGGTAATTTTTCTATAAAATTAGAAGGTCAAGGCAAGTCTCAGTGAGAAAGTAAAATTCAAGCAAAGACTTAAAGAAGGTGAGAGAGTTACCTAAATAGATATCTGGGAGAACATCTCAGGCAAAGAGTAAAGGTCATAGGGCAGGGTGTGCCTGGCATTGTCAAGAAAAAGCAGGGAAGGCAATGGTGGTGGTAGTGATGAGGCGAGATTATGAAAGACTTGGTGGACTATTAGGACTTCAGCATTCTTCTAAGTGAAATGGGGAAGCCATTGAATAGTTTTGAGCTCAGGAGTAATATGAACTGCCAGTTTTTGAGAGGATTAATCTGACTGCTGTGGTAGGAAAATACTGCACGGGGACATGAGTAGGTGTAGAGGGTTGGGAGGCTAAGTTATTTGGTGAGGGGTGATTGTGGTTTTGACCAAGGTGGTGGCAGTAGAGGTGGGGAGAAGGGGTCAGAGTCTAGAGATATTTTGAAGTTATGAAAGAAATAGAGGCACCAGAGTGAAAATGGACCATAGTTACTAAAAATGCCTGACTCTAAATGCAACACTGCTATGGATCTAAAAGTTGCATATACTATGATTTGGAATCTCTTTAATGCTCTCTGCCTTCTATAAACATATGCTTCATTTATCAAGAACTATTTCCACAACTGCAGCATTTAATTTTGAAGAAACTCTATTTACTGCAGATAAATTTACTTTACTCTTCTAGCAGTGGAAAATGGTTTTATTTGCCTTTACACGTGCAATCATTTTAGGCAATTTCTAAAGCTGAAGTAGGTTGACTTTTCAGTTGTTTATTTAAAAATAATATCAGACATGAAGAGATTTAGAAAACATTGAACTATTTTGCCTGGGCTAGGAAGTAGCAGATCCAGATTCAAACCTGAGCCTGTCTAAATCTAGGGCTTTAAAAACTGCACACACTGTCTCTCTGCTTCATTGCTACATAAAAAGAAAATGGCATTTTAGCACTTTCTTAATTCTGAGAATGACTGAAGCTTCAGAACTATCTCTGTCTTTCTTCATTTCGGATGCTCCAACAAAATATAATAAACTGGATGACTTACAAACAACATTTATTTCTTACAGTTCAGGAGTCTGGAAATTCCCACAGTTCGGTGTCTGGTTAGAATCTGGTTCCTGGTTCATAGATTACCATCTTCTTGCTGTAATCTGACATGGTGGAAGGGGTAAGGGAACTCTGAGAGGTTTTCTAGTGTTGGTTGCTCAGTCGTGTCTGACTCTTTGCAACCCCATGGACTGTAGCCCACCAGGCTCCTCTGTCCATGGAATTCTCCAGGCAAGAATACTGGCGTGGGTAGCCATTCCCTTCTCCAGGGGATCTTCACAACCCAGGGACCAAATCCAGGTCTCTTGCATTGCAGGTAGATTCTTTACCATATGAGGCACCAGGGAAGCCCAGAGAGGTCTTTTATAAAGGCACTAATTCCATTCCTTAGGATTCTACTCTCATGACCTAATCACTTTCCAAAGTTCTTACCTCCTAAAACTATTACTTGAGGCATTAGGAGTCAATCAGATTAATTAGAGGGGACACAGATATCAGCCCATAGGTAGGTAGGTAGGTAGGTGAAGTCGCTCAGTCGTGTCTGACTCTTTACGACCCCACGGACTGTAGCCTACCAGGCTCTTCCTTCAGTGGGATTTTCCAGGCAAGAGTACTGGAGTGAGTTCCCATTTCCTTCTCCAGAAGATCTTCCCGACCCAGGGATCAAACCCAGGTCTCCCACATTGTAGGCAGATGCTTTACCATCTGCCTACAAGAGCTACCTTGTTAGCAATCAGTGTAGTTTTAAATGTGGCCATATTTTAATGAAGTTTCATTGGTCATATTCTGAGCCTGAGTCTCCCCATCTTTAATCTGAGAGAAGGAATCTAGGTCAGTGATTTTTAAAGTCTTTAAAAATTCCAACTCTCTCAAGGCAGGACATATTCCATCACTAACAGGGATTCATTGTAGTAGAAGTTCTCAGTGAGGTGGAAGTGGAAGAGGGCCTGGGAGTTTAATAGAGCTTGGCCCTGAAGATTCGGATATTACTTCCATTCATTATGTTAGATCAGTGGGTTTTCAAATTGTGTACTGGGGGTACATTGGCTGGAAATGCCTGAGCTTTTTTGGTCCTTCTCTGCATGTCAGTATTCACCCATCTTCAACCAGAGAAGGTATACTTTGATCATTTGATAGAGTTGGGCTCCATGTAAGATTTCACTCAAAAAAAAAAAACAAAACAAAACACAAACCCAAAACTACAACTGCTCTTTTTTGAATGGTCTAAAAACTACTGTTCTAATTCAATGCTTCTCATACTTCAACAGGTAGATGAATCATCTGGGCAATATTTTAAAAATGCATAATCTTAATCAGTGGGCCTGGGGTGGGACCTTAAGATTCTCCATTTCTATAAACTCCCTGGTGATGCCAATGATACTGAGTGAGCTCAGATCACACTTTGAGTTGCAAGGATTAGAATTAGCTCTAAGATGGTTTAACCTCTAATATTAAATAATTTTTCTGTTCAACCCAAAAGACTGCTTAGGAAAGATTTTCCCCACAATGATCTTAAATGGTAAATTTAAGATCATTTCCCAAAATGGTAAATTTTGATTTTCTAGATTTCATCTTCCCCTCCCCTGAAAGCTTCAGTCCATCTGCCTCTGTCTTTACATTTATCGGTCTCATTCTCTCCGTGCCTCTTCTCTCTCTTTCTCCTTTTGAAAGGTAAATATATAACCTTGTGGACATGCATTTTAAAATCGTTATATGTACACACTGTGCCTCAACCAGTTCATCTCAAGAAGAGCTAACTATGGAGGGTCTGGGAAATTTGCCACAAGCCAGTTATATATAGGTAGTTACTGTGACATGCTCTTCTAAATTTAGCATCTTAATGAACTTCTCCAGATTAAGGAGTAACTGTCTTGCACTCTCCCATCCTTTGTGTAAAAAATTTAGCACATACTTAGACTGATTATTTTCTTTCCTGTGCTAGAACATTTAAACAGTCCTTTTCTCAAATTTTTCTTAGACTACTTTTTCTCCACATTATTCTTTTTCTACATGTGGGGTGGGGAGTGGGGGGGTGATTATCCCCTCTCAGAAGAACTTTGTTACCAGAGCTGACCACCCCCGCCTACCATGTGCCACTCAAGCCACTATATAGCCCTGTATCTCCACATCCAACTGTTTGATGCAGAGGTCAGAGAAGTTTTTCTTGAAAGGATTAGATAGTATCCACTTTGGGATTTGTGGTCCATAGGTTCTCTGTTGCAACTACCCAACACTGTCCTTGTAAATGCCAAAGCAGTCACAGACAACATGTAAATGAATATGTTTGGCTGTGTTCTAAAAGCAGAAGACAGGGGCTTCGCTAGTGGTCTAGTGGTTAAGAATCCACCTTGCAATGCAGGGGACAGGGGTCTGATCTTTTGTCCGGGAAGATCCCATATATCTTGGAGCAGCTTAAGCCGGTGCACCACAACTACTGAGCCCAAGTTCTAGAGCCTCAGAGCCACAATTCCTGAGCCCATGCACCACAAATAGTGAAGCTTGCATCCCTTAGAGCCTGTGCTGTACAACAAGAGAAGTCACGGCAATGAGAAGCCCTCGCACCACAACTTGAGAGTAGCCCCTGCTCGTCATAACTAGGGAAAGCCCAGGCACAGTGATAAGACCCTGCACAGCCTGAATAAATATATTAATTAAATATATATACATTTTAAAAGCCCAAGACAGGACAGATTCGTCCCATCCCAACCCCGCCTCAGACTGTAGCTTGCTGACCCCTGATCTACATGCTTGTTGATAGTACCAGTCAGATTACAGTCCCTGGGAATTTGGAGTTGGAACCCTGCGGCTGAGTTAAGTAATAACTGGGTTGTTAAGCAGTAAAGTTGGGCAAACTGGGAAGGGGCCAGGGTTGGAGAACTGGGATCACTATTTGAGACAGTCATGGGACACATGCAAGCAGAAAACAAGCAGAGAAGCCAATCTGTGGAGAGAAGCAGACAAGTGAAGAAACACCACCATGAGAGAGAGCAGTGGGGAAGGAGAGTTCTTGCAAAGTTGGCTGTGCTCCCCACAGTTGTGTCTCATATAATCCCTGCCTATTTTTATATTCATTCCTCCTTTCCTTTAGCCAGCTGGCATGAATTTCTGTTTCTTGCAACTAGATAACCCTTAACTCCATCAGTCTTTTATATTCTAGACATTCCAAATGACTGGCAATTCTCTGACTTGCACAGTCATCTCTCGTACAACCAGGTTTGCCACTGCCACCCCCACACTGTCACTTCTACTCTATATTCTTTTCTTGTGTCACTTTGCTTAGGCATCATCTGTGGCTGAGTTAGGACTCAGTTCCATTACTTCTTATGTGCAGCTCTATCACTGCACTTATTAGTACCAAATCATATTTTTTGATTTGCTTGTCTGTAATTTTAACTATAGCTTTCATCTCTGTGCTAAGCGTGGTGCCTGGCATATAGTAGGAACTTTATATGTATACGACAACTAAGAACTTTATAAGTCAACTTTATATGTTGACTTAATTAATGAGGTAAAGGTACACACTGGTACACAGATATGTAAAATATAGATACGTTCCAATCAGTCTAAAGGCTTAGGATCCTTGGATGTCCATTCCAGCTTCAGGAGCCCAAACAGAAATAATGTAAGTGATGAATTTGTTCATATGCAAAGGATTATAGAAATGGCCTCAATATGTTCTTACACTCAGTTTTGCTAAAAGTGTTCAAATCTAAACTCTTACTGAAATTTTTGTCTGCCTATTTTATCAGTAACTGAATATGTTACCCTTTTCCACCAAAATTGTAAATTTTTATTCTTCCTTGTTATTCTGTAATTTCTGCTTTATGTGCCATGAGGTTACGTTACTAGAACAACACAAACTTAGAATTAAAAAAAATCTTCCTGGCCAATTAAATCTTTATCATTATGAAGACTCTCCCGTTATCTCTAGTACTACTTTTTTTTAGTCTACTTAATCTATTCTAGCTTTCTTTTGGTAGTATTTCATAGTTTAGTTTTTTTCCATCCCTTTTCTTTTGCATTTTTAGAGTCTAGATTATATCCCTTCTAAACAGCACATAGGTGGATTTTGAATTTTTGTTGAGGCTGACAGTCTGTGCTAGCTGGTTACAAGGCCAGTGGCCCCAGATTCATCATACCTCCTAATATTTATGTCCTTAACTATTTCTCTCCCCTTGACTCTGGTATAAACCTGTAATTTACTTTATCCAGTAGAATGTGGCAGAAGTGCCAGTGTGCTAGTTCCAAGCCTAATCCTTCTGGAAGCCCTGAGTTTGTATATAAGAAGTCTGCCTCTCTCCCAGGAGAGACTATTTGGAGAAGCACATGGAAAGGAAGTCATGAAACTATACAAAAATCAAAGAATCCAATCAACAGTGAGAACCGGTGTCCTATACATATGATCTAAGTTAAGCTGGTCCGTCCTAACTGAGGTACCAGACATGAGAGTGAAGCTATCTGGGCTGTTTTAGCCCCAGTAGAAATCACCCACAGATGAGATGAGCCATTCCCTTTGTGTTCTATCCATGATCCCAACCCATAGAATCACAAAATATAATAAAATGGTGGTAGTTTAAAGTTACTAAATTTGGGGGTAGTTTGTCACACAGCAATAGGTAACCAAAAAAAACTTTTTCATTAAATTATGAGCTCTTTTCACTTAATGTAATCAGTGAGATATTTGAGTTTAAATCCACCATCTTATTAAGTACTTTCTATTTGTCGTGCCTATTACATAATACCATGTTTCTCCTTTCTCACACTTAGATTGATTACCTTTTATTACTCCATTCTCTCTCTCCTTTTAGGTTGGAAATTGTATGATGTGATGATTAATTTTATGTGTCATTTTGGCTGTACTATAGTGTCCAGATAGTTGATCAAACATTATTCTAGATGCTTCTGTGAAGGTGTTTCTTGGATAAGACCAACATTCAAATTAATGCACTTTGAGTAAAGCAGATTACCCTCCATAACAAGGGTGAGCTTCATCCATTCAGCTGAAGGCCTTAATAAAACAAAGACTGATCTCTGAGCAAGAAGGAATTCTGCCAGCACACTGCTTTTGGACTCAAACTGCAACTCATCCTTGGCTTCCAGCCTGCTAGAATACCCAGCAGATTTTGGACTTCCAAACCCCTCCATAATCACTTGAGCCAGTTCCTTAAAATAAATATCTCTCTTTTTCTCTCTCTCCGCTCCCCACCACCCACATTCTGTTAGTTCTTTCTCTCTGGAGAAACTTGACTAATACACATAGTATGTATTATTCTCTTTATTCTCTTAGTGATTATTCTAGTGATAGCAAAATGTATTCTTAACTTAGTCTATTATTAATTTTACCTTTTCCCATTCGCCTAGACAATGCACAGATTTTAGAACACTTGATTCCATTTCCCCTCTCCTGATTTTATGTCATTTAGCCATGTTCTACTCTTTTGTGAGCCCATGGACTACAGCCTGCCAGGCTTCTCTGTCCATGGGATTGCCCAGGCAAGAATACTGGAATGAGTTGCCATTTTCCTCTCCAGGGGATCTTCCTGACGCAGGAATTGAACCCACATCTCCTGCATGACAGGTGAATTCTTTGCCATGAACCACCTGGGAAGTTCATTTACCATTTGTGTACGTTTAAATACAGAAGACATTACTACAATCGATATAAATAGTCAATATCAATATTCAGATAGATTTACCCACATATTTACTATTTTGGTTGATGTTTATTTCCTCATGTATCTCTTGTTTAACAACTGGGATCACTTCCTTCTGCCTGAAGAATGCCATTTTCAACCTGCTGGAGACAGATACTCTATAGAGACAAATACTCTATTTTGAAAAACTCTTAATTTCACCTTTGTTCTTAAAATATTTGCTTTTAACCCTTGGAAGTTATCATTCTATCATTTTCTGGATTAAGATAGTTCTATTAAAGAGTTAGTTATGTCTAATTTGTTTCTTTAAAGGTTAATTCTTATTTTCTCTAGCTGCAGTTAAGATTTTTATTTGTCTTTGAATGCTCACATAAACACACATTTTCATGATGTGTTTATGTGTCAATTAAAAATATTTTTTATCCTGCTAGGGATTCGTTCATTGAAATATTATTTGTGCTCAATATTGTCTTTTTGTTCCTTCTAGAATTCCATTTCCATGCTTATTAAACTTCATTATGGTATCTTCTATGTTCTTCCTCTGTGTTCTACATTTTCCTTTCTTATTTTTCTTTGTGCTTCATAATGAATATTTTTTTCTGACTTATCTTCTAGTTCACTAATTTTATATCTCTGCTAATATGCTGCTTCTACTGCTGCTGCTAAGTCGCTTCAGTTGTGTCTGACTCTGTGCGACCCCATAGAGAGCAGCCCACAAGGCTCCCCCGTCCCTGGGATTCTCCAGCCAAGAACACTGGAGTGGGTTGTCATTTCCTTCTCCAATGCATGAAAGTGAAAGTGAAGTCGCTCAGTTGTATCAGACTCCTGGAAACCCCATGGACTGCAGCCTATCAGGCTCCTCCATCCATGGGATTTTCCAGGCAGGAGTACTGGAGTGGGTAATTTGGGGGTTCTAAAATTTTCATCTGCTTTTTTTTTTTATGTCACGCTACCAGGCAAAGGAAAAAAGGAAAGATATATCCATTTGAATGCAGAGTTCCAAAGAATAGCAAGGAGAGATAAGAAAGCCTTCCTCAGTGATCAATGCAAAAAGACAGAGGAAAACAATAGAATGGGAAAGACTAGAGATCTCTTCAAGAAAATTAGATATACCAGGGGAACATTTCATGCAAAGATGGGCACAATAAAGGACAGAAATGGTATGGACCTATAGATGCAGAAGATATTAAGAAGAGGTGGCAAGAATACACAGAAGAACTGTACAAAAAAGATCTTCACGACCCAGATAATCATGATGGTGTGATCACTCACACTCACCTAGAGCCAGACATCCTGAAATGCGAAGTCAAGTGGGCCTTAGAAAGCATCACTATGAACAAAACTAGTGGAGGTGATGGAATTCCAGTTGAGCTATTTCAAATCATGAGAAATGCTGGGCTGGACGAAGCACAAGCTGGAATCAAGACTGCTGGGAGAAATATCAATAATCTCAGATAGGCAGATGACACCACACTTATGCCAGAAAGAGAAGAAGAACTAAAGAGCCTTTTGATGAAAGAGAAAGAAGAGAGTGAAAAAGTTGGCTTAAGGCTCAACATTCAGAAAATGAAGATCATGGCATCTGGTCCCATCACTTCATGGCAAATAGATGGGGAAACAATGGAAACAGTGTCAGACATTATTTTTGGGGGCTCCAAAATCACTGCAGATGGTGATTGCAGCCATGAAATTAAAAGACGCTTGCTCCTTGGAAGAAAAGCTATGACCAACCTAGACAGCATACTAAAAAGCAGAAACATTACTTTAAACAAAGGCCCATCTAGCCAAAGTTATGGTTTTTCCAGTAGTCACGTATGGATGTGAGAGCTGGACTATAAAGAAAGCTGAGTGCTGAAGAATTGATGCTTTTGAACTGTGGTGTTGGAGAAGATTCTTGAGAGTCCCTTGGACTGCAAGGAGATCCAACCAGTCCATCTTAAATGAAATCAGTCCTGAATATTCATTGGAAGGATTGATGCTGAAGCTGAAACTTCAATACTTTGGCCACATGATGTGAAGAACTGACTCATTTGAAAAGACCCTGATTCTGGGAAAAATTGAAGTTGGGAGAAGGGGATGACAGAGGATGAGATAGTTGGATGGCATCTCCAACTCAATGGACATAAGTTTGAGTCAGCTCCAGGAGCTGGTGATGGACAGGGAAGCCTGATATGTTGCAGTCCATGGGGTCGCAAAGAGTTGGACACAACTGAGCGACTGGACTGAACTGAACCAGGCTTGTGGGATTTCAGTTCCCCGACCAGGGATTGAATCTGGGTTCTCCACAATAAGAGCATGTAGTCCTAGCCACTGGACTGTCAGGTATTTCCTGATTCTTTTTTCAAGTTTCTGGTTATCTGCCTAAATTTTAAATCTTATGTTTTATTTATTTATATATAGTAAGCATTGTTATTTTTAATTGATAATTTCACTGTCTCAACCCCTTTTGTGACTTTTTTTTTATTGCTTCTGCTGTTTTTCTTTCTTTGTATGATTTACTTTTAATTGTGTACTAAAAACTGTATTTGCAAAATTATTTGTTGAGATGACTTCAGGCCTAACATATTACTTTACTCCAAGTATGATTTTAGTTTGCCTCCACCAAGTGCTTAGGGACATTAGCGCAAAGGAATTATCTTAATCCAACCTCAGGATTTAAATGCTTTGAAAATGAGATGTCACCCCTTTACTTCTAGGGCGTAGCCATTTGGATTCCTAGTCCAACAGGAGCTTCAACAGAGCTCTCCTCCTCCCTCCTTAGTACACCCTGACTCATCCCTGCTCATCCTCTTAGCTTCACTCTATGGAATGGATAAATGGATGTCCCTGGGTCTCCATCATTCTTCAGATTCATAGCCTGGTAATTCCTATCTTGTGAGCTCTCTGATGCCTTTGAATTGGTTTTTTAAAATACTTTGCTGAGTTTTTCTAGTGTCCTCAGTAAAAGGATTGGTCCAAATTACTGCCAATATCAGGGCTTATACAAATGTAGATATAATTAAACATAGGTAGTTGCTTTTGTTTTTTTGAATACACTGCACAGCATGTGGGATCTTTGTTTCCCAACCAGTAATCAAACCCTTGCACTGGAAGATCTAAGTCTTTACCACTGGACCACCATGGTAGTTGCTTTTAGAAGTACATTGAAAAAGATCCTCAAAGGAAAAAAAAAATAGACTTTCACTCACAATTGTAATTTCACTCACTTTGACTTTTGAGTCAAAGTGGCAGACCAGTATTTATCAATGTTGTATCCTAGTTCTGATATCATTTGAGGAAAGTTATTTCTTTTACTGACAAACACTACTAAACATCATCTCTGTTCTGAAAGCTATTCTAAGAAATTACATTGTAAGGATGAAGAAGACAAGATAACTGACCTCAAGGGGCTTGAAGTCTAGAGCCCTTGTTGGTAAACTGGTTATTTTTGGACTCATCAACTCGTGATCAAAAAGTCTCTTGTTAAATATACATGATGTAATAATGAAAGAAAGTGAAAGTGGCTTAGTCATGTCCAACTCTTTGCGACCCCCTGGACTATACAGATGATGGAATTCTCCAGGCCAGAATACTGGAGAGGGTAGCCTTTCCCTTCTTCGGGGACTCTTCCCAACCAAGGGATCAAATCCAGGTCTCCCGCATTGCAGCTGACCCACAAGGGAAGCCCACGAATACTGTAGTGGGTAGCCTATCCCTTCTCCAGGGGATCTTCCTAACCCAGGAACAGGGTCTCCTGCACTGCAGGCAGATTCTTTACCAACTGAGCTATCAGGGAAGCATTTAAAATATAAACGTGTATGTTTGAGTTTCTATTGAGGCAGGAGATAGATGGGCCCCAGGCTGAACAGTTTCTCCTCTGTGGACAGAAATTCCATAATAGGAGAAACCTATAAAAGCAGGATGATGGAGGAAGAGACTCCCTAACTACGCATGTGCAGAAAGACTCCTTGGAAGTCAAAAAGGGAGAGGGTGTCACCTCATAGTAACATCAACTACTCATGGGCCTCTTCACTAGAATCCATCTTGGCTTAGAGATGTGTGTGTGCACACAGGGAGGACCTTGATATATACCAAATACAGACTCAGAACCAGGCAAAGCAAGAAAATTGGTCAAAGGAAACCTGTTAGATATGCCCCACAGAAGTGAGTCAAACCATCAGAAGAGTGCGACTCTCTCTGAGCCCACTGATGTGTCTATCCAAGCATACTGTATTCTCTTTTCTCCTAATAAATTCTTTACTTGCTTCACTACTTTCCATTTCTATGTGGAAATTCATTTCTACACAGCTTGTCATTGTAAACTGGTCCCTGGTGGTCTAGTGGCTAGGATTCAGCATTTTCCCTGACACTGTCTGACCTCAAACTCTGGCTAGCAACTGAAATCCTACTTCAAGCTGCTGCAGGCTGAGGCCATCCGAGATCACTGTCACTTTTTAACCTAAACATGAGGACATTTTAAACAATATACTTTTAAAATTTGTCTTCAGTAAAGTTTATTAATGACTATGTTCCTGTAAAATATTTTGGAGAAAGAAGAATACAAGCTTTGTGTGTGCTGTGTGCTCAGTTGCTCAGTTGTGCCCAACTCTTTGCAACCCCATGGACTGTAGCCCACCAGGCTCCTCTGTCCATGGAATTTTCCAGGCAAGAATACTGGAATGGCTTGCCATTTTCTTCTCCAGGGGATCTTCCCGACGGTAGGATCAAGCCTGCGTCTCCTGTTACCACTGCACCACCCAGGAGATCTTAAATGCCAAGATTCTCTTTTTCCTAAAGAGTTAGGCTCTGGTTTCTTAGCCTTTTTACTCTTGTAAGCTCCTGGGGAAAAGCTACTCACTCTGAATCATAGTTATTTTTAATCAGAGATTTTCCTTGGTAGGTATTCAAAGCCTTCCAAAATAGCCACTAAAGTATACAAGTGTCCCTGGACTCTGAACTAAGTATGACAGAGTTCCTAAGAGAGCCTCACCCACAGAGATTATTTAAATGTTCCAGCCTCTCTGGGGTGAATCAATCAGTAGAGAGGACAAGTAGAGAAAACTTATTGAATGTTGATGCAGTAGATTCATTATTTGATCATTAACAAGTTACATCATTTTTCTGGATTTGTTTTCCCATCTATGATAGATTGAGCTCCTAGATGAAATATCTCTAAAGTATATATAACTTCCAGTTCTTATTCTGTAATTCTCCTGGAGTTGAGGAGGATTGTTTGGTCATCTGGGTTTAAAAGAGATTAGAAGGAAAAAGAGAAACTAAAGTCCCATGTTTCAAGTAAAACACTAGTACAATAATCTGTAGGGAGATGAAGACCTATGTCAGTGGCCACCACGACAATGACCAGCAGAGATAAAACAAGACTGAGGTCTGAGAAGATTGTCATTCCCCAGAAGCCATCTTCTCTCAAACTTCCTGCTTACCTCTCTTCCCTTTCTGCTATACTCTTCCTCTAAAACTTCCTTGAATTTGCCCACTTGAGGGGGCAACAGTGATTGCACTGAAGGGAGCAACCGAAGCAACTATTTCTTCAACTGAAGCATGCTGTACATTTACCTGTGGTCTTTTAACTCTGAATGCAGCCAAGAGGCCCTCTAGGACAGTGTAATCAAAAGCAAGCGGAACTAGTAGATGACTGAACAAATCATATAAAAAATGTTTTCATCCGTGGAATGAGGGGAGCATTTTCATTTTTTACTATATATGGTGATTCCTATAATTCTTCTGTATCTCTGTCATCCCCACAGCTTGGCTTGTTTTGTTTTCAGCAGGCAGCTTGTTTTATATTCTGCCCACTTTATACTTAGAACCTGGCTCATATACTGTTAACATTCATTGTTCAGGAAGGAAATGAACTTCAGTTAGTACCTACTGTGCCTCAGTTACTGTCCATGTATACCCTTGGGCTTCCCTGGTGGCTTAGAGGATAAAGCGTCTGCCCACAATGCAGGAGACCCGGGTTCGATCCCTGGGTAGGGAAGATCCCCTGGAGAAGGAAATGACAACCCACTCCAGTATTCTTGCCTGGAAAATCCCATGGATGGAGGAGCCTGATAGGCTATAGTCCATGGGGTCACAAAGAGTCGGACACAACTGAGCGACTTCACTTCACTTCTTCTAAAAAAATGCATTCAACACATTTACGAGGTAGGTATTGCTACTCTAGTTTTTGAAGATGTAGTATAGGAATTCATAATTTTAATTATCAGGATCGAAGTGGTAACGGTAAAATGGAGCCTTATGTCACTTACCCATTTTGACAGGTTATTTTTCTATGCTTCAGTTTCCTTAACTGTAAAGCGGGAATTATTAGGAGTTAGGAGAGGGTTGGCAGATTTCGTATAAAAACAAAACAAAGTAGGAAGTATTTCTCAAATGGAACATTCTTATGCTGAAATTCGGCTTTAACTAGACACACTTGTATTTTATCTAGCAATACTATTTTAGCATTACGGTTACAACAATGTAACCGTGAAAAGAATTTAGCCCAGTCCATAGCACTTAGTGCGCGTTCTGGAGCTCCTTATTAAATTTTGGGTCTGATTCCCAAGCCCTTTTTTTTTTTTTTTAATCTCACTTTGAGCTTAGTTTCCACATAAACTTTCAGTTAAGCGAGGGTGATACTACTGTAAATTTCTATTAGTGCTTTACCGTTTCTAGAGCTCTTTCAATTAAAGCCTGGCCAATGGCGGAAAGCTCCTGAGGAAACACACAGAGTTCGGGTTACAGAGGGCGGTCGATGCACTCACAGCACTCGCTTCTCTGACTGTCCAGCCTGGCGTCCATCCTCGCCCCGCCCAGCTGCGTCCCGCCCTCTCCCCATCTCGGCCACTCAGCGGCCGCGCCGCGCCCCGCCTGACTCCTATAGGTCCTTCCCGGACAAGCGAGGCCTTTCCATTTTCCCGCCTTCTCCAGCCCCTCCACAGCCCGAAACCTGACTGGCTCACAACATCACCGCCCTCCCTAGCGTGCGAGCCCCCCCTTCCGGACACCGCAACCCCCTTCCTCCGCCTCCCGCCGCCTCAGCAGCCTGCCGGTTCCCAGGCCTGGACCTCGGGTAGGAGGTGGGAGGGGAGTGGGAGGGAAGGGCGGAGCCCCCCTCCGAGGAGTCGCTGGAGGCGGGGACTGGAGGGAGGGGCGGGGCTAATCGCCTTGGCGCCTCGTTGCCATGGCAGCGGGGGGAGGGCGGAGGGAGGGGAGGAAGCGAACGGGAGGGGGATGTGGTACTGCTGCGGCCGCCACCGCAGCTGCCGCTGCCTGCTCGTGGCCGCGTCTTCCCGGAGGCGGCTACTGGAAGCGGCCGAGAGCAGCTGTGGTGCTCTGCCATATTGTGTCTTCCCCTACCCATCCCTCGCCCCTCCGCTGCGGCGGCCGAGCTGACGGTGAGTCCCGAGTGGAGCGGCGCCTTCCCCAGCCGGCGCTGCCCGGCATCCGTGCTCCCTGCCCCGAGCCGCGCCGCGGCTCCCGGGCTCGGAGACAGCGCGTGCGGCAGGCGCCGGGCGTGGGGCGCGGAGGCGGCTGTCCCGTGACGCGCCCGGACATTTTTGTCCCGTGATGAATTGGCGCCGCCAGGGGAGTCTTCCCTTGCGCGTGGCTGGGTGGTTTGTGGGCTCCCGGGGGGCGGCGAACTGAGGGTAGTGCGGCCCGGTGAGGAGTTAGGAGTTTTTCTTGAGGGGTGTAATGACGGCCCGGGAGCGGGTGTCCACGGCGGAAACCGCGGCTAGTGTTGCCGGCACTTCGGAAAGGCTTGGAGGTGGCCCCGAGGACTCTTCGGGCTCGACTCGGGGCGAATCTACTGTTGAGGGAAGCGCCCCAAGCCCGTCGAGAGTCATTGCCGGAACCCCCCCCCCCCTCCCCCGGCTTGAAGTGCAGCGAGACGTGCCGGGCGTGGAGTTCTCGTCCGGCCCCGGGCGGACTGGCTGGGCCGTGCCAAGTAGAGCCCGGGGAGGCGCCGGGCGCGGCCGGCAGTGAACTCCGAACAGCCGGGCGGCCGAGCTTTGCGGTGGGCAGGGCTGTGTCATGGATGTGGGGGTGGCCGATCTCGGCACGCTCTGGCCCTTCCTCCAGCGGGCGCCCGGGGGTCCGCCGAGGGTGCTATCTCGGGGTGGGAGTGTTTCTGCTCTGCAATATGGACACTTCCTGTTCGCCGCTTCTCTTGGGCTCTCCATCTCTGCCCTTCATTTCTTTTTACTGGGAAGGCGAGAGGTCGTGAGGGCGTGTGCGAGGTCCCTCAGCCCTTCTGAGTTCGCCCCGCGGCAAAAGCCGGGAGTTTGGAACCCGGGAAGAAGGTGGGAGTCAGGGGAAAGCCGCCCATGTGTGTAGTGCTCCATTTTACTAAACTCCACCCCATTGCCCCTTTGCAGAATGCCTCTTCCCATCGCCGCTCACGAGAGTTAGCGTGTCTTAATTCACTGGGGGCACACTCTCGGGAATCTTCTGGGACCTGATTTCTGCTTTAAAGGCTCTTTAAAGCAGCCCCAGTACTTCGTTTTCTGTTTATAGAAAAAAAGCCTTAGCGTGCAAGGAAATGACACACAACTTCTTTCTTTCACCCCAACTCTGAGGTTGTGGGAAGAGGTCGATTGTTATTTCCAGGTTAGTTTACACTGTTAATCCTGTCTTCTGATTGTGACAGCCACGTGGCCGACTGAGTGTCATTGAGTGCCCTAGCGCCTCTAGAGCAGAGGCTTCAGTGGCAGCCAGGGGCTTTGTAGCCCTGCAGTTGCTTTGGACCCACATTTTGGTGTTTCCTGAGATGGGGAAGTGGAGAAAGCTGAATTGTTCTTCTCTATCTCTGTTCCAACCAAGTCGACTTCTCCGTTTTCCTGCAGTCCGTGTAAGGTGCCTTCTCCTGTTTTGATGATTCGTATTTAAAATCTAAGTAGTATTAGGTACCATTAAGGAGTGATGGGGAACAGAAGAGTACATTATGGAGTTTCTCAACTCTGGGGAAAAAAATCCGTTTGAATTTCAGAGTGGTTAATAAATTTCTAATGTAAACAAAAGTAATAACATTCTGCAGGATTTCTTTTTGATAATTTCATTATGACCTGAAAAGATGTATTACTAGTGGAAATACTTGTTCAGAGATAAAATACTTTGTTTGATTTGTGCATGGGAACTTTTTTTTTTTAGGAAAGTATTAACAGCTAGTAAAGATGTTAACATCAACAGATTTAAAAGAAATGAAACTGTTTTAGAATATATAAAAGTAAGAGGCCAAGGGCTGAAGATCAAAAATAACAGAAAGCAAAATAAATATATTATTAAATGATTTTAAAGTAAGATAACTTAAAAATTGTTGAAGATAGATATTTGGACAGTTTGGAGTTTTCAGAATTTAGGTATCAATACATACAATTTTAAGTACATACAATCTTTGATTTCATCATGTTAAATTTTGTAAATGTTTTGGCGAATTTGAATTATTTCTGTAACATATATTTTTATTTGCATCAGTTTTATTTGAAGAGTGCTAAACCACAGGAAAAATTTAGAATTATGTGGAAAAGTTATAGCAGCACCATTCATTAGAATTTTAATATGCCATAATAATGGTTTTCAGGGAAGCTAATAGCTAAAAAGATTGGAGAGGCTTCAGTTCAGAAAAGACAATGCAATTGAGAAGTGAATATGTGGGGTGACCACTGAGACCAATGCATAGTTGAGAAAGAAAACTAAATGAGATGAAAAAGTACTTAATATAATGGAGGAAACACTGAAAGCATATGCTGGGAGATAACTACATTAATAGTTATGGGATGTAGCTATCAAATAAAACTTTACAAAGTGCCATCCAAACAAGGATTAATCTTGTTCTTGTGGCAGCTTGTATATGTGTGCCTTGCTTTTGGATTGTTGTCATTTTCGCAACTGGATTTTGCATACTTGCAAAAAGGTCCTCCAGAATAAAGGGCCCAATTCTTTGTTGATTGCTTAGGGAAGAAAAAGTGCTCTAGGATTTGATCCTTATTCTTGGGTTGAAGAGACATGATTAATACATGTGAAAAAAAATTTACAGTGTGAGATGATATAATTAGGAGTTAAATTGTATGATGCATGCAGGTACTGTAAGAGTTGAGAAGGAAATTAGAAGGTTTGAGTGAGACAGAGGAGTAACTTCTTAGATAGAGTAAGGTTTTTGCTTTCAGAAGCCTTACCTTCATGTTAGTCCCCCTAGATTAATCTTCCTAAAGATTATATCACTTTTAATGACCAAAACCTCTTAGATCAAGAGTAATATCAAATTTCTTCTCAAGAGTTTTTGAAATTTGGACCTAGTCTCCCATCTTATCTTCCACAGGAACTGTTCATTATTTACTACTTCAATATGGTATAACAATTTACTTCTTTTTCCCTTGGCTAATGCAACATTTTTCTGTTGGAAATGCACCTACACACATCCTCTTAACCACTGAAAATCTACTCAAACTTGAGGCTTGGTTAAAATGTTAATTGTCTTGAGAGCCTTGGAATCATTTTAGACCTGCCTTCCACCTCTCCAACGGAAAAGTCTTATTCTCTTGGGTTGTAGCATTCTATACTACCTTGTGTGCTTTTTTTTAATAAATAGTTTTCGAGCACCTACCATTTGCCAGGCACTGTTATGGGAACTAAGGCTACAGCCTTGCAAAACAGATTCCCTATTTTTCATCCCAAGAAAATTACAAAGTCTTTGACCACCCAGAGGAGTCTTCCCCCCACCGCCCCCAGATGGGTGCTTAGTGAGTATCTGATTATTTTCTGAATAAAGGAAAGGCAGCACTTACAAGGTAGAGAGATGGATTGAAGGTGTGCATGAAGGGTATGAAAGAATAACCAATTATGGATGGCCTTGCAAACATCACTTCTGAATTTAAACATGGTTTAATCCCCCCCCCCCAAAAAAGATGGCATTTAAGCCTGGGAATGAGGGGATAAAGTCCTTATTTGAGGAAGGTTCATTTGACAGTGTTGTGCAAGGCTAGTTATTGACTATAGAAGGGGAATAACTTTTGAGAATGAGGTTTGGAAAGGGAGCATAATCAAGAAGATGGTGAGTTTAGTTAGAGGGTAATGTGAGTAGAGGATATCAAGGTGAATATAACCTTTAATGACTAGAGATTAGAGGTGTGAGATAATTCATTCAGTATAGAGGTGACAGCTAATGTTACAATTTTTTGTTACAGAGTTACTAATTGAAGTATGGAGGCCTAAGAATGATGCTTTGGAAAACAAAAGTAAGGAGCATCTGCTTTGGTCATATGTGACTTCATAATTAATACTGTAGACTTGTTCAGAACCTTAATTTCCACTGTATGAGAGTGCTACCAAATATAAAGGATCCAGAAGAATGTTTATCACCATTCACTTCCAAAGGATTTTGATTTATATATTTATTTCTCTTGCCCTTTTTTTAAATTTAAATAAACTTTTGGTTTTAGAATAGTTTTACAATTACAGAAAGTAGCCAGACAGTAGAGTATACCTCACCCAGTGTACCCTATTGTTAACTTCTTACATTACTATGGTACAGTTGTCACAACTAAGGAAACAAAGTTGCTACTTTACTATTAACTAAATTGCATACTTAATTCAGATTTCATTAGTTTTTCCCAAGTGTCCTTCTTCTCTTTCAGAATTCTAGTATCTCACATTTTTCTTATTTTTGATGATTGTGAGAGTTTTTAGGAGTACCAGTCAGAAAGCTTATAGAATATCCCTCAATTGAAAATTACCTGATGTTTTCCTCATGAGTAGACATGGGTAATGGGTTTTAGGGAGGAAGACCACAGAGGTGAAGTGCCATTCCATTCTCATCACAGCATATCAAGCGTACATACTGACAACAAAAAATTGAAAATGTTAACAGGCTTTGATTGCTTGTTTGAGGTCTTTGTCAGGTTTCATTCCCCACCCATTTATACTCTGCTGTTTGGAGTCAAATTGCCAGGCAAGGCTCATGATCAAGGCCTTGACCTAATTTTGATTTGTGTATTTTTTTATTTCCTTCAACCTAATTTTCCTGTCCATAAATAAACATTAAATTTGGACAGATATTTATCGAGCATCTACTGTATTTAAGTGCTGTATTTAAGTATATCGAGCATCTACTGTATTTAAGTATATCTCTTGTGGTGAACAAGAGACATCATTCTACTCTTTTGGAGTCAGCCTGATGTGAACATAAAATAGAATATATCTGCTCACCTATATAGGTCTTATTTCATTGACAGTTGTAAACATAGTATTATTGTAAGCCTAAACGGCTAAATAAAGCTAAGTAGCCATGTAGAAATATGCTGCTATTGTAAAAGTTAAATATGTATACTATTAAAATACCCATCTTTTTGCTACCAACATGAATAATGGAAAAATATTTTGACTGTCTCCAAGTAGGTGTAGTACTGTTAAGTTAGCAGAATAGTTTTATTATTATTATCTTCATATCTTTTCAAGTTTGCACATTGTATAAGAAAATTCTTGACTTCTTGATTGTATTTTCATAGATATTTGCTGCTTTTGCTACTTAGAGGTTTTTTTTTCCCTCTCAGAAGTGATTTGAAAGATAATGTTAAATAAGAATTTCAGTTAATTTTTACTACTTAACTGGGTTAACTGAAAGCATTTTTACATTATTGAAATTCTCTAAAATGCATTGCTAATACATTTACACTTTTCACATTTTACAATGTTCAGCTGACTGAGTATAATTTATTATTTAAATTAGAATTTTGACACAGAGTAGTTATTTTGAATTTTTTATATAACCTTAGAAGTAGAAAATGGAGGAAATTGATGGACTTTACATCCTTGTGGTTTATTTGTCTTAAAAGAGGAAATATAGGAAAAAAGGAAGAGATTTTTTGTGAATTGAGATTTTACTGTTCTGTCTGTCTGCCCTAAGTTTCTGTCCAATTCTTCTGTAAAAGTTCAGGTTAAATTCTTCATCTGTGCTGAGTGAGCAACACTTACTAATAATCATAGCAACAGTTCCTACCTTTTATCAAGTGCCTGCTATATTCTGACATGGTATTATATTAGACACATGAATATATAATTATCCATAATGACTGGGTAGGACATATTTTATTCTTATAAAGAAACAGAAGTTAAGTAAATACCGAGCTGGGTGTTTGAACCCAGGTCTGTCAGATTTTAAAATTTCATATTCTTTGTGCTGTGACCCTAGGTCTTTGAAAAATGGATGTTTGCCAGGAAGAGATAGATGTTTCTTTCCCAGGAAAATAAGGAAGAATACAGGCAAACTAATATTTATACAATGCTTATTCTGTGCCCAGGTGGCTCCAGTGATAAAAGAACCTGCCTTCCAATGCAGGAGACACAGGTTCCATCCCTGGATTGCGAAAAGCCCCTGGAGGAGGGCATGGCAACCCACTCCAGTATTCTTGCCTAGAGAATCCCATGGACAGAGGAGCCTGATGGGCTACAGCCCGTAGGGTCACACAGAATCAAACAGGAATGAAGTGACTTAGCACATTCTGTGACATGAAGGCCACTACTTTGTTCTCATAGTGAATTAAATAAGTAGTGTTATTCCTTGGGATGTAAGGGGTGAAGTCATTTGTCAGAGACTGCATAAGTAAGTTGGTAGGTGATGGGTCTGCTTGACTTCAAAGCCTTATTACTCTTTTACTTTTCTAGTACAGAATACTGCTTTATTTACTCATTTAAACATTTGCTTACTAAATGTTATGGTGTGTGGCAGAGCATAAAAATGAATGTATTTTTGTTCTGCCTCCAAGGATTTATATTCTAGTACAGCATTTCTTAAATGGATGATAGAGAATCAATATAGTAAATTGTGACCAATATTTCTTAAAAAAATACAATCAAATAGAAAATGTCAGTGTGTTGTATGTGGTAAGGGTAAAAGTGTTATTTCATTTTGTTTCAGTTATATATGCAAGCATGTCATGGTTCTCTTATAAAAATGTATTTCTTATTGTGGGATAGCATCAAAAGTTTGAAAACTGGTCTAGTGCCTGAATAATAATGGTGAATAATCAGAAGTAGCAAGTAAGTTCTATATGTCTGAGCCACCAGGGAAGCCCAAGTTCTGTAATAGGACTCTAAATAGGATGCTGAGGAAGCACGATTGGAAAAATTAAATAATTCAAGGAAGGCTGCTAGAGAGAGAACTTAGGGTGGAGAGCCTGAAATACATCTTAAGACATAAAGGAATAAAGAGAACACTGGATATTCAGGAAGCTTGGGTGGTGTGAAATAGGTGCAGACAGAAGCCAAATTTTGTATGGAATTGTCAGCCACCATGCTAAAGATTTTAGATTTTATTAGGCCCGTGGTTTTTCTGAAGTCTCATGGCATTCTTTTGCTAAAGAACAGATAGATTAATATATTTGATTCTATCATATAATCTAGAAACAATTTTAGGAACAGAAAATTTGACCATGTAACAGGTATATAGTATAAAATGGTGTGAGCACAACTGTTGATCACAACCAAAAAATGGTGAAGCAGTTTTGAGGTGACTATCAAACGTTCCTTTTCTATTTTTTCTTGCATTTTTGCTATTGCCAGCAGACTAATGGAAGCAGGTGCTAAAGTTTGAAGAAAACGTTATGAGAAAATTGTTCATTGTTTCCTTTGAATTTGAAGACAACCATAATTCAATTTTGAGGACAGTAGGGGCCCTTTATTGGAATGTTAGTATCATTTCTGTAAGCCAAAGTTTGCAACCTTTACCTCCAGCTGTGTTTTGTTGGGCTTGAAATATTAAAAAAACAAAACAAAACAAAACACCTTTTTCCCGCCTATTTGCCAATATTTAAATGTTGGTGCATTTCACACAAAAATCTAGAGTTCTTTTGTCCCTTGGAAAAAACGAATATTGTGGCAGCATTGGTTTCATAGTTTTGATTGGCTGAAACTTATAAGTAACTGCCCTCTTTTGGCAGTCTCCATCTTTCTTACAGAAGACCAGCTTTACAGTTTGTTGCCTGCCTGGTTCTTGTAAGGCTTTTGAATTGTCTGCTGTGTACTGTTATTTTGTGAAATCCCTTTTAAAAAGGGGGAAAAAAATCCTCTTTTTAAAAGAGGATTTGGGGTCTTTGAAAGATCATTCTGCCAGTATTGGGGAAGATGAATTGGAGGAGTATGAGAGGCATCTGGTTAAAATACTAAGCAGGCGGGATGTCCTTTTCTTCTTCTGTCCTTTTCTCCCATAGTACTTTGTACCTTTCTCAAAGCACTTACTGTATATAGCTTTCTCTTATCTGTGTTGCTTATTTCTTCAACTGAATTGTAAACACCTCATACATAACATGGGCGTCGCAGGTGGCACTCGCGGTAAAGAACCTGCCTGCCAATGCAGGAGACACTAGTTCCATCCCTGGGTGGGGAAGATCCCCTGGAAGAGGTCATGGCAACCCACTCCAGGATTCTTGCCTGGAGAATCCCATGGTCCGAGGAGCTGGGCGGGCTACAGTCCATAGGGTCACAAAGATTCAGACGTGACTGAAGTGACTTAGCACACATGCGCACATAGCACATGCTGAGTGAATGCTTGTTGAATTTAATTATGTTTATTTTTTAAATTACCATGTTTGTTTTTCTCAAAGGTGAGTTTTCTTGGCAGTTTTAGAGTATCTCTCAATGGAAAAAATCTTTTGCATGTTTTAAGTATTGCAGTTTATCCTAAGAATGAGTAAATGTCAAATACTTTTAGAGCATGTGTTACATGTAAAAAACAGATCACATCAGTTCTGTATAATAAGATGGTGGACTTTTTAATTCATTGTCCTGGTTGCCAAACATCAGGATGAAACACTGGGAAGCCTGTCTCTTGGTTTGTCCTGTAATTTTATTAAGTCATTTTGAAGGTTATTCCAAGATGTTGTTGTTACTATGTTTTGTACTGATAGCTAGAAGTAGTAATATAAAAACAAAGATTATGGCTGCTGCTGCTAAGTCGCTTCAGTTGTGTCCGATCTGTGCGACCCCATGGACGGTAGCCCACCAGGCTCCCCCGTCCCTGGGATTCTCCAGGCAAGAACACTGGAGTGGGTTGCCATTTCCTTCTCCAATGCATGGCATTGGATCATGGCATCTGGTCCCATCACTTCATGGCAAATAGATGGGGAAACAGTGGAAACAGTGACAGACTTTATTTTCTTGGGCTCTAAAATCACTGCAGATGGCGACTGCAGCCATGAAATTAAAAGATGCTTGCTCCTTGGAAGAAAAGCTATGACCAACCTAGACAGCATGTTAAAAAAAGCAGAGACATCACTTTGCTGACAAAGGTCCGTCTAGTCAAAGCTATGGTTTTTCCAGTAGTCATGTATGGATGTGAGAGTTGGACCATAAAGAAAGCTGAGCACTGAAGAATTGATGCTTTTGAACTGTGGTGTTGGAGAAGACTCTTGAGAGTCCCTCGGACACCAAGGAGATCCAACCAGTCCATCCTAAATGAAATCAGTCCTAAATGTTCATTGGAAAGACTGATGCTGAAGCTGAAACTCTAGTACTTCGGCCACCTGACGCGAAGAACTGACTCATTGGAAAAGACCCTGATGCTGGGAAAGATCGAAGGCAGGAGGAGAAGGGGATGACAAAGGATGAGATGGTTGAATGGCATCACTGACTCGATGGACATGAGTTTAAGCAAGCTCTGGGAGATGGTGATTGACAGGGAAGCCTGGCATGCTGTGGTCCATGGGGTCGCAAAGAAACATGACTGAGCAACTGAACTGATAGTTTTTTATTTTCTAAAATTTTTAATGCTTTTTACTGTTAAAATGTACATGCTAAAAACCACCAAAGAAATGTGTGGCTTAGTGAATTATTCTAAGGCCAACATCTTTCACGTTAAGGAATAGAATTTTGCCAGCCACTTTAGATGCCCTTTTACATGCCTATTCCAAAGCATAACTCTCTTTCTTCAAAGAGTAACCAGTATTCTAGCTTTTCTGAAAATCACTTAAGTTTCCCAACTATGTATTCTTATACAGTATGGGTAGCCTGCTTCCTCTTTATTTCTTTCTGATTAACTTTTCTTCCTTTTCATCCTCTGTTTCTCTTAAGGCTTTGTTTGTTTATTTTTTCTCGTATTTCTTTACTTCATTTCTGAAACAGGTTTTTTTCCCCTTCTTTTATTTCAGATTCTTGAGCTCTGTTTTATTTCTGAGCTTTTCTAATTCTGATATATGTTTTTTTTCATGTCTTATGTAATTTTTTAAGCTCATTTTTGTATTTGTACTGTAGTAAGAACATTTAATATGAGATCTACTGTCTTAAAATTTTAAGTGTACAATACAGTATTGTTAACTATAGGAACTCTGTTGTACAGCACATCTCTAGTATTGAACGTATTCATCTTGTGTGCTGGAAACTTTTACCGATGGTCCCTGTTTCCCCCCTGCTTCTGAATTTAACTATTTTTCTGTTTCTCTTATTGTAACTTTGTGTGATATTCTTTCTCAATGCTTTTCATCATTTCTTTACATGAAACTAGTTTTCTTGAACTTCTGGGAGGAGGCTTGGTTCTAATACCTCTTTTAACTTCACAGTCCTGTGTTTTTTGTTGTTGTTGTTCATGATTTTAAAAATGGTGAATGGCTTTCTGAGATTTCCCGGCTCTGTTCTACTCTGGTATTCTGTCTGGACTCTCTTTTATCTCTTTTTTCCCTATCCTGCTTAATTTTTTTGCCATTCCTAGTACTTCCTCTTAAGCTTAGAGTTTGTCTTAGAAGAGAGCCCCAAATGTCAAGTTTTGAATGCTCAAAGGGACTACATTGTTCCATGCTTATAGGAACTGTAGCCTTACTGTGGTCTCCTTGCATTTACCTACTTTTGAAATAGTTTCAGCTTTCGTTCAGTACAAACTGCCCGTCAGTAGTTTCCAGCAAATACTGGCTATTTTGTTGTTTTGTTCTCAAGTCCCTCCTTGCTTCCCTCTGTCTTCTCTCACCTAGACACTGACAGAAAGTAAGACTGTGGACTGTTGGTGATTTGTTTAGGCCCTTTGTATTTTGCGGTTGGTGGGGAGACTTTGTTAAACATAGTTTTGTAGATATCCGTATTACCTGTGGGTTTGGGGTTTGCTCTCTAGTTGCTCACTCTGTTTTTATGTGAAGATTTTCAAGGAATCAAAATTTGTTACCACCAAAGTTAACATCTTCTCAAAATCCTTTTCCTAATTTAATTTGGGGAGTGCACATGTCTTTTTCCCCTCGAATCTTAACAAAAAACTTTCATTTCTTCTGAAATTATTGCCACTTAATACTGTCCACTGATTGTAGGTACATGTCACGAAATTCTGAACCTGTTGTTTTGCCCTGATTATTTCTTTGTAATTAAGAGAACCTTTAAGAATCTATTAAAGATCCTTTGGGAAATTGTGACAGGGTCATGGGCTTGTCTTTCTGTTGTACATGTACAAGTGTTTGTGCTTTGACTTTTAATGCTTTAGCTTTTTCCAATATTTAAAAGCTAACCTACATTTAGGTTACCATACAGTGATATGCCTAGAACCATTCTTAAATTATGGAGCAAAAATTGGGTTAAATACTAAGAATCAGATGCATGTAAGTAAATAATTGCAGTATGAGACATGCGCTTCTAGACATAGATTCTAGTGCTGTGGAAACACAGAGTAAGAACTTTCCCCAAGGAATGGGATTGAGTGAGGTGGGTTTTATAGTCATAATGGGGGTTTATTAATGCTGTGTCAGTACCTTTAATAACTCATTTTCCCTATTTTGTCAGACTTTTCCTTTGGTAGTTCTTTATACAAATGGATTAACAGTAAGCTTCCTTTAATTGCAACTTCAAAATAGCATATTGTTCACATGGAATTAAAATAATTGATGTCTTAAAGTTTTCTTTTGTGATAAAATTTCTTAAGTAGAGAAGTGAAATTTAGGAAGTGAAAAGATCACAGAGCATAGTGGAACATAGTATCTAACGTAATATTATCATTGCAGTATAATTTAAATATAATTTTAGCTTTGTGTTTCTTGTCTAGTGGCAGCAAGTTAGAACCAAGTTGTACTTGCTTGAAGTATTCTTAGGTGTGTTGAGCCCATTAGTTCCTAGTCTCTTCTGGGTTCTATTAGTTTTTTATTTACTTTATAACATAGAACTTCAGTGTTTATAAAGGGATTTCATGTTGATTATTTCTTTTGCACTGTTGACACAAATAACTACTGTAAAAAGAGGACGTATAAACACATTTAGAACATTGTAAGAGAGACTGAAAATCCCTAAGAGAAGTTCAGGTGGGAATTACATGGAGGAATTGTCATTAAATGAGGCCATAAACATTAGGGTTTTGACTGAATAGTGGTAGGGAGGGTAAACAATCCAGATGTTGCAAGAGAAAGATTCTATTTAATAATGTGTATCTTTAATAATTTAGCATAAATATATCTGACTTTAGTAAGTGTTCATATAAGCTTAGTTTAGTCCTATTTTAAAGAGGACTTAATTTTATGTTAACTTACTATTACTCTTGTGGGGGTGTTTGTTTTTATTTACCTATTTATTTTTAACTGCTGGGTCTTCGATGCTCCATGGACTTTTCTTCAGTTGTGGCAAACAGGGGCTACTCTCTGGCTGTGGTGTGCGGGCTTCTTACTGCAGTGGCGTCTCTTGTGGAGCACAGGCTCTGGGGAGCCCGAGCACCAGCAGCTACTGCATGTGGGCTCAGTAGTTGAGGCTCCCAGCACTCCAGGACGGGCTAAGGCAGTTGTGGTACACGAGCTTAGTTGTGTGCGTGGGATCTTCCTGGATCAGGGATTGAACCTATGTCTCCTGCACTGGTAGGCAAATTCTTTACCACTGAACCGCCAGGGGAGCCCCTGTATTGTTTTTAGAATTACATAAAAAAATCAGTATATCAAATCAGCCATATACAGTCTTTAAGTTCTAATTTTGCTTTCCAAATTTGTTATGGGGGCATTAGTAATGTAAGATATCACTGTTTGCCTTTATTAAATTTATTTTGATCATGAATGTGCTTTTAAAAGATGCTTATTTTCAGTGGAACAATTTAACTTACTGTATACTTACTGCATGGCTGACTAATTATGGCTTATATTCAAAGCACTGAAAGCCATATTACCCATAAATAAATTTTGGTGACAAAGATTACCACCTGTTTGTATTCCCATGCCAACCAAATTTATCTTTTTACTTTAGGATGTTTGATCTGTTGATTTTTCAGGTTTCTGAAACTTTGTTCCTTTCAAAATAGCTTTTCAAGTACAGTTATAGTGCTATCGAAAAGCTGAAGTGCCTGTTGGCTTCCTGGTTACAATATGGTGATATTACTTCTCATTCTACATGGTAAAGGTATTTCCTTCCATTTGTGTTTTATTTACTTTTCTGTACTGTTTTTTTCAGCTTCTAATGCACTTTTCTTCAGACGTGACATTGATCGTCATCTCAAAGGTTGAGAAGATGGGTCTTCCAAGCTAGATTTACACCAAAAGCTAGTAGTGCTTTTTTTCTATCATGTTTCATAACATGTAAGATACACTTGTGCTGTGTTTTAGATACTAATAGAAGTTACAAATTATTTTGTCATCACCTTATCTGATTCTTTTCAACCCCGTGGACTGGGACTCACAGTCCCACCAGGCTACAACTGTCCATGGAATTCTCCAGGTGAGAATTCTGGAGTAGGTAGCCTTCCCTTCTCCAGGGGATTTTCCCAAATGAGGGGTCAAACCCGGGCCTCTTGCATTGCAGGCAGATTCTTTACCATCTGAGCCACCAGGGAAGCCTTTAAAAGCATTTATTCAGTTCAGTTCAGTTCAGTCACTCAGTCGTGTCTGACTCTTTGCGACCCTGTGAATTGCAGCATGCCAGGCCTCCCTGTCCATCACCAACTCCCAGAGTTCACTCAAACTCACATCCGTCGAGTCAGTGATGCCATCTCATCCTCTGTCGTCCCCTTTTCTTCCTGCCCCCAGTCCCTCCCAGCATCAGAGCCTTTTCCAGTGAGTCAACTCTTCGCATGAGGTGGCCAAAGTATTGGAGTTTCAGCTTTAGCATCAGTCTTTCCAAAGAACACCCAGGACTGATCTCCTTTAGAATGGACTGGTTGGACCTCCTTGCAGTCCAAGGGTTAGAAATACCTATTTTTCTCAACAGAGAAAATTTTCACTCAACTTAGATCAATTGTGGAACTATTTTTTGAAACCAGTGTTTCTCTGTGAAAGGCGGGTTATATGCTAGGGTTCATTTAAAAAAAAGGGTAATTTGGTCTTTATACAGAGAATATCAGGTTTCTTTACTGGTTAGAAGCTAACACCTTTCTTTCTTTTTTTTTTTTTTTAACTTATAAAGCTATTGCTTCATTTTAACATCTTCAAGAAAGAAATGAACAACTGAGACCCTTTTTAATGTTTTAAAGATAAGTGCTGCAACAGTGTGTATGGAAACTCTATACTGTGTGCAGATAGCACAGAATTGTTCAGATAGAAGTGGCATTTGAACCATGGTTTACGCAGTGTATCTGGGCAAGTTGATTTAGGGGATAAGTGGATTTGGTGGAAGATTACCACAACAGTTCCCCCTCCCCTCCCTGATTTTAGTGTTTTCTGCCATTTATTTAGCATGAGTTGGTCAAAGGTTTTTCCCTCATTCAATTTTCTTTTTTTTTTAATCCCTATTTGAAAAAGTTTCCCTATGAGACAAATGTTTGACCCTTTTGTATTCTGTGTCCTCCCCTCCCTTTCCCTTTCTTGACTGGAAAATGCAGCTGCACACATTTTTTGTTTAGAGACAATGGATCACATGCTGTGTCACCTAAATCTATGACCAAGAGGCAGTTTTATCCCTCAGAGACCGAAATGCTTCAGTTGTCCTGGATATGTGACATCATGTAGCATTATAATCAAACATGCGTCTTTTTGCAGTCATACTTTAGGGATTTGAACCTATCCTCTACTCTCAATATTGGATTTTACAGGATCAGTTCAGTTCAGTCGCTCAGTCTATAACAGAGAACCTTTAAAACAAAGAATGTATTGTAGGAAAAGGTTGTGAGTTCCTTCAATATGGCTTATTTTTTTTTCTTACCTAAGAGTTACCAAAGTTATCAGATATTGTGAGCTAGTAGAATATTAAAGTTTTTAGCATTGTATTTGTTACACAATGCCTTGCAAATAGTATGTGCTCAATAAGTGTTACAGTATTATTACTACCAGTGTGGTAAATTAGCAAAAAAATTGTTTTCGTGATTTAAAAATGATGAACTTGAGATTTTGAAAATAGTATCTGTAAACTGCTAAAATATTTAATGATGAGCTTGTTGTAAGCTTATTGTATTGCTGAGTCAATCTAGTAAATGTAGTACTATGGCTTCCAGTCTTGAGTAGTGGTACATTTTATAGCTAATTAATAAAAATGGTTTATTCCTAAGGAGATGAAGATGAGGAAAGGAGGGGAAATTGAATGGAAATTCCTTTTATTATATAGCATATCTTAATCAGAGACCAAGCTTAAATCACAGTAAATAACTGAAGTAACTGCCAGGCAATTCTGATAAAATTCATAAACATCTTGGATTTCTGTGTTATACCTTAACTCTGTGGTATATGTTTTCTGTGGAAAGCATTGTTTAGTCATCTGAGCTAAGTGAATGACAGCTTGTTTCCCCTTGCTAGGGTTACCATAGCCTGTCAGATGATGTTTTATATTGGTTACCTTAAGGTGATTGGATGGAAAAGCCACAAGTCTGAGAAGGGGCCTACTCTCTGTTTGCTCTTTTGACACTTCTAAGATTGTTTAATTTACTGGTAACAATAAGTTCTTGGTGAGAGGTAAAATGACAAGTCAATAGACATGTTTCCAAATGTCTTAAGAGCATGTAAAAAGACATAATTAGAGATTGTACGTGTATAAAATTAAATATAACCAAATATTATACTCATTTGTCACAAGTTTTAGCAATTTGGATGTTTAAAATGTTTATAGTGAGACTGATTTTAAATAGGAAGCTAGACTAGTAGGGTGAAAATGGTGAGAAACAGCTTTGTTTGTAGTTCAGATGCTGCCATATAGCTTGAGATTATCCATCCCTTGCTTTAAGCATGGGACTGACTGGAAGCCTTCTTCAGGGCCTCTTGGTATGATTGCTCAAGAGGGTTTCAACTTCTTTCCATTTCTAGTAGAACATAACAGATGGCGTGGTTCCTTTTCACTCCAGTGTAGTAAAAGTTTTTTAGAAACAGCAAAATGATTTTTCTCATTTATCCTTTCTGTATAATGAGGAAAGAAATATTCAGTGATGTTCAGGGGTATAAGAAAAAAATAAATTGTGATAAATTTGCTTCCTGGTGGTTCAGATGGTAAAGAATCTGCCTGCAATGCAGGAGACCCAGGTTTGATGCCTGGGTCAGGAAGAGCCCCTGGAGAAGGGAATGACTACCTACTTCAATTATCTTGTCTGGAGAATTCCATGGACAGAGGAGCCTGGCATAGTACATGGGGGTCACAAAGAGTCAGACATGGCTGAGCAACTAACACAAATGCACATCAAAAATTAGCTATTTTTTGATATCTTTTTTCAATACTACTCTTCATTTCCTAAAAACAATTATTATATGATATAATGAATTAAATATAAATTTACAATTAAAAATTGTCTTACAAACAACTTACAGATATAGGGTTCTAAGAACTATGATATAGGTAAGATAAAAACTTAATTAAAATTGAAAAATGTAACATGAAACTCTAGAATAATTTGAAAAGGACTTTTAAAAATTATTAAACACATTTATAGAACTGAATTAATTGCAATTAAGTCCTTATTTGCCATGGATTTATTTTAATAAGGTATACATGAAAAAGCTTTTATGTTCATGGGAATTGCTGGACTGAGAGCCTGATTTTGGGGGTTGTTTAATTTTATATACATGAGTCCATATTTTTAAGGTACTATAGATATTATCCAGAAACTTACAATATAGTAATATCTTGAAAGAAATTATTTTGTATATTTTAACTTGGTGAGAATTCTGTCGATTCAGGATAGTAGATTCTGAACTAGTTGGATATAAATAAAGCTATGTATGTAGATGGGGCTTCCCTGGTGGCTCAGTAATAAAGAATCCACCTGCCAATACCAAAGACCCAGGTTTGATCCCTGGGTCAGGAAGATACCTGAAGAAGGAAATGGCAATCCACTCCAGTATTCTTGCCTGGGAAATCCCATGGACAGAGGAGCCTGATGGGCTATGGTCCACGGGACTGCATGAGTTGGACATGACTTACCGACTAAACAACGACATGTATGTATGTATATTATTGTCCTGTTTGATTATAGCATTATATTGCCACTGCCTCTTTTATTATTCAGAATGTCATTACTAGTGAAAGCTTAGCATACTTCATTTCATAGGTAGTGTACTTGGTTTGTTTGTTTTTATATATAAATTATTGTGTATTAGAATGTTAGCATTAGGCAGAGCTGTTAATAAAGGAACGTAAACTCTTCAGGGGCTATTAATAGCAATCAACTTTAAAAAGTTCTGAAAGTTTATATATGGTTTAAATTCTTTTAGATTATTAAACTAGAAAGATTTGAAGAAAGATTCTGTCATGCGGCACGATTGGTAAAAGATTGACATAACAGAGTTCATGGAAACAGTAAAAGGAAGTGAAAGTCACATCATAAAGAACATGATGAAACTGTTATTGCAGCACTCTTCTGAGAAGTCCTAATTTGTGCCATACCAGCGGGTGTCATTAGTTTAGAAGGAGGCCCTCCTTAATGCTAGAACTTTTTTAAAACTTCTAAACTTTAGAACATAAAATATTGTTATGGATCTTATACTCTACTTTTTAAATTTGAGAGATACAACATTTATATATATATACTGCTTTAGAAAGAAAGCTAATAATAGTTTAAAAATTAATCATAGTAATAATAATTAGACTTTCCTGGTGGCTCAGACAGTAAAGCATCTAGTATTAATTACCAGCTAGTATTCATTGTGTCCTTACTCTCTACCTCTGTTCTAAGTCCTTTATATTCTCATTTAGTTTGTACTGACAATCTTATGAAAGTAGGTACTGTTAGAATTCTACATTGATAGGTCTTCTAGTCTGTTGAGTAGCAGAGCTGGATTTGAACCCAGGAGTATCTCTTCACAACTCATGCTTCCTCTTAAACCCTCTGCTTCACTGCCACCAGATTCTAATATTAATAATAATGATTTCTATTTTATGACTTATAATATGAAATTGTCTTATCTTTCACAATTTTAACTTCAAATGTACTGCCTCCTCACGTTTCTATTCATTATTTTCTAGTATTACATACATTTATTCCTTTCTCAAGGAAGAAGCCTTTCATTGTATAGTTGTACACTATTTTACCATATAACTAACAACTGTGACAACAGACCTGTGAGTGTAGTAGGAATAAAAGGTTTCTTCTTGAAGGACCAGGAGAGATCATTCTGAATAGTATAACTTTTATACCTCTCTTTTTCTCTTTTATCACATTACTTTATGTAAAGACATTATACTCATAATCCAATATAGCTAATATGTTATCTTTGGAATATATTTAAAATTCCTATATGCATTTAGGTATTTCTGGCATTTTAAAGTTCATATTATAGTATATTTCCTGCTTAACAGGAGATTATTTATTCTGTATCCTCAACTGTTAAATTATAAGTAGACAAAAAGGGTCTCCTAAGTAGTTGGGAAGAAACTTTCAAAGTTTATGCACTAAATTCATGTACCTTAATGTGGACTCTTTGCCCTTATCAAATCTGTATGAAATTCTAATGAAACTTAGCTGGCTTTCCAGTCTATAGCAGATAATGTTTCTATAATTGTATTTCCATGTTTTTAATAGAATGCTCTGAAAGCCAAATTTTCTTTTAACCCATTGAGTGGTAAAACATAATATGAACTGATAGAAGACTATTGATGGTCTTTATTTACTCCCTTCTTAGTGTGAATATACATTTTTCTGCAGAAATATTAACATCTTTCTTATGGGGTCCTGTCTCAGACCTCAATGACACGTCGTATAACATATCACATATACATCGTAGTCTCTTTCTAAAATCCAAAATACTCTATAAATTCTGAAATATATCTGCCTTCAAGGATATTAGATAAGGGATCATATACCTGTGTAATCAGATACAGTGACTACAGTACAACTGAGAACTAGCATATAGAACTAAGATTAGTCCAGTAACTCAAGCATAGCAAATGTGAGACCTTTCAGTGTAAAGCAGTGTTTGTAACTGGAATAATACATAGATCTCTTTTAAAGAAAATAATTATAGATTCCATTTTTAGAATCACTGACTTTAGTATCTGAAGTAAGTTTATTTTTGTCTTTTTTTCCTTTATATTGCTTCTGAAATGAAAGCACAAAATGAAAATTTTTAAAACTTGTGTCCCCGAGAGTTTATCCATGGCGCATACTAATTGAGAAATACTGAGAAAGTGGCAAATAGTCCTATATACTTGAACAATCCCTGTGAGTATTATTCTTTGCCAAATCTTTGTTTACAATAGCTTGAATCATGTATGTGTTAAGTCGCTTCAGTTGGGTCCGAGTCTTTGTGACCCTATGGACTATAGCCCACCAGGCTCCTCTGTCCATGGGATTCTCCAGGCAAAAATACTGCAGTGGGTCGTCATGCCCTCCTCCAGGGAGTCTCCCAACCCAGGGATCAAACCTGCATCTTCTGTGGCTCCTGCATTGCAGGCAGATTCTTTACTGCTGAGCCACGGGAGAAGCCCTTCATATATGCAACTAGGAGATATACAAACATTAGTGGAGTTGGGAAGGCTAAGATTTTTCTTGCAAGCCACCAAGCATTTCTGAACACTTTGAGTGTTTTTGCTATGTGCCAGACAGCCTGGCACTTGGATGAAGAGGTGAGAGGAAAGTGGAGCAGGGTTGGGATGGAGAGAGTGGGCTTCGGAAAACGCAGGTGTTGTCCTGGATGCACTGCCTCACAGGAAATGGTTTTGGCAAAATCACTGGTTCTGAGGCTCTTTCTTCCACAGTAAAATGAAAGGGTTGGAGTATATCTCTTGGCCCCTGTTCGCTTTGGTGTTCTGTGACCTGCTGCCATGGAAACAATACAAACATTGAAGTGGGGCTTAAACCTCACCTTCCACTTGGAACCACATTTTCCCTTTGACTCCTAAGGCTTCTAGATCTGCCTCAACTATGAGGGACATTAGAGGAAAGGACACAAAGGTAGACTGAGTCAAGACCTGCCAGTGGGGGCCCCAGTGAGGATCGGGCCCCCAGCGTGAATCATAGTTAAGGGGTCAAAATGTTTTTCCTATATTTAAAAAGTATGATTTTTAAAGGGGATGAGAAGAAGCACCCTCTTGAACAAAAAATGTACACCTGACTTTTAATTACTACCTTTCACCTCCAGGGAACTGTCTTCTACCTACGACCAGCTGGCAATCACTGTCATTACGAGCAACTCTTAGTGATAGTAAGTCAAAGTTCCCAAATGTAGGGAAGCAGAAGAAACTTAAGAACCAGTGCTCTGAAATATGGGATAATTTACTTCAGAGATATTTCCATCAGAAACTAATGTTAACATGTGTTTCCAGCGACATGGCGAACTAAGTACCTGGAGCAGCCTTTCTGCTGAAAACAACCTAAAATGCTGGATCAAATTCATCAGTGCTCATGCCCAAAAGTAAAGACTGTTTAAACCAAATATTAATTGGAAACCCAGTGAGGTAAGCTGAGTACTGAAGCTGGCTGTTGCCTTGAAGGTATTTACCAAGTCAAGTGAGCTTCTGTTTTCATGGCCTTGTGGGGGCTCAGGGATCATGAATCAAAACCCAGAGCCAGCTAAAGTAAAAACATTTAGGTCTTCCCCGGTAATAGCGCTTTACCATAGGTATAAGAGTGATCTAGAAATTCTTTCCCAACAAAGAAAGTTATCTTTCTAGAATATTGCTGTGAACAGGAAAAATAAATCTCTACTGAAAATTTGTTACCACAAACCAGCCCTGACACTTGTTTGCAGCTTGAATTCACATTTGACCGCAAGCTAAGAATTTTAACTGATCCTGGATTGTTGCTACTCCCAGGGGCCTGACAGAAGTAGCACAAATCATAATCGTGAAAGAATTCCTGTTGGTAAAGTTTTAATGAAAAAATGAGATGCTTAAAATAAAAGTTTACAAACCATCTAAGGAAATAGGGCACAATGTAAGAGAATCTGTATTCAGACCTACAGTTAGATCATGTCTTGGGGTTATCAGATATAAAATATAAAAGAAGTATATCTAATATGTTCAATGAGGAAAAGAGCAAACATTTTGTAAAAGAATCAGAAGTTCTAGAAATGGAAATATATAGTAACTGAAATTAGAATACAAGGGATAGATAAAAGCAAATAGACCCCATTGGAGAAAAAAATGATATAACAAAAGATAAACCTGAAGAAATACAGAGAGACAAGAAAATGAAAATTATAAAAGAGGTTAGTAAAGGGGAAATATTTGAGAAAACATGGAGCGCTTTGAAAGGATTATCAGTTTTCGATAGCAATAATGGAAATAGAGACCATGAAACTAATAAACTCAGTGAAAATAAATCTAGAAACTGACCTACTCTGAAACTGAAGTGAAAGTGTTACTCCCTCAGTTATTTCCAACTCTTTGCGACCCCATGGATTGTAGCCTGCCAGGCTCCTCTGTTCATGGATTCTTCAGGCAAGAATACTGGAGTGGGTTGCCATTGAACTACTCTAATTCAACCCAGAATTCTATAGCTAGCAAAAAAAATAACTTTTGAGAACAAGGGCCAAGTAAAGACATGCTCAGAGAAATTTGAAAGATCACTAGCAGACCGCTTTTTTTTTTTAGATTGAAGTATGATTGATTCAGTGTTAATTTCTGCTTTTTAGCAAAGTGATTCAGGTGTACATATATGTATATTCTTTTTCATTTTCTTTTCCATTATGGTTTATGAAAGGATATTGAATATAGTTGCCTGTGTGATAAAATAGGACCTTGTTTATCCATTCTGTATATAATCATTTGTGTCTGCTAAATCCAAACTCTCATGCTGTCCCTCCCCCACCTCCCTAGCAGACCATTTAAAATAGAAGGAAAATGGTCATTGAAAGTCTGAGATTCAGGAAGGAATGATGATCAAAGGACAGTGGTAAGTGTATGTTAAAGAAGTGTAATTTAATTTTCAAAACTTGTATAAACAACAATAATAGTGTCTTAAAAGACGCTTACTCCTTGGAAGGAAAGTTATGACCAACCTAAATAGCATATTCAAAAGCAGAGACATTACTTTGCCAACAAAGGTTCGTCTAGTCAAGGCTGTGGTTTTTCCTGTGGTCATGTATGGATGTGAGAGTTGGACTGTGAAGAAGGCTGAGCGCCCAAGAATTGATGCTTTTGAAGTGTGGTGTTGGAGAAGACTCTTGAGAGTCCCTTGGACTGCAAGGAGATCCAACCAGTCCATTCTGAAGGAGATCAGCCCTGGGATTTCTTTGGAAGGAATGATGCTAAAGCTGAAACTCCAGTACTTTGGCCACCTCATGGGAAGAGTTGACTCATTGGAAAAGACTCTGATGCTGGGAGGGATTGGGGGCAGGAGGAGAAGGGGACGACAGAGGATGAGATGGCTGGATGGCATCACGGACTCGATGGACGTTGAGTCTGAGTGAACTCCGGGAGTTGGTGATGGACAGGGAGGCCTGGCGTGCTGCGATTCATGGGATTGCAAAGAGTCGGACACGACTGAGCGACTGAACTGAACTGAACTGATGGGGTTAAAAAAAGCTAGAACGAAAACAGCAGTTATTTTAGTTATCTACTAAATGCCAGTTATTTTATAAACTGGGAGGAGGTGATTTGAGCTAGTATTCAAAAGATCTTTTTATTACTGAGGAGAAGATTAAAAGTAACTTTGGATTTTGATAAGTATGTGTGGTAGAAAATTTTAAGTAACACTTAAGTAATAGAAATACATAACTTCCAAACTAGTAGATGATGAAAAGATGGAACCAGAAAAAAATAATCCCAAAGAAGGCAAGCGGGATAAGAGAGAAGAAAACAGAATGCAATAATAAGATGATACAAGTAAATCTCATATCAGTGCCTTACATTTTAAAATGTTTAGCTATATGGGAGTTAGTACAGACTACAAAGAAACAATGAAGAAGGAAATGGCAACCCACTCCAATATTCTTGCCTGGAGAGACACATGGACAGAGGAGCCTGGTGGGCTACAGTCCATGGGGTTGCAAAGAATCAGACATGACTTAGTGACTAAACAACAAAGAAACAAAAGGAAAACATGTTGTAGGTAAAATGATGGAAAAAGATATACCAGGCAAATATTGCTGCTGCTGCTGCTGCTGCTAAGTCACTTCGGTCGTGTCCGACTCTGTGCAGCCCCATAGATGGCAGCCCACCAGGCTGCCCCATCCCTGGGATTCTCCAGGCAAGAACACTGGAGTGGGTTGTCATTTCCTTCTCCAAAAGCATGAAAGTGAAAAGTGAAAGTGAAGTTGCTCAGTCGTGTCCGACTCTTAGCGACCGCATGGACTGCAGCCCACCAGGCTCCTCCATCCATGGGATTTTCCAGGCAAGAGTACTGGAGTGGGGTGCCATTGCCTTCTCCAGGCAAATATTAATGAAATGAAAACGGGGATGTCATTTGAAATAGACTTTTAAGGCAAGTAGAATTACTAGAGATAAAAGAGTTGATACACAACAGTATATGTTTCACTTCTCCATCAATATATAGAAGTTTTAAATTTGTATGCAACTAATACTGAAAACCACAAATAAAATATATTAATACCACAAGGAAAAATTGACAAATTTCACCAGTGTAGTGGGAGATTGTAATATATCTAACTCATTAATTGGTAAAGAGAGCAAACCGCCCCCCCCCCCAAAAAAAATCAGGAATATAGAAAACTTAAACAATGTAGTTAACAAGCTTGATCCAATGGACATATATTGCATCCAATCACTGTAGAAACATCAGCTGAATCATCATGAAAATCAACACCTACTGGACCATCAAGCAAGTTTCAACAAATTTCAGAGGGTTAGTATGCTATAAATCATTAAAGTTAGAAATCAATAAGAAAAAAAATCCCATGGAAATTAAAATATATTCTGTTAAATAACTTACATATGAAAAAGGAAATGTTAATGGAACTCTTGCTGCCCTTTGTCTAGAAAGTGTTAAGTCATTCCTCAATTTTGCGTGTGGCAAACACAATCCTGAGAAATGGGTCACATAAAGGTCTTTCATTCTTGGCATGCCTAGTGAGAATGTTAGAGTGCTAAGAGCCAATGATGGGTTGGTTCTCCCAACAGAAAAGACAAAATTTTTAGTAAATGATGCTGGAACAATTGTGTATTCATATGTAAAAAATGAAATTGAATTTAAAAAAATACATCCATACATTTTGGGGGTGAAACTGAAGACTTAAATGTGAAAGGTAAAAGCTATAATACATATAGAAGACAGTATGGGATAAAACTTCTATGAATTTTGTATACAGAAGAAATTCTTAAATGAGAAACACTATAGTAACTATATAAAGAAAAGAGTTAATTCACCCTGTTAAAGTTGAGAACCTTTTCATTAATAGGCAACAAAAAGACAAGCCATATAAATAGGGAAAGATATTTGCATTACATATAAAAATTAGTATCCAAACAATACAAATGGCTTCAGTAGACACTTAATGGAAAGGGGCACACACACAAAAATTTTATATATATATATATATATATATACACACACACACACACACGTTTGCCTTCTAGGTTTCTTTTTGTATGTGAAGAGATAGTCAACTCCATTAATAATATGGGCAATGCAAATTATACCACAAGGAGATACAAATTCACAGTCATCAGGTTGGCAAAAATTTTTTTTGATGGGTTCATGGAGCAAACAGTATACTTGTACATTCCTGGTAGTAATCTGTCCTTAGCAGTTAAAGTTGAAGAAAAGAATACTCTGACCCAGTGACTCTGCTGCTTCACATGTATTGTGCTTTTAGAATTTCAGAAAACTTGTTTACAGTTGTGTTCCAAGGGATATAAACAAGGATGTCTATAGCAATACTACTTTTTTTTTTTTTTTTTTTTTTTGCATTTTATTTTATTTTATTTTATTTTTTTGGTTTTTTCTCCAATTTTATTTTATTTTTAAACTTTACATAATTGTATTAGTTTTGCCAAATATCAAAATGAATCCGCCACAGGTATACATGTGTTCCCCATCCCGAACCCTCCTCCCTCCTCCCTCCCCATACCATCCCTCTGGGCCGTCCCAGTGCACCAGCCCCAAGCATCCAGCATCATGCATCGAACCTGGACTGGCAACTCATTTCCCACATGATACTTTACATGTTTCATTGCCATTCTCCCAAATCTTCCCACCCTCTCCCTCTCCCACAGAGTCCATAAGACCGTTCTATACATCAGTGTCTCTTTTGCTGTCTCGTACACCGGGTTATTGTTACCATCTTTCTAAATTCCATATATATGCGTTAGTATACTGTATTTATGTTTTTCCTTCTGGCTTACTTCACTCTGTATAATAGGCTCCAGTTTCATCCACCTCATTAGAACTGATTCAAATGTATTCTTTTTAATGGCTGAGTAATACTCCATTGTGTATATGTACCACAGCTTTCTTATCCATTCATCTGCTGATGGACATCTAGGTTGCTTCCATGTCTTGGCTATTATAAACAGTGCTGCGATGAACATTGGGGTACACGTGTCTCTTTCCCTTCTGGTTTTCTCAGTGTGTATGCCCAGCAGCAGTGGGGTTGCTGGATCATAAGGCAGTTCTATTTCCAGTTTTTAAGGAATCTCCACACTGTTCTCCATAGTGGCTGTACTAGTTTGCATTTCCACCAACAGTGTAAGAGGGTTCCCTTTTCTCCACACCCTCTCCAGCATTTATTATTTGTAGACTTTTGGATCGCAGCCATTCTGACTGGTGTGAAATGGTACCTCATAGTGGTTTTGATTTGCATTTCTCTGATAATGAGTGATGTTGAGCATCTTTTCATGTGTTTGTTAGCCATCTGTATGTCTTTTTGGAGAAATGTCTATTTAGTTCTTTAGCCCATTTTTTGATTGGGTCGTTTATTTTTCTGGAGTTGAGCTGTAGGAGTTGCTTGTATATTTTTGAGATTAGTTGTTTGTCGGTTGCTTCATTTGCTATTATTTTCTCCCATTCTGAAGGCTGTCTTTTCACCTTGCTAATAGTTTCCTTTGATGTGCAGAAGCTTTTAAGGTTAATTAGGTCCCATTTGTTTATTTTTGCTTTTATTTCCAATATTCTGGGAGGTGGGTCATAGAGGATCCTGCTGTGATGTATGTCGGAGAGTGTTTTGCCTATGTTCTCCTCTAGGAGTTTTATAGTTTCTGGTCTTACGTTTAGATCTTTAATCCATTTTGAGTTTATTTTTGTGTATGGTGTTAGAAAGTGGTCCAGTTTCATTCTTTAGCAATACTACTTGTAATAGCCCCGAACATAAACATAAATGTCTAAAGAGTGTAATAAATTGTGGTATATTCATAAAGTAGAATGTAAGTCATCTGTAAAAAAAATGAATGAATTACTGCTGCAGTAATGTTAATGAATTTGGTGGACAGGAAAACAAGCTTCAGTACAACTCAATTTTGTAAGATGTGTGAAAAATTTAGAGGGCTAAGTAATAAATATTCAAGGATTCTAATTATAAAGGAAAAAAATTTCATTTGCTTTGTCTTTGATACAGTCAATTAAAATGTGAACAGATTAAGTCATAAAAATCTACGTGGTTTTAAACAACACTGTACGTTTAGGAGGTTTCTTAGTTATTTTGGGCAACAAAAAAGCTCTCAGTGTGATCTCTAATACCTTTAATTCAGCATCTTGTAACACTGAAAATTCACTGCCTCGGTTTCCCTTATTTATTCTCTGTCAAGCATTTCCTCTCAGACAAGTATTATTAATAATACAAACCTAAGCAAAAGTGCTCTCCTCTAACATTTTGAGATGTGATCTAAGAATTTCAATATGAAATCTTATTTTTCTTGCCCTGAAGTTGAGTATCACTGTATCATTGAACACGATATGCAGACATGCAGTTCCCTGTTAGACACCTTTAGAGATGTATGAGCTGCATAGTTGAAAAAAATGTGGTGCATTTTAATACTGAGCCCTCTTCTCAAGATACTGCATGACCGATACACAGTGAAACTCTAGGCAGGGGCTCAAATAATACTGGGATTATTTGAACTCTCCACTTTAAAAATTGTCCTTGTGAGAGAAAATTCTGTTCTTTCCTGAAGTGTAGATTTAGAGTCAGAAATGTGTATTTTGCTAAATTGTCTTGTACATTTACTTCCTTTTTTTTTTTTTGTAGCAGTGTCTTGGTTTTAGAAATCGGATAGTGAATGTATTCATTATTTGAGTTATGTTAGTTCCACACCTAATAAATTAGGATACATTTTTCTTTCTTTTTGGCTGTGCGGCATCTTCATTGCTGCACGCAGGGTTTCTCTAGTTTTGGCAAGCAGGGACTACTCTCTAGTGTGGTGTGCAGGCAGGCTTCTCATTGCAGAGGCTTCTCTTGTTGCTGAGCATGGGCTGTAGGGCATGCAGGCTTCAGTAGCTGCAGCACATGGGCTAAGTAGTTGGCAGCTCCAAGACTCCAGAGCACAGGCTCAGTAGTTTTGGCATACGGCCTTAAGTTGCTCCTTAAGACATGTGGGATCCTCCCAGGTCAGGGATCAAACCCCTGTCTCCTGCACTGGCATGTAGACTGTTAACCACTCTTTCCCTGAGCCACCAGGGGAAGCCTAGGATATATTTTTCAAATCCCACATTTTCTAGGCTTAACTGCCTATTTTGAGTGACATTTATTATGTATAACAATTATATTTGGTTGATTGAAGTATTGTTCTTAAAAGATTACTGAAAGGAAGTATTACATCACTAGTCCAGATTTCCTTTTATTTCTGTACTTATTTTGCTTTATGAATCAAACTTCCATGCATATTATTATCTGCTACTGAATATTTTCAGTTCATTTTAAGAAGTAGTTTCATAAAAACTTAAAGCTAAAAGTTTTCTTGATTTTGGTGTAGAATATATAGACCTTTTGTTACAGTGTTACATATTACATATTTCTGAAAACACTATGGGCAGGTGATATGGGTCACACCCAAAACTTGCAAAGCTTTGTAACCAGAACACTAACAGAAGTAAATCTTAATAAGAATGCTAGAATATTTTAAAAAATACATTAAATCTATTACAAGTAAAGAAATATTACAGTCAACCTGAGATTTAAAAAAAAAAAAACTAAGATAGCCTGATTGAAGGGTGTGCAAGGAAAGATTGAAGCTACAGGGTTATGGAGGCAGTAAAATGCATAAAGATCTGGAGAGGAGATTTCATTAAGTATTTTCTAGAAAATGCATGTGGCCAAGCTGTGCCAAGAGGAGGAAAATGGGTTGAAAGAGAATTGTGTACAGTTCTGTATCATCAGCAGCTTACTGCTTTCCACTATGTTAGCTTATTTCAGGTTTAGCTTTTATTAGTTAGTAGTGTAAAGACATAGGCTGAGAAAAATCATGTACAAACCTATGTGATTCTCACATTGTACTAAAATCTTTTACCCACATACCAGTGAGCTAAATTGTGTTACAGAAAAGCTTAGTAACAAAGTAAACTGTACTAAGAATATGAGAGGTAGCTTCTGTTTCTTGACTAGAGGCCTTTGATCAGACTGACTGTTTTGTGATTTTGTTTTGTGTGAAATGGAAATACAACTAAAAATAATCTAACACAACCTTTTCTGCCTTGAGTATATTGTTTTAATTTTAAACTATAAAAGTAATAAACATCTTAAACACTGGAAAATATAACAAAGAAAAAAATTACCAAGTTATTATATAAACCACTGTTCAGATCAGATCAGTCGCTCAGTCGTGTCCGACTCTTTGCGACCCCATGAATCGCAGCACGCCAGGCCTCCCTATCCATCACCAACTCCCAGAGTTCACTCAGACTCATGTCCATCGAGTCAGTGATGCCATCCAGCCATCTCATCCTCTGTCGTCCCCTTCTCCTCCTGCCCCCAATCCCTCCCAGCATCAGAGTCTTTTCCAATGAGTCAACTCTTCCCATGAGGTGGCCAAAATACTGGAGTTTCAGCTTTAGCATCATTCCTTCCAAAGAAATCCCAGGGCTGATCTCCTTCAGAATGGACTGGTTGGATCTCCTTGCAGTCCAAGGGACTCTCAAGAGTCTTCTCCAACACCACAGTTCAAAAGCATTAATTCTTCGGCGCTCAGCCTTCTTCACAGTCCAACTCTCACATCCATACATGACCACAGGAAAAACCACAGCCTTGACTAGACGAACCTTTGTTGGCAAAGTAATGTCTCTGTTTTTGAATATGCTATCTAGGTTGGTCATAACTTTCCTTTCAAGGAGTGCTGCTAAGTCACTTCAGTCGTGTCCGACTCTGTGCGACCCCATAGACGGCAGCCCACCAGGCTCCCCCATCCCTGGGATTCTCCAGGCAAGAACACTGGAGTGGGTTGCCATTTCCTTCTCCAATGCGTGAAAGTGAAGTCGCTCAGTCGTGTCCAACTCTTAGTGACCCCCTGGACTGCAGCCCACCAGGCTCCTCTGTCCATGGGATTTTCCAGGCAAGAGTACTGGAGTGGGGTGCCATTGCCTTCTCCGCTTCCAAGGAGTAAGCGTCTTTTAATTTCATGGTTGCAGTCACCATCTGTAGTGATTTTGGAGCCCAGAAAAATAAAGTCTGACACTGTTTCCACTGTTTCTCCATCTATTTCCAATGAAGTGATGGGACCGGATGCCATGATCTTCGTTTTCTGAATGTTGAGCTTTAAGCCAACTTTTTCACTCTCCACTTTCACTTTCATCAGGAGGCTTTTTAGTTCCTCTTCACTTTCTGCCCTAAGGCTGGTGTCATCTGCATATCTGAGGTTATTGATATTTCTCCAGGCAATCTTGATTCCAGCTTGTGTTTCTTCCAGTCCAGCGTTTCTCATGATGTACTCTGCATATAAGTTAAATAAACAGGGTGACAATATACAGCCTTGACGAACTCCTTTTCCTATTTGGAACCAGTCTGTTGTTCCAGGTCCAGTTCTAACTGTTCTGACCTGCATACAAATTTCTCAAGAGGCAGATCAGGTGGTCTGGTATTCCCATCTCTTTCAGAATTTTCCACAGTTTATTGTGATCCACACAGTCAAAGGCTTTGGCATAGTCAAAGCAGAAATAGATGTTTTTCTGGAACTCTCTTGCTTTTTCCATGATCCAGTGGATGTTGGCAATTTGATCTCTGGTTCCTCTGCCTTTTCTAAAACCAGCTTGAACATCAGGAAGTTCACGGTTCACATATTGCTGAAGCCTGGCTTGGAGAATTTTGAGCATTACTTTACTAGCGTGTGAGATGTGTGCAATTGTGTGGTAGTTTGAGCATTCTCTGGCATTGCCTTTCTTTGGGATTGGAATGAAAACTGACCTTTCCAGTCCTATGGCCACTGCTGAGTTTTCCAAATTTGCTGGCATATTGAGTGCAGCACTTCCACAGCATCATCTTTCAGGATTTGGAATAGCTCAACTGGAATTCCATCACCTCCACTAGCTTTGTTCATAGTGATGCTTTCTAAGGCCCACTTGACTTCACATTTCAGGATGTCTGGCTCTAGGTCAGTGATCACACCATCATGATTATCTGGGTCGTGAAGATCTTTTTTGTACAGTTCTTCTGTGTATTCTTGCCATCTCTTCTTAATATCTTCTGCTTCTGTTAGGTCCATACCATTTCTGTCCTTTATCGAGCTCATCTTTGCATGAAATGTTCCTTTGGTATCTCTGATTTTCTTGAAGAGATCCCTAGTCTTTCCCATTCTGTTGTTTTCCTCTATTTCTTTGCATTGATCGCTGAAGAAGGCTTTCTTATCGTTTCTTGCTATTCTTTGGAACTCTGCATTCAGATGTTTATATCTTTCCTTTTCTCCTTTGCTTTTCGCTTCTCTTCTTTTCACAGCTATTTGTAAGGCCTCCCCAGACAGCCATTTTGCTTTTTTGCATTTCTTTTCCATGGGGATGGTCTTGATCCCTGTCTCCTGTACAATGTCACAAACCTCATTCCATAGTTGATCAGGTACTCTATCTATCAGATCTAGGCCCTTAAATCTATTTCTCACTTCCACTGTATAAACCACTGTTAGCTTCTTGTATATTTCCTACTTTTTTTTTGCCAGTTTTTAGTAAGCTTTTTTGTTTACTTCACAATCTTCAGTTTTTACTTCATAATTTTCATTTTTAATGACTGCTAAATATTAAATAGATGCGCTTTCATTTACTTAGCTATTTCTCTGTAATAAAATATATAAACTTTATAGTTTTCCTCTTTTTCATAATTCCTGGATAAACATCTGTGTGCGTGCGTGTGTTTGTGTGTGTGTAAAAGATAAGGAGAGAATATTTTCTCTGATTTAGGATTATTTCACTGGAGTAACTCATAAGTGGAAGCATTGAATCAAAGAATATGACATTTTTAATGATTCTTGGTGCATATTGCCATCTTGTTTTTCAAAATGGCCCCAAGTCCTTGCCCAAAATTGTGTTATTACAAATTTTTTTAATTGGTTGGTGATAGGGCTTCCCAGGTGGCTCAGTAGTAAAGAATCCACTTGCCAATGCAGGAGACGCAAGTTTGATCCCTGGGTCGTGGAAAAATCCTCTGGAGAAGGAAGTGGCAACCTCCTCCAGTATTCTTGCCTGAAAATCCCATGGACAGAGGAGCCTGGTGGACTATAGTCCACGAGTTCACAAAAAGTGAACAACTGAGCATTAGCATGAAACCATTGACATTAGGCAACAAAACTTGTATAATGTTACTAATTATTTGTGTTTATCAGACACTACTCTAAGTACATTATCATACTTAATGTCACATTTTTGTTTTGTATTTTTTAATAATCAGTGAAGTTGAATATTTTCTAATACATATGTTTGTTATTTATGTACTTATTTGTAGGGAAAGGTCATTTGCCTATTTATTTTGGTGGACTTGGTGTTCTAAAGTACTCGTCAAGGATAGTTTAAAAACAGCTTTTTTTCTTTCCTTGAAAATACAGTAACAACTGAAACCTAACTAAGAGGATGTCAGTCTTTCAACTTGATTTTTTAACTTTGCTTGGCTATATGTGGTGCTAGTGGTAAAGAACCGACCTGCCAATGCAGGAGACATAAGAAATGCAGGTTCAATCCCTGGGTGGGGAAGATCCCTTGGAGAAGGAAATGGCAACCCACTCCAGTATTCTTACCTGGAGAATCCCATGGACAGAGGAGCTTGGCAGGCTGCAGTCCTGGCTGGCAAAGAGTTGAACACAACTGAGGCAAAGTAACCAAGCAAGCAATGCTTTATGTAATCTTTGGCATGTTTGCTGCCATAGTATTGTCTTGCATCTTAAAGTAATGGGATTTCATTCTAAACTTGTGATTCAGAGGATGACATATTTGCAACCATTTGAATTAGTTTCTGATGAGACTGTCAACAGTATCTGTTTTAAGTAGTGTTGCTAAAAATGAACGTTCCTGAAGAAATTGAGTGTACTCGAATGGACAAAGAAGCTTGAATCTTGAACTCAGCGTAGTTTGTAATTTTGGCCTCACTTTTTGTTAGCTTTAGAACATAGGCAGTTTACTTACTTGGCTTCCATAACAGGGATTTTCAACTTTCTTATTGTAACTAGTGGGGATATTTCCTAGCATTAATGGTTTGTTTCAAAAATAAAGTAACTTTTAAAAGCAGGTAGCACAGCACTTGGTATTTGTTGCTTATAAGTTCATTTCAATTTGAAATTATAATTTGAGTGCTTCCTTATGCCCAATGTTTTGTTACGATGTATTAAAGACTCTTATCATGGGATTCACAGTGGGAGGAAAAGGACCATATGTAGAACTAAGTAATAGTGTAAATAAAATTTATGCATTTTAATTGATAGTCATTTAAGATACAATATGTAGTATTTAGTACAATGGCTTATACCCCAAATATTAGCTGATGGATGTTACTGATAATTGGGTATTCTGAGATTACATCTAATAGCTACAAGAATCCAGATTGTTTTATATCCAACATTGACCAGTTTTCATAATTAGAGAAACCTGCCAGCTATGTTTTAAATAAAATAAAATCCCGGGGTTGCTTCTCTTATTTCACTTACATAAATATAAGAAGTTTGACTAGAATAATAGTATACGTAGAGGGTTTTTCACAGAACTCGGAAGTGAGTTACCTTGATGAACCATGGAAAATGAATTAAATGGCACTTCAGTTCTGCCACTTTCCCTTTTGGTCAGTTATTCTTCCGTAGTAAGATGTTTGAATTGAAGTATGTTTCAGAAGTAAAAAAAAAAATCATTGAGAGAATAGAAATAAAAAAGGATAGCTTAGAAACAGCTTTTTTTCCTCCCCTTGAAAATACAGTGACAGTTCAAACTTGACTAAGAATGTCAACCTTTCACCATCAGTACTTGATGAGATAGTATATAGAAGGAAGAGTTAAAATACTGGAATTTACAATAATAAATACTGGAGTTTCAGCTCTCTGAAATACTGGAATTTATAATAATAAATCTGTAGTAAATATGATTTTGCTAGTAATGAATTTAGTGATTAAGAAATGTTATCTTTTTAGTATGATATACTATAAAAATATTAGAAATTATTTCTTTATAGTATTATAATCATATTTGAGGAAAGTTTATTTGGAATTACTGTTTGAGCTTATTTTAAATTTATTATCTATTTTGAGCCTTATGTATGACTGTTAATTTCACTGTAATTATAGTGAAATTATAGATGAATAGATTATAGAATTTTAGAATTCAAAGATATAATTATTCATTTTTAGTAATAGCACACATTACTTATTAGGCAGTTATTATGGGCTAGGGACTGTAATAAGTATTCAGAATACATTCAGCTTTATTAATATCACCTGTACATATTGTGCTATAGTGGGGCATTTTATTTATAGCCATTTCAAATAACATGAAATAAATTCTGTATTATAACCTTTAGCATTTGTTATGCAAATATACTTAAATATTATATGGGATATTGATTATAAAATTTCTCTGATTTGGGGATATTTAAATTTGTGTTTCCTTTTTCCATGTGCTTATGAATCTTAAGTATAACATTGGTTGATAATTGTTTCTTTTGTTACAGAACTGTAAGAGTAAATGGGTCCAGTAATTGGAATGACTCCAGAAAAGAGAGCTGAAACTCCAGGAGCTGAAAAGGTTGCAGGATTGAGCCAGATTTACAAAATGGGAAGCTTGCCTGAAGCTGTTGATGCTGCCAGGCCAAAGGCCACTCTAGTGGACAATGAGTCAGCAGATGATGAACTCACAAACTTGAACTGGCTTCACGAAAGTACTAATCTCCTAACAAACTTCAGCTTTGGAAGCGAAGGTCTTCCAATTGTTAGTCCATTGTATGACATAGAAGGAGATGATGTGCCATCCTTTGGACCGTCGTGCTATCAGAGCCAAGAAAAAAAATCAGCAACTTCAAAGCCCCCATACTCCTTTAGTCTTCTCATTTATATGGCTATTGAACACTCTCCAAATAAGTGTTTGCCAGTCAAAGAAATTTATAGCTGGATTCTGAACCGCTTCCCATATTTTGCAACTGCACCAACTGGCTGGAAGAATTCTGTTCGACATAATCTGTCCCTGAATAAATGTTTTCAGAAAGTGGAAAGAAGCCATGGCAAGGTCAGTGTTTATGAATGTTGCTATATTTAGGGAGGTGGGGGAAAATAGGACGGAGATCTTAAAATATGAGGAAGTCAAAGGAAGACAAAAAAATAGTCAAGTCAGATTACTTCAGTTTGAACTTAATTTTATTCACCATTTGCTTTCATCTCAGATGTTTTTAAGTTTCTTCAGTATTGATATAAATCTAGCAGAATTATGTTCAGTCTACTAAAGGTACAAATTAGGTATAAATTAGGAGTTTATTATTTCCTTTTTATTTTCTTTAACTTTTAAAAATTGAAGTATAGTTAATTTACAATGTTGCATTAGTTTCAGGTATACAAAAAAGTGGTTCGATTATAATTAATTAGTTTTTTTAATATCCCAACTTTCTGTTTTTAGTTTCTGTAATGTTCTTGTTGCTGTATTTATAAATTCTTATTTGTTCAATATGACAGTGTCTGCCTTAAAATTGGAATGTGGATCTTTTACATTAGTGTAATTGATACAGTTGGATTTAAATCTGTTATTGCATTATTTAAATACTTTTAAGACATTATTCTCTTGTCTTCTGGGTAGCATAGTTTGTGATGAGAAGTCTGTTGGCATTCTTTTCTTTGTTCTTTTGTTTGTAGTTTTTTTTTCCTTACTGTCCTCAAGATTTTTATCTTTATCACTACTTTTTAGCAATTTGACTATGATGTGCCTAAGTGTGTTTTTCTTTATTTTATCCTGCCTTGGTTATTCTGACATTCTTGGATCTGTGGTTTGTTGTCATTCATTAAACTTAGAAATTTGTTTCCTCATTATCTCTTCAAATATTTCTTGTGATTCACCACCTACAATGAAAATATGTTAGACCATTTGCTGTTGTCTCACCTCTTGATTGCTCTATCCCTCTTCCTACTCTTTTTTCTTTGTTTCAGTTTGGATAATTTCTATTGATCTTTGTACAGTTTTTTTCTTTCTTGTATCCATTCTGCTGATCAGCCTAATAAAATCTTCATTTTTTTTTTTAAGTATTTTCATTTTCCTTTAAAAAGTCTCCAACTTTCTGCTAAAAATTTCCCACTAGGTCTGTTAAACAAATTAATCATAGTCACAGTGTCTGTCTGATAATTTCAATATTTGGACCATCTCTGAGTCTGGTTTTGTTAATTGTTTTGTTTCCTGCTTTTGTGTGTCACATAATTTTGCATTAAATATCAGACATTGCTTGTTAAAAAATGGTAGAAACTGGAGTAAAGAATATTTCTATCAAGAAATAGATATGACTCTACTCCTGTCAGGTTGTTAGTATGGACAGGTATTGATCAATCTAGTTAATAGTTGAGTTGGGTGGGTTTTGTGGTTGTCATAGTTACCTTTGATATACCATAGTCTTTACATTACTATGGAGAGACTGCTGATACTTTGTATTTAGTGTGAGGCCTGGAATGTCAGGTGATTTTTCTTAGCTTTTGTGCTCCACCTTTATCTGTCAGTTTGTGACACATTTAGCTTAGAAGTGGGAGGGGAGTTAAATATTTCTCTCTGTAAGCTTACTCCTCCCTTAGCAGTAGATCGTTCTTCCTTGTTACTTGGTGCAAGGTTCTTGGTGTGAACAGGATAGGTTTCTTGGTTCTTCTCCAGTTTTAGTGTCAGGCAGGCTTATTGTATGCCCGTGCCTCAAGTGTGGGACGCCCTGTCTCTTCCATGAGCAGACTCCCATCCACCCAGTGAAGTCCAGAGCTGCACTTATCAATAGCCAGAGACCTCCATGTGGCTAGTGGTTGGTATACTGGAGAGAACAAATATAGGATACTTTGTCATTGTATAAGTTCCTTTTGAACAGCACTGTTCCAGCATTCAGGCCAGTTTCTTGTCCACTCCCATCATGGTAAGTAAATGTTACCTAATATCAGTGGGAAGTTCTGGGTACAAGTGAGTGACCATTTCCCAGTGGCAGCAGATCTCTGCTTTGTATCTTTGGAGCATTTGAGCATGAGCTAATTTCCTGTCTTTCTCCACATGATGTATACTGCATTGCCTAGTATCAGTAAAGTGTGAGGATAACTGGGTTTTGTACTTTTCTTCCAACAGTAGCTGTCTTTTGCTGGTGACTGGGGTGAGGGAGGGTACTTTTTCTCTCTCTCAGTGGCAGACAGCTTTTGCTTCTTGTTTGCTTTGTCCAGGGTTTAGGCAGGTTTAGTGCATCTCCCAGAGGGACACCTGATCTTACCTTATACTCACTCAGGGCCTGGAGCATGAATGAGCTATGCCTGATATCCTTGCTCTAACCACAGACCATAGTCGGCTCAACACATCTATTTCCATCTCCAAGGGTGTCTTCCTTAGGTCTCCTTGAGTATTTTGTTTTCTTACTTTTTATCGTAACTGCCACTTTTTCCATGCTGTACCAAAAGTGAAACAGCTCTTATGTTTCATCCCTCCTCACGGATCCTGTCACACCTCAAAATCAATTCTTCTTGCAGTCTAAATTCTCAGGCTCATAAAAAATTATGGTTTTGTAGATTATTTTGGTTTTTTTCTTGTTAATCTAGGAGTGTTGTTCTTTTGTAGTTTTCTGTAACCCAAGTGGCAGCAGAAAGTTCTGATATAAAAATTCTGGAATAAAAGTTTAAAAAGCAAGTAATTAAATCTTTAGATAACTGAAGGATTTCATAGGACAGTGCTGTTCAGACTTGAAAGTATCTACTGATCATCTGGGGATCTTGTTAAAATACACATTCTTCTTCAGCAAATCTAGGATGGAGACTGAGGCTTTCTAATTTCTAACAGGCTCTGAGGTGATCCTGATGCCTCTAATCCATGAGACACCCTGGGTAGCAAGGCATTTGGACACATCATTTTCTTACGATTAAAGGAGATTGTATTAGTTATCTACTGCTATGTAATAAATTGCTATTTAACACATTCTTTACTACACATGGAATATTTATGAAGGCCAGCTATGTGCTCAGCCATTAAAAAGCCTCAGCAATTTTTAAGGATCAGTCTGTTATAGCTAGCCTCCAAGGTAGCCCCCAAATGAGCCCTGCCTTCCAGTATCTGTGCCCTTGTAGAGTCCTCCTTCAGAGAAGGCGATGGTACCCCACTCCAGTACTCTTGCCTGGAAAATCCCACGGATGGAGGAGCCTGGTAGGCTGCAGTCCATGGGGTCGCAAAGAGTCGGACACGACTGAGCGATTTCACTTTCACTTTTTACTTTTATGCATTGGAGAAGGAAATGGCAACCCACTCCAGTGTTCTCGCCTAGAGAATCCCAGGGACAGGGGAGCCTGATGGGCTGCTGTCTATGGGGTCGCACAGAGTTGGACACAACTGAAGCAACTTAGCAGCAGCAGCAGAGTCCCCCTTCACTATGGAATTTGGCTGGTTTGTGTAACCAAGAGGATATTATGGAAATGGAGTGTGCCTTTTGAATCCAGGTCATAAAAGACATGGCTTCCATCTTGGGTTCTTGGCCAGTTAGCTATATGGGAAGTCAACTGCTATATCATAAGGACATTTAAATAGCCCTGTGGAGAGACCCGTATGGCAAGGAAATCAGACTCAATATACATATGAGTAAGTCATTTTGGAAACGCATTCCCCTATCAGTCAGGCTCTCCTTTCAAATGACTGAAAGTGTTGAAAATTTTGTATGTATTCTTTCTACTATGCATCATTAGATTTTATTTTTTGAACTGTATCAGTTAATTCTTTTCTAGTTTTAGACCTATTGTATTTATGCTTATGGCAAGATATAAAAGAAACTAGTCATCAGCATTGGTTTTTAGTAGAAGGGTCTAAGGAAAGTATGGTATAATGGAAGCCAGTGAGGGTAAGTTTAAGTGTGAATGAGCAACAGTGTCAAATGTTGCAAAAAAAAAAAAAACTTGAAAATGGGGATATCCCTGGCAGTCCAGGGGTTAAAACTCCACACTTCCACTGCAGGGAGTGCAGGTCTGATATGGGTCAGGGAACTAAGATCCCACGTGCTGCATCTCACAGCCAAAAGAAAGAAGAAAAAAACTTGATTAGCATCAAGTAGCAGCCAAAAGATTAGAATTAAAAATATATGAACAGTGGTGTATTGCTAAATATTTAACAATTGGGTGAGGGTGAAGGTATCACTTTTGCCAATTTCCATGATATAAATATTTCTATCGTGGCCATTTTCAAGCTGCCAACATTATGTCATTAAGTGCAAAATTTGGACAAAAAGTGATAAATTCAAGTGAGATTGGGAGTGCTTGTGGTTTGTTTTTATTTTATTTTTTTAATAAACTACTGCTTGAATCAGTACCTCAAAATACTGATTTTTTTCCTTTTTCTACGTGCAAAAGGCAAGTAAGTTATACTCACTTCCATTAGGTTTGGCAACCTTGAAAAGCACTTTTTCTGATGAATAATTGTCTGGAGATGATAATCTCAAAAAAGAAAGCAAGATGACAAAGGTCCAGGTCAAACCACAGGTTGATACAGATACTTAGTCACCTGCTATGGCTGCTGCTTAGCTCCCTGCCCTCATCCATACCGTAGTTACCACTCTCAAAAGATAGGCCTAAGAATCTTGGCTTGTTATTTATGAATTTTAAAATCAGAAAAGCTAGACAAGGTGTTTTTGTTTTGTTTTTATGTTTTGAACATTAACATTGAAGTCTTAAAATCTGCTTTTCGAACTTTGTTATAAAAGCCAGACTAAAATATTTAATGTGAGAATTTAGCTGGGGAACGTGAAATCATAAGTTTTGCCTGTACAATTTCAGGCTGTACATTTTCGTAGTGTGATTTGCTTCAATAGCTGAATCCCAAGAAATGAAGTCGTGCAAGCCACCATTGAAAATTCACACTATGAGCAAGAATTATGAATGCCCTTTTAAATTCAGTGGTTCTAAAAACCACTGAAAAAGGTAGTCAAGGGGGGGAAATATTAAAATGTACAGTGCAGGTACATGAAAACATTCCAGGAATAGTGAACTTTGTTTCTTCCAATGTTCTTTACAACTTCCATTAAGATAAATCTTAAAAGTTCAAGTCTCAGTATATTCCTTATTTCTTCAGAACCTTCAGTGGTTCTTTACCAAATATGTCCAAAAGCCTTAGAGTTTCAAAATGCAAAATAGTACATGAGAGAATGCACATTTCCTGTTTCCACTGCACAAAAAAGCATTTCTTGTAATAGTCATATTCACTTTAAAATAATACTTCTTAAACTCTTTAGTATTTGTGTTCTATCATCTAAGCACAACAATAAAGAGACATAGTTTTTAACTGAGACTTAGATTTAAAAATAAGTTTTTTGCTTTAGACTCTAAAACATAGATTAGCAAATACATAATTCTATCTTGTTACTGATAGTTTGTGAACAGGCTCAGTGAACGGAAGTGCTGCCATGGTAACACAAAACAGACGGTTATTTGGAGACCTTACTCAAGATACTTAAATGCCCTGAACTGCAAGTTTTCAGTACTAGTGCTTCCAATTTGCTGTTTCAAGGAAATACCAATTCTTCTGTGATCAAAACAATTTGCAGTTCTCTCACAATAGAATTTTAAAAGTAGATTTATGAACCAAACAGTTTCTAGGAGTATAATCTCAGGAATACCAAGATAGAACATGGTTAGAATCATTAAAATAATTGTCTTAGTCTATATATGAAAAATAATTTATGTATTTCTTTTCTATATGAAACTGAAGTGGTTTGGGGACAAAGGATGTTGTGGGTGCTATCACTTTTAAAGTTTTATTTCTCTATCTTCAGAATACACTTACCACTTAGGCCAAGTGATTGGAATTACATCTAATTTAAGATGGGATGGTCCATCACTTAATTCTAAAATACATGGGTAGAAATTTGACTTCCTTTGGAAAAAACTTAAAATTTCAATGTAGTTCATGTGATATCTTGCTGCCACAGGCCAGAAAAAGTTTCATCTGATAGTATGGTACGTTACTTTCTGTATTACAGTATGATATGACACCATGGTTTTTCTTGTCCAATATATTTAAGTTGCTGGGATGTTAAAAACTGCCTTACACTCAATTACCATACTTTTCCTCACACGAAAGTGTTTTTCCCTTATCAGTTTAATTCTTGTTTATTTCTAACTTTTGTCTCATTTCAAAATTAATTAATTTTTGTTCTTATTGTTTATGTTTTTAAAAGTCCTTCATCTCTTAGAAGAAAAGAATAGGAACATAAACTGACTTTCTGCCATTTTCAGTATAACCTCTTGTATTCATTTACTTTGCAGCTCTGTCACTTACATAAAAATTTTCTTATTTGAATCTCATCACAACTCAGTGAAGTGGTCTGTTTTTTTACAGATAAAATATGAATTAGAGGACAGATAGAGATTAAATTATTAGTCCAATGTCAGTAGCCAGTCAGTAAGCAGTGTTTTAATATTTCACTTTTAAAACCTGTGAAACCATTCTTTCATTATACTGTTCTGCTATAGTAGTTATGACATGATATTCAGAGATTAAAAAAAAACCTCAGTAATAGACTAATGTTACTTTGAAAACAGTTCAGGAAATGGAAGCACCCTGGAATTCATCATATTAAATCTTCAGCAATCATAATAGCTTACATCATATGGGATTTTATACAAGCAGAAAGGAGCAGGGGTCAGTTTTACTGTTGTCTAGATAATTGTTAATGTTGTGAGGTATAATTCAAATTTTCAGAAGGGGTTTTTGAAATAGAAAAGATGTAAAAACAAAAATTAGTAGCAGTTTGAATCTCACTAATCTTGTGAGGAAATTTTGTACACCATGGTGAGAAGGGTTCAGGTTATACCTTATATTTAACTTTTGATATTTATATCTTCAAAAGATTAAATATCTTCAAAAATATTTATTAAAATTTAATGTCAGTATCTAGTGGAATAGAAGCAGAAAAACAAATTATTGGAGAATAAAACAATGATATTAGACTGGAAGAAAGAGGAACAGTTTTTAAAACTGCAAAGAAAATGAACATAAAACATAACAATTGTAGTATTTGGTATTAAGGGCTTATGTCCAGAAGGTACTGTTTTATATGTATTTTGAGCATACTAATACACAGAGAACCATAGATATTTTTCTAAAGGTTACACAGCTGTTAAGTGACAGAGCCAGGTTTCCAAAGGTAGGTATTGTACTCTTCTTCAAGGCTTGTACTCTTAACTTCTGTGCAAGTGGTGTTTAGCTCTGGGGAAGTGGGATGAGTTTGCAGTTGAACCTCCTCCTTGCATGACTGTGGGCTTCTATATGTAAGCTGTGGGTCCATGTGGTACATTTGTAGGGATGTTCTTCTAGTCAAACTGTTCAGGTTGGTAGATAGGGATGGATGTTCAGCTAAAGAAACAGGATAGATGTATCCTTAAGGAAGAGTTAGCAGGTGATGTTACAGCTCCTGAAATCCTTCAGTTATTTCATTTAACTAGCTCAACTAATGTCTGTGCATTTGACCACATCCACTTAGTTTTTATGTTTTTCTTATGCCCTTTGCAATCTGTAATTATAGTTTGGATATCTTTTTAAATTCAAGAGCATTTGTAAATTTCCAAGTGGTCAGAGAATTTTGCAGTTGGGTTTTTTTTTTTTTTTTCCTTTTTGCACTAGAGTGACCTTTAAATAAGATTTATTTTTCTTCATGGTCTAATCAATGTTTGTAGTTTTTTCTACCAAAAAAAAACCACATTTCTCAGTGTTAACATTAGGAAAGTATATTCTGTAAGAATTCATCAGTTACATCAGTGTTTTTAATACAAAACAGGTTTAAATAAAGCAAGACTATTTAGAACCCCCTCATAGCTCAATCAGTAAAGAATCTGCCTGCAATGCAGAAGACCCAGGTTCGATTCCTGGGTTGGGAAGATCCCCTGGAGAAGGAAATGGCAACCCGCTCCAGTGTTCTGGCCTGAAGAATCCCCATGGACAGAGGACCCTGTCAGGCTACAGTCCATGGGGTCCCAAGAGTCGGACATGACTTAGCAACTAAACCACCATCGATCTGCTAATATGTAGTGTGACCTTCTAAGAAGAAAGGAGGTAAAACATGCAGCATTTTTCAAACCTCTTTGAAGGAATTATCTCCTGGTCTGGCCTTTCCCCTGCACATTAGATCATTTTAGTGATATTCTTCAGGTATATTGTCTGCTTACCTTCCTGGTGAGCTGTTCCTTCATATTAGAGGAACTGTGGAGCAGGCAAGCCATTCTTTGAGTCATCTCTCATTTGCCATTTAGTGGGCACTTCTCTTTATATTTTCTCTAGTTTCCAATAAACATACATTTCTATTATTTTTAGATTCTTATGACTATTTCCATGAAATCTGGGCTTGTGTACCCTTTACCTTATTATCCAAAAGGCCCTCAAATGTTGTAACTTAACCATATTGAGGATAGGGATGGTACTTATTCCTCTTTTTTACCTTTTACAAGAGTCTTTTCCATCCCTCAGTTTTTTATTTTACTCTTTGAGACTTTTGCCATCTCTTCATTAAATTGTTTGCTTTGAATTTAAGCAGTTTAAATGGGAAAATAAATACTAGTGTTAATGCCATAAAAATAATTATTTTTGGATGCATCACCCAGTATCATATTGTTTAGCACTTTGGGGGGAATGACCACCTAATTGAAGGGCCATCATGCATAGCCCTTCATGCTGTTCTCTGCATAGCTTGGTGTTGTATCATTCTCACAAACTGTGATGCAAATGTGAATGGTGTGTCCTAGAGTGTTGTGGTCTTGTGGCCCTATGCACCATGCACTGTGCAGAGTACTCTACGTGTAATTAAATCTATGGAACAACCCTGTGAGGTAGCTACTATTATTATCCGTACCTTCCAAATACGGGAATAATGACCCAGAGAAATAGAAGTTAGTTAACCTTCCTAAAGTTACGCAGCGGGTAAATGGCAGAGCTGGAGATAGGAACCCAGGCTGTCTGCCTCCAGGGCTTTTAATCACACAGTTCATTGCTGGCAAGTTTACTTAAGTGTTTGCATTGTATTCAAAAGGTGCTATTGGGTTTTGTGTCCCCACACATTTATGAAAGACATTCAGACACTTTTTGTGTCTGATTCCAGATTACTAATTCTTATGTAATTTATTTTAGGTTAATGGAAAAGGTTCCTTATGGTGTGTTGATCCAGAATATAAACCCAACCTTATGCAGGCACTGAAGAAGCAACCTTTCTCCTCAAAATCCACATTTTACAGCCCTCCTGCGTCACCACAAAGGTACAAGATCTAAGATGTAAATGTCAGTGGCAATATGTAAGATTTCATTATATGAGATGGAATAACTTAAAGTTGTGGGGTTTTTTTCATCTTTTTTTTTTTTTTCGAATTACATAGAGAATTATTTACTGATAAGACATTAGACTAAGGCATTTTTACTTATTAGGAACCAAGATGTTGGGTAATTGAGAGCATAAATTCTGCAAAATGTATTAATAATTAATAATGTATTCTAACTAAACTCTGAAGATAGTGATAATATGAATTCAGGTATAACCTGAAACCTTTTTGTAAAGATTAGATCATTTACATTGTCTGCAGTACTAATACTGACCTAAAGACACAAGAAAATAGAAGTATATTTAAAATTTTTGAAATAAGGTAGTTTGTTTGCAGCATTTATATATACACTTATATTCATTTTTCTATTTTAAGATTTTTTCCCTTCATAGCATGTTTAATATTTGAAAATTATGTTCAAGTCTCAAATTTTTAAATGTCAAGTAAAATAATGCTTTGGATTTTTATTTGATTTGTTTCTGTTGGCAAATATACTTTTCCTTGGCCTTTTGTTTTCTCAGTCATCATTAAATTGATCTTAAAGCTTTCCCATTTTAAGTCAAATCTGAAAATGATGACTTTAAATCTGACTATTGCCTTTGAAAGAAGCCTTTAGAATCTTTATTTTTAAATTCTATTATATATATTCATTTGAGTTGAAAATGACAGTTTTGTCAAAATACTTTTAAGGGTAGTCTATAAAAAGTTTTTTAAAGCTTTTTAGTAAAATAATTGAAAAATTTGAAACATTCACAAAAGTAGAAGAGTGAACTCCCATTTGCAGCAGTTACTAACATTTCATGTAGTGTTTAAGGAATTAAATTATATAACTTTTAGAGGAGTGTTTGTAGCTGATAAGTTTTAAAAATTAGCCTAAAGTTGAAATTTCAGCAATATATATACATACATACTTATTGAGATTTAAGCTTATTTACCATATTAGTAGATTAGAAGGATCATTGTGACAAGAACTAGTTTATCCTTATGAAATGAAACTCTGAAAAGATGTTATCAGAGTTTATATTCTCATTGTTTGGGAGTTGATACTTTCTTTAGTATTGGTGCTTATGAGATGTCCTAGTTTAAAAGAACAGTAGTTGGGAAATTAATGGTAAGTTCTGTTGATACTGCTTTTATGTTTTATTTAGCAATGCTATTTTTTATTAAAAATTAAATGGGAGAATTGGCACACTTTTTTTGTATACCATCAAAAATACACTTTTCTGTGCCTTTGATATGATATATTTTCATGTTTTCATTTTTTATATGTTTAAATGTTAAAGATGATTTTGTGGCTTAAAAACAGGTAAACAGCAGCATAGAGGTTGTAATCTTCGACTTTAAAATATTTTTAGAAATATTTTCTCTTTGTTATTGTTGGACAGAATGACAGTTCCATCTGACATGCCTTTGTGTAGCCCTTTCATGCCATAATTGGTTAAGTCTGAGGAAGAGAATGAACTATATAGTGTATATGAAACTGTGACTAAGAAATAGACTAATTTAGTTAGCCAAACAGATTTTTTTTTTTAAATACTATCACAAATTCCAAAGAAGAGGAAAGTTTGTTCCAAAAATATTTAAAAATTTTTGAAATTAAAAAAAAGAAACTGCTGGTCTCTTTTTCATAAATATAGAAATTTTGATTTGTAATTGATATTTTTAATTAAATCAGGAACTTTTTTTTTTTTTGTCATTACCATACAGTCTTCTTTAAACATTGTTTTGATAAACACTTTCATTTCTGTAGTAACACCTATATTAATATCTTATCAAACTTAAGCATCCAGTGTAGAATCAAACAGTAACTATTATGTATTGTCTGTTGTTCTGGGCATTTTAAGTTTAATGTTCTTATTTAATTATCACAACAACCCTATGTGGGAGTTTTAATTATTCCTGTTTTACAGATGAAGAAACTAAAGGGTTAATTATTTTGCCTAAGAACGCCCAAATAGTTGTGATTTAAACTTGGATCTTATACTCTTTCTGCTTTGGCAGACTCTTGCTAAACTGAATAGTATTAGCAAAGAAAACAAGGTAAAAACTTTTTTATTGTACAAACTAGTTGTATTTGTAACTAAGTTTTATAAAATGTGAAATAAAGTTTTTTTTTAATAAGTATGCTTGTCTTATCTCTTTTTTCAGTGGTTCTTTATCACCTCATTACTTAAGCTCTGTACTCAAGCAGAACCAGGTGCGAACTCTCAAAGGTATGTGAAAGATCAGTATTTTAAATCATAAGAACTCAGGTTAAAATCAGAATTTTTATTTAATTATTTTTTAATTATAAAAATATTGCCTGTTTATTATAGAAGGTTTAGAAAATAAAAAACATTTATAAAAAAGAAACTAAAACTTACCCTTTATTCTGCTGTTAACTTTTTAATTGGGCTATACTGGATGTACAATATTGTATGTTTCAGGTGTACAACATAGTTATTCACAGTTTTTCAGGTTATACCCCATTTATAATTATAAAATATCGACTGTATTCCGTGTGTTGTACAGTATGTTCTTGAAGCTTAGTTATTTTTTACATAGTAGTTTATACCTCTTAATCTCTTACCCTATCTATCTTGCCCCTCTGCTGTTAACATTTTTAATATGATTGCTTTGGTCCTTTTTATGCCTTACACGAGAGTAGATATGTTTGTATGCATGCCCATACATGCACATACCACCCACCACCTCCCAAACACACTCTTTCTCCAGGTACTTGGATTATACTGTGTATACTATTTCATATCCCTGTTTTCATTTCCTTTTATTGTATACTTTTCCTTGAAAATAGGGAAATATTTCTTAGTAATGCAGTAAGTACCAAATCATCTTTTCAAGTCTGTCGGACTAGAATAGTTGACAGACTATGGCCCGTGGCCAAGTCTGGCTGCCACTCTTTCTGTTATGGCCTTGGAGTTAGGGATGGCTTTACATAATTATTTTATAGATTAGGTGTACTGCTGCTGCTACTTCTAAGTTGCGTCAGTCGTGTCCAACTCTGTGCTACCCCAGAGACAGCAGCCCACCAGGCTTCCCCGTCCCTGGGATTCTCCAGGCAAGAACACTGGAGTGGGTTGCCATTTCCTCCTCCAATGCATGAAAGTGAAAAGTGAAAGTGAAGTCGCTCAGTCGTGTCCGACTCTTAGCGACCCCATGGACTGCAGCCCACCAGGCTCCTCCGTCCATGGGATTTTTCCAGGCAAGAGTGCTGGAGTGGGGTGCCATTGCCTTCTCCAAGATTAGGTGGAAAGAACTATAATTTAGGAAGAAAGCAGTAAGCTTTCAAAACTAACTTTTGAACTTGGCTGACATTTAAAAAGTAGATAAAAATTTTGAATTAGTTGTTTTTTCCTCTACTCAAAGTTAATATTATAGGTTAGTGATATACTAACAAAAGTTTTCCTCACATTGCTGCTTTGGAGCTTGCAGATGTTACTCTGACCTATAAAAATAAAAATTATCAGATGAAAAGCCTCTCTGTGTATCAGAGACATTTGGCTCTTTAAAACTACACTAAGCCAAGCCTAGGAAACATATGATGATGGTCTGTAAAAATAAGGGAGGGAAAGAATGTGAAAAGCTTAAGAGAACTCTGCAGAGAAGTTAATGGAATTAGTCTGCTTCAGATAATATTGTGACTGAACATAAGGCAAGTACCCATTTTCCTGTTACCTACATGAGTAAATGTGCTCTCTTTATGTTTTGGTATTGCTGATACTTCCTTTTTCTTTTTATTACTTCAGTAAATTCTGACCCTTAGTCTTTTAAGCTTTAGCTCATATGCACATTTTGAGAACATTTTCTGTCTTGAATTCTGGGGTTTATTTAGAATTTCTTCTGGTTCTTGTTCTATTCCATCCAAATTCTGCTTCTTCCTTTGGGGATCAGCTTCCACAAGGAGAGCATAGGTATTTTTTCATCTAATGAGTTGTATGTATTATCCATCATCTCTCATACAAATGTTTTAGGAGAAAAATGAAATACTGTACCACACAAAAACTTTAAGAAATTTTATATTTAAATCAGGTTGATTTAGCACATATACATAGACTCTGAGGAAATTTGCTTTTTCTTAACTCTTGATATCTTTTTTCTAGGGAAAAAGTTTGAAAAAATATAGCAATAAATTGATTAAACTTTCAAGTACTTGTTGAATTCATCCATTTTGCTAATCACTGAATTCTGGGTGCCTTGGGATATGCAGAAAGAGACCCAGGCCCTAGTCTCAGAAAATATACTGTCTAATTGAAGAATTAATTCATGTTTAATTGATTAGAATTGTACAGAATACACTGGGAGAAAAGGAAGTGGGTGGCAAATTAAGCTTAGAGGTAGGACGGAAAAGGCCTCTTTGAGAAGAAAGTGTGATGCCTGAGCTCTGGGCCTCAAAAGTTGGACAGATACTTAACCTTGGTTAGAGGTTTGGTCTGGGACAGTTGCTAGGAACTGCAGGTTGGTAAGCATGGCTGAAACCTAAGAGCACAGAAGACTAAGTAGCCTTGGTCCTGTAGCTATAGATGTGATCGTTTAGCATGGGCAAGGCAAATGAAAAAGTTTAAGCAGGCATTAGCCAAATCAATGGAGAAGGAAATGGCAACCCACTCCACTGTTCTTGCCTGGAGAATCCCAAGGACGACGGAGCCTGGTGGGCTGCCATCTTTGGGGTTGCACAGAGTCGGACACGACTGAAGTGACTTAGCAGCAACAGCAGCCAAATCAAGCAGAGCTTCTTTAGTATAATGAGTTGGAACTTCTTCCTGTAACTGTAACATTAGTTTACATTGAGTTCCTGACTATGGTGTTTTGCTTGCATTATTTCATTTAATTCTTACAACAACTCTTTGAGGTTTTGTTACCCTCTTTTACAAATAAAGAAAGTGAACTTTGGAGAGATTAAGTAACTTTCTTAAGGTTACACAACTAGTAAATGGTATAGAAGGAACTCTGATTTCAGAGCCTGCACTCCTACCAGATATGAGAAGTTAGGGGAACTACTGAAGGTCTTTAAAGAATAAGGTGACATTGTCAGTTTTGTGTTTTGTAAATATCACTGAAATTTCACTGTTGGCTCTAACTTTGTTGTTGTTGTTCAGTTGCTCAGCCATATCCAACTCTGCGACCCCCTGGACTGCTGCATGCTAGGCTTCCCTGTCCTTCTCCATTTCTCAGAGTTTGCCCAAATCATGTTCATTGAGTCAGTGATGCCATCCAACCATCTCATCCTCTGTCATCCTCTTCTCCTCCTGCCTTCAGTATTTCCCAGCATCAGAGTCTTTTCAAATGAGTCAGTTCTTCACATCAGGTGGCCAAAGTATTGGAGCTTCAGCTTCAGCGTCAGTCCTTCCAATGAAAATTCAGGACTGATTTCCTTTAGGATTGACTGGTTGGATCTCCTTGCAGTCCAAGGGATTCTCAAGAGTCTTCTCCAACACCACAGTTTGAAAGCATCAGTTCTTCAGCACTCAGCCTTCTTTATGGTCCAACTCTCACATTGGTACATGACTACTGGAAAAACCATAGCTTTGACTATATGGACCTTTGTCGACAAAGTAATATCTCTGCTTTTTAATATGCTGTCTAGGTTGGTCATAGCTTTTCTTCCAAGGAGCAAGCGTCCTTTAATTTCTTGGCTGCAGTCACTGTCCACAGTGACTTTGGAGCCCAAGAGTCGATATAAAATTCATCTGTCACTTCATAGAATTATCCTTTTTAAAGTCTCCTCTGTTTTGCTCATCTGGCCAATAGCAATGTTACAGTATTGTATAACAGGCAGCAGGAGGCAGAGAAATCTCATACTGAGATAGCAGAACAAAACTTTTTTTGGTCAATATTTTGATTTGGTGTGGGTTTGTAGTAAATTCATGTGTTGAAAAATATTTATTGAGTGCACTTGTATGCTAGTCACTGCTCTAGGCACCAAGGATGCATCAGTGAACAAAGAAGACAAAAATGGAACCATATTCTAATTAGTAAATTTTAGTATTTATACTTAAGCACTAAAGTATATGTAGCGTATTACAAGCAAGTATAAAATTCAGATAGTTAATGATGAAGGTAGGAACTAAATGCAAATCTAAGTTCAAATTTAAGTTTACAAATTTGCACAATTTGTATCTTAATTAAAGTGAAAGTAAACTGGTACTTCAGACAGCTTCAGGTACTAGTAATTTATTGAAATCACTCTCCTACTTTTAAGAATCATGAGAAACAGCTTCCTTGTTTGGATGCTCTGTAATTGTGTATACTGGTTTTGATAAAGGCAGTAAATCCTGCTGTAGTTGATACTTGGCTTATAATCATTTAAATTCTGCCACTGTGGTTCTTATATCGTTCCTTAAGCAAATGGACTGAGAATCAGGTAATAGAAACTTGTCTTATTATAACTCTTACTTTCACATAGTTAAAACTGATGTCTTTTTAATTTTCTCTCAATTATTGTTAATAATTTCTTAGCATCAAGGCTAAGAAAATATAAACTAGGAAGAACAAGTTAACAGTTTTGACAGAGATTTATTTGAACCAGTTATTAAATCAGTAGCATATTTTGAACTCTAGTCAGAACTATTGGAGAAGGCAATGGCACCCCACTCCAGTACTCTTGCCTGGAAAATCCCATGGATGGAGGAGCCTGGTGGGCTACAGTCCATGGGGTCTCTGAGAGTCAGACATGACTGAGCAACTTCACTTTCACTTTTCACTTTCATGCATTGGAGAAGGAAATGGCATCCCACTCCAGTGTTCTTGCCTGGAGAATCCCAGGGATGGGGGAGCCTGGTGGGTTGCCGCCTCTGGGGTCGCACAGAATCGGACATGACTGAAGTGACTTAGCAGCAGCAGCAGCAGCAGCAGTCAGAACTATGAAGGATAAAAAGGGAACTATTTAATGCTGTTTAATATGACTTATAACAGGTTATTTTTGTTATTATTTAACTTACTGTTTGGATGGCTCTCATGGCTCTAATGACAAATGACTTTAAGCTGGAAGTGAATTATTGGATTAAATAGTGTCAGAGAAAATATATACAAAAGACTTTATAAAAAAATGAAATTTTCATTCTGAATATGTTAGATAATACAGCTAATAATATGTTTATTGAGAACACAGAGCCATCTTTAAAATCGCAAAAGGTATTGAGTTGACCAAAAAGTTTTTTTGGATTTTTCAGTAAGATGTTATGGAAAAACCTGAACAAACCAACCCTATACTTATTAATGAAAAAAAATTATAAACATAAACATTATAAACAATATAAGAAAAACATTATAAAGTGTTTTCAGCTGTGACAATAAGTAAGTCTTAAGTTTAATTGTAATACCAAAACTGATTTGGTACTATAAATAAGAATTGTAAAATCTACACAGTTTTGTTGCTTTTGTTCCAGGAAGTTCAAGAATGTACTTTGGACAAATCATTGATAATTAGGTGGTAGTGGTGTTTATTGAAGTATAGTTGATTTACAGTGTTGGATAGGAGACTTCCCTGGTGGTTCATGGTATTGGAAGTGGTTCACACTTCCAATACCATGTTGGATAATCAGGTGTTTTTGATTACCAGATGGAATCATTTCTCTAGTGCTTATTTTAACATTGAAGTTAAACTTTTTTTGAGGTAATTGAGAAGATGTTGTGGGAAGCATATTTAGCGAATGTTCTAAATCAAACAAAGTCAGATGTAGATAAAATCCTTTCGCAAAGAAGTAATTTCATGTTGGACTATTCAAACTAATTTGGCTTAACAAATTCCTATAAGAATTTGTATTCAAAGAACAATTTTCCTGTCATTTCTACTGTTACAGAAAGTGAAAGTATTAGTTGCTCAATTGTATCTGACTCTTTGAGACCCCATGGACTATCGCCCTCCAGGCTCCTCTGTCCATGGAATTCTCCAGGCAAGAATATGGAGTGGGTTACCTTTCCCTTCTCCAAGGGATCTTTCCAACCCAGGGATCGAAACCCAATCTCCTGCATTGTGGGCAAGATTCTTAACCTTCTGAGCCACCAGAGAAGCCCCTATACACACTATAAAGATATACTAATTTTTAAAGTTAAAAATCTTTTATAGGTGCTTCATTTACAAGATTAATAAATTTCCTGAAATTGTTTACTTGTTATAATGCATTTCAGTATTAGATTCTTTCCCTCACCACCATTCCCCCTTTTAAAAAAAAAAAAAAAAGGTTTTTTGTTTTTTATTGAAAGAAAACAAAATCATTCCATGGAGCAGAAGTCTCTCTGTTAGTATCATGCCAGGCAGGTTGCGCCCTGCACACTGGACACCCGGCTGAGACAGTGATGGGCTGATTTCGGAAGGACTGGACCACACCCAGTCCTCAAGCTGTGTGCCCTGGTTTACGAAGCATTCACCTGCAGGCCAGTTGCTTTTTTTCCAGTTCACACAGAGATACAATATGGGCTAGAGCTCTACTAGCTTTTTTTCTTTAAAGACATGTTAGAATACTGAACTCTATCATAATCAAGTCTCATTCTAAAAGATGGGAATTGGAGAGGTCTTTGTTTTATTAGCGTCTATGGCTGTGGCATGTGGGAATCATTGATTCAAGTTCTTCTTAACTTGATTTCTTTTTTTTTTTTTTTCTGCCTGAAATGCTTTATCTTTGAATATCTTCATGGTTTCCTTTCTTTCACCTTCCTGAGGTTTTTGCTCAACTATTACCTTTCCTTGAGGCCTTCCCTAACCTCTGTATTTAAAGTTGCAACTACCTTTCCCCACATTCTCTGTCTTCCTTCCCTCCAATTTTCTTCTCCCTAGTGTTTATCTCTCAGAAGTTGTATTTCTTTGTGTTCTGAGAGTCAGGGATTTTCCTGTTTTGTTTTCAGCCTGGAGTGTGAGATAGGACACTCAATTTATTGAATGAGTAACAAAATAGAGAATTTCCGTTATACTCAATAATTTCCTGCAAAATTTCCTACTCTAATTATAGATACTTGGTAAATTTTGAGGGATGATGAGATTACAAATCGAAGGCCTAGATTCTGGAGGTAGACTGCACAGGTTTAAATCCCATCTCTATCGTTCCTAGAGATCCCTCTTTGTCCATTTTCTCATCTTTAAGATGGAAATACTAATAGTACCACATCATAAACTTATGAGAGTGAGATGAGTTAATAATACTTAGAACATGTCAAGGGTTTAGTAATTTGGTGATAATCAGCTTAATCTAAAGAAAGGAGATTTGGCAGAGATACAATATATTCTTCACTCATTTATCAGGGAACTACTGTTTGTTCCAGGTATTATGGAATATAGAGAATAAGACATGATTCTTACCTTAAGGGAGCTGACAGTCTAATTGGAAATAATTCATATAGAAACTCTGATTAATGAGATTGCACTTTATTCAAGGGAGAAGAATATGTGCTTTCTCATAGCAACAATCTTCTGATTTACTTAAACCTATTTTTTAAGGTCATAACATTTCCTGCCTTTACAGAGTTTGTGGTCAAGATGAGGAGGAAACAAGTCACTATCCATATGGCTTTATTATCTAAGACAATTTTATAATTAGATATTATAAATAAAATAAGATTTGGGGATAATAAAAATTTTCCAACTTTGAGGCAGAAATGGAATGTTTTTGAGTCTTGTTTTAAACCTATCCTTTATAATTAAAGGATATATAAATTATATAAATTATCCTTTATAACCTATCTTTTAAAATTTGTAAACATTTTCTAACTTTTCCTTCACATTTTAGATTGTACCATTTTACTTTTATTCGATTACGGTTATAAAGGCTAACAGATTGCCAGGATGTAGAGGAACTGCTAGTGCAAAAGTAGATATGAGAGCGTAATGACCTCTGGAATAGAACCTGCTGGTTTTACCAGCCTATTAAAATCCATTTTTCTAATGGAATATCCATAATTGTAGTACTTATAGGCTTGCATGTGATTATGACTAAAGACAGTGCTAATATTTATGTGTGTTCTTAGCTAATTTAATCTGTTTAAGGGCAGTCCTTATTGAAATGCAGGTCGGGTTCTTATTTTCATTGTGAATAATTAAAGAGGAAAACTTTCATTATCTCTGCTGCTGCTGCTGCTGCTGCTGCTAAGTCGCTTCAGTCGTGTCTGACTCTGTGCGACCCCAGAGATGGCAGCCTACCAGGCTCCTCTGTCCCTGGGATTCTCCAGGCAAGAACACTGGAGTGGGTTGCCATTTCCTTCTCCAGTACAGGAAAGTGAAAAGTGAAAGTGAAGTCGCTCAGTCGTGTCCAACTCTTAGCGACCCCATGGACTGCAGCCTACCAGGCTCCTCCGTCCATGGGATTTTCCAGGAAAGAGTACTGGAGTGGGGTGCCATCGCCTTCTCATTATCTCTAGTGCCTCTCAATTCTCCTTTATAAAATATTGTTCATAATTTTAAATGAACAAAAGTAGATAACAAAATAATAAGTCTTGTTTTGTACATTTATTTGTATGTGTTTGTGTCTTTGTATATATATGATATCTATATATATGTGTGTGTATAATTTACATATGTTATATACATTATGCATTTTTTTGTAAGTAGAAAATACACCAAAACCTTAATGTTGGTTACCTTTGGGTACATGCATATACTATAATAGCCTCTTTTTTATAAAGAACATTAATATTATCACTCTTTTCCTTTTTTAGAATCTGATATTGATGCTGCCACTGCAATGATGCTTTTAAATACTTCTATAGAACAAGGAATTTTGGAATGTAAGAAATCATGCTTTTCTTTTTTGTGAGCACCTTTCACATGTCATTTAGGACAGGCAAAATTACTTCTTTCTAACTAGGTCGTATTTTCATCTGAATAACTTAGTTTCTGTTTTATTTTCTTTTAATTTATGTGAGGAGTTGTGAAATTGAGGTTAATGCTATGATACTTCTTGTTACATTGACCAATAAATGAAGAAATAAATATCATGTTTAGAAATTAAGCTTAAAGATTTAAAAGTGAAGATGGAGATGTCCCTGGTGGTCCAGTGGACAAGACTCTGCTCCCAGTGCAGGGGACCCAGGTTCAATCCCTGGTTAGGGAACTAGATCCCATATGCTGCAACAAAAGATCTCACATGCCACAACGAAAGGCTGAAGATCCCACATTCTGCAGCTAAGACCTGGTGCAGCCAAATAAATACATAAAAATAAATATTTTTAAGAAATGAATAAAAGTAAAAATGAAGCTATGAATAAGAAAACATAGTATGCTTATAACCTTGAAATGAGAAAAGCTATCTTTGACATACAAAGTGCAAAATCCATAAAAGCTTGTGTAAATTTAATTAGACATCAAACTCTTATTTAGAGTTCTGACGACAGCAGATACCTGTAAGAAAAGTAACACAAGCATAGTACTGGGATGACATATTTCTTCACTGTATATAGCAGACAAAGGAATAATGTTGAGTATACATATGTGCACAACATAAAAAGATTCTGTAGGTAAGAAATAAGGAAACGGTTCAATAAAATATATGAATAGCTAGGCCTCAGAGGAGGAAATATACAGATGGATAGCACACATTTGAAAAGATACAGCTTCTCTAGAAATCAAGGAGATGCAAAATGAAACAATATTGAGATAATATCTTTTTGTCATAAGATTATGAAAAATTAAAACGATTGATAATATTAGAGGTTAAGTATAGGAACTGGGTGTTGTCACACAAAGGATATAAATTTATACAACTATTTTGGAAGGTAATTTGGAAACACCAACTAAAATTTAAAATGTATGTATTTTTTACTTAGTAATTCTGTTTCTTTTTATCTCTCCTAGAAAAATTCCATATGTGTAAGAAAAAGCATGTAGAGGATTTTCATTGCAGTATTACTTGTAATAGTTAAAAACTGGCAACAACCTAAATATCAACAAGTAAATTGTTAGCTAACCAGTGACACATTAATATTGAGGCATTTTCTACAAGCAGCTTGAAATAATTGTATTTTCCATGGGAAGGTCAAGACATACCATTAAATGGTTTAAAAATATTTTAGATTGATTCCTACAGGATGATGGTCTGCATAAAATTTAAAGACCCACGAAACATCACCAGTCTAAAGCACTTATTCAGGAGTGATATAATAGTTTTAAATGGCCTGTTTCTGCAGTCAGATGCATTTGATTTACTGATGGAAGCTTTATTTTCCACAGGTGAGAAGCCTCTGCCTCTTAAAACAGCAATGCAAAAAAAGAGGAGTTATAGCAATGCATTCAATCATTCCAGTGCTATGCGATTACATGAGAGTGATTCTTTAGCCACCAGCATTGACCCAAAAGAAGACCACAATTACAGTGCAAGTAGCATGGCAGCACAGCGTTGTGCGTCCAGGTCTAGTGTGTCTTCTCTGTCTTCTGTGGATGAGGTGTATGAATTTATCCCAAAGAGTAGCCATGTAGGAAGTGATGGCAGTGAAGGATTTCGCAGTGAAGAAGACACAGACGTTGATTATGAAGATGATCCACTTGGAGACAGTGGCTATGCATCGCAGGCTTGTGCAGATACCACTGAAAAGGGGCAGCCAGACAAAAAGATGCGAAAACAAGCATGTCAAGAAATTGATGAGGAGCTCAAAGAGGCAGCTGGATCTCTGCTTCACCTTGCTGGTATTCGTACATGTCTAGGTTCTCTAATAAGTACTGCAAAGACACAGAATCAAAAGCAGCGGAAAAAATAGAAATACTTACTAGTGTGAAATTATTTTTAAATGTGGCAATACTCTTCTACTTAATTCTTTACAAGGGATATCAAAGCCATAATGGACTTCTTTTGGTTTAGGGTGGGGGAGGGGTGCTAATTGTTTATTTCAAAATATTTTTGTTTTTTGAATTTTTATTAAATAGTTGCTGTTAGGATCATGCCCAATCATCAATATGATGTGAAATCCTAAATGCATAATTTTTGTGATAAGTGTCTTCAAGATTGGAAATTTTATGTTAAAAAAAAAAAAAGGTCCCAAGCCTCTGTCTTAAACTTGTAGGGAAGTCTTTTGTTCTGTTAATATGTCCAAGTGTAAGAACTGGCAACTCTAACTTTTTTTTTCATTTTCTTTTCCTATCTGTAATTAACTATAGTTGCCAATCCAGCTAGAAATTTTGCTGCTTTCTTTCTCCCATACTCCTCTCTTGACACGTGTAATCCAGTAGGATGAGATTTGAATATTTTATTTTGTCTTAATTTTTGTTTTTAATTATTTTTTGTTGACACATGAACAAAGTTGAATGTAAGTTGGAAAAGATCCTAAATGTCCAGAAAGTTCCTTTTGCATAATCGGCAAAGAGATAGCAAAAAGTTCTAAGATTTAGAAAAGGCAATTTTGTGATGTAATTTATTCTAAGAACTTCAGTTTCTGTTACAATATTATTTTTTTCAAATTTTTTAACTTCCGAGATATTCCATAGTGTTTATTGGAGCCATTTATTGCAGCCAAAGTGCTTTGCAACCATTATTTTGATTTTAGCCACTAGCTGTCTTTGCTGAGGAGAAAGTATCCAATGAAAGGATATAGCCATGGAGTCTCATTTAGGCACACTTTTGCAATAAGAGGATCTTTCATTGGCTTGTTAAATGTACTGCATTCTGAAAATTACATGAATGGAGTGTAATCTAATATAAACATTTGAATATGTGTTATTTATGTCATCATAAATAAAGGTAGATCATTTAGGAAAAAACTTCTATTCAAGCTTTGTATGAATTAAATTGTATGTGCACCCAGTTAAGTTAAAGGATTTAACAAAATTATAGAGACAAAATGCCTTCATGAATTTTAAAATTTGTATAAAATTTTATAAATCCTTTTAAGGAGGCAGTGTAATTACGTGCCATTAAATCCATCCTAAAAGATTTTGTTACTCTTCCAAATGTGTATTGCCCAAGGCCTTTTTCAGTATTTGAACAAATCTGCTTATATGATACACATTTTTTCATATCATTTGTATAGCTTGACTATATCATTCAAAAAGGACAAAGGATACTAATAAAGTTAAACTTATTCATAATGTATTTTTTACAATGGCAAAAGCAGCTTTCTAAAAGTTCAGTCTTAGCTCATGCTGCATCTTGTTTCATAGACAATGACCTTGTTTTTATTTTCTGATGATTTCATATATACATATACACATAAGCTTATGATTTTGGTTTGTTACTTTCAGCTGTTTCTATGATGATAAAGCATTTAAAAAAAAAAGACAATTTTCTTTTAACTTGTAGAGTTTATTTGAGCAAAACTGTCAAATGAGAAGCCTAATGAAAATGTCTTTTTCAGTTGTCAAGACATTAAGCCAGGGATAACAACTTTATCTGTCCTGTTTCCATGTTAACTGTAGTTGAACCTGGATAGCCACAATGATAGAATTGCTGCTGTTGAAAATAATAATCTTCCAATTTGTTGATAATATGTATGCAGGATGAGGTATTAAATTTTTTGTTCTTCATATGTATCACATCTGCTGCATAAAATTGCTAACCTAAGTTAACATCTTTTATTATACACAGTGAATATAACACCAAAAATTGTTAAATTGTTTTATCACAGTATAAATAGTACACGGGGCTTCCCTGGTGGCTCAGTGGTAAAGAATCTGCCTTCTATGCAGGAGGCCCAGCTTCACTCCCTGGGTTGGGAAAATCCTTTGGAGAAGGGAGTGACTACCCACTCCATTATTTTTGCCTGGGTAATTCTATGGACAGAAGAGCCCGGTGGGCTACAGCCTATGGGGTTGCAGAGTCAAATACAACTGAGAGACTAGCACACAGACACATGCACATACACACAAATAGTACACAGATTATAAAAATCATTTAATAACAAAATATTTTTAAGCTGTTTACTGTGGTCCTCTGGATAGACCTTATTAACAGTGTTTTAATGATCTGGTTCCAATTTATTTTGTTAACTGAAATTCTGAACTACAAATGTTCTCTCTGGTTCTTGTCCATTAGATCATTAGTCTTTGTAAGTAAAGGAAAATGATCTAAGATATAAGGAAGGGAGAAAGTCATTCTCAGTTCAAATAAAGATCTTTAAAGTTATTTTTGTCAATATAAATAGCAATAACTTTTAAACTTGATTTTCTTTCCCTCTTCATGTACTCTTACCACAAATTTAAAAGTTATATTCATCACTAGCAAAGTCAATGAACTTTCACACTAAATGCTAACAGGAATAAGTTACAGGATGCTTTATTGAATTCTTATATAGAATTCACTGTATCACTTTCCGTGTGCTGACTTACCCAGGCAGTTATTTTTAAGGGGAGGAACCTTTTTAATTACCATCCCCCTTAATTACTTCCATAGACATAATCCTATTCCTCAGGTGTATTGAGATAAAAACATGGCTAATAACCACCCAATTAAGGGAAGTCATTTCTAGTCCTATGGACTGGAAATTGTATTTCTAAGAATATATTACTAGCAAATTTTACTGTAATAAAAAACAACTTGGAAATCCTGGAAAGGTTCTGTCTTTTAAAATTGTGACTTAAGCTAACGTATAATTTGCCTTGCATCAATATAAATTGTTAACAGCCACTCTCAGTTTATGACAGATCCCTAGTAGAAGTTTTAACAATTTATCTTCATCTTTCCCATCCCAAATAGAATCAGTGTTTCATGAATATATATTTTTGAAATTTATTTGTGCAATATATAACTCAATTAGTTCATGTTTTATTTTACTTTTCAAATTCAGAGAAAGAAAATATTACATGGAAAATGAATTGATGGATCACCTCCTTTTTTCCACCCTTGAGCCTTTCCTATCCTCCTTATAACCAACATGGCGTTTCTTAACTTTGATTTCTTTGTATATAGTAAAGTTTAGAATATACATGTTTCTTTCTTTTCCTATTCTCTGAGGCATTGTGTAAAGGATCATACTAGGTGGTCAGTTAAATATATGTTAGCACAAATTCAAAGCTAGAGAAAAGTGTTAAGGGGGGAGTGTGTGAGTGTGTGTGTGTGTGTGTGTGTGTGTGTGTGTGTGTCTTGGTAGACCAGGAGGCCTTTCTCAGCAATTTAAGCAATGGTTGTGAATACTTCACAAAGCTGTAAAGACTATTGTCTTAAATACTACAGTAGCTTAACAACCTTTTGTGAAGACCATAGCATTTAATTAAGAAACTTTAAGGCTTTCTGGTTTACATATATATATATTATAGTTTTTTTTTTGGTTTGAAATGTTATATACCTTTGATTTAAACAGTTTGCTTCAATATGTTAATGATGTCAGAATATTTATTTTCTGAAAAACAAAGTATTTTGATGTTATACCTGCCATTTTTTCTTAAATCACACAATTTTTTTTGCTTCTGACTGCCAGTGCCAATGTCAAAATTGTTGTACATTTCTTATTAAGTGCTTAATTTTAAAGTATTATGTTGCCATTAAATAGTGTATAAAAATGTGTAATTGCCAATTCATTGTAACTATTATTTATTTTTAAGTGAAAGTGTAAGAAGGTTTCTGATTTAAGAAATTTGAGTTATTAAATTGTGTCCTTATCCTTTTTTCTAATGTAGCATAAAAATCCCCCTGAGTTTGAGTTATAACTGCCAGTAAGTAGATGACAAGTCCAAGTGAACCACTTCTTAGTTGCCAGTCTTTGCTCATATTAAAAACAACTTAACAAACGTTTAGTTTTTGTATCTAATCTCTGATTATTAAATTGTTTATAAAGTTTATTTTTACCAAAGAGATGCAATTCACTCTGATAAAGTATTACAGAATAAATGTTGTTTTATAACATTTTTGTGCTTTCTCTGTCTTTTGGGGGTTGGTAATACAGATGTAGGTGGTTTCATACTCCTACACACATACACTTTCCCCTCCAGTGTTACAAAGCTGGAATCATACCGATGAAGGATAAAAGTTTTAATTTCAGAATGTTTTTAAAGGCTATTTTTTGAAAGTATTGTTTTCCAAAGAACCAGATCTTAGTTTTAGATCTTTTCTATTGTTTTTTAGTCTCTGTTTCATTTATTTGTGCTATGATCTTTATTTCTTTTTTTCTACTGACTTTGGGTTTTGTTTGTTCTTCTTTTTTTCTTTTGCTTACCTATTCATCTATTGATAAACATTTCAGTTGTTTCTGTCCTTTGGGTCTTGTACATAACGGGGCTGTGAACATTGGTGTACAAGTATCTGTTTAAATCCCTACTTTCAGTTCTTTTGGGTAGACACCTAGAAGTAAAATTACCAGATGATAACGATAATTCTGTGTTCAGTTTTGGGTTTTTTTTGTGTGTTTGTGGAACCACAATAAAGTTTTCTAAAGCAGCTGCACATTGCCACAGCAATGTACAAATGTTCCAATTTCTCCATATCCTTTCCAGCACTTGTTCTTTTCTTCCTTTCTCCCTCTCTCCCTTTATAATAGTCATCCTAAATCATCCTAATGGGGGTGAAGTAGGGTGTGTCACACTTTTGCATGTCTTGCAAGCAGAGGCATTGCAGTATTTTCTTGTAGACTTTATTTTCAAGAATATATGTATGGTAAATAACTGTGGAAAATAAAGTGTCTTTCTTCAGAATGGAGGACAGGTTTGTTTGCAGTCCAGTATAATAAAGATAATGGCTCCCTCTGGGGCAAAGTCAGACACATTTGCTTGCAGCCTTTATAAAATATTAGGGTTTCCTAAGCAGCATTCAACTGGGCTGCTCTGCACATCCCCATGGGAAAACAGACCCAAACCCTGAGTGTGAAGCTCATGTTGCTTGCTGTGAGTAATAAATTCCTTTGTCTCTAACCCAGGAGTCATGTTTTCTGCAAGCTTCCATGAAACTGTAGCAAACAAGCTTGTTGGCATGAAAGTACTGTAAAAGCTCACATCCTTCACAGTTGTGTTTTTTTTTTTTTAATAATCCATTCTTTTTTTTTCCATTTATTTATTTTTGGTTGTGCTAGGTCTTGATTGCTGTGCGTGGGCTAGTTGCAACGAGTGGGGTCTACTCTAGTTGCAGCGCATGGGCTTCTCTGGAAGCACGGGCTACAGGTCCCGCAGGTTCAGTAGTCGCAGCTCGCGGACTCGCTAGCTGTGGCACACGAGCTTAGTTGCCCTGCAGTATTTGGAATCTTCCTGGACCAGGGATGGAACCCATGTCCCCTGCATTGGCAGGTGGACTCGACCCCTGGATCACCATGAAAGTCCCATCCTTAACAGTTCTTGACATTCTTGGGTCTGATAAAAGGCATCTGTGAAAAATTTACCGCAAACATCATATTGAACGGTGAGAGGCTAACCATGTCCCCTCTAATTATGCATAAGCCAAGCGTGTCCCCTCTCATACTACTATGTTTTACTGGACCTCTTTGCCAATTTGGTAAGGTGAGAAAATAAGGGGGAGGAAGAAGAAGGTGGGATAAAGGGCATAGTGTTTGGAAAGGAAGAAATGAAGCCAGCTTTGTACAGACAACATGATTGTAGATGTAAAAATTCCTAAAGAATCTGCAAAAGGCTACTAGAACTAATAATTGAGCAAGCTCTCAGGATACTAGGTCCAGTGATTGATAAAAATCAATTGTATTTCAATATAGTAGCAACAAAATTTTGGAAAATGAAGTTTTTAAAAATACTATTTACATTAGTATGCAAGAAATGAAGGAGCAAATGTAATGAAATGTGCAAGACCTGTGCAATAAAAACTATAAAGCCAAGTTGAGAGAGCTAAGGACATCTAAATAAGTGGATAGATACACTGTGTTTATGGATCCAAAGACTTAAATATTGTTACGATGTCAGTTCTCTCCAAATTCACCTATACATTCAATATACATTCAATTCAATACCAGTCAAAATCTAGTAGGCTTTTTTGAGGCAAATGGAAAGCTGATTATAAAAATATATGGAAATGTAAATAACTTAGAATAGCCAAATGCATTTTAAAAAGTTGAATGGCTTATACTACCTGATTTTAAAGGTATGATAATAAAGAGTATGCTTTAATATATTTCAGTGAAACAGGATAGTCCAGAAACAAAATCCACATATATAGAGGCAGTTGGTTTTTTTATAAAAACATTTTATTTTGTATTGGGGTATACCCATTCCAGTATTCTTGTCCGGAGAATCCCATGGACGGGGGCATGGCGGGCTACAGTCCATGGGGTCACAGAGAGTCAGACACAACTGAGCGAAACAAGGAAAGCCGATTAACAATGCTGTGATAGTTTCACGTCAACGGTGGAGGGACTCAGCTGTACTTACACACGTATCCATTCTCCCCCAGACTCCCTTCCCATCCAGGGGGCAGTTGATTTTTGACAAAGGTGCTGAAAGGACTAAGGATAATTGTTTTTTAACAAATCGTGCTGGACAGTTGGATATACACGTAGAAAATGGTGAATCTCAACTCATCTCTCACCATACATGAAAATCTATTAAAATCAGTATTACTGACCTAAATGTTAAAGCTAACAGTGTAAAATTTAGAAGCGTTTTTTTTTTAAAACAGAAAACTTTTTTGACCTCTCAGAACAAGCAAAGATTTAGAACATACAAACCACAAGAGGACGAAAGGTTTATAAACTCTGCTGCTCTGCTCTGCTAAGTCGGCTGATCATCAAAATTGAAAACTTGCTCTCCAAAAGACACCATTAAGGAAATGGAACGGCAAACAACACACTGGGAGAAGACACGACAAGCATATCTGACAAAGGATTGTATTCAGGATATATAAGAAGTTCCTACAACCTAATATTAAAGAGACATAGAGGAAAAAAAAGAAGAAGAAAAAAAATAGACATAGAGTACAGAATGGGTAAAGATTTGAACACACTGTTAACCAAAGATACATATGAACAGCCAATAAGACCATGGAAACATGCTCAACATCATTAGCTATAAGAGAAATGCATACTAAAACCCCAATGAGATACTGCTACACATCCAATAGAAGGTCTAAAATTAGAAGGATGGACAACACCAAGTGTATTTAAAAATACAAAACCAGTATAAACTTCGTAGTTGCTGGCAGGAGTATAAAATGGCACCAACACTTTGAAAAACAGTTTGGCAGTTTCTCATAAAGTTCAATATACACTTATATAGCCCAATGTACTAGTCGGCTAGGGCTGTTTGCTACAATACAATGCCACTGACTGGATGGCTTAGAAACAAAATTTTATTTTCTTACAATTCTGGAGGCAGGAAGTCCAAGATCAAGGTGTGGGCAGGAAGTCCAAGAGCAAGGTGTGGTTCCTTTTGAGGCCCCTCTCCTTGGCCTGCAGATGCTGCCTTCTCACTGTACCCCACGTGGCCTTTCCTCCTTGCACTTGAATCCCTGGCTCTCCCTTTTTGTCCAAATTTCATCTCACAAGGACACCAGTCAGATTGGGTTAGGACCCATCTCCAATGGTCTCGTTTTAGGTTAATTCCCTTTGTAAAGACCCTATGTCCAAATACAGTCATTCTGAGGTACTAGGGGTTAGTGCTTCAAGATAAGAATTTGGGAGGGGGGCCCAGTTTAGCCTGTAACACTCAGAAATTTTGTTCTTAGGTGTTACCCCCAAGAGAAATAAAAGATTTTTTCCTAAATATTCATGGCAGTAAGCTTGCATAGCAGTCATATTCAAAAAAGCTCCAAAAATGGGAAACAATGCAAATGTCCATCAATAGGTAAATATTTATATAGTATGAGTTCCTGCAATAGAGCACTACCCAGAAAGAAAAAGAAACAAACTGCTGATACTAGTAACAGTGTAGATGAAAATAGTCTCAAAAGAATACACACTATGTGATTCCATTTACATGGAACTTTAGAAAAAAGTAATTGGCTTCCTTGGTGGCTCAGTGGTAAAGAATCCACCTGCCAACACAGGAGATGTGACTTCAGTCTCTGGTCCAGGAAGACCCCCTGGAGAAAGAAATGCAACCCATTCCAGTGTTCTTTCCTGCAGAACTCCACGGACAGAGAAGCCTGGTGGGCTACAGTCCATGGAGTGCCAAAGAGTCAGACACGACTTAAAGACTGAACAATAGCAATGGAATCTATAGTGACAGAAAGTAGATCCATATACCTCCGACTGGCAGGCAGGCAGGGTGGGTGGAGTGAGAGCTAAGAAACATACAGTTTCAAGAGAAAAGCTCCTTGACATTCTAATTTCTTTTTTGCAAACCAAAAATAAGTTGTCCTATTTGAACTGCAGAGTAAGGGAGCTAATAAAAATTTGTTAGTAAGGAGCAAATGAGAAGTTAAATTCAACAGCTTCAGAGCTGAGAGTTGAATAAAAACCCTTCAAATCAGACAGGTGGGTCCCCTACAGAATATGAGATAGATTGGAGAGAAAGATATTCTCTGGGGAGGGTTGGGTGGGTATGGAAAATCACTTGCTGGGAGTTCAATGGCTTTTTAATTTTTTTTAAGAGCTACCTGAATCTGATTTAGTAATCTATGAAGGGTATTACCTGAAATGTTACAACTACTTACTATTTTCTGCTTGACAGACTTGGCAAGTACTAAATCAAACATTTAGATAGCTTATTTCATTTAATTCTTACATCACATCATGAGATTAATGTTGTTGTTGCTGTGTTCAGTCGCTAAGTTGCATCCAACTCTTCTGTGACCCCATGAACTGTAGCCCGCCAGGCTCTGTCCAGTGTGATTCTCCAGGCAAGAATACTGGAGTGGGTTTCCATTTCCTCCTCCAGGGGATCTTCCCGACTTAGGGATCGAACCTGTATTTCCTGTATCTTCTGCATTGGCAGGCAGATTCTTTACAACAGAGCCACCTGGGAAGACAAGGAGCCTGGTGGGCTACAGCCCATGGGGTCTCAAAGAGTTGGACATGACTGAGCGACTTCACTTTCACTTTTCACTTTCATGAACTGGAGAAGGAAATGGCGCCCCACTCCAGTGGAGAATCCCAGGGACGGGGATTCACGACTGAATCTGGAGAATCCCAGGGACGGGGGAGCCTGGTGGGCTGCCGTCTATGGCGTCACACAGAGTCGGACACAACTGAAGCAACTTAGTAGCAGCAGTAGTTCCTAAACTTGTGCTTTAACTGGCAAGTTTTACCGCCTCCAGTTTACAGAACTAATCACACACAAGAAGAATGCTTGGCCTTTTCTTCATTTATTCAACAAACCTTTGCCTAGGCCTCATGGTTTGGCAGTAAGCAAAACAGATGAAAGTCTCTCTGCCCTCATGGAGCTTACATTCTAGTGGGAGGAGACTAGCAAAATAAAAACTTGAAATAAAATACTGAAAGTGATAAGTGCTATGAAGAAAAACAGGTAAGGAAGGGGCAAGGTGACAATTGCTGTATGATCAGGCCCCTTAAGATGGCTATTCTCCTGCTCCCTTGTACATCCTGCTGCTTGACTAGTGCCTGCTTCACCTGCCCCAGTCACATGACTGACCTTCCTACATACTTGCCCCCGGCCCGTGCAATCACGGCTAGTGATTGTTCTAACCATCAGATCAGATTATCTCCACTAGGATAGCTTATCAAAGGGGCAAGAGGAGCATGCCCCTTGGCTAGTTTCCCTGGTAACCAGTGCGTCAACATGATGTCAGTTACCCCGTAACTGGTAACCTCACCCTTCCACCGGGAGCGAAGAATTCCACCATGTCCAGCTAGTCACCTGCCGCACACAGTGGGAAGTCGCTCCAGGACCTTGTTTCAGACAGGTAACCTCCCCATCTATTAAACCAGTGGTATCTGTTGCTGACTCAGAGCTCTTCAGTCTTGAAGCTAGGCAAGTCCAGGACTTGCAGGCCACCTTTTAGATGGGGAGGACCTCTTACCTAGGTGGCTCTAAGCAGAGATTAGAACGCTGTGCAGGAGTGACACACACAAGTCTCCGGAGGAAAGGAACAGTGAAGGCTAAATTAGAGGCTGCAGCTCTTTGATGTTTTTACAGCATTAGCAAGAAGAATAGCTATTTGCCTGGAGCGTCCCTTACAAAGGAAAGACTGGTAGGAGGTGAGGCCTGCAAAGTATTTAGGTCCCAGGGGCCAGGTTTGCTCAAATTCATGTCCATTGAGTCAGTGATGCCATCCAACCATTTCATTCTCTGTCATCCCCTTCTCCTCCTGCCTTCAGTCTTGCCCAGCATCAGGGTCTTTTCCAGTGAGTTGGCTGTTTGCATCAAGTGGCCAAAGTATAGGAGCTTCAGCTTCAGCATCAGTCCTTCCAATGAATATTCAGGGGGTATAAAATCTACGCAGTTAAGAAAGAAGTGGTATTTCTCTAAACTGCTACATATATTACAGTATCTTATGAATAAGTTTCATGGGTAAAAATATTACTTCTTCTCATTAGTATAAAGGTCAGGCTACATTACTGCAAAGTCTATTAAAATATATATTTACTAGATTTAAGTGTAATTGGTTCTAAACCATCCACATTTTTTATGGCATTAAGGGAATAGAGAAGAATAATCTTAGAATCAGCCTGTCTGAGGGGTTTTTGCAACACCTAACTCACTATTGTTTCCAAGCAAAGAAACTCTAAGAACTAAGACATTAATTAACACTCTAAGAACCCAGACATTTGGTATCTTTCTGGTCAAATGAGCAAGAACTGTGTTGCAGCAGACTCTGCTCCTCAGATCTGTTAAGATTTCACTTACAAGAACTCCCACCCACTTTCTGCTTGCACTTACACACCAATCTGAATTCTTAGATAAAATTATATTACAAATGAAATTGGTTTTTCCTGAATTTATATTGTTTGATGATAATTCTGAGATGAAGTGTTTCCTTGTAACCTGATTCTGTGTAAATACTCTCTTTTCCTTCTTTTAAATAAATTCTCCCCAGGAATGTATGGTCAGCTTTAATTCACTCTAAGAAAAATGTTGATTATTCAAATAAGAAATTGCAATCTTCAAATACTTGCAGACAGCTCTTGGGAGAGGCAGTGGTGTATTTACACATTTTAGCTGACACACTACAGATTCTTTATCAGCGCAGGTAAAAGCAGGACCATATATAATTTATTAGTACTCTCTCTCTAATTGCTTTCCAGGAGAATTACAGAAAGGAATTCTCACTCTCTGTTTCCCCAGGAGAGGCTTGCCTTTGTTACAGCTTAACTCTAAGCTTTATATGGAATTGCAACTTTCGAAATAGAGCATTAATTGGAAGTAATTATCCAATTATAACAGCTGTGACTATGCTATATACCAAATATTTACCAAGAAAAGAACACATTTAACAGATGATTTAATATAGCAGTCTGGCATAATGAATCTGCAACCGACACTCCAGTCATATAGCTAATGTCTTCAATGGCTGAAATATTCAGGAGTACACACATAGCTCAAGTCAGTGCAAAAAACAAAGACTTATCAAGCTTGATTTTCAAAGCAGTGCAAATGCGTGATGTAAATTTTTAAAAGTGATCAAAGAACTTATGTTTGTTTATTATCTAAAATGTGTGAGAGTTTTCCAACTGCTTGATTTTAAAAGTAGGTGTGCTTTCAAGTTTAATCGACTTTCAAAAAACTTTTTTGGTATCTGGTGTATGTGCGCTGAAGGAGTATTACAGGGCTGTCCTTGAAACTGATGCTTTGAAACTTCTTCAGGTACTTTTCAGATAAGCACCCAGAAGACTCTGCCTTGTGTGAAATTCCACACTGCAACCAATGGTGTGATAATGAGCTCCCGGGTACTCATTTTCTGCCTGTAATCTGTTCAGCTTTTCAAGTGCTGACCAAGTGCATGGGGGAGAAAAGACTTCATGGGGGGACAGTGTTGGTTAAATGGATGGGAAGATAATCTATACACTATCAAGGAATATCTTTATGGGTAAAAATTCACTACTAACACCTGCAAAATTGGCTCAGCAAGAAAAGAGGAAAATGTTTCATCCAATTTGTTGGCTCTATATTAAAGAAACAAAACAAAGGAACCAAAACCCTTGGCCACCAACTCTTGAGTCATCTCATTGGTGCTGTCTTGACAAAGAGACGCCGTTCCTCTCTGGGCTATGATGTCAGCTTTGTCCAATCATAACCTTCCTTATGAGAGTGGGGGATAATTCTCTGGAGACAAGGTGAGTGACAGCAGCAAGCAACGCAGCAGTCACTAGGCAACAAGATCAGCCTTCAGTGGAAGAGAATTTTCAAACACTTAACCCTCACGCTGTCAGGGCTTCTTGTTGCTGATATGGCAATGATCTCTGGACAAAAGGCCTAATAAGAATATGACAGCTTTTTTTTTAAAGCTGTGTCTCTAAGGGCAATGAGAGGAAACTTCCTATTTAGACTAAGGACCTTACTTGGTTTAAAAAGACTGGTAAATTTGGAATTTTTTCCCCAGGGGTCATGATTTAACTCATATGATTATCTCCTTGGTGTCTTCAGACTTTATACTCTCTTGCTCACTGTAAGCCAGGCTGTCACACAGGTGTGTGGTCAGTGCCCAACACAAAACCCAGGGAATGAGTGGAGCTAAAATCAGCCTAGCCTCCATGTGTCCGCACACACTCTTGTTGAAGTATTCTCAAGAAATGTGGGGGAGCCATTTTGTAATTTGTCTGCCTGGAGTGGTACTTTTTCCTGATGTGCACAGAGTTGCTCTCTGAGTTCTTGGGTGGGGGACTTTGCAAGTATATCTTATTTCTCCAAACAGAAAGTTCTTCAAGACTGTCGCTCCTCTTTTGCACTTGACTCTGCTAGAGAATTCAGCATAGGGCTTGACAGACCCACATGTGAACTGGTGGTATTGCTTCCAAACTAGATTTCCAGAATCATCTTGTTCAGACTGCTTCCCAGACAAGCAAATTCTTTTTTAATTTCTCTCATGAAACTAATCTTTTGTTAATTTGAGAGCTCTAGTTGTTTAACATTTTTTCTGCCCCCCCCGCCCCCGCCCCCTTTATACAGTATAATGATTTCCTTAGGAAGAGAAATCTTTTTGGAGAAGGAAATGGCAACCCACTCCAGTGTTCTTGCCTGGAGAATCCCAGGGACAGGAGAGCCTGGTGGCCTGCCGTCTGTGGGGTCGCACAGAGTCGAACACGACTGAAGCGACTTAGCAGCAGCAGCAGCAGAGTTGATTTACAGTGTTGTATGATTTACAGTGTTATCATTTCTGCTACACAGTAAAGTGATTCAGTTATACATATATATATATACTTTTTCATTATGGTTTATTACAGGATATTGAATACATTAATAGTTTCCTGCACTGTGCAATAGGACTTTGTTGTTTATTCATTCTATATGTAATAGTTTGCATCTGCTAATCCCAAACTCCCAATCCAACCCTCCCCTACCCGCTTCCCCCTGGGCTGTTCTCTATATCTCTGAGTCTATTTTTGTTTCATAGATAAGTTCATTTGTATTGTCTTTTAGATTCCACAGATAAGTGACATCACATGGCCTTTCTCTTTTTCTTTCTGACTTACTTCACTTAGTATGATAATCTTTGGGTTCATCCATGTAGCTGCAAATGGCATTTTTTCCATTCTTTTTTATGGCTTAGTAAATATATTCCATTGTGTGTGTATACACACACACACACACACACACACCCATCTTCTTTATCTGTCGATGGACGTTTAGGTTGTTTGAGACGTTCCCGTGTCTTGGCTATTGCAAATGGTGTTTCTGTGAACATATTTTGAATTATAGTTTTGTCCAGATATATGCCCAGGAGTGGGATTGCTGGATCATATGGTAGCTCTATTTTCTAGTTTTTTGAGAAACCTCCATACTGTTTTCCATAGTGGCTGCACCAATTTGCATTCCCACCAACAGTGTCGGAGGATTCCCTTTTCTCCATATTTTCTCCTGTATTTGTCATTTGCAGACTTTTTCACGTTGGCCATTCTGATTGGTATGAGGTGGTACTTCATTGTAGTCTTGATTTGCATTTCTCTAATAATTAGTGATTCTATGCATCTTTTCATGGGCCTATAGGCCACCTGTCTCCTGTCTTCTCTGGAGAAATGTCTATTTAGGTCTTCTGTCCATTTTTCGATTGGGTTGTTTGTGGTTTTTGTTATTGAGTTATATGAGCTGTTTGTATATTTTGTAAATTGATCCCTTGTCAGTCGCATCATTTGCAAGTATTTTCTCCTAGTCCATATGCTGTATTTTTGTTTTGTTTATGGTAGCAAAGGAAACCATAAACAAAACAAAAATACAAATGCTTATAGGTTTGATTAGGTCCCATTTGTTTATTTTTGCTTTTATTTCTATTGTCTTGAACTAAGAAAACCTTGATATAATTTATATCAGAGAATTTTTTGCCTGCGTTCTCTTCTAGGAGCATTATGGTGTCATGTCTTACATTTAAACTTTTAAGCCATTTGGAATTTATTTTTGTGTATGCTCTGAGGGTGTGTTCTAACTTCATTGATTTACATGCAGCTGTCCAACTCGCCCAACACCCCTTGCTGAAGAGACTGTCTTTTCCCCATTGTATATTCTTGCTTCCTTTGTGGAAGATTAATTGACCATATGTGAGGGTTTAAAGAACAGAAATCTTTATTGTTATTGTTTTAGTCAGATAGTAAATGAATTAGCAGACACTTAATGTGTTTCATGAGGACAGTTGGTACCATGTTTTCTCTTGCAGTGCCTGGCACTTAGTGAATGAACATATATCTTTGCATAATTAATTAATGGTATTCACTTGGGGGACCCAATACAATTATATGTAATTCATTAGCATTGTAAGAAAACTTAGAAGTTAACTAGTATAATATGCATTTTTTAATTCAGGAAATTGAGACTCAAATAACTAACCAATTCATATATCTAATTAAAAGTGACCGGGTTTCCTTATGACTAGGTCAGTGTGGAGACGAATTTAGATTGTAATCATGCAGGAGGCAAAGTTCATTTTCTACTGACTTGTTCTATGCCTTACGTAGTATTGTTAAATCTGTCCTCAATGTGTTGGTGCTCATATATTTGAAGACTACACAGAGGTTAAGAAAATAAACTCAGGTCCAATTCAGAAGTAAACAGGCTCATCAAGGCCACAAATACCAAAACTGTCTTGAGAGTTCTGTGTCTCTAGGGATTGGTGCACTATCTGGCTTATGGCAGGTGCTCTACAGGGCTTCCCAGGTGGTGCCAGTGGAAAAGAATCTGCCTGCCAATGCAGGAGATGTAAGAGATGTGGGTTTGATTCCTGGGTTGGGAAGATCCCCTGGAGGAGGGCATGGCAACCCACTTCAGTATTCTTGCCTCGAGAATCCCCATGGACACAAGAGCGTGGTAGGCTACAGTTGGATACAACTGAAGTGACTATCACATGTGCAGGTGCTCTATTGTTGCAAGAATAAAAGGGTAAAATAAAAGAATATAAATTAAAAAGTGCTTTTAAATTTTTAAAGCTCTTATTCATGGGAGATTTGCCTGTATTTTAGTAAAGAGTAGCAGACTATAGCCATGTGAACCAGTGAACACAAGGGCCTTTGAAACCCTGAGAGCAATTTAAAGCAGCAAATGGATATCTAAAGTAGCACTTATTGTGCAAACCAATCCCAAGGGAGTGTGGAACACTGTCTAAAGGGTATTACTGGGTGGATCAAATATAGAATATTTTCCAGTTTCATTAATTTGAGTCTGGTCAACTAAACACTCTTAAAAGGGAAATTTGAAAAAAAAAAGTGAAATTTGTAAGAAAAATAGAAAAATAAATGCATAAAATGAAATCCAAAGTACTAAAACTGATGGGATGCAAATTCACAGATGTAGAGAACAGACTTGTGGTTGCCAGGGAAAAGAGAGGGCAGAGGGGAGAAGGAACAGGAGTCTGGAATTAGCAGAGGTGAACTATTATATATAGAATGGATAAACAATTAGATCGTACTGTATAGCACAGGGAATCTATTCAATATCCTGTGACAACCATAATGGAAAAGAATATGAAAAATAATATGAAAAAATATAACAGTCATTTTGTGGCACAGAAGAAATTAACACATTGTAAATCAGTTCAGTTCAATTGCTCAGTTGTGTCCGACTCTTTGTGACCCCATGGACTACAGCACGCCAGGCTTCCCTGTCCATCACCAACTCCCAGAGCTTACTCAAACTCATGTCCATCAAGGTGATGATGCCATCCAACCATCTCATGCTCAGTCGTCCCCTTCTTCTCCCAGCTTCAATCTTTCCCAGCATCAGGATCTTTTCCAATGAGTCAATTCTTCGAATCAGGGGCCAAACTATTGGAGTTTCACCTTCAGCACCAGTCCTTCCAATAAATATTCAGGACTGATTTCCTTTAAGATGGACTGGTTTGATCTCCTTATAGTCCAAGGGACTCTCAAGAGTCTTCTCCAAGCACCATAGTTCAAAAGCATCAATTCTTCTGTGCTCAGCTTTCTTTATAGTCCAGCTCCCATATCCATACATGACTACTGGAAAAACCATAGCTTTGACTAGACGGACCTTTGTTGGCAAAGTAATGTCTCTGCTTTTGAATATGCTGTCTAGGTTGGTCATAGCTTTTCTTCCAAGGAGTAAGTGTCTTTTAATTTCATGGTTGCAGTTACCATCTGCAGTGATTTTGGAGCCCCCCAAAATAAAGTCTTTCACTGTTTCCACTGTTTCCCCATTTATTTGCCATGAAGTGATGGGACCAGATGCTATGATCTTCGTTTTCTGAATGTTGAGCTTTAAGCCAACTTTTTCACTCTCCTCTTTCACTTTCATCAAGAGGCTCTTCAGTTCTTCTTCACTTTCTGCTATAAAGGTGGTGCCATCTGGATATCTGAGGTTCTGGATATTTCTCCCGGAAATCGTGATTCCAGCTTGAGCTTCATCCAGCCCAGCATTTCGCATGATGTACTCTACGTATATAAGCTGCTGCTGCTGCTGCTAAGTCGCTTCAGTCGTGTCCAACTCTGTGCGACCCCAGAGACGGCAGCCCACCAGGCTCCCCCATCCCTGGGATTCTCCAGGCAAGAACACTGGAGTGGGTTGCCATTTCCTTCTCCAATGGGTGAAAGTGAAAAGTGAAAGTGAAGTCGCTCAGTCGTGTCCAACTCTTAGCGACCCCATGGACTGCAGCCCACCAGGCTCCTCGCCCATGGGATTTTCCAGGCAAGAGTACCGGAGTGGGGTGCCATTGCCTTCTCCAACATATATAAGCAGGGTGACAATATACAGCCTTCACAGACTCCTTTCCCTATTCAGAACCAATCTGTTTTTCCATGTCCAATTCTAACGGTTGCTTCTTGACCTGCATACAGAATTCTCAGGAGGCAGGTCAGGTGGTCTGGTATTCCCATCTCTTTCAGAATTTTCCACAGTTTGTTGTGATCCACACAGTCAAAGGCTTTGCTGTAGTCAATAAAGCAGAAGTAGATTTTTTTCTGGAACTCTCTTGCTTTTTTGATGATCCAATGGATGTTGGCAATTTGATCTCTGGTTCCTCTGCCTTTTCTAAATCCAGCTTGAATATCTGGAAGTTCATCGTTCACGGACTGTTGAACCCTGACTTGGAGAATTTTAAACACGTCCTTCTACTCCGCCATTTTTCAGGTTGGGCAGCAGCCACCGTCACTCCAGGGATCAGGACCATCTGTGCAGTGGGGTCTCCACGTTTCCTCTCAGTCTCTCGGGCGGGGTGGGCAAGTGAGGGGGATGAGAAAGGTGGGCGATGCCCTCGACGCTGGGCTCCTCACTGGCCGCAGCGGCTCGTTGCCCCAGCGGGCTGCCCGCCGGCAGCAGCCATGTCTGGGGCATGTCAGTTCGCCGCATTGTAAATCAACTATACTTTAATAAAAACTTTTAAAATGTCATTTTCTTCTCATGTTCAAAGTATAAAGTACAGATAAACAAAAAGAGAAAAATAATTCTGTGACCCGAAGAGAACTGAAAGCATTTTAAAATGAAACCTTCAGATATGTGTGTGTGTATATATATATATATATATATATACATATATATATACATATATACACACATATATTAGCAGAAGGTTAAAATGTGACTCTTTCTGTTCACTTTCGGCTGATGCCCTAAAGGTTGATAAAAATACAATAGGTGTCCAAAGATCCCACATCCTAAATATTCAAGTTAAGGTGCTATGACTTCTATGCAAGGGTAAACTGAGAGATTATGAAACAGGTTCTGCCAGGACTGAGCAATCACCCCATCAGCCTAAAAAGTAAGAATTGGAGTAGTGAGGGAAAATTTCATGGAAAGCCTCCCCCAGCAGGAAGAGAAGTACATTTCCTCCTTCAAAGCCAAGTGAGAGGGCCTTCTAAGACCCACTTAGAGAGCTAGACACATCCTTCTAGAGCTTGGGGACTGGTGTCTGCCTTTCGACAAGAGAAGCCCACAGATGAGCGGCTGGCTGGACTTAAGACTGAAACAACAGCAAGGAGAGGGAAGGACTGTGCTTCATGCTGGCAAGCCAAGATGTGTGAGCTTTGCCAGTGCTGTGTGGATCTGAGGAGGGATCTAGCCTGCCTTTTTTCAAAAGGAGACCACGAGGAGTTCCCTGATAGCCCAGTGGTTAAGACTCCAAGCTTCCCCTGCAGGGGACACGGGAGATCCCTGTTCAGGGAACTAAGATCCTGCCTGCCCGGTGTCTCAGTCAAAAAGATGAAAAAGGGACAACTACATAAGAGGAAGCCTGAGTGGGAGGGCAGAGAGTCCAAGAGAGAGGGTTAGTGGAAGGAGATGACTGAACACTCCGTGGGTGGAAGGAAGAACTGAAAGCTTCCACCTGGACAAGAGGCTGCCTCCTCAACAATGAATCCTGGGAGCAACCTGCAAAGGCATCTGCCAGAGAAAGAGGCTGCAAAGGTGCTTGTGCCACACTTACAGAAATCAATGATGGACCTAGACAAGCATGCCAGAGGAGACTGCCCTTCCCCCAGTCGCATCCCAAGGCCCCAGCCTTGGAGGGGCGGGAGCTGAAGGGAGGCCAGGGAGCTATGAGAGAGAAAATGGCAGCATGCAGCCTCTCAGGCATCCAAGCTCACAGCAGGCTGACCTGGAAGAGAAGATTCCCTTTAAGAGGAAAAGTTCAGATTGAACTGCACATTCAAGTTACTGAATTAAGACTGCCCATCTGACTGAAAGGCACCAAAAAAGCTTTGCAACCTGCCTGAGACTTCATCCACAGGCAGGAAAAGGACAAATCCAGAAAATAGGTTTGAAGTAAATGTGGGGGAAAGAAAACAGTTACTGTATTATCACATTTGTGGCCATCTTAACAACAAAATAATAACAAACAGTAAAAAAAAAAAAATACTTTCAAACAAGTATTGGATCATACTGGGTTCTTATGTAAATTAAATGTTTGATGTTTGGCACATAATAGCATAATTTTGGCACATAATAAAAACTATATAAGTGTTAACTATTATTTTTCTTAATAATAAGAATACTTACATTCTAACCCGCTTTAAAAAAAATTTTTTTCCAAACCTAAAACTTTTTATTTTCTATTGGGTTAATAATGTTGTGACAGTTTCTGTGAACAGTGAAGGGACTCAGCCATATATATACATGTATCCATTCTCCCCCACACCCCCTTGCATCCAGGCTGACACATAATATTGAGTAGAGTTCCATGTGCTATATTGCCTTTTAAATTTAGCAATCTATTTTCATGTTAATAAACACAATCATGGCACATTACCAGAATGTTGAGATCCACATCGTCTGTTTTATTCACTTACGTCCTTCTATCTACAATAGTGACTGGCACACAACAGGTAATCGATACACAATTGTTAAATGAATCATTTCAAGTGGCTATACTGTGTTGCATGAAATGCACTATATTTATTCATTGATCTATTATTGGTTAGAAAACATTGGAAACAACCACATCTATCATCTTTCACAACAATAGACCAAACTCTAATAAACATCCTTATTTTTGGATCTTCCTCTATATCCTTCATTACTTTCTTGGTTTAAGTTCTTAAAATTGCTGAGTCAAAAGATATGAATGTTTTACTAAAACTTTGAAAACTGTTGCCAAATTGCCCTCTGGAGGGATTCTGAGGCTATGGAAGAATTAGAAATTTCCAAGCACGAGATTATTTTTATTATCTTTGCATATCACTGATATTTCCCAGTTCGAAAAGCTTTGGCATGGTTTCAACCAAGAAGGCTTTCTGCAAGTTTGAAAATTTAAGCTATATTTTGGGAACTTTTTCTAGGACATAGCTGACTGAATGAAGTGGAAGGGAAAACAAAGCAATTCAGCTGTGATGAATAACTCCTCAGCCCAGGAAGTCTCCGAAGAGAACAGATTCCTCTCCAAGTATCACGGAGAAGAATTTGAAATAAAAAATACAGCTAACTATTTATTTTCTTTTATTATTTATTTGGCTGCCCTGGAGCAGGATCTTTTTAACTGTAGCAAGTGGGATCTAGTTCCCTGACCAGGGATCGAACCAGGGTACCCGGCATTGGGAGCGTGGAGTCTTAGCCACTGGACCACCTGGGAAGTACCGACAACTATTTATTGAGCACCCACTAGGAATGGCGTGGTGCTGGCTGCTTCGGACACACAATACCCAAGACATGCCTTTCCACAGCACGGACCACTTCAACCCTCTCTGCTCCCCCTAACCTTCCTTCCCTGCCTTCTCCCTCCACACCCAGAGTATAAGCTTTTCAGGGAAGCAATTTTGTTGGTTTTATCTTGCATCCCTGTCACATAGCAGGAAAAATGAGTAGATGCAGTGCATGTTTGTGAGCCTGAACAGAACTCCCCTAGGAAAATTTGGAGGGGCTGGCCCAAAGTCTGGAAACACACATGTGCGTTTGAATGGCTAATGCCAGATGTGAGAAGCTCAACCATTGTCATCTTGGATTCTCACAGTAGACACTCAGGCAGATTTTGAGTTTTGAACGCCTTCTCAGATCCGTCTGCTGACCCAGATTTGTTCAGTGCCAGGATCTAGTCAGAATCGATCACTGTGATGAAGTGTCACATTGCTCCTGTGCAGGGAATAGCATACAAATATTGAAGCCCACATAAGCTTGAGGTCCTGAGCTAAGCAACCCAAAAGACTGCATGCCCTTCTTAGCACCTGTGTCTTACATCTGCTTTTGGGGTTTTGGCAGAATCTCTGAACATTATCAGTGGGTGAAGTAATATGGTAGAGACGACTGGCTGCCTACCCAATGTCCATTCACTCCAGCTTCTTCACTATGGAACTGATTATTATTAGAGACAGCAAAGTGCCTAATTACATTTGTAGGCTTATTTGAGGACAGGGGTAGCTAATGAGATATAAAGGTAGTTGTTGGGAGAGACTTCTAGAAACATTTCTAAAGGAGACTTATTCATTTACTACATGGTTTTGCTCTTCCTGACTTTTCCCCTTCTTTCTTCATCTTAACTAAATCATAGATACAGTAGCTGGGGTTCCAGCAGCCATTCTGTGACCATGAACTTAAGGATGGAAATCAGTACTAGGAATGTTGGAAAAGAAAAGATAGGAGACTTGGAAAAAATCAGCCCAAGACTGCTGCTTCCAGATTTGTTTTACCTGAGAGAAAAATATTGTCTCTCGAGTCTGTTAGTAGAGGCTAATTGTAATTGCTAATAGAATGACTTGCTATTGAGTGAAGGGCACAGTACTACCCCAGGAGCATTTGGGAATTTTGGGGAGGTGGTTGTATTTTTTTTGTTGTCACAATAAATCACACTACTTGTAATACAATAAAATGGTGGATAAGAGCCAAGGGATGTCCTGTCTCAGATGCTCATGTAGCTTTAAAATGACAACAACGATAGTATTTATAACTACCTGTGCCTCAAACTTAACTACATTTTACACATAAATAAAATGTATATTTGCATGGTTTCAGAGACACTTAATTTTCCAAGAATGCAGCTGCCACATGAAGCAAAGTAATCTGGTTCTTTGGTTTTTGGAAGTTTACTAGGATTTGTTTACAGCACTAGCTGTATGCAACATGATACAATTATTGAATTGATCTACATTTATAGTTGTCCCATTCATGGTGAATGTATGAATAATTACATTTGACTCCTTCATCTTATCTTCTAAGATAGTTGGGCCCAAGCATTTCCATATTGAAATATGTATTACTTTATTAGAAATTATCTGTCTTATTTCTCCTTTGAATCTTTCCAGTCAAGGCAATATGTTGGTTTTATTTTTGAGAAGGTAGGGGCTTATGTAGATAGGGGCTTCCCAGGTAGCTCAGTGGTGCAGAATCCGTCTGCCAATGCAGGAGATGAGGGTTCGATCCCCAGAAGAACCCTGGAGGAGATTCCCTGGAGGAGGAAATGGTAACCCACTCCAGTATTCTTGCAGAGAAAATACCATAGACAGAGGAGCCTGATGGGCTACAGTCCATGGAGTCACAAAGCATTGTACACGACTGAGTGACTGAGCCCAGCACTGCACGTGTATACGTAGGTTATATTATTTTATACATTTCATCTCAGGGTCATAGTATTTATTTCATAAAAGGGAGGAAGGTATTGAACTTGACCTTGTGTCCATTGTCCTAACTGATCAGACTAATACACATTCAGCCTTTGTCTGCCTTCTTTGTTTTCATGCTAAGAGGCAGGAAGGACTGGCCTTAGAGAGCTGAGTGTTTGGGGTTTGTATGCCAAAGCAAAACAGGCATGATTTTTACATTCATTGGTCACAAGGCTGGCTTTGGACATAAATACGGAAGATGCCTCGTGTGCAATGTCATTAGAGAGTTACTTATTTGTGAGAGACTCTAAGTATTACCGTTTTTTATGGTAATTCTTTAAGTATTACCATGCCATTTACCACTGACAACTCTATACATGTTAGTTTATCAGAGGACACAAAATTAGGACAGAACTGTCCATTGATAGGGGAGGAGCCAGGGCAAGGCACAGTTCTGGAACTCCAGGGACTCAGAAAGGAAGGAGCGGGGAGGGGAAGAAACCACAGAGGCCATCTGGGGGTAGGAAGAATGCCAGGGGAAGCAGCACAGCCAGGGGCATCGGGGGACTTGCAGCCAGCATGGCCAGCCCCCTGTTCACCCTGGTCACCCTACTGGAGTGACTGAATTAACCACATCTCACACGCCTTAATTGGAGCAGATAATTGGCGAGTTGGCTTTGTGGAGAGGAAATGTGTTCAGATAAACTTGGCAGAGTGGAACAGGAAGAATGGGACCACCTGATTTCATCTCGTGCCAAGGAGGGAGACACAGAGTGGCGGTGTCTCCTATGCAGCCTGGCCCGGGCAAGGCGAGGTGGGGAGACCCCTGTGTATACTGCAGGTCAGTGGAATCTTCCTGCAGCAGATGATGCTCAGAAGCTCTGGGACTGGGCTAGGGGGTTAAGCTGCTTTGGGCAAGTAGCTTAACCTTTCTGGGTCTGTTTCCTCACCTGTGAAAACAATTGAGGAAAAAAATGTTATGATATCCTTAAAGTCATGTCACTTCATTCCATCTAATCACAACTGTGGCTTGATTGCCTCCTCTGTGGGTAGGGCCATGCCAGGGGCTATGCCTGCTTCTTCGAACCTTATAGGAGTAAAAATGGATATAAAACCAACAAATTTAAGCATTTTTTTCAGGGCAGTGAAAATCTTTACCTTTTCCCCAGATACATCCTAACCACCTTGCACTTCAGGCTAGGCTATATCTTGATCAAAACTCCTGACTCCACCCTTCGGCCATCTTCTTTGGGGGTGTCTGGAAGAGGAACTGTTCAGAGATGACATTGCCAGGACGACAGAACCCAAATGCAGGCAAAGGTGTTATCATTTCTAAGGATGGGATGAGTGATGTTTGCCTGATGACCACCCCAGGACTGTCCGGGGCTCTTTTCCAGGTACATTTTAGAATCTTCATCCTTAGAAAACCCTTTGTTTTGAAATGCTCTCAGGTCCAGAAAGGAAGTAAGGATCAGTCAGTGATGTCACCAGTGTGAGCTCTGGAATAACATCTTCTTTTGAAAGATGTATCCTCTTTTGCTTTTGGCCTACGATTGGTTTATGATGACTGTTTCCTGGGGATTTCCAACCTGAATGGAAAGGATCCCAGCCCCCAACTTGTGCCCACATGGAGAGCAGAGACACCTGTATTTCACTCGTGGCTTTCTCTGTCCAGCCAGAGGCAGACAAAGGGCAGCCAGAGACTGAGCTTGTGTGACCTCGAGCAAGTCTCTTTACTTTTTGGAGTATCACTATAGCAACTGAGGCACTTAACAACTTGTGTCCTTAAGGAAATGTTTAGAGCAAGTTATCAAAGCACACTGAATACACATTTGTCATGAATATTATTATTATTTTGGCTCAAGATTTATTCTTCATGATCTAACAGTTACTTAAGTGAGCATTTTCATTTAATAAAATCACTTGACTTAGAACTGTTCACGAATAAAGTACCACTCATTAAAAATGTTGAAATCCTGAAATACATTATTGTTTTTCTTATTAAACTTGGTTATCGTGTATAACTTAACCTGAATTACAGGCAGTGTAGTCCTATAAAAGTGGTTAAGTGGGAAAAAAATTGACCTTGCTGTAAAAATCTTCAAACATCTCCAAAGAGAAAATGTATCAGAAAGTCTTATGTCATTCCCAAGACTAGCTTGTAACAGATTTATTCATCAGAGGTTCTATTAACATTTTCCTCACGGGGTTGTGAAGATTCAATGAGAGTATTAAGTTATTGGTGCCCAATGGGAATATAACATAGAGTAACATAGTTATTAATAGTTAATAACATAGTTGATAATAATTGATAATATAGTTATTAACATGTTTATGGGCTTCTGAGGTGGCTCAGTGGTGCAGAATCCACCTGCCAAACAGGGGACACAGATTCGATCCCTGGGTTGGGAAGATCCGCTGGAGTAGGAAATGGCAACCCACTTCAGTATCCTTGCCTGGGAAATCCCATGGACAGAGGAGCCTGGCGGGCTACAGTCCATGGAGTCACAAAGAGTCAGACAAAACTTAGCGACTAAATGACAACAAAAACAACAATATGTTTATTCTCTCAAAAAGAGACACACACCTGCATTCGGGCATGTGTGCATCCAGAAACATACACACACACACATGCACACTCTTCCAGTCCTCCTCAGAGAACCCAGCTCTAGCAGAGACAATAGATACACTCCTCACAGTCTGAGCATGAAAGGTGGCATCCACTCTTTCCTTTCTCGGGTGCAGGTCATTGTCTGAGAAGAGTAAGTACCCCTGAGAGCCTCTGGGAGTCTAGTGCTGAATTCATACTTGCAGGCTAACTACGAAAATGAAGCTTACTGAAAAACAACCCCGACTGTCACTGAGGAAGTAATCACTGGTTTTGTGGAGCAGGCAGGCTTTGGGCTGCTGATCTGTCCAGAACAGTCTACAGGCCTGTAGCTGCACATGTTGTGGAAGGGGTACATGCCTTGTGGAAGGGATACTCATGTGCCCTGTGCATGGAGGAGAAGCTATCTGTGGGGTGGGAAAAGTCAGCTTCCTCCCAGATAGATAGACCAGATTGCTGATGACGAGGCTTTTACAGTGCTATAAAAAAATGACGCCTTGGGATGATCCTACACAGCCTTGTTAAGGCGCAACTTTCAGAACTTTCAGGCCAGTTTGTCTTGTGTTGTTGAGTCAGCCACCGAGTCCTGACCTGTTCTTTCTCCTCCCATCACACACACCTTATCTAAGGTGTGACGTCAGGTGAAGATGTGGGTGTTACAGATAACCCTGGCCATGTGAATTTTCAACAGCAAACAAGCAGGTAAAGTTACAGTCTCTTGTTCTGTCTACACATTCTGTCCTCACCCAATACTCCTGGCCTCTTGTCCCTTCTGGAAACAAGGGCTTGGTCTAAGGAAGGGCTCTGTGTTCTGTCAATGATGTGGTAGAGTGAATCATGGCCAACCAATAGGTATATATTCATACCCAGTTGAGTGTGCAACCTGCCTTGTACGGCCTAAGGAATACCCACGCAGTCACCCCTTGGATTGACACTGAGAATTTCCCAGCCCCCTCAGAGAGGCGTGTGCATTTAAGCTACATTTCTAATATAATAAATTCATTTGTCCTCTGGAAAAGATATCTTTGGTTGGGAGATAAGTGGGGGAAGGGGAGGAGGTTTGTAAAGGTAAGACTCACGTCAATCAGCTGATCAGTTAACTTACTGAACAAGCAGGTACGACATGCCCACGGTGCTCTGTGGTCCACATGCAAGGATGGCTTTGGGACTCGTACCAGGCCCTCCCTCCTCTTCCTCCTCCTCCCTCCAGCCTCACCACTACCGTCCAGGTGAAATGCCAGCTCTGTGCTGTGCTGATCAATGCTACAGCCTCCTAACCGATCTCACTACCTCTGGACTCTTTAGTTATTTCTTCTTATTATGAACCTAGGCACATGCTTCTCTGCTAAAATCCCATTAGGGGCTCTGCCCTGGCTACAGTCTGAGTCCTGCTCTCTCTGGTGGGGGGCAGTCTTCTGTTCAGCCCCGACCACAGCCTCTGCGCATATAACTGGCTCACTAACCACACCCCTTCCTTGTTTTTTGTTTCCCCAAATGCAACATGTGCTCACAACAGGACTCTCACAGTCTGTTCCCTGTGCCTGGAATGCTTTTCCTCTCATCACCCCCAAACCTTCCACTAAACCTCAGCGCCATCCTGTGTTGCTTTCTTTCTCTCACATCCCACATCCAGTCCACCAAGAAACCAGGTGGATTTCAATATACCTCCTTCGGAATACACCCACAATCTGTCCAGGACTCATGGTCTCTGCTGTCCTCTCTCAGCTTGATCTTGGCACCAGCTTCCAACGTGGCCCCCTGCTTTGGCCTTTGCGCTCCCGCCCACCCATGGGTGCTCTCAATACAGCAGCCAGAGTGACCTTCTTAAGACACAAGTCAGATCGTGTCACACTTTTCTCAAAACCCTCCAAGGCAATGGTGGGCTGGAGGAGCTGGTCCCAGCTGGTGAGAAGGCACCCTGATATACCTTCTGTACTGTGTTCAGTGGTGTCACATTGGTAGCTTAGAATAAGCCACGGTGGGAGTATTTATACCACAGAAGTTGGCAGATGCTTAAAAAAAAAAAAATTTCTTTTTTTGAGACTCAATTTACCAGCACACAATTGCTCCAATGGTGACCCATTTCTCTCAGAGTAAAAGTCGAACTTGTCACAACTGCCTGCAAGTCCCCCTGGAAACCGATTCCTTCTCCAAGTTCCTCCGCTTTGCTCCAGGCACATGGGCCTCCTAGCCTTCCAAGACATTCTCACTTCCAGGGACTGGCCCTGCCTGCTCCCCGTGCTTGAAACACTCCCCGCAGAGACCCAGGGGAAGGGGGGCTTATTCCTGCTCTTCTGGAAGTCCTTGCTCAAATCTCGCTTTCTTGGTGAAGCTCACCTGACCCTCTCACCATAAACTCCACCGAGCTGCCCTGTGTTCCTTCCGTTCTAACCTGGAGGTACTGATTATGTTTACTAATATTTACACATGCTCTGCGTCTCCCACCACAATGCCACCTCCACAAGAGTATGGGTTGGGGACTATTTTTTTCCTCGTGCATCCCAGTATCCAAAACAGTGTCCGACACACGAGACCCTCAGTAAGCATTTTCTGGCTGACCGGCTGACTGAATCTCCAATTGCCCACCTCCTCTGTAAACCTTCCCTAATCTCAGTACTTTCCTCATCTCCATTCACAAAAGGTCCAAATTTTTTCTCTCTGTGTTAGTTCAGAGCCTCATTGTATAATATGTGTGGCTTAAAACTCAACATTCAGAAAACTAAGATCATGGCATCTGGTCCCATCACTTCATGGCAAATAAATGGGGGAACAGTGGAAACAGTGACAGACTTTATTTTGGGGGGCTCCAAAATCACTGCAGATGGTGACTGTAACTATGAAATTAAAAGACTCTTACTCCTTGGAAGAAAAGTTATGACCAACCTAGATAGCATATTCAAAAGCAGAGACAACAAAGATCCGTCTAATCAAAGCTATGGTTTTTCTAGTGGTCATGTAAGAGTTGGACTATAAAGTAAGCTGAGCGCTAAAGAATTGATGCTTTTGAAATGTGGTGTTGGAGAAGACTCTTGAGAGTCCCTTGGACTGCAAGGAAATCCAATCAGTCAATCTTAAAGGAAATCAGTCCTGAATATTCATTGGAAGGACTGATGCTGAAGCTGAAACTCCAATACTTTGGCCACCTGATGTGAAGAACTGACTCACTCGAAAAGACCCTGATGCTGGGAAAGATTGAAGGTGGGAGGAGAAGGGGACAACAGAACATGAGATGATTGGATGGCATCATCGACTCAATGGGCATAAGTTTGAGTAAACTCCAGGAGTTGGTGATGGACAGAGATGCCTGGCACGCTGCAGTCCACGGGGTCACAAAGAGTCAGACACAACTGAACAACTGAACTGAACTGAAGAGCTTATGCTGTTTCCTTATGATTTTATGATCTGCTTCCCCCAGCAGATGGCTGTTGGTGGGCTCTTTGAGGTACTTCCAACACCTATCCCAGTGCCTGGCACACACCACTCCCACTAATATCAGTGAACTAGAGTGGGTTGCCATTTCCTGTTCCAGGGACTCTTCCTGACCCAGGAATTGAACCTGTATCTCTTGCGTTTCCTGCATTGGCAGGCGGATTCTTTGCCACTAGTGCCACTTGGGGAACCCCCTCAATGAACCCATGAAGGTATAAGTGAGTGGTGACCAGAATGTAATTCCGACACGGATTCCTCTTCTCATCAGGAGCACCTCTCTGCTGATGGCTGTGTTGGGAAGGCCTGCAGTTGAGAGAGAGTCGGCCCTCCTTTTCTCATCCTCTCCCTCAAGCCCCTTGTCTTCTGGGGCCTTGCACAAGGGGCAGGAATGTGGCCTTGAATCCCGTGGTCTCTTGGAACGTGGCTGAAAGGAACGGGAGGGCCTAGGATGTGCTGGAGAATCTGCTTCCGGGGTTTGTAGAACACACGGCACCACCTCTCCGGGCTCTTCTCCAGCACAGAGGCTTCCTAAGGCTGTATCTCCTGGCTCAGGAGGCTGCCAGAGAGGCCCCCCGTCTTCTCACGGAAGCCCTGTCCACAAAGGCCAGCCTACCCAGAACAAAGGAGGGTCTGCGCCTTGTGGAGAGGGATGGCTTGTCTCCTTTCCCAGCCATCAGGTGAGGAGGAAGGGTCCACGCCCTAACTCTAAGCCTCAAGGGAATACCGGATGTCCCAACGCATTCTGCAGTATGACTTAGTAATTTTCCAGTTACTAATTTGCCTTGCCTGTTCTGTTCAAACAGGCCACTTGTTTCCTCAAAAAGAATCAGGTATAGTGGGATGAGGTCACTAGAGACGTGCCTAAACAACTACAAACACTGGCCATACGTAGTTCGTGCGCAAAGACACAACCAGCCACTCGGACTGTCATCTGATTTTTATCTTTTCTAGACAAATTCGGTGAGGGCGCGCCCCCTGCTGGCAACATGAGATTATACCAGGCAGAAACCTATGCTAGAATAATTAATTGGGCGTCAGTTCAGTTCAGTTCAGTCGCTCAGTCGTGTCCACTCTTTGAGACCGCATGGACTGCAGCACGCCAGACTTCCCTGTCCATCACCAACTCCAAGAGCTTACTCAAACTCATGTCCATCGAGTCGGTGATGCCATCCAACTATCTCATCCTCTGTTTTCCCCTTCTTCTCCCGCCTTCAATGTTTCCCAGCATCAAGGTCTTTTCAAATGAGTCAGTTCTTTGCATCAGGTGGCCAAAGTATTGGAGTTTCAGCTTCAGCATCAGTCCTTCCAATGAATATTCAGGACTAATTTCCTTTAAGATTGACTGGTTGGATTTCCTTGCAGTCCAAGGGACTGTCAAGAGTCTTCTCCAACACCACAGTTCAAAAGCATCATTTCTTCAGCGCTCAGCTTTCTTTATAGTCTAACTCTCACATCCATACATGACTACTGGAAAAACCAAAGCTTTGACTAGATGGACCTTTGCTGGCAAAGTAATGTCTCTGCTTTTTACTATGCTGTCTAGGTCGGTCATAGCTTTTCTTCCAAGGAGCATGCGTCTTTTAATTTCATGGCTGCAGTCACCATCTGTAGTGATTTTGAAGCCCCCCAAAATAAAGTCTTTCACTGTTTCCATTGTTTCCCCATCTATTTGCCCTGAAGTGATGGGATCGGATGCCATGATCTTAGATTTGCTGTGGTATACAGATGAGACAGGATGCCATGATCTTAGATTCTCTGTGCTATAAATTTTTATTGCTTATCTATTTTATGTATAGTAGTTTGTATCTGTTAATTCCATACCCGTGATTTCTCCCTCCACCTTTCCCTCTCCTTATTGGTAACCATAAATTTGTTTTCTATATCTGTTACTCTGCTTCTATTTTGTATGTGTATTCATTTGTATTAGTTTTTAGATTTCACATATGAGTGATATTGCTTATATTTGTCTTTCACTAACATATATCACTAAGCAGAATATTATTTAGGTCTATCCACATTACTGAAAAAGGTAGGATTTCATTCTGTTTTTATGGATGCGTTATAGTTTTATATATACTGACCTAAGAAAATATTGCCATGATTTATGTTAGACTGTTTCAGTTATGTTCTCTTCTAGGAGTTTCATGGTGTCATGTCTTACATTTAGATCTTTAAACCATTTTAATTTATTTTTATGTATGGTATGAGGGAATGTTCTCATTTCATTTTACATGTAGCTGTTCAGCTTTCTCAGCTCCAATTGTTAGAAACTTTTTAAAAGGCTAAGGCAAGAAAAGCTCTTATAATTAAGTACTATTCAAAATGCAAATGTAAGAATTTGCTCACCTGGCTTTAAGAAAACATGTCCCTAATATAGAAGAACATTGATGTATCAGTGGACTTGGATAGATTGTGAGCTAAAAGTAACACCATCCGTTGGATTTTCCAGGCAAGAATACTGGAGTGGGTTGCCATTTCCTTGTCCAGGAGCTCTTCCAGACCCAGGGATTGAACCCGGGTCTCCTGCATTGTAGGCATACGCTTTACTGTCTGAGCCACCAGGGAAGTCTCTTGCTTAATAATAGTAGCTACTAACATTGTAATGATAGTAGCTATTAATGTTTATGAAACATTTCCTATTGATTTAAGTTAATTATCTAACAATGATAATCTATTAATTATGGAAAAATAAGAGTGCTAGTTATTCTGAGCATGGGCTTCAATAGTTGTAGCGTGCGGGACTTGTTGCTCTGTGGCATATAGGATCTTAGTTTCCTGAACCCACGTCCCCTGCATTGCAAGGCAGATTCTTAACTGCTGGACCACCAGGGAAGTCCCCAGGAGTCTTTTCTTGAGTGCTCACTGCATTAGGAAAATAAAGATGAATTAGACCCAGACTCTGTGAGACCTCAGCAGCCTAACAGTTGAGTTTTCCTTCAGTAGTTCCTGGGTCTTGCCTCACACAGATGTTTATAGTCTTTGTTGTGAAAAATAAAAAGAGCACCCCGAAGCTGTAGGGAACACTCCAAAGTTAGGTATCCTCTGTCCTATACACAGGTGGCAAATTGTAACCAACTGTGGAGTGGAGGGAGCCCCTATTTGTAGCATCTGCCTATTTCCACAGTGTAAATCCTCCATCATGGCCAGTTTCAAGCTACCAACATGATGTCACTGAATGCAGAGTTGCAAAGACAGGCATAGCACATCACTGTATAGTATTGTATAGATACAGTAAAAGTAAATAATTCCAAGAGCTTAGATAATAGTTACATATAGCAAATATAGTGAAATAAGAAAGTGATGAATTTAGAGTATTTATGTTTGTAATATAACTTATTTAACACTCATATAGTTTAATCTTCAGTGATGGCTGTGTTCAATAACTTATTTGCACAACTCCTGAAAATTTAACAAATGGCTCTCTCAAGCTAGTAGGAGCCTGCTTCCATGCACCACAGATTTACCTGTCACAATACTGCAGGGTAGCCATGGTCATACACAGCATGTGGCTGGGAACTGGAAACAAGGTGGGTGGGATGACTCTGACCCATGGATGATCAATGACCTTGGGTCACAGTAGAAGGAAGGAGCTGGGAGTAGCACTATGAGTTACTTCAATTATGCAGGTTATTTAGTTTCCTGTTAATGGTGTATTACATTTCTCCAAACTTGCTGCTGCTGCTGCTAAGTCGCTTCAGTAGTGTCCGACTCTGTGTGACCCCAGAGACGGCAGTACAGCAGGTTCCCCCGTCCCTGGGATTCTCCAGGCAAGAACACTGGAGTGGGTTGCCATTTCCTTCTCCAATGCATGAAAGTGAAAAGTGAAAGTGAAGTCGCTCAGTCGTGTCTGACTCCTAGCAACCCCATGGACTGCAGCCTACCAGGCTGCTCCGTCCATGGGATTTTCTAGGCAAGAGTACTGGAGTGGGATGCCATTGCCTTCTCCGTCTCCAAACTTAGTGGTTGAAAATAACAGAAATTTGTCATCTCACAGTTTTGGAGGTTATTAGTCAGAAAGGGGTCTCACTGAGCTAAAATCAATCTCTTGGCAGGGCTGTGGTCCTTTTGGAGGCTGTGATCTCTAGGGGAGAATCCTTTTTCTTGCTTTCACCAGCTTCTAGAGACCACCTGCATTCCTTGGCTTTGTGGACTCCTTCTCCATCCTCAAAGCCAGCAACGTTGGGCTGATTCCTTTTCATGCTCCCATCTCTTTGGTTCTCTCTTTGGAAAGCTGATTAGCAAACTTAATTTCATGTGTAACCTTAATTTATGTAACTGAATTTATATAATTTATGTAATTGTCTGTATAATTTATGTATACATACAATATAAATGCGAAAGACTAGAACATGGATATCTTTGAGAGGCCACTTTTCTGTCTAACCTAGAATGTTATGTCTGCAACTAGTTCTGCATAGACAGGGCCCCCAAACCCTTCTGGAGAAGTTGCTTAGAGTCCTAAAAGGTGAGATACATGGAGGATTTCATGAAAGCTGCTAATTTGCCTCCGGTAATTTCAAATGGCAATAAGTTTTATGGTGACAATAAAACAGAGCAGAGAGAGATGGGAAAGGGAAATATCTAAGTAGGTGCTCAAGAAATGTCTCTCTTAATTGGCAGTGTGTGGGCTAGCACCTGAATGTTGAGAAGGATGCAACTGTACTCAGTTCTGGGAAAGGCCAGGCTAAATATAATGAGCAACAGCACTAAGGAAGGGCTGGCGGTATCTGGGGTTTAGCTCCCTTGAACCATCCTAAATAAGTACAGTGGGTTCACTATCCAAACTCATTTCTACGTGTCTCCTATTCCAACTAGATTTAGCCTTCTAAATTCTCCCTACAGAGAAATTCTGGAGTGCCACTGGAAAAAAAAAAACAGGTATAAAGTTTTTGAGGAACAGAAAGTATACGAGGTGAGGGGTGGTCAGTCAGTCAGTTTAGTCGCTCAGTTGTGTCTGACTCTTTGCAACCCCATGAATTGCAGCACACCAGGCCTCCCTGTCTATCACCAACTCCCGGAGTTCACTCAGACTCACGTCCATCGAGTTGGTGATGCCATCCAGCCATCTCATCCTCTGTCGTTGCCTTCTCCTCCTCCCCCCAATCCCTCCCAGCATCAGAGTCTTTTCCGATGAGTCAACTCTTCGCATGAGGTGGCCAAAGTACTAGAGTTTCAGCTTTAGCACCATCCCTTCATAGATTGTTCTAATATAAGGCCCTCAGTGAATCAGGCTTCTCTTTGTTCATACTCTTTACAATTGACCTTCCTCTTCCTTCTATCAAGAGGCAGTGTGTATTTCTCCAGTCCCTTCAATCTAGTCAACCAGACTGATGATCTGGCCATGTGATTTGCTTTGATCAATAGGATGTGGCAGCGGTGAGGTACAAATTCTAGAACCTAGACCTTAGGAAGGCTCAAGACTCGGCTCTTTGCCCTTTTGGAACATGAAGTGGGGAGGTCACAGCAACTAGAGTATGTAAAGCCTTAGTAGCATGGTAAGGAATATGGACTTTGTTCCCAGTGCTCTGTGGGTTCTTGAAGGTTTTAATAAGAATGTTATGCTTCAGAATATCACACTGCATGCTCTGTGGAGGAAAGATTTCAGCAGGGCAAGGATGGAAGAAGGGTGACCAGTTGGAAGGTTTTTTAAGGCATCTAGACAAGAGATGGTAGCAATGGAGGTAAGAAACAGTGGACAATGAATTGGCTTGGGAAGAAAATAGTGAATAACAGTCTTCTTTCTACAAATGCAAGGCTACATAAATACATATAGAATAAAGTTATAAACTTTAGAAAACCTAACAGGTTAATGTATATAAATCTGGATGTTGTATGTGACCATTTCCTCCAGTAAGACTGGCGACAGAGAAAACCAGAGGGAAAAAAACAATTATGAAGCAAAAGCACAGAGTGGAACAGGGGTGTGAGACATGAGGTCTGAGCAGTAAAATGTTACTACTTCCCACCTGCACATCCCCTACCTCCTGGACCTTGCCCTTGGGTTAAGTGAGAGACCTCTGGGTAGACCAGCCCCACCCCTTCCCTTTAGACAGCTCTAAAGGTATCTGTTTTATGAAGGTACAAGTCCAGATAAATACCAAGGAACACGACGTACCCTTTGGCATCCTGACACCTAATCTAGGACTCATTCACTTTATTTGAACTAAATATTAAGGGTTTCCTACATGTGGACACTTAACCTAAGGGACAAAAATACATTCTGCAGTGAAGGTTGAAGGACTTGGTTCCAGTTTTGCTCTGTCAGTGTGTTTCATGTGACTTGGGCAAGATGCGTCAGGGCTCTGCGCTAATTCGGGTATTCTTCTTTCTTGCTGTGACGGAAATAGGCAAAGCGTAAGAGTTTGGTCAAATGAAAAAGTTACAAAATTTCAAGCCCAGAATTCTGATTTTTAGTAGAGCTCCTCAAAGTTACAAATCTTCAGATTTCACCTCACTGATTACTCTTTACAAAATACAAACTTTGGTGCTAACTGCTCAGGAAGACTCATGAGAAGGAAAGTTCTTTTCTTTCTCTTATTCCCTCCCCACTTTTTAAAATTTCCCTGTGTAGCATGACATACATTTTCTGACTGGATTAACATAATAAATATTAACAAAGACAATACGTCATCATAAAAGATTAATAAATTGCTTTCTTTAATCCTTTCCTTATGTCCACTCATATAAACACTCTTTGTTGTCCATTACCTCAATAATTATGTGTGGTGACTGGCCGCAGGAATGTGAAACCAGGCCAGAGAAAAGCTTTACTTAGCTTTTGGAATGACTGTATGGGGAGGTGCTAGTGGGGGTAGCTGAGCTCCCAATGTCACTCTAAGAGCTGCTGCGCAAAGCAGGTTTTGAAGCAGAATGGGTGGAGCTTTGAAGCTTGAAGGAAGTTCTTGATTTTCAGATGTATGCAAGGACAGAGAACGCATGACTCTACTGTACCATGAAATGATGTTTACTCAGAGACTGACAATATCATCTAACTAACCCAGTGTCAAGTCTGGTCATTGTCCATATGACCAAAGGAAGTTCCACACTGCTCTCAATGTATACATAACTGATTCCCTTTATTTGCAGAGTAGTACTCTATAAAATCATCACATCCACTGAATTAGTGAAGAGCATGGCTCCTAGGGAAAACACAGGGATAGGATCATGACAGCCTCTGGGCACACTTTTGTCAACCAAACAACATATAACCTAGTTTTCGGTGTGTTTCTATTTAAAGGCACCTTACTTAATATATATTGTTGATTCACTAACACTGAACTAATGGCCAACAACTCTGAACTTGAGCTCTGCAGCTCCTGTTTTCTTCCTGCTGTTCTCTGAGCTACCCACACATACTTCTAGGAAAGTACTCCTTTGGAGCCAAGATAGTTTGAGTCAGTTCCTGACACCTGCAACTGAAAAAAATTTCTAAAACAGTATGCTGTTAAATGTTTTAACAATCATCACAGTGTTTGCATATTTGTAGTAATTCCAAGTGATCTTCATTTATGCCACTCCCTACAAGTATATCATGGTTAGAAGTTGAGAACCATCACTGGCAAGCATATGAGTTAACAGAAAAATTCTAAAATTTTGTTATTGTGAAATGTAACACCCATACAAAAAAGGTGCACACACAAAAAATGTACCTCATGAGGAATTAACACAAAGTTAACACCTTTGTAACTATCACACATAAATAGAACATTGCCAATACTACCTGAAGCCCATCTCACGGCCTCTTTCAGTACTTATCATCCTCTTCCACCCGAAAACAGTAAAGCTCCCGACTTTTATGGCTATCACTCTTAATTTTCTTTCTAGTTTTAATACTTAGGCATGCATCCTGAATCTTATAGTTGAATTCTGCCATTTTTGAATGATATATAAATGAAGTTATATAGTATATTTTGGGGGAAATTTGGTTTCTCTTGTTCTGTATTATTTTTTGAGATTCATCCAGTAGTTAATTGTAGTTGTAGTTCAGCTTTTTTTCATTGCTATTTAGTATTCCATGATACCAATATACAATTATTTCTAGTAACTATTCATTGATAAGCTTTTTTGGCTATTATGAATAATACTGCTATGAATATTCTTGGTGAATACATGCACACATGTTTTGAGTATATACATGAGAAGAATTGTTGGATCCTGAATATGTATCTTTTCAGGTGAGTGGATAATACCAAGCTCTTTCCTAAGTGTCTCTTCCAGGTTATATTCCTACCAACATTTAAATTTTTATTTTATTTTTGGGGGGTGCTGGGTCTTCATTGCTGCGCATGGGCTTTCCCTGGTTGTGGAGAGTGGGGGCTGCCCTCTAGTTGAGGTGGGTAATCTTGTCATGGTGGTGGCTTCTCATAGTGTACAGCACAGGCTCAAAGCTGCAGTAGCTGCAGCATGTGGGCTCAGTAGCTGCAGCTTACAGGCCCTAGACCATGGGCTTCAGTAGTTGGCACATGGGATTAGTTGCTTCATGGCATATGGGATCTTCCCAGACAAGGGATCTAACCCATGTCCCCTGCACTGGCAGGTGGATTCCTACCCATTGCACCACTAGGGAAGGCTCTCATCAATATGTTATGACAGTTTCTCATTTTATATTCTCATTCACTCTTCTCAATCTTTTAAATATTAGCCGTTTGTGTGGGTGTGTATGGCATTTCACTGTGGTTTTAATTTCACTTCCTCCTGGTTGCTAATGAAACTTAACACCCCTTTGCACGTTTAATGGCCCATTTGTGTATTTTCCTTTGTGAATTGCCTGTTGGAAGTCCCTTGCTCATTTTTCTATCTGGTTGCTGGTCTTTTTTCTTATTGATTTGTAAGAGCTCTTTATATATCTGGATAAGGGACACCTTTGTTGGATATATATATTGCAAATGCCTTTTCAGTCACTTAATGGTGTCTTTTGAGGAAGAGATTCTGCAATGTGCTCGATTTAGCAGTCGGGATTTGAAAACAATTTTTTTGCAACTGACAGAACGGCTAGATTAAGCAGTGGAAATATAAATTTCTCAGGTCAGTACATAGGCTCTCTAACCAAAGTTGCATATTCTTTCTTTGGAATGTTAGTTCTGAAATAGCATTTTATTTTTAAATAATTGAAACTTCCATTACAGTACAAACTACAGAAATACACTTAACAATATTTAATTCTGCCGCTTGGTGGTGCCATGGAAAACTAATAATAATAATTTAAAAAATTCTGCAAGTTTGCTGGATAGTAGGGCTTGGCTGTCAACTGAAAAGTATAAACAACATTTTTAAAAGTTTGTAATCCTTTCCTTACATTACAGTGGCTGAAAAGTGCATATACCAGCTCATGCTTTCACTTTAAAATTCCAGGCATACTCAGAGTCGAATGTCAAACAGGAAAATAGGAGGTGTTTTTTTAATCATGGAAAATATCAAACGTTCTAAAATAACAATATAACTAACATCCCTTTTCCTATTACCTGGATAATAAATGTTAACTTCCAGTCACATTCACTTGAAAAAATTAAATAAAAATAAAATTTATGCTTCTTTGTTCTTTTTCATTCCCCTTTCTTCGTTTTCTCACTAGAGGCAATCACAAGCCAGAATTAGATGTGTATCCTTCCAGTTCTTGTTTCTCTATTTTTAGTACATGTTCATGTGTCCATGAGCAGCACAAATGTTGCTTTATATTCTTCAAATGTATCTTTTCATGCTGTAGTATACTGCAATTTGCTTTTTACAAACAGTGTTTTGTCATGTTGATAGAGATTCATGCAGATATATACAGATCTAGGTTATTAGTTTTGTTAAACTGCAGTGCTGTAATTTATGGCAACCAAGTATCCTAAATTATTTATTCCTCTATGAACATTTCAATGTTGCAATAAATGCAATGCTTAGAATATCTAACATATAATACGTCCTCAAAACATATTTAATGAGCAAAGCGGCATAAAGTATTTCAGGCAGACTACTATTTGCTTCAATTGTCCAGTTACATGTCGTTAACGTCCACCCTATCTGCTTGCGTGGCAGGGATCATTCCCTGAAATTTCCTAAACGCTTTTTACCCAATTCTCTGAGAAAACGCTCTGATGCAGTGCCAGTGTGGGGGCAGGGCTGGGCGGGTGGAATGGGTAGAGAATGGACACAAAGACATCTCAACGTCAAAATATAAGACAAAGGTTTGTCTGGAGCAGAACAGGGTGAAGTAGCGCGCGTTATAAAATTGGGGGAAAGTTTATAATGCAGGCCATGTCCGGTGCTACCATATCCGGATAGCAGGTAGCGGAATACAGAGGTCTTTCTCTCCGAGCACCTTCTGAAAGATGTAACCATCAAACGACAGACAGTTGCCATGGGAACCAGTGGGGGAGGACAGTGTGTTCGACCAGAATTCTTGATGCGCTTAGAATGTTTCTTCTTCCGGTCCTCGATTCTTCGCACCACCGCCCCTCTCCGCCGTCCCCCGCCCATTCTGTGGGCTCTTATCATTTTCTTCCCCTTTTAATGCTCTCCTTCCCTGTTCTGGGTCGCCATCTTGGACCATGCGTCAAGATGGCGCCCCTTGCCCCCTCCAGAGGCAGAGCCCACGAGCGCCAGAGATTCTGCGCGCGTACGTGCTCGGGCGCGGGAGGGTGGGGCGGTGATGTCAGACGTCGCCCCGCCCACGGTGGTCGCTCCACCCCTGGCCCCACTCCTCCTTCCTCTCACCCGGAGAACCCGGAAGTGGAGGAGGAGGCGCGGCGGCGGTGGCAGAGCGGGCAGGAGCTGGTGGAGCCATACCCGGCAGCGTGTCTGGGGTTGGGGGCGGGGGGTGGGGCTGAGTGGCCTGAGCAGTCTGGCCTGGACAGGGCGGGGGAGGCCATGGCCTCGGCAGAGTTGCAGGGGAAGTACCAGAAGCTGGCTCAGGAGTACTCTAAGGTACCCGTCGTATGCGGGGAGTAGGGGGTCCCCGGTCCTGCGGCCTCGGGTTGCCTTGGCAGCGACTTGTCGGGACAGAGGGAGAAGGCGGAGGGGGCATGCGAGCGCGCCCCTCCTGTCTCCTCCGCCTTCTGTATCCACCATTACCGCGCTTCCACCTGCAGTTCCCAGGAGATGGGGCCGGGCGGTGTCTGGTCGGTGTGCGTTTCTGCGGGAAGGAGCAGGAGTTTGATTCTTCCTTCTCACTGAACTAGCGGGCATGGACAGGGATGTCAGAAATCCTGGCTTCCGCCTCTGGTGCTGGTCGGGAGGGGCAGGGAAAGGTGAGGACCATCGCTTTCCTGCTGCTTCCTCAATTTTCCCAGCCCGGCGATGGGAAGGATCAAGCTTTCTCCTTTCCCACAGGAATGATGTGAGGATAAAGAGATTTATCTGCCTCCCCCCCACCCCCCACAATTAAATCTGAAGTGTGAATAGAGTCATGCGTGTAAACTACTTCACCAGAGATAGGTGGTTACGAATGGATTCAGTGCTTTGGAAAGACGTTGTCTGAAAATGATTTTGAAAGCTGGAGTGCTAGGGCTGTGTCCTTTTCTCTTTTTCTTGGGTCACCTGGAGTGGGGCAGAGCACCCAGAAGATGCTCAGAACATGTTGAATTAAGCAAAATAGTGACCTTTCCCTTTGTCATATTTATGGCATCAGTCTTTTAACTGATGGGACCCTTTTCTTGGAAAAGGGCGGTGCTGCTTTTCTGTGTAGTGTGGTTCTGCCTCAAGAATATTCTAATGAAGTTCTAAAAGCAGAATCTTGCATCTTTGGAAATAGATTCAGTAGTCATTAAACTTGCTTTTCGGTGATCTTGGCATTCAAGGGAGCATGGGGAAGCTTAGACTCTTTTTTACTTTGGAGAAACTGAGACACGCTTTAAAAAATTTCATATAACGGATATGCACCAAGGTGAAATGCATTGTTTTGTGAAAAATAAAACCTGTGCCTAAACATACACACTTAAGTCCTCACAATCACATGGAAGCCTTTTGAGATACTGTTATTCCAGTGGTGCTACTATTGGCAAGAGCTTCCCCAGTAGCTCAGAAGGTAAAGAATCCACCTGCAAAGTGGGAGGCCTGGGTTGGGAAGATCCCCTGGAGGAGGGCATGGCAAACCACTCCAGTATTCTTCCCTGGAGAATCCCCATGGACAGAGGAGCCTGGTGGGCTACAGCCCAAGGGGTCGCAAAGAGTAGGACAGACTGAGCATCTAAGCACGACCATTGGCAAAACTTCTGCATTTCCATTTGAATTTGTCTCTAAGAGCCTCTGGCAAGATGTTAGCGATGGCAAGTTTTTATTCTCTGAAGGCATTTTTTGTTTGTTTGAAAGGTCCAGAAATTATTTGGAACAAATCCATGTGATGAAGTGTGGTGGGTAGAGGATGGCAGTCCAGACACTTGGCTTTCCTATTTTGGGGTGAAAATGTTTCATGAGTATAAAGTAAGGGGATTGATTTTCTTTTCCAGATAGTAAACAAGCTCAGAAGGCAATTCCAAGTGGCAGAAGAGAGTTCCAGAAATATTTTGAGCAGTGACCACACTGCTGAAATAACAGCCTCCCAAAAGTAGTGGAAACTTTGAAAAGATTTTATTCTTTTGGCTATGTAAGCTCTTTTGTTTAGCAAACAGTTATATGCCACCTGTGAACAGTCCCAGGCCCCATTGAGTGAGGCAGAGTTCCACCTTAAGGAGAACCCTTTAATAGAATATTCAAATGTTGTACATAAAATTAATACAAGACGACAAGTGTTAGACCAGTGGGCGCACAGAAGAAATGGCAGGTAAGAGTAGAAGTTACTCAGATTGGGGAGTAGCGGATAGGGAGGAAATGATGGATGGTAGTATTCCAGGCAAAGGAGACAGTCTCTGCTGACATGAAGACACGGTCAGATACATGACAGAGAGTGGTGAAGTATGGTTGGAGGGATAATTTGGACCCGATCATGAAGAGTTGTGGATGTCAAGTAAGAAATTTGAATTTTGAATAAATGGAATAGACACTAAAGGTTTTCAAATGGGAGAGTGACATTGCTTTTAGAAAGATAACTGGTAGCTATGAGGAAGATGGACTGAAATGGGGAAAGACTGGAGAAAAGGAGACCAGACTGCAGGCTTTTTGAATAGTATCAGGGAGAGTTACATAGGATTAAATAAAATTTGTGACTGTTTAGATGGAAAAGGCTTAAATTTAGGAATTATGGTTGACAAGTATGGTTTAGCTTATCTGTTTTTTGAGTGCCTGCTTTGCAGGCAGCTGCAAACTTATGAAGAATATGGATGGAAGTGTCAGGGCACTCATCCTTGTGTCTCATTCATTCTGTGGGACGTGATGAATGAGGGAAGACTGAGAGTTGACCCTGAAATTAACGCATGGACTGCTCTGACAGAACACCGCTGCCAACTGGCAGAGGAGGGTGGGTCAGAAGGCACGCCAGTTTGCAGTGAAGGTTAGATGTAATCATAGTATTATGGTTGGAAGGCATGCTGAGGCCATCTGATTCACATAGTAGGTTGAAGTAATGTTGGGGTCATTGTCGAAAATTTCTAGTGGAGGCAGACTGGCTGAAAGTCAGGACAAAGGCCAGAACTTTTAAAATAATTCCCCTAAAGATGATAGTTGAACTTGGAGAGTTAATCACTTTAGGTAGATTCTTTGGGGAACACCTGTGGGAAGGCTGGGACAGTAGGAGATGCTAAGGGTACTGTAGGGGGTCTGCCAGCCTTGAAGTTGTCTCCCTGTTGGGCCAGACCATTTTTCATCCTTTTAACTGCATGTGATGGAAATTTCAGAATGTGAGAACAGGGATTGGTCAAAAGATTTCATGTGATTTTTGTTCCCTGTTGATTCTAGTGCCAAGCAATTTCTAGATAAGATTTGTGCTACCAGCTAAGCCTACTAACTTAGGGGTAAAGAATCCACCTGCAATGCAGGAGACGCAGTTTGATCCTTGCATCAGGAAGATTCCCCTGGAGAAGGGAATGGCTACCCACTCCAGTATTCTTTCCTGGAGAATCCCATGGACAGAGGAGCCTGGTGAGCTGCAGTCAATGGGGTTACAAGAGTCAGACTCAAGTGAGTGACCCAGCAAGCAGTATGCATGCTACCTTCAGCCCTGTGCCTATGGAAGGGGGTATTTTACCTTTTTGTTAGCTTTGTTTGTGGGCTGATGTTGAATTTCAGTTTTGTCTCCGTTTTTCCTTATTTAGGATACAAAGAAAAATGATGTCCTTTTAAGCTATAGAAGGAGGCCTAAATATCAAGAGAGCAGCAAGCATGATCCCTCAACCAATGACACTTGCAGAATCTTCTTGTTCTTATTTAATGCAGATCTCAGTCTGTGTGCCAGGAAGGGGCCCATTTCTCCCTTTATAACTTCTGTCATAATCTTTTATGTCAAATGTCATAATCTTTTGCCCCTGAGAAAGAGCAAAATCAGTCTGAGGAGCTTCCATTAAAAGACACTGAGAGTTTCGTTAGATAAAAGATGAACCATGGAGGCTGAAGCAGATGACAATTTCTGAGGCAGACAGGTTGCTAAAACATAAAGTGTATGGAAAGGCCAGTTAAAGTGGAGGTTAAGACATTAGTGGTTTGGGCAATTAGGCAATCATTGTAGGCTTTTAAAATTTCTGGTTTAACAGTTTGGGGGCAGGGAAGGGGTTAGAAGCTGGTTTTCAGAGATTTATGAAGTTAATAGGTAATAGTTGGAGGCTGCCTCTTTGAGATGTGAGGGAGAGTTAATCAGGGCCTCATTTTGACTACACTGTTGACTTAAGAACCAGAGACCATTTCTTACTTGGTGTGTATCTTTCTGGAAAAGAGGCTGAGGGCACACAGTCCTGACCCATTTGATTTCAGTCTGCTTTCTCTGCACAGGCTTCTGCATTCTTGCCTGGCACAATGTCCGTGTGGAAACAAGTGTCAAATCTAACCATCTTTCCATTGTTTGTGGTATCCTGGGTCAGTGGTTCAAAGCGTAGCCCTGGGATCAGCAGCATCAGTGTTGGGAATGGGGTGCATCTACCCTGGATTTACTGAATCTGAAACTGGTGGTCAGACCTGGGAATCTGTGTTGTAACAAACCTCTCCAGTGATTTGCGTGCACACCAGAGTTTGAGAACCACCAAGAAATGGTGTCAGTTTAGTAGCTTTTGCTCAGATAAAGGTAATCTTTTTAAAGCTCTTTTCAAAGCTGTAAAAACCAGTGGGAAAGCTGGATCCTATTTCTCTAACGGTTTACCTTGCAATTGATGCTTCTTGTAGTTATGAAGGAGATTGCCTTTGGAAACTTTTTAGATTGGTACTCTTAGATGTGCTCATTTTAGGAATGGATCGGTTTTGCTTACCGGACAGCAGAGCTTGGCTGAATCTGATTGCTTCCTCTTGTAAAAGAAGTAAGACTCAGGAGCTGGACTAAAGTAAAATGGAGTATCAGTTTTTTTCTACCCTAGTGTATTGGGTTCACTACTAAAGGTGCTGTGCACTGGAGCTTTCCAGGAGAATGAAAATGTTCTGCATGTTTGCTGTCTGGTAGGGCATCCACTAGCACGTGGGGCTGTTGAGTACTTGAGACGTGGCTAGCTCAGCTGAGGAACTGAATTTTGGATTTTATTTAAGTCATTTAAGTTTATTTTTTATTTTATTTTTGATTGCATCAGATCTTAGTTGCAGCACGCAGGCTCCTCTTTGCACCTCATAGGCTTTTCTCTAATTGTGGCATGGGGGATCCCAGTTCCCCAACCAGGGATTGAACCCATGTCCCTTGCACTGGAAGGTGGATTTCCATCCACTGGATCACCAGGGAAGTCCCAGTAATTTAAGTTTTAATAGGAACATGTGGCTATGGACCACCTTGCTGAACTGTGCTAGGTTAGCCCCTAGATCAGGGCATCGCAAACGTAAATATCCGTGTGACTCACCTGAGAGGTGAAAGGGGTAGTCACTCAGTCATGTCTGATTCTTTGCCATTCCATGGACTGTAGCTCGCTAGGCTCCTCTGTCCATGAAATCCTCCAGGTAAGAATACTGCTGTGGGTTGCCATGCCCTTCTCCAGGGGATCTTTCTGACCCAGGGATTGAACCTGGGTCTCTTGCATTGCAGGCAGATTCTTTACCATCTGAGCCATCAGGGAAGCACCTTGTTAAACTGCAGATTCTGGTTCAGTAGGTCTGGGGTGGGGCCTAGATTCTGCTCCCAGGTGATCCTGCTACAGCTGTCCCTAGACCACACTTTGAATAGCAAGGCCTTAGAGAGTCAAGGGGTATCCTACTCTTAATTCAGCTGAATTGCCAAGCAGTCACTGATGAGGCAGACTGCAGAGTTGGGGTGGGGGTTTTGTCCTACTGAATTTCCCTACACGCAGGGAAATTCAGTAGGGACAAGAGAAAGAGTTTTGTTTGAAGGCAGGTCTGAAAGGAGGTTTTCTTCCCAACTCAGTGACAAAAGGATCTCAACCTTTAGTACACAGTTTGTAGCCCACAGTTACTTTATGCTTTTCCAGGGCGAGGAGCCAATTAGTAGGTGGAGAGAAAGACTGAGTGGTATTCCCACAGCTGTAGAATACCTAAAATGTTACAACTGGGAGTTTTTTAAAGGCTCATCCAGGCTAGAGACACTGAAACTGGTCTGCTGGTGACTTAAGTATTCTGAAATCAGGGTTTTTGGTGAGGCTTAGGAATGGGCTTCAGGTTGTCTGCTGCATACATTATTTTGTAATAGAGAAAAGCTAGATGTCTAAAGATGTGTTTTATAGGGTTGTAAAACATGTATAAGGGCTTCCCAGATGGCACTGTGATAAAGAACCTGCCTGCCAATGCAGGAAATGCAGGTTTGATGCCTAGGTCAGGGAGATCCCCCGGAGGAGGAAATGGCAACCCACTCCGGTATTCTTGCCTGAAAAATTCCATGGACAGAGAGGCCTGGCAGGCTATAGTCTATGGGGTCACAAAGAGCTGGACTGAGCACGCACGAAAACATGTATAAACGTCAGAAGGCCCATCGTATGGAAGCAGTTATGTAAAAGTGAACACAGTCTTGCTGAGGATTAGATGAGAAATAGCATATAAGCTATTCACCTCTTTCCCCACAAACTCTTCTAGTAGTTTGTGATAGAACATAGTAAATCTCTAATCTTGGGCCAGTTATTCTACCACACATTGGCAGAGCGGCATGAGAGAGATCGTAGGTGACTCACCCCACTCTCTGTGTCCCTGGAGAAACAGCTTTGTGGTAAGTCTGACTGAAGCCGGGCTGATCCAGAAGCAGAGTCACACAGAGTAGTCCGTGCACTGGTTGTCAGAGAGGTAGGCGCAGGACTTTTGAAGGTGCTGGGTGTCCAATAGGACCATGAGGTTCAAATCATTTGGAGAAGGGCTTTAAAGAGGGACTGTTGAAGTAATGATGGTCTCTTGCAGAATGCATTGCATTTATTGTTTATTTTTGGCTGTGTTGGGTCTCAGTTGCAGCATGCAGGCTCTTCTTGCAGCATGAGGGCTTCTCTCTAATTGCAGCACCCATGGCTTAGTTGCCCCCACGGCATGCGGGATCTTAGTTCCTTGACCAGGGTTTGAACCTGTGTCTCCTGCACTAGTGGGTAGGTTCTTGACCACTGAGCCACCAGGAAAGTCCCTACGAAGGGTTACATTTAGACACCTTATAGTTACATTAGTGGTCCTCAACCTTTTTGGTACCAGGGATCGATTTTGTGGAAGACAGGTTTTCCACAGACTGGCAGAGGGGAGGGGTGGTCTCAGGATGATTCAAGCATATTACATCTATTGTGCACTTTGTTTCTATTATTATTACATTGTGATATATAATGAAGTAATTATATAGCTCACCGTAATGCAGAATCAGTGGGAGCCCAGAACTTGTTTTCTTACAACTAGATGGTCCCATCTGGGGGTGTTGGGAGGGCAATGGGCAACAGCTGTAAATATACCCACAACTTCACTCCCTCGCATGCAGCTCACTCCCTGCTGTGTGGCCTGGTTCCTGCTGCTGCTGCTGCTGCTAAATCGCTTCAGTCGTGTTCGACTCTGTGCGACCCCAGAGACGGCAGCCCATCAGGCTCCCCTGTCCCTGGGATTCTCCAGGCAAGAACACTGGAGTGGGTTGCCATTTCCTTCTCCAATGCGTGAAAGTGAAAAGTGAAAGTAAAGTCGCTCAGTTGTGTCCGACTCTTAGCGACCCCATGGACTGCAGCCTACCAGGCTCCTGTGTCCATGGGATTTTCCAGGCAAGAGTACTGGAGTGGGGTGCCATTGCCTTCTTCAGGCCTGGTTCCTAACAGGCCAGTTATCAGTTGTGGAAGGTGGCCTGGGGGTTGGGGACCCCTGCTTTATAGCATTTAATGTGATAATTAAACATTTATCAAATGCTTTCTCTGTCCATATTATTGATCTTTCATTGTAGGCAGGAGATATAAGGGATTATACTGTAGTTTCTACTGTGAAGGATAGTTTAATTGGCAGATGGGACATGAGTGTAGAAATCATACATAAATTAGTGAATGTAAAATGTACTATAAAGACTGAATACTTTTATAAGTGATGTCCTGTTACTAGTAAGTGCCCAGGAAACTGAGGGCATTGTCTCTGAGGGCATTGTCTCTGTCTCTATAGGGGCACTATAGAGAATGATTGGGAAAAATTTTTGGAAGTAGGATCAGAGTAGAAAGTAGGTTCTAGAAGAACAGTTGGGGTTTGGTTGGTCAACATGAGAAAATGCTGTGTTTTTGAGTCAAGGTAAAGCTAGTCAGAAGATCACAAGACCATGAAAAATGAGTTTGAAAAGACCAGGAGGGTTTCTGAGTTGGGATTCAGAGGACTGTTTCTCTACTGAATGGAACAGTAGTGCATGGCACAGCTGCTGGAAATAGGCTGTATCATCTCCTGGAGAATTTCCTTGTCCTAATGGAGACTTCAGGGCAGTTGTTTCTCAGTTACGTCCACGTCCACTGGAGTCTCCACACTCGTCTCCTAGAGGCATTAGTGACCACCTGTAACTGTTTCTAAGACAAACACTGCATTTGCCTTCCCACTGTGGTGAATGCTGGTGAGGAGAAAGATAAGATTCTGAAAGACCAGACTGGTTATAGCAGTATCTGCATTTGACAAGATGCTGGTCAGTAATGCAGAGATGTGACAGTGGCTGAAATGCAGGAAGATGCTAAATGCCAAGTGTAATTAACAAGGCAGTGGAGAGCTCGGCCGAACTCATCCTTTTCTACCTACCAAATAGTAGAAGGGGATTTTAGATAAATATTTCTAAAAGCTGCATTTTTCTGTTGAGTGGTACCATTGGAACACTGTGTTTGAATTGTTATCAATTCAGCCAACAGTATTTTCCAAAGGAAAATCAAAATCATTTTTCTTTATGATCAGATTAACTTCCAAACAGTAGTGATTTGAAAAATTTAATTTTGCTTTTTTTGACAAAGTAGGCTGTTCAGTTTGCTTTAAATAGCTTCTAAGTGTGCCTTAGGAATTACAGGTGAGGTTTTCCTGTTTGCTTGTTTTAAAAATGTTTGCAGTTCTGGTCCTACAGAAAATTATCAGTTCAGCAAATTTCAGACTTCATCCCTAGTCTTTGAGGCAGTCAGTCAGAGGTTCTAAAGACCGCACAAAGAAGATGATCATAGATCAAAGTTAGAATGGGGGTACGAAATGAAACCTAAACCCTCAAGTAATACTGCTGTCCTTTGGCTATATGAGTTTGAAAATATTTATTGAATTCTGTTACCTAGGTAACACGTTATCCAAAAAATATATTGAGATTGCTTAAAGGGTAGTATACCATGTGTTGGAAGTCAGTACTAAAGTAGTGGTTTAATCTCTCTGTACTTCTAGAGCAGAGTGTAAAGAACCTAATATTAATGGTAAATATTTTAGGCTTGAGGCCATATGGTTTCCATTGTATCTACTCATTTCTGTCACTATAACTCAAAAGCAATCATAGACAATTCATCAGTAATGAGTTTGGCTGTGTTCCTGCAAAACTTTAAAATAGGTAGCTATCCAGTTTGGCCCAGGTACTTTAGTTTGATTGGAGAAGGAAATGGCAACCCACTCCAGTACTCTTGCCTAGAAAATTCCTTGGATGGAGGAGCCTGGTGGGCTACAGTCCATGGGGTCACAAAGAGTCGGACATGACTGAGTGACTTCACGACGACCTTAGTTTGATAACTCCTGTTCTAGAAAATTTAATGTCCACATTTTTTTAAGCAGGAAATGCTTGTATGATTATCTTTTCTCTTCCCTTTAAATTGTAAACTTTTTGAAATAGGGACCATTTCTTTTACTTCTTTCTCCCCTATATCATTAGCATAGTCCCTTTGTTTTGTTTAGTCACTCAGTCATGTCTAGTTCTTTGTGACTCCACGGACTGCAGCACGCCAGACTTCCCTTTCCTTCACTATCTCCCAGAGTTTGCTCAAACCTTTGTCCATTGAGTTGATGATGTCAACCAACCGTCTCATTCTCTGTCACCCTCTTCTCCTGCCTTCAGTCTTTCCCAGCATCAGAGTCTTTTCCAGTGAGTTGGCTCTTCACATCAGGTGGCCAAAGTATTAGAGCTTCAGCTTCAGTATCAGTCCTTCCAATGAATATGCAGGGTTGATTTCCTTTAGGATGGACTGGTTTGATCTCTTTATTGTCCAAGGGACCGTCAAAAGTCTTCTCCAACACCGCAGTTTGAAAGCATCAATTCTTCAGCACTCAGCCTTCTTTATGGTCCAACTGTCACATCCATATGTGACTACTGGAAAAACCATAGCTATGACTATATGGACTTTTGTAGGCAAAGTGATTTCTCTGCTTTTTAGTCCACTGTCTAGGTTTGTCATAGCTTCTCTTCTAAAGAGCATGTGGGTCTTTTAATTTCATGGCTGGAGTTACTGTCCACAGTGATTTTGGAGCCCAAGAAAATGAAGTCTGTTACTGTTTCCACTTTTTCCCCATCAATATGCCTTGAAGTGATGGAACTGGATGTCATGATCTTAGTTTTTGGAATGTTGAGTTTTAAGCCAGCATTTTCACTCTCCTCTTTCACCTTTATCAAGAGGCTCTTTAGTTTCTTTTTGCTTTCTGCCATTAGGGCGGTATCATCTTCATATCTGAGGTTATTGATATTTCTGGCAATCTTGATTGCAGCTTGGGCTTCATCCAGCCTGGCATTTTGCATGATGTGGAGGTTTAATCACTAAATCTTGTACAACTCTTGCAACCCCATGGACTGTAGCCTGCCATGCTCCTCTGTCCAAGGGGATTCTCCAGGCAAGAATGCTGGAGTAGGTTGCCAGTTCCTTCTCCAGAGGAATCTTCCTGACCCAGGAATCAAACCTTGGTCTCCTGCATTGCAGGCAGATTCTTTACAGACTGATCTACAAGGCAAGGCCTATGATGATGTACTCTGCATATAAGTTAAATATATATAGCCTTGACGTACTCCTTTCCCAGTTTTGAACCAGTCTGTTGTTCCATGTCTGGTTCTAGCTGTTGCTTCTTGACCTGCAATACAGGTTTCTCAGGAGGCAGGTAACATGGTCTGTTAATTTCATCTCTAAGAATTTTCCACAGTTCATTGTAATCCACACAGTCAAAGGTTTTAGCATAGTCAATGAAGCAGAAGTAGATTTTTTTTTTAAATTCTCTTGCTTTTTCTATGGTGCAACAGTTGTTGGCAATTTGATCTCTGGTTCCTCTGCATTGTCTAAATCCATGTTGTACATCTAGAAGTTATTGGTTCATGTACTATTGAAGCCTAGCTTGAAAGATTTTGAGCATTACCTGGCTAGCATGTGAAATGAGTACAATTGTGCAGTAGTTTGAACATTCTTTGGCATTGCCTTTCTTTGAGATTGGAATGAAAACAGACCTTTTCCAGTCCTGTGGCCACTGCTGAGTTTTCCAAATTTGCTGGCATATTGAGTGCAGCACTTTAACAACATCTTCTTTCAGGATCTGATGATCTGAACCACAGTTAGCTCCTGGTCATATGGCAAACTAGAAGTGTATCTGTTGTCCCTTTGATTCTACTCTCTTAATAAGAGCTCTGCTACTATTTGTGGAGCATGTTATCATTTAGAAAGTGCTTTGACATATCTTTTCTTATCTGATTCTCACAACAACCTCAGAAGAATGAAGATAGGGTAGGTGTATTGCCCCACTTTGTAATCCATATAACAAAAGATTAAGTGAGTATCTCTAGTTTATATTGTCTAGGATGAGACAGAGCAAAATTTGGATCTTCTTTTGTGGTAGTGAACCCTGATCTCTAACTTTCTAAAAACAGAAGCAGCTCATCTTTTTAGTCTGTCTTGCTCAAACTGTATATCCTGCAGTGTTCCTGTTTTTCTTAGAATCTTAGCTCAGTTTTCCCTTGAGTGTCAAATGCTCAGTTTAAAGTTTAGCATTCAAATATTCCTATTCTTTTGGCACAGAAAAGGGTCATTTCTGTTTTCAAGACACAGATGTGAGCTGCACAGAATTAGAAATAGATATATTTTTTTTAAGCTCATGGATAAAATCACCCCATTCATTTAGTTTCTCAGAGAAGAACCTGGTCTTTCATGGTCTTTATACTGAGTCCTGAGACTGTGTGTGTGTAACCCTTTGGTGTCAGCTACGCTGCGCTGGTGTATTTGTACGCACGTGCTCTGTGTTGTGCTTGTTGATAATTGCAGAAGGGGATTGCTGCAGAAGATTTATCTTTCAAATCCCTGCTGGTGATGGTGATACAGATGTAACCATGAATAAAAATTCATCAAGCTGTATAATTTTGCTTTGTATATTTTAAGATAAAGATCGACCCCAACTTAAAAAAGTTAACTACAAAAGAAACCCAAGTCCTGCCTCCCCCAAAACTTCTTCCATCTCACCAGCCTACTACTGTTCTCATTTATATTTAGCTTTATAAAACAATAGCCAGTATTGTCTAAACGGCATTACGCCTGGAGTCAGAACTACTGGAGTCTGATTCTCAGCATTGCCACTTACCTTCTCTGTACCTTAGTTTGCTCACGTGTGAAGTGGTGGTAATTATAGCACCTGTTTCATCGGGTTGTGAGGATTGATGAGGTAGTACATGTAAAGTATTTAGGAATGAGCATTCAAATGCTAGCTGCTATTGTTATTAATTTCTGAATTAAACTTGCTTCTCAGTTGCTTTTGTACACTGCTTCTGCTGATGCCTGATTGTAAGTCCTCCCTTCCTGAGGCTGAAGTGAGTGATAGTTGCATGGCTAATATTAGGCACAGTATCCTGCTGGGTGTGTTGATGCCCTATAGTTTGGTTCTCTGTAGAATTCTTATTCCATACTTAGTCCAGTTGTATGTATTTTACAGGTGAATGGTATGTCAGAGTTATAAGGAAAATGGCATACTTAATACCCTATTGTATATTGTATATATATATATTTTTTATTGTATAGTTTTTATTTAGGGAGGTGATTGGTTTCATGGAAAGAACCATGTACATGGGAGGTCAAGAGACCTGGATTTTAGTCTTAATTTTGCATTGTTTAGTTTTATGTCATTGGGCAGCTCAGCCTCTATGTCTTTATTTGTAGAATGGCACGCTGGTTGTCTCTGCTTTCCTCTTGAGGGCTCATTTGTATGTGAGCTGATAGTTACTCAGTGTACAGATTCCTATAAAGTGATGGTAAGTGATTTCCTTGCTGTAAGTGGTTGCTTTATATTAAAAATTAATTATTACTTCCTCTGTTTTCAGCTTCGGGCTCAGAATCAGGTCTTGAAGAAAGGTGTCGTGGATGAACAAGCGAATTCTGCTGCTTTGAAGGTAGGCTACTGTTTGTGTTGTGAGAGTTAGATTAGTGTTTAGTGAAGCTTACAGCAGGGGATTTAGCCCATTTTGTGGGTTAAATTCCCAACTCTGACACTGATTCACTAGGGATAGGGGAGGGTAATCAATTTTTTTGTGTGTGTTTAACTTTCTTACTCATTTAGGTATGAATGTGATGTGCTTTGACTTCTTAGCTGGAGATTACAAAAATGTCTTATGGGACTGCATCTAATGCATTTCTCTCATACCCAGCTTCTTTCATAGCTAAACTCATCAGGACAAATGGGGCTTCTTATCTGGCTTGATCTGACAGCACTCTGCAGGGACTGGGTCATATTCATGTTTATATCCCTAGCATTCAGCAGATTGTCCCCTGATAAATGGGTCTGAAAGTGTGAATCATTTAGTGCATTAATCTTGCTTTGGGTTGAGCTGTTTAATAGTAATAACCTGTGTTAATGATGACTGAGTGATCCATCAGCACCTTTAACTGAGAGGAGAAATATGATGGGAGAAGAAGAATTTGTTTCTACCTCATTGTAGCAGACATGTAATAAATACTGCTTGAAAGTGTTAGTTGTTCAGTCATGGCCAACTCTTTGTGACCCCAGGGACTATATAGCCTGCCACACTCCTCTGTCCATGGGATTCTCCAGGCAAGAATACTGGAGTGGGTTACAGTTCCCTTCTCCAGGGGAATCTTTCCGACCCAGGGATCAAACCTAGATCTCCCACATTACAGGGAAATTCTTTACCATCTGAGCCACCAGGGAGGCACAGATACTGCTTAGTGATATTCTTAATTGGATAAATTGATTCTAGGATATGGATTCCTTCTTGGCCAAGTTTCAGTAAAATACACTGCCTGCCTCATTCTTTCACTGCCTCCCTTGCTCCCTCTTCAGAAAAAAGGGCTTAGGAGTCCCTTTACTTTTCTGTCTTTCTGGAGTAGCCCGCGACCAGTGACACACGAACAGTCACCAGGATCGTGAGATGCGTCCTTTCACTTGGCTAGTGTTGGACCCTTCTCTAGTCCCCTCTGTCTCTTGAGGAGAGCTCCCTCCTTGGGTGCTGTTGCACAGACTCGGGGCTGAGATGGGTCAGAGTACCTTACCCTACGCTCTCTGCACTTAAGCTGAGATGATAAATAGTCAGAATTTGTTAGCTAAGTTACTGTTTTGTTTAAATCACTGAAGAAATTGATCATTATCTATTTCCTTATGATGTCTAAAACCTACCCCTGGAGAAAGTATTTCCGAACTCATCTTAGTCGCCCGCACTGGTGTTTCACACCCTCCTGTGGCTGATTGTGTCTGATTAATGCTGGTAGCAGCTGTGGTGGTGATGGTGACAGCAGACCCTCTCACTGAGTGCTCGCCGTGTGTCAGGCAGGCGTTGCACTCAGCACCTTGCACCCGTGTTCTCAGTTTTCACAACGACCCTGTGCGGGCACATGCCACTGTCATCACTGTCATTGCAGGAACTAGGATTTATAGAGAGATTGGGATGGATGTCTTCCGAAATCAATGATTGGTTAATGGGGAATATTAGTCACCTAGTGATTAATTAATTATAAGGATGTAAAGAGATTACTTTTAATTGAACTGTGCATTGCAGTCAGCATTTTGATTATATTAGATTTGTATCTTCAGTGAGTTATTAGATGCAATGAGCATTTATTGATTTGAGTTTCCTTAAATTGAAATATAAAATAATTTGGACATGGGCTGGGCCTATGTTTACCATTGAACTTCAAGCAAACATTAAGGACTTAGTAAACAAAAAATAAAAAAGGAAATTTTTTTTCTCTTTAATGGAAACATATTCTACCCCTCTAGCTATGCCCTCAACATGCAAATAATGTCAGCAGATCGCAGAACTAGGCTCTCGTTTTTAGGTTGCTGTTTCAAAATCCACTATTCAAAATTGGGAAAGTAGCATTGACATATATATACACTATCACGTGTAGAATAGGTAACTAGCAGGAAGCTGCTCTAAAACACAGGGAGCCCAGCCTGGTGCTCTACTGACAACCGGGAGCGGGAATGGAGTGGGAGAGGGGGCTTAAGGGGGACGGGATATATATGCACTTATGACTGATTCAGTTGATGTATGGCAGAGACCACCACAACATTGTAAAGCAATTATCCTCCAATTAAAAAAATCCCCTGTTCATTAAAACTTGACCTCTCTTAGCTTTATAGTGGTTTCTCAATGAAGGTAAAGTAAATGTACAGATCTTTCAGTTTATGGTAGTGTATAGCCGTTTGTGTTTGATTACGAGTGAACACAAAGTTACCAGAATGTCGTAAGGAAAATATAGTTAGAATAATATTATTTTTAAAAATAGAGTGAAACTAAATATTTCTCGTTTCCCATTTTCTTAGCTTGTTGTGATATACACAGTACAGCGTGGTCAGTAGAAGACGTGTTGTTTACATTTTAGATTTTGTTCCTATTTTCACTTTAAAGTGAACTGAGAATATTCTTTGTTAGGATAATAACAAAGATTTTTTGTTTGATTTGATTTTTGTCTTTGACAGATCAGAATAATTTAAAGTTAAAGAGTATTGAAAAGACTTCATTTTGACTGACTTAAATTCAAGGAGGATTTATAGGAAAAAGTGAATACAAATATATTTCTTCCATTCTTGCTTACCTGAAGGGCATCATCAGTGAGTCTGAGGTTCTCATTAAAATTTCAAATTTATAAAATTGTAGCCTCAGACTTTGTGACTCCTCACCACCAAACACATGAATAACAACATTATATAAAAGCGTGTTGTTGTGGATATTTAAGTTGATCAATGTTACTTCAGTAGTATACTCTTTAGCTTTATTTTTAAATTTGCTTGATTGGACCAGAAAGTGAAATTGTCACCAAACAGAGCTAAAAAAACATAGGAACTAGAATGATAAACATATAACTTTAATTCCTTAAAGAAAGAGGTTTTGATTATATTTTGGTGAAACAAAAAAATTTTTTTTCATTATTTTTAAATGTTAAGACTAAATTACAAGGAATGGTCTGTTTTCACATTGATGTAGGAACAGCTGAAAATGAAGGATCAATCACTGAGGAAACTGCAGCAGGAAATGGACAGTTTGACATTCCGAAATCTGCAGCTTGCCAAAAGGGTCGAGCTCCTTCAAGATGAACTGGCTCTAAGTGAACCCCGAGGCAAGAAAAACAAGGTAGGTCAAGTCAAAACAAGGTAGGGGGACCTTGCCATTAGGTGCCGACATCTCCAGGCCACCCTGGTTTTAGCAGAAGACCTCGCCTCCAAATACTCTAAAGGTCTGTTTATTACACCTGGTTATTGGGTCCAGAAAGCAAACATTTATTATTAATGTATACTAAGTATTTATTGGGCTTCCCTAGTGGTTCAGATGGTAAAGCGTCTGTCTGCAATGCAGGAGACCCGGGTTCGATCCCTGGGTTGGGAAGATCCCCTGGAGAAGGAAATGGCAGCCCACTCCAGTATTCTTGCCTGGAAAATCCCATGGACCGCGGAGCATTAGAGCCATTTTCACATGGAAATGAGTTTTCAAGAGTTTATGAGAAACCAGCATGCACATAGTTGATTTAGTGGCTAAGAAAAATGAATAGTATATCTCACATTGGTCAAAATTACTGTTTTTTTAGTTATACTAAGCTGCCATTTAACTCAAGGTAGGGCAGATAGAATGAGAAGCGCTGTCCACATGAAGCACTCTCTATGGAAGTGGCAGTTGAAGTACTCATACATGAGGCTTATAAGTTTGCTGCAGATGTATTTTCTTTGTTTTTATTGTTAGGAGTTCAGTTTGTGTGTGTTTTGTTTGTTTGTTTGTTTGTTATTTTAGAGAAACATTGTGTTTAATGGTAAAGCTTAGCACATTCCACCACCAGGCATGGCCTGGAGCAGCAGGGATGGGTAGGTGACCTCCGTGGAGGTTCACATGGCAAAGATGATGAGAAAGGCAACCGTTAAACAGAGGAGCTCCACAGCCTCAGACAAGGCAAAGCCCAAAAGAGCCTAGGAGAAGAGCTGCTGCTTCAGAGATGGGTTCCTGGCATAGCCAATGATCAAGCTGCCAAACAGTGCTCCAGTGCCAGCCCTGAGCCAGCCACACCAACCGTGGCAGCCCCAAAGCCAATAAACTTGGCTGCTGTGTCAATATCCCAGGAGAAAACACTGGTCTGGTACTCCTGCCTGGCCATCTGGATTGGGACACTGCTGTGGGAAGGCTGTTCAGTTGATATCTCTGGCCTACTCAGGAAGGAGGCAAAGGCCTGATGGGACCCTGGTCGAAGAGTGGATCAGAGCAGGAGGAATGAGTAGTGCCCTGGTGGTCTGTGTTTTTTCAGTCTCTTGGCTTTTACTCTTCTGTCTGATGCTCGTCTTACTCATTCTCTTCACTACATGAAGCTCCATGGAGGTCACCTACCCACCCCTCCTGCTTCGACTTCAGGTCATGCCCGATACTGGAGTGTGCTAAGCTTTACCTTTAAACACAATGTTTCTCTTTAAGTCCCCAGGTGTAAATATAAACTTCTTTCCCTTCTGGTTTTATATAGTGAGGTGAGATTCTGATTGATCTAAGATGGATGATCTGATACTTTTGATCATACTGTGGTTAAGAAGTTGCTTCTTTTTTCAAGGGCAGAAGCTAGGGACTGAGTCTTTAAAAGTCTTGGACAGCACCCCAAAAATGTGTGGACTGAGGCAATGATGACAAATGGTTGGAGGGAAGAAGGTTCACAGTAACTCTGAAGCAGTGTGTGGGGAGGAAAGAGTGCAGGCTTTGGAGCTGAGCCCAGATTTGGACTCTTTGTCTTCCATTTGTAGGTCTATGACCTTAGGCAAGTTTTTAGCCTTGCAGCCTCAGTTGTGGGAAAGACTTTCAGGTTTGTTGTCAGGATTAAATGAGATCATGTAAAGTACCCGGGACTGTATGTGGATATGATGGACATGGTGACATAATTATGTCTCATTTCCCCTCCATGGAAGAATTCTCCAGAGTGGTAATTTTTCAGGTAAGTGGGGAACAGTTCAGTTTAGTCACTCAGTTGTGTCTGACTCTTTGTGACCCCATGAACTACTGCACGCCAGGCTTCCCTGTCCATCACCAACTCCTGAAGCTAACTCAAACTCATGTCCATTGAGTTGGTGATGCCATCCAACCATCGCATTCTCTGTCATACCCTTCTCTGCCTGCCTTCAATCTTTCCCAGCATCAGGGTCTTTTCAAGTGAGTCAGTTTTTCATATCAGGAAGCCAAAGTATTGCAGTTTCAGCTTCAGCATCAGTCCTTCCAATGAATATTCAGGACGGATTTCCTTCAGGATGGACTGGTTGGATCGCCTTGCAGTGCAATAGACGCTTGAGAATCTTCTCCAACACGACAGTTGAAAAGCATCAATTCTTCAGCATTCAGCTTTCTTTATAGTCCAACTCTCACATCCATACATGACTACTAGAAAAACCATAGCTGTGACTAGACAGACCTTTGCTGGCAAAGTAATGTCTCTGCTTTTTAATATGCTATCTAGGTTGGTCATAGCTTTTCTTCCAAGAAGTAAGCATCTTTTAATTTCATGGCTGCAGTTACCATCTGCAGTGATTTTGGAGCCCAAGAAAATAAAGTCTCTCACTGTTTCTATTGTTTCCCCATCTATCTGCCATGAAGTGATGAGACCAGATGCCATGATCTTAGTTTTCTGAATGTTGAGTTTTAAGCCAACTTCACTCTCCTCTTTCACTTTCCTCAAGAGGCTCTTTAGTTCTTTGCTTTCTGCCACAAGGGTGGTGTCATCTGCATATCTGAATTTATTGATATTTCTCCCGGCAGTCTTGATTCCAGCTTGTGCTTTATCCAGTCCGGCATTTCTCACAATGTACTCTGCATAGAAGTTAAATAAGCAGGGTGACAGTATGCAGCCTTGACATACTCCTTTCCTGATTTGGAACTAGTCTGTTGTTCCATGTCCAGTTCTAATTATTGATTCCTGACCTGCATACAGATTTCTCAAGAGACAGGTCACGTGTTCTGGTATTCCCATCTCCTTCAGAATTTTCCACAGTTTATTATGATCCACACAGTCAAAGGCTTTGGCATAGTTAATAAAGCAGAAATAGATGTTTTTCTGGAACTCTCTTGCTTTTTCGATGATCCAGCAGATGTTGGCACTTTAATCTGTGGTTCCTCTGCCTTTTCTAAAACCAGCTTGAACATCAGGAAGTTCACAGTTCACGTATTGCTGAAGCCTGGATTGGAGAATTCTGAGCATTACTTTACTAGCGTGTGAGATGAGTGCAGTTGTGCAGTAGTTTGAGCATTCTTTGGCATTGCCTTTCTTTGGGATTGGAATGAAAACTGACCTTTTCCAGTCCTGTGGCCACTGACATGTTGCTAATTTTGTCACATGTTTTCTAAATTTGCTGACATGTTGAGGGCAGCACTTTAACAGCATCATCTTTTAGGATTTGAAATTGCTCGACTAGAATTCCATCACCTCCACTAGCTTTGTTTGTGGTGATGCTTTCTAAGGCCCACTTGAGTTCACATTCCAGGATGTCTGGCTCTAGATAAGTGGTCACACCATCATTGTTATCTGGGTTGTGAAGATCTTTTTTGTGTAGTTCTTCTGTGTATTCCTGCCACCTCTTCTTAATATCTTCTGCTTCTGTTAGGTCCATACCATTTCTGTCCTTTACTGTGCCCATCTTTGCATGAAATGTGCCCTTGGTGTCTCTAATTTACTTGAAAAGGTCTCTAGTCTTTCCCATTCTATTGTTTTCCTCTATTTCTTTGCATTGATCAGTGAGGAAGGCTTTCTTATCTCTCCTTGCTGTTCTTTGGAACTGTGCATTCAAATGGGTATATCTTTCCTTTTTTCTTTGCCTTTAGCTTCTCTTCTCAGCTATTTGTAACGCCTCCTCAGACAACTATTTTGCCTTTTTGCATTTCTTTTTCTTGGGCATGATCTTGATCATTGCCTCCTATACAGTGTCACGAACATCTGTCCATAGTTTTTCAGGCACTCTGTCTATCAGATCTAATTCCTTGTATCTATTTGTCACTTCCACTCTATAATCGTAAGGGATTTGATTTAGGTTATAAAGCTCAACATTCAGAAAACTAAGATCATGGCATCTGGTCCCATCACTTCATGGGAAGTAGATGTGGAAACAATGGAAACAGTGTCAGACTTTATTTTTTTGGGCTCCAAAATCACTGCAGATGGTGATTGCAGCCATGAAATTAAAGGACGCATACTCCTTGGAAGGAAAGTTATGACCAACCTAGATAGCATATTAAAAAGCGGAGACATTACTTTGCCAACAAAGGTCCGTCTGGTCAAAGCTATGGTTTTTCCAGTGGTCATGTATGGATGTGAGAATTGGACTGTGATAAAAGCTGAGCGCCGAAGAATTGATGCTTTTGAACTGTGGTGTTGGAGAAGACTCTTGAGAGTCCCTTGGACTGCAAGGAGATCCAACCAGTCCATTCTAAAGGAGATTAGTCCTGGGTGTTCTTTGGAAGGCCTGATGTTAAAGCTGAAACTTCAACACTTAGGCTACCTCATGCGAAGAGTTGACTCATTGGAAAAGACTCTGATGCTGGGAAGGATTGGGGTCAAGGGATTGAGGAGAAGGGGACAACAGAAGATGTGATGGCTGGATGGCATCACTGACTCGATGGACATGAGTTTGAGTGAACTCCGGGAGTTGGTGATGGACAGGGAGGCCTGGTGTGCTGCAATTCATGGGGATTGCAAAGAGTCGGATACGACTGAACGACTGAACTGAACTGAACTGAATGGTCTAGTGGTTTTCCCTACTTTATTCAATTTAAGTCTGATATTGGCAATAAGGAGTTCATCATCTGAGCCACAGTCATCTCCCAGTCTTGTTTTTGCTGACTATATAGAGTTTCTCCATCTTTGACTGCAAAGAATATAATCAGTCTGATTTCAGTATTGACCATCTGGCAATGTCCATGTGTAGAATGGGAGTGTCATTGGCAGAGGCTGTTTGCTATGACCAGCGTGTTCTCTTGGCAAAACTCTGTTAGCCTTTACCCTGCTTCATTCTGTACTCCAAGACCAAATTTGCCTCTTACTCTAGGTATCTCTTGACTTCCTACTTTTGCATTCCAGTCCCCTATAATGAAAAGGACATCTTTTTTGGGTGTTAGTTCTAGAAGGTCTTGAAGGTTTTCATAGAACCGTTCAACTTTCAGCTTCTTCAGCATTAGTGGTTGGGGCCTAGACTTGGATTACCCTGATACTGAATGGTTTGCCTTGGAAACGAACAGAGATCATTCTGTCGTTTTTGATTCGGACTCTTGTTAACTATGGCTACTCCATTTCTTTTAAGGGATTCTTGCCCACAGTAGTAGATATAATGGTCGTCTGAGTTAAATTCACCCATTCCAGTCCATTTTAGTTCACTGACTACTAAAATGTCAATGTTCACTCTTGCCATCTCCTGTTTGACTACTTCCTTTTTATCTTGAAATTGGAACAGAGAGTACAAAACAGATATGTATCAGAATCACTTGGAAAACTTTGTCAAAATACACATGCTGTGGAAATTCTGGAAGATGCTTGGGGAGGGGAAATAGCCATCTGTATTTCATCCCCAGGTTAATGAGATCCTCTCTCAGGGCTGTTTCAGTAGATTTAGGTGTAATTACTTCTGAATTAGTTTTAATAAAAACTTTCCAAATTTGGAATTACTGAACAACCAGAATATGTCATTCAGCAGTGTTCCTTGTGTGAATGTATGTCTTGTGTTCACATTTGGTGTTTATGTATTTGTTTATTACATAGCTGCTCCATTTTCAGAGGGCCTTCTAATCGTGGGTTCACGTTGGATCAGTAAGTGACTTCATTTTAAGTGAGGAGTGAAGTACAAGAAAGGCAGAGGAGGGTGGTGACTGATGTCTGAACAGTTTCATTGTTAGGCTGTCCCTTGAATAGTGTCATTTCTGTGTGTATTCCATGAAAACAAATGTTCATTATTGGCTCTTAAATAGTGCTATTCTTCTATGTAGAAAAAGTTAATATTGATATAAGGGTAAAAGGAATGTATTTTTGGTAGTTTTGTGCTTTTTTCCTTCTATTTATTTGTAATAGCTTTATCTTGTATTTTTATTTTATTTTTAAACTTTACAAATGTATTAGTTTTGCCAAATATCAAAATGAATCCGCCACAGGTATACATGTGTTCCCCATCCTGAACCCTCCTCCTTCCTCCCTCCCCATACCATCCCTTTGGGTCGTCCCAGTGCACTAGCCCCAAGCATCCAGTATCATGTATCGAACCTGGACTGGGAACTCATTTCATACATGATATTGTACATGTGTCAATGCCATTCTCCCAAATCTTCCCACCCTCTCCCTCTGCAGCAGAGTCCATAAGACTGTTCTATACATCAGTGTTTCTTTTGCTGTCTCGTACACAGGCTTATTGTTAGCATCTTTCTAAATTCCATATATATGCGTTAGTATACTGTATTGGTGTTTTTCTTTCTGGCTTACTTCACTCTGTAATAATAGGCTGTATTTTTTAAAATTAGAAATGTATGTGAACTTTTGTATAAATGTAGTTTTGTGAATGCTGTTAATTCCTTAAAGGAGTTTAACAACTCAGACTCATGGAATTGCTAAAACTGTCATTTTTTAAACCGGGAGATCAATTGTTAAAATGATATTTATTAACATATTTATGTTGCTGACTTTCTGGATCTACTCTGTCTTCCAGCACAACTACTCCCAAATTCATCTGCAAAGAATAGTGAGCCTTATCTGTTCTTTTTTTCCTCTCTCTTTTAAGCTTTTCTGCTCATTGCAGTATTTGCATTTCCAACTTATATCACATAGGAAAAGTTAAATGATGGACCGTATACCTTTTGCAGGATTGTTTGACAGCCGTGAACACATAGAAGAGACAAGCTACTAAGGTGATAGAAAATCTGTGTACCTTAGAATGTTTCTCTAAAGGGTGACAGTTATGTGGACATAACTTATTCTTTCCATCAGAAAAGTGGAGAATCTTCTTCTCAGTTGAGTCAAGAGCAGAAGAGTGTCTTTGATGAAGACCTGCAAAAGAAGATAGAAGAGAATGAACGGTTGCATATACAAGTGAGAAAATCTTCTATTTTTCCGTATGAGTTAAAAAATGGGTTGTATGATCTGGAATGTGGAAAAAACAACCCAGGATAGAGTATTTTGTATATGGGTAGGTGTTTTAACGTTTCTTGTGGTTGGTGGGTATGTACGTCACTGTCGTTCATTCGTTTCTAAGATCTCACATTTTAATACGGATGTGTGCTTTGAATATGCACTTGTTCAGAGAACAGCTGAATAGCTTTATATGTTAGTGATACAGAAGTATAATGGGGACTCTTCCTTTTATATAGGACATGTTTAGATGGATTATTTAGATGGGGCTTATCATTTTAATTTGTGACAGTTGGTTTTTGTCTGTTTCCCTTTTAGTCTGTAAGGTCTCACTAGGGTACAGACCATGTCACTTTTTCTGCCCAGCCTCAGAACGGCCTCACTCATGGCACGCCTTCAGATATTTATGGAATGTTGAGTAATCAATGTCTACTCCAAAACAGTCAGCATATTTTAAGAGTCATAGTATAGTGTATTCAACTCTGCCTCCTGTTTTTTCTTGTGTGAAATGGTGAGCATAATCAAACAGTGGAAAATAAATTTTAATTCTTAGTGTTTGAAAATGTTTACAAAATGAACTTTTGACCTCATGAATTTTGTGTGAAGTAGTCATAATTCTTAATTACTGTTGAATTCTCATTGGGCTTCCCTGATAGCTCGGTTGGTAAAGAATCCACCTGCAATGCAGGAGATCCTGGTTCATTTCCTGAGTCAGGAAGATCTGTTGGAGAAGGGATAGGCTAGGATTCTCATTAAGGAAAGGAGCTTTACATTACACAGGAGTATGTTATACAGGAGTAACATCTGTTTGAATTTTGATTATTTAATTGTAGAAGTTCGCATAACAGTATAGCAAGAGTTGTGCTCAACTGGTCAGTTGAGTTAGTTCTCCGTGTGCCAGAGGTAGGTTGAAATAGAAGTCCATGAGATAGGTTGGGGAAGAAATGTAGGCTTTGAAGTCTGTTTGTGCCTGTGAAACAGTTGATAGTTAGGTAGCCCCTTGAAGCTTCAGGTTCCCCGTCTGTAAAGGAGGGTCTGCAAGTAACACTGCATCTGACCTACTGTGAGGATCCAGTGAGCTCTTGCCTGTGCAGTTTCGCACACTGAGCATATGGAACCTTATGGAAGTCACTCAATGATCAGTCACTGCCATTGTTTGCTCTTCATTTGTGTGTATGAGGAGGTTCTGAGAAGAAGACGTGATCTTTTCTTTTCAGTTTTTTGAAGCTGATGAGCAGCACAAGCACGTGGAAGCGGAGCTGAGGAGTCGGCTGTCCACTCTGGAAATGGAGGCGGCTCAGCACCAGGCCGTGGTCGATGGCCTGACGCGGAAGTACATGGAGACCATCGAGAAACTGCAGAACGACAAGGCTAAACTAGAGGTAAGCCCCGCTGTTGGTGAGAGCTTGTTCAGAAATAGTCTGGGCTTTTGTAAATCGTCTGCCTGCTTTGGAGAACAGAAGTTAGGCACTCAAGGCAGGACTGCAGCCTACAGTGTCTACTCAGCGTGTTGTCATCTGTGGCCTGATTCATCTGCTTTTCTTTTTTTCTCACGGACAGATATGCATATAATTTTGGCTAATAGTGGTTGTCATACCACATTTCTAGCAAACAGAACACAGTTTCAAATGAATAGCTATATAAAATTTATAGGGGAAAACCAAAAAGAAAAAAGAGTAGAAAAAATTTTTCACTACTTCCAGGATTTCAAAATGGAAAGCCAAGGAATATAGTTTGGCATAGTTTATTTTTTATTTTTAAAAATTTTATTGGAATATAGTTGATATACAATGTTGTCTTAGTTTCAAGTGTTCAGCAAAGTGATTCAGTTATACATATACATATAGTCATTCTTTTTCAGATTTTTTTCCCCATATAAGTTATTACAGACCATTGAGTAGAGTTCCCTGTGCTATGCTTTTCTTTTCCTTCTAAAATTTAGGTAAAATCTCAGACTCTAGAAAAGGAGGCCAAGGAATGTCGACTTCGGACAGAAGAATGGTATGTGGAAATGTGAATTCCAAGGGGCCCTGAAGTGAGAATCAGAAGACCTGAATTTTGGTTTAGCAGCTTCTCTGTCTCAATTTTCTCACATTTGCAGTGAGACAGAAGTAGGTCATTTCTAGGGGCCTTTTCAGTTCTTTTATCTCTGGGACCTTAAAAATTCTTGGCAGAGTGGCTTGTGCAGCAGTCCTCAGCCTGCAGATGTTCTGGCGTGGCAGATACCATTCTGGGGCGCCTGCACCGAGGACTGGGTGCTTTCTGGGGCAGACTACTCTAAAGAGACGGTCTTCTCATAGTCCAAGGCAGGAAAACTGACTGTTGATCGTGGTGTCAGCCTTTTAATGTTTAGTTGCTAAGTGGTGTCTGACTCTTAGAGACCCCAGGGACTGTAGCTCGCCAGGCTCCTCCATCCATGGGATTTCCCAGGTGAGAATACTGGAGTGGTTTGCCATTTCCTTCTCCAGGGGATCTTCCTGACTCAGGGATTGAACTCACATGTCCTATGTCTCCTGCATGTAGGCAGATTCTTTACTGCTGAGCCACCAGGGAAGCCCAACATTTTAATAAAATGGTACCTTTTAAATAAAATGAGGTTGTGTAATCTAATGTGGAGATATTTACTTGTTAAAATATTACTTATCTCTGGATGGTAAGAGCATGTGCCAACATTTATTTGATAAATGACATATTTTAGGTTTTGATAGGATCAATCAAGTGAACTTCTTCAATTTAGTTGTACTGAAAATGCATGATGTACCTATACTCTTAATTGAATCAAAACCAAAAATGATCAGATTTTGAGCTCAAGGTAAAAATCTGCTATAATACTTTAAAAAATTTTACTGTTATACTTGAACAAATACTTGTGTTATAAAGACAAAAATCTATAAGTTTGAAATGGCTCTAAGATGATTTTGAGCTTGGGGAAATAAACTTAAAATTGTATAAGATAGTGGGACTGTGATAAATTCTTTGCAACTTCCAGTTATTCAGCAGGAGTCTCAAGGGCTTTAAAATCAAGACTTAGTATTTTTCTTATCTTCATTTTTTTTTTAAACAACTCTCTACTACCAAGGGTATACAGATGTCAGATAAGCCTGTCAGTCTGAAAGCCTGATACCAGCTATTGAGGTAACATGCAAATGTTGATCATATGGTTTTGTATTTTTTCTTTCAGTCAGTTACAGTTAAAGAATCTTCATGAAGATTTGTCAAGTAGATTAGAAGAATCTTTATCAATCATCAGTGAGAAAGTACCTTTTAATGATACAAGTAGGTATTATGTATAGTTTTCCATTATTTGCAACTCTGAACTTCTTTAGGATAGCCATCTTATTAAAATAGTTTCTAATGTACTTGGCTGAAAACCTCTCTCGCCCAACAGAGGGTTGCTTTCTTTTTGTCCTTTTGATCAGCTTTCACCCTCATGTCTCATAGGGAGATTTTAAGTTGTCACATAACTATTCTGAAGCTAGTCTTCTTGGAAAAAGCCCAAAGCTACATTTTTCAATTGCATGTATTTAACATATCCCAACGTGAAAACCAGCCTGTGCACATAAAGTACCTGAATACTTGTACAAGAAATGCTGATCACAATGGACGGCAAGGTGGAAGAGGAGTAAGGGGATGGGTGGGAGGTGAATCTTCTCTGTCAGATATCTCCTGCCCTTTGGACAATGCGCAGCGCTAGTTCCAGAGCTGACTTGGGTATGCCTGCTTCCCCCTCATCCTGGGAAGGCTCTGGTAATTTACATAACCAAGAGCACCAAAGAGAACTTTAAAAGAAAATTGACTTCTGTGTATGTGTTTGAAAGTGTTAGTCACTTTGTCGTGTTCGACTCTTTTCAACCCCATGGACTGTAGCCCACCAGGCTCCTCTGTCCATTGAACTCACCAGGCAAGAATACTGGAGAGGGTAGCCATTCCCTTCTCCAGGGTAATCTTCCTGACCCAGGGATCAAACCCAGGTCTCCTGCACTACAAGCAGATTCTTACTTTCTGAACTACCAGGGAAGCCCAAGTATTAAGTCAAAATCTTAAAGACAAAGAAAACGGTTTGAAACTTAAATTCAATGTGGTATACATTTTCTTTTTTACAATTATATGATTGAAATTAATTTTTGACTTCTCAATTTTTCTTAGGAAAGACCTAAAAAAAGAGGGAAGAAAAGACAAAAATAGCAGTTTGTTCTAAAACTGAAATCAGCATATGTCATTATCATATCAAAAACCTAAATTCCTCTGAAAACAACACCTGTTACTGCTTTCTACATTAATGTAAATAGTATCAGCATACTTTGATCCACTAGACTTGAATCCTTGACGTTTCATTTGCTCCTTAATCCTTAGTCATCACATTCTAATCATTTCCGTCTGAATCTCTTTGGGTTTATCCTTTCTTTTCCAGTACTAGTTGTCACCCTATTTTAGGTCTTTATCATTTCACAAGTAGAGTTACTACTTTTAGTTCTGAAATATTTAGAGATTATTTGCTGAAGATCTAAATTTTGCATAGGATATGCAAAAATGTATAAGACAAAAATCTCTACCCTCAAGGAATTTATAGTCCAGTAGGGGGAGAATAAGATAGAGAAATATATGAAATATAAGCTAAGTTATTCCATGAAGAACTTCTTGGGGTTTCAGAGGAAGGGTGATTATTGCTGGTGGGATTGTTTGGGGAAACCTTCTGGAAGAAGTGTGCTTTGGGCTGGGCCAGGATGTGAAAGTAGGTTTTATTGGTCAGAGAGGTGAGGGAGAACCAGCCAGGGAATTGCATTGAGTGTGGTATGTAGGATAAAGGTGCTGTCAGGGCCTGGTGGTAGTAATTAGTTAAGTATGACTGGAGGCTAGAGTGGATGGGATGTGGAAGCCAATGATAGGTAAGTTCTGAAAGGGTGGGTGGGACTGGACCCTCAAGTTCTGGGCAGAGGACTTGGGATTTCATTCACAAGGCAGTAGGTTGTTGGAGAAGATTTTAGAAATGTCCCTTTTTAAAGAAAATTATTTATTTATATTTGGCTGTGCTCGGTCTTTACTGCTGCGTGTGCTTTTCTCTAGTTGTGGCAAGTGGGGGCTACTCTCTAGTTGCGCTATGAGGGCTTCTCATTGCAGGGGCTTCTCTTGTTGCAGAGCACAGGCTCTAGGGTGCACAGGCTGCAGTAGCTGCGGCACACGGGCTTAGTTGCTTCTCCCAGGCTCTAGAGCACAGGTTCAGTAGCTCCGAGGCACGTGGGATTCTTCCGGATTAGGGATCGAACCTGTGTCTCCTGCATTGGCAGGCGGATTCTTTACCACTGAGCCACCAGGGAAGCCCTGGAAATGTCTTGATGAGATTTGTGCATTCACTTGGTTAATCTGGCAACAGAGTATAGACTACACTGGAATGGGAGAAGGAGACTGATGCTGTTGTGGTGATAGTCCTGGTGTGCTGGGATGGGGGCTGGAGCCTGAGATGTCAGGAGACGCAAGGAGGCAAGGCAGAGAGAGCAGGCAGTGTGGGGAAAAGACGTGGTGCGGTTGACAGAGATCAGAGAGGCAGATGGGGAGCAGGTTTATGGGAGAGATGAGGAGGTTAACTTGGATGTGGCTTAATAGTCTGACCGATTGGTGTGCATCTCTTTACCTGCTGGTGTGCACATTTGTAAATAAAAGTCTAGAGCTGGGGAGAGAAGCTGATGTTGACCCAGTTGGGATGGATGAGCCCCTCTGTTGGGAATGAGGGTTATAGAGTACAAAGAGGCCTGTGCAGAGTGCACCCCAGTGGTCAGGAAGGGAAGGGGCTGAGTGGAGACGAGCTGGCAAATGGGTGAGCATTTATTATTTCTTAGTTAAGCTCTTTTTCTGTAAATGTAAAAGTGACTTAATGTACATCCATTTTTGTTTTGTAGAATATAGCCAGTATAATGCTCTGAATGTTCCAGTCCACAATAGGAGACATCAGGTAAAGATGAAGTTTTTATTTTCAGTAATGTATATGTCAAACTTTTCAGAAACACCAGTTAGTTGTTTGGGTCTCTGTTTAGTGCACCAAATCATTGCATTTAACTTTTACTTTCTTTTCTCATACATTTAAAAAAATTGTGGAACACGCTATTTTTTGAATTTGTAAATAATACAGATTTTTGCTGTCTCTTGTCTTATAACATTAAAACTGAATTGTGGGATGCACTGATTTTTGTCATACGTTTCTTTTAGGTTGGTGGGCTTTGCACTTTAGGTTAAGTAGAAGAGGTATATTAGCCAATATGGATGGCTTTCTACTTTACTTAGATGGTAGTATTAAAATATAAGTGGGAACAAATGAATTTAAGGCATAATTATTTTAGAGTTCAAATGTTTTCTCCAAAAGCAGACTTAATAAAGTTGTTTGGGCGTAATAACCTGATAGTTGACTTTAACTGTATCTTTCTCATTTTAAAGCTGAAGATGCGGGATATCGCTGGGCAGGCCCTGGCTTTTGTTCAAGATCTTGTCAAGGCTCTTCTGAACTTTCACACCTATACAGAACAGAGGATTCAGATTTTTCCTATTGATTCTGCCATTGACACAATATCTCCATTGAATCAGAAGGTACGTTTAACTCAGGATACCTTTTGTCTGCCCTGAACAAATCTGGAGACTTGCTACTTATTAGACTAGTTCTGTGTTTCAGCCAAGTACTATAGAGGACGTGGGGAGAAACTCTAAGTCATAGTCTTTATCGTCAAGAAACAGGGTAAACATGGAGATTCTTATGAAATGGAATAGTGAGGGATATGTTAGAAGACCTAAGTGTGAATAAGTGGTCAGGGCAGTAAGTGAATATGACGTCATCAAGGAGGGGAGACTGCTGTTGGTGGTAGTGTCTGGAAGACTCTGGTGATTTGACTGGGCTTTGAAAAATGAGCATGGTTTGCATAGGAGGAGAGAAGTGGGGTAGGTGTTTTTTCCCTATAAAACTTTTCACCACAAACCTTTTGAAGTTCATAAAAATTAAAGTTTGAAATGCTCTTTAAGATCACCATGGGAAAAAGCTTTCAGATGACTTGGGTAAGGAAAATGGACCTGTAGCATTTTAAGGCAGTTATATTTTCTTTTATGCTTCCTATAATATAAAAGCATTTTCCCCGCCCTGGTTCTTTGTCCATTATTTTATTTTTATTTTTTTGTTTTTGGGGCCTTTTTTGGCCATACCATGCAGCATGTGGGATCTTAGCTTCCCAGCTAGGAATTGAACCTGGGCCCCAGCAGTGAAAGCATTGCGTTTTAACCACTGGACTGCCAGGGAATTCCCACCATTATTTTACTTAGCTTGTTACCATGTTACGCTCACATGGTGAGAATCAAATATGTTAATCATAATGGAAATATTTCATTACTCTGAAGAATTCATATTTTTCTCAGTATTTTACCTTTGGTACTTTTATCTCTGAGAGACCCTCTGTGACTTTTCCGTTAAGCCTCTATTATTGAAGATTCAGTAACCATTTGTTAAAAGATGACCAAAGCATTTAGACTTGTTCATAAAATCATAAAGTAGACTTTTATACCTGAGCTTAGAGTTCAACTTATTTTATAGCCCAGAGAGACTGAGTTTCCCAGGGCCATATGTCTGTGTAGCTTGCAGTTGGACTAGTTGAATCACATTTCTGCAAAATGAGACTTTACATTTGTATACACAGAACTCAAAATTTGAGCCATTATACAATATTTAAAAAGCTGAGATATTTCACATGTGAAAAATTAACTTCTTGTTTCTCAATTGTCTTAAAGCTTGGGGGATCTTTTTCTGAATCTGTTCTTCATACTGAATTAGTTCTTCATAAGTATTACAGTATCCATGACAGTTATAAAAGTTTTTATAGTCTCATTTTGATGATAGCTACATTCCTAGAATGTGTTAACCTTGAACATTTTATGCAATGAATATAAGCTGTACTCAAAAGTCTTGTTTTTAAAAAATGAGGTCAGTTCAGTTCAGTTGCTCAGTCGTGTCCAACTCTTTGCAACCCCATGAATTGCAGCACGCCAGGCCTCCCTGTCCATCACCAACTCCCGGAGTTCACTCAAACTCACGCCCATCGAGTCGGTGATGCCATCAAGCCATCTCATCCTCTGTCGTCCCCTTCTCCTCCTGCCCCCAATCCCTCCCAGCATCAGAGTCTTTTCCAATGAGTCAACTCTTCTCATGAGGTGGCCAAAGTACTGGAGTTTCAGCTTTAACATCAGTCCTTCCAAAGAATACCCAGGACTGATCTGCTTTAGAATTGACTGGTTGGATCTCCTTGCAGTCCAAGGGACTCTCAAGAGTCTTCTCCAACACCACAGTTCAAAAGCATCAATTCTTCAGCGCTCAGCTTTCTTCACAGTCCAACTCTCGCATCCATACATGACCACTGGAAAAACCATAGCCTTGACTAGACGGACCTTTGTTGGTAAAGTAATGTCTCTGCTTTTAAATATGCTATCTAGGCTGGTCATAACTTTCCTTCCAAGGAGTAAGCGTCTTTTAATTTCACGGCTGCAATCACCATCTACAGCGATTTATGTAAACACAAAAATCTGTCCTACAGTTTTGACTCAAATATCAAATCTTTTTTTTTTTAATATTAACTTGCATCCCTAATGAAGAAGTGGTTGTTTCGGAAAGAAGGCCTATTGGTGGTGTGTTGTTAATAGTATCCCCTCCCCACTTGCCTCATGCCCAGTTGTTAATTATATCATCCGTCTGCTGGTTTGTCACTTTGCCATGGAATGGGCACTTGGGTTTAGTATCTGAGATTGTTAGAGGGAACTTTGTGTAAAAGTCAAATTTCCCAAAAAAAAGTTAGCAAAAGTATTAAGATTTATAACTCAGTGGGTCCATTTACAGATGTTTTGATATCCTTTATTTTCTAGTGACTTAACTCAGAATTCTTTTCCTATTTAGTTCTCACAGTATCTTCATGAAAATGCATCTTACGTCCGCCCTCTTGAGGAAGGAATGCTTCATTTATTTGAAAGTATTACTGAGGATACTGTAACCGTCCTGGTAATTTACTTCTGCTTTACTTCTGGAAGTGGGAGTGCTTCTTTATCAAACAAAATTATTAATCTTGAAATTGTTTTTCTTTTCCAGGAGACAACTGTGAAATTGAAAACTTTTTCAGAGCATTTAACCTCTTACTTATGTTTTCTTAGGAAGATTCTTCCTTATCAATTAAAAAGGTACTTACTGTTCTGGGCCAGGGAGCTTGGGGAATTGTGAGGTGTCATCTGAGCTGTGCTGGAGTTAATAAAGTAACAACTTGTGCCTCTTGAGCTCTGCCTGACCTTTTTGCACTACAACCAATTTGGATGTTTGTGAAAAAGGAAAATCATGGCTTGAGCAGCACAAACTTATATTTAAGAAAACTGAATTGTAGTTTCTCAGCTAGAGTTTCTTCAATAGTTTTGAACTGTGATCAGTGCAATAACCATGTAATGCAACATGAACCAGTATTTTTAGTGATTGTGAATGACACATTTATTAAAGGAAATAGTTTTGGGTATTGTTACCCTTTTACTGAAAACGTCTAGATGGGGGTAATAATAGTTAACCTCTATATTTGAATCTGTAATCCTTAGGTTTCTTTTAAATAGTATGCTGTTTTTACTATTGGTGATTTAAGTTATAAAATAAAAACTGTACATCCTCCAGCCCTCATAGGATGAGTCATTTAGTAACCTTAAATATTGCATCTTAAACATTCCTGAAAAAGCAAGAGAAAATAATTTATATAACTGGAAATTTGAGACTACTGATTGTATATTTTGATACTTTTGATGTAAAACTACAAAGACTCCTAATTCATCTAAATCTTTTAATCCTGAGATCTAGTCTTTAAAAAAGGCGAAGAATAATGCAACTGGAAATAAGAGAAATAAGAACATATATGTACTATTATTGATATGTATTATTATTGTTGTTGTTTATTCCCTAAATCATGGCTGACTTTTTGCAACCCTGTGGACTGTAGCCTGACAGGCTCCTCTGTCCTTGGGAATTCTCTAGGCAAGAATGCTGGAGTATGTTGCCATTCCTTCTCTAGGGCATCTTCCCGACCCAGGGATTGAACCTGTCTCCTGCATTGCCAGGCAGATTCTTTACTGCTGAGCTACCTGGGAAGCCCATAGGTATTATAGTAGATTGCAAAACAAGGTTTAGGAAAAAAATAGATGAAAAGCTTATAGATACTGAAAATATACAAGTAATTGTAGTTTTTTAGTCCTTATAAACTAAAGTAGTAGGTTTAGCTTTTCAAAAATATGAAATTTTGTTATTAAAAAATTTATGTATGTTAAGAACCATCGTATTTCCTAATTCTAACCTAACAAGGTATTTTAGTAACTGAATTCTATGATTTGTGCACATGACAGAATTTTAGGGCTCAGGGAATTATGAGCTCATAATTGTGAATTATAGTTTCCTTCAGATCCTTAAATGTTTTAGTTCAGTATAATTGAAGTTTTTCTGAAAATTGACTCTGAAAGTTTAACACTGAATTGAATATACCTTATTGATTCGGCTTATGTTTAAAAGATTGTAAGAACCATTGTAAAAGTGGTGTTTACTACTTGAAAGAGTTAATGCATTTTTATTTTATCTTAATTTATTTTTTCACTATTACATTTTTAGAAATGCTGGGTAAGTCCTTTCTTGATCTAAGATTCCTATTCTTGGGAATGTTCTGTCGCATACGCTTTCAGCCCTACCTTATCAGATTTTCATGTATTTTAGGCAATTTTTTTGCCATTGGTTTAAATACCACTCTAGTTGGCAAGATAACATGTTCATTAGTAATAAATGGGTTTAGTATTGAATGAAGCTGTCTGCTATAAATAAATAGAGCAGAAGTGTCAAGGTCAAGGGAATGGATGTGATTCTTGATATCACATCACAAGCATATCATTCTTGTGCTAATAACTTTTCTAGCTTTGTGTAAAAAGCATTTTACTTGATTATTGCACATTTTAATAAGTACTCTTAAGAGTCTACATAGTTTTTAACCTTATAATTAAGTTTTCCCAAGCACCATTTAAAATGGAAAATGGTTATATTTTTATGAATGTTAAGGAATTACTTTTATATTGCGCTTATAGATTGGTTTTTCCAATCTGTCTGACTTTTGAAATTACATACACTTCCCTGGTGGCTCAGTGATAAAGAATCCGCCTGCTAATACAGGAGACGGGTTCAATCCGTGGGTCAGGAAGATCCCCTGGAGAAGGAAATGACAACCCACAACAGTATTCTTGCCTGGGAAATCCCACTACAGAGGAACCTAGCGAGCTACAGTTTATGGGGTCACAAAGAGTCGGACATGAGTTAGTGACTAAACAACTCACTGAAAAAGGTTTCTTACTGATTCTCTCTCCCAGTTCCTATTTAATTCTCTTTAGAAATTCAGCCTATGAAGTATTTTTCTCCTGAAAATATTTTGAAGGAAGCATTTTTGTGCTGCTCTCAGGATGGAAGACAGTGAGCACCTTTTCTTCCATTTAGTCGTCTTTTGCTTCATTGGCATTGGAGGAAGCCAGTGTGTACATGATGATATAACAAAATGGAACCTTGTCAGTGAGCTCAAGTTTCTTTTTTTGGTTCATTCTCTCTTTGGATATAGATGTTTGACAATTTAGGTAGTTTCTTATAGCTGATTGAAAATCATTCGGGATGCTCACTTTTATAAACTCTGCCCATTCCTAGCCTAGAAGAAGAATGTGAAGCTTCCCTTTGCACGTCTGCATTACGAGCCAGGAATCTAGAGCTGTCCCAGGACATGAAAAAGATGACAGCTGTGTTTGAGAAGCTGCAGACTTACATTGCCCTTCTTGCCTTGCCAAGTAAGTGTCTTTGTTACTCATGGTTCAGTGTGAAGAACTTAGAGTACAAGAAGTTGGAGAAGGGAGGCTGTTTGGCATGTTTGAGTGAGAAGAGCCTAGGATCTGGGACCAGAAAAACTTGGATTCATATCCTGCAGCCCTTCATACATTTATGGCCTTGGGCAAATCGCTTTACTTTTCTGCTTCTGTTTTCCCACTTATAAAATGAAGGTAAATGAGTTAAATTAAGAATGTACAGGGACTTCCCTGGTGGTCTAGTGACTAAGACTTGTTGTTCAGTCACTCAGTCGTATTGTGACCCCATGGACTGCAGCACTCCAGGCTTCCCTATCCTATCTCCCAGAGGTTGCTCAAACTCATGTCCATTGAGTCGATGATGCCATCCAACTGTCTTATCCTCGGTCTCCCCCTTCTCCTCTTGCCCTCAATCTTGCCCAGCATCAGTGTCTTTTCCAGGGGGTCAGCTCTTCACATCAGGTGGCCAAAGTATTGGAGGTTCAGATTGGAGGTTCAGCTTCAGCATCAGTCCTTCCAGTGAATATTCAGTGTTGATTTCCTTTATTATTGACTGGTTTGATCTCCTGGCTGTCCAGAGAACTCTCAAGAGTCTTCTCCAGCACTATGGTTTGAAAGCATCAATGCTTTGGTGCTGAACCTTCTTTATGATTCAGCTCTCACATCCGTACATGACTACTGGAAAAACCATAGCTTTGACTATACAGACCTTTGTTGGCAAAGTAATAGCTGTGGTTTTTAATATGATGTATACGTTCGCCATTGCTTAGAAGGCTCTTCTATCTCTCCTTGCTATGCTTTGGAACTCTGCACTCAGTTGGTTATATCTTTCCCTTTCTACTTTGCTTTTTGTTCCTCTTCTTTTCTCAACTATTTGTAAGGCCTCCTCAGACAACCATTTTTCCTGCTTGTGTTCTTTTTCTTGGGGATCCTTTTGGTTACCACCTCATGTACAATGTTGCAAACTTCCTTCCATAGTTCTTCAGGCACTCTGTTGACCAGATCTAATCCCTTGAATCTGTTCATCATCTCTACTGTGTATTGATTTAGGTCATACCTGAATGGCCTGGTGGTTTTTCCTGCTTTCTTCAATTTGAGCCTGAATTTTACTACAAGAAGCTGATGATCTGAGCCATAGTCAGCTCTAGGTCTTGCTTTTGCTGACTGTATAGATCTTCTCCATGTTTGGCTGCAAAGAATATAATCAATCTGATTTTAGTATTGACCATCTGATGATGTCCCTGTTTAGAGTCCTCTCTTGCATTGTTGGAAGAGGGTGTTTGCTATGACCAGTGCATTCTCTTGGCAAAATTCTGTTAAGCCTTTGCCCTGCTTCATTCCGTATTCCAAGGCCAAGTTTGCCTCTTACTTCGGGTATCATTTTGTACTCCAAGGCCAAACTTGGCTTGTTACTCCAGATGTCTCTTGACTTCTTACTTTTGCATTCCAGTCCTCTATGAAGAAAAGAACATCTTTTTTTGGTGTTAGTTCTAGAAGGTCTTGTAGGTCTTCATAGAGCCGTTCAGCTTCTTTGGCATTAGTGGTTTGGGCATAGACATGGGTTTACTGGGATGCTGAATGGTTTGTCTTGAAAATGAACTGAGATCATTCTGTCATTTTTGAGATTGCATGCAAGTACTGCATTTTGGACTCTTTTGTTGACCATGAGGGCTACTCCATTTCTTCTAAGGGATTCTTGCCCACCCTTAGGTTTTCTTTTGTTTTATACTTTTAGTTCTTACATTAGGTCTTTGGTCCATTTTGAGTTAATTTTTGTATATAGTGTGAGGTAAAGGTCCAGCTTCATCTTTTGCATATGACTGTCCAGTTGTCTCAGTACCATTTATTGAAAAGACTGTTTCTTCCATATTGAATGGTCTCGGCACCCTTGTTAAGAATTGATTGATCATCCTTGTCTGTTTACCCTATATCTCTAATGAACCTACCAATTTCCTCCTAATTACCTTCAGCACAGGTGCCATTATTTTTGAGGGTACCCCTGGGCTTGAACTTCTCCGTAGTCTGTTGTGAATAAAGTCAATTCCTTTGGGAAGAGATTCAGAGTTTTCTGTTTAAATAACTCTTTCTCCCTTGGGTTAAAGCTCTGAGCCATAGTTCTGTGCTGGGGGTGAGGACAATGATATACTTCTCTTAGAGTGACATCCCTGTAGGTATAGCGGAGTACTCCATGGAGAGGGTAGCAGCCCCCAGTCGCTTCTACTTGCCTCTTTCAGCGAGGAACTCCTTTTACTGAGCTGGAGCCAGGGTGTTCATGGCCACAGATTCTCAGCATCCCACAAGTCAGGGCTGGGTGAAAGAAGAGAACCCCCACCCCTGAGTCATACTTAACTAGAATTTAGCCTCAGCAACAGGGAGCTGAGAGCAGGATTAGGAATGAGGCTCTCTACTGAATTAGGGGCGAGAGAGTCTGGTGTTCTTTGCTGCACTCTCTGTACTGGGATTGCTAGCTCACTGACTGGCCAGGGGTAGGGAGTGGGTTCTGGTTCAGATACCACAGATTGTTGTTGTTGTCACTGAATTGATACAGATTTTCTTGAGTAACTGTTTCTTCATTAACTGGATGCCCTTAAGATAATTTCCAGAGTTTTAAGTGGTTGTTTTTAAATAATTTTCATCAGTTGGGCTGGAGAGTGGATATGAGGAGCTTGCTTATGCTGTCATGCTGGAATTAGAATTATGATGTTTGAATAACAGTGTTTTTAGTGATGTTCAGCAAACAGTAATATGTAGGGAAAAGAACAAAATGAGAAATGTGTTCTGTAGTAACAGGTGAAATTCACAAAGACTTTTCATTTCATAGAGATCATGAAAGACATAATCCTGCAGTTTAATTTTGATTCTTAACCATTACTAACTGTGGACATGGGGGATCCAAATCCATTTCAGTTCAGTTTAGTTCAGTCGCTCAGTTGTGTCAGACACTTTGCGACCCCGTAGACTACAGCACACCAGGCCTTCCTGTCCATCACCAATTCCTGGAGCTTACTCAAACTTTTGTCCATTGAGTCGGTGATGCCATGCAACCATCTTGCCCTCTGTTGTCTCCTTCTCCTCCCACCTTCAATCTTTCCCAGCATCAGGGTCTTTTCAAATGAGTCAGTTCTTCACATCAGGTGGCCAGAGTATTGGAGTTTCAGCTTCAGCATCAGTCCTTCCAGTGAATATTCAGGATGGATTTCCTTTAAGATGGACTGGTTGGATCCCTTTGCTGTCCAGGGGACTCTCAAGAGTCTTCTCCAAAACTACAGTTCAGAAGCATCAGTTCTTTGATATTCAGGTTTCTATATAGTCCAACTCTCACATCCATACATGACTACTGGAAAAACCAAAGCTTTGACGAGACAGACCTTTGTTGGCAAAATAATGTCTCTGCTTTCTAATATGCTATCTAGGTTGGTCATAACTTTTCTTCCAAGGAGCAAGCGTCTTTTAATTTCATGGCTGCAATCAGGATATTCAGTGCTTTTTGAGCCCCCAAAATAAAGTTTGTCACTGTTTCCATTGTTTCCCCATCTATCTGCCATGAAGTGATGGGATCAGATGCCATGATCTTAGTTTTCTGAATGTTGAGTTTTAAGCCAACTTTACTCTCCTCTTTGACTTTCATCAAGAGGCTCTTAGTTCTTCTTTGCTTTCTGCCATAAGGGTGGTGTCATCTGCATATCTGAGATTATTGATATTTCTCTCAGCAATCTTGATTCCAGCTCATGCTTTATTCAGTCCAGTATTTCTCATGCTGTACTCTGCATGGAAGTTAAATAAGTAGGATGACAATATGCAGCCTGGACATACTCCTTTCCTGATTTGGAACTAGTCTGTTGTTCCATGTCCAGTTCTAACCATTGCTTCTTGACCTGCATACAGATTTCTCAAGAGGCACGTCAGGTGGTGCCTGATTCCCATCTCTTTAAGAATTTTCCACAGTTTGTTGTGATCCACACAGTCAAAGGCTTTGGTGTAGTCAATAAAGCAGATGTTTTTCTGGAACTCTTTTGCTTTTTCAGTGATCCAACAGATGTGGGCAATTTGATCTCTGGTTCCTCTGCGTTTTCTAAATCCCTGGAAGTTCACAGTTCATGTACTGTTGAAGCCTGGCTTGGAGGATTTTGAGCATTACTTTGCTAGAATGTAAGATGAGTGCAGTTGTGCAGTACTTTGAGCATTCTTTGGCATTGCCTTTCTTTGGGACTGGAATGAAAACTGACCTTTTCCAGTCCTGTGGCCACTACTGAGTTTTCCAATTTGCTGACATATTGACTGCAGCACTTTTACAGCATCATCTTTTAGGATTTGAAATAGCTCAATTAGAATTCCATCACCCCCACTAGCTTTGCGCACTTGACTTTGCATTCCAGGGTGTCTGGCTCTAGGTGAGTGGTCACACCATCGTGATTATCTGGGTCATGAAGATCTTTTTTGTACGAGGAGTTCTGTGTATTCTTGCCACCTGTTCTTAATATCTTCTGCTTCTGTTAGGTCCATACCATTTCTGTCCTTTATTGTGCACACCTTTGCATGAAATGTTCTCTTGGTATCTCTGATTTTCTTGAAGAGATTTCTAGTCTTTCCCATTCTATTGTTTTCCTCTATTTCTTTGCATTGATCAGTGAGGAAGGCTTTCTTATCTCTCCTTGCTGTTATTTGGAACTGCATTCAAATGGGTATATCTTTCCTTTTCTCCTTTGCCTTTGGCTTCTCTTCTTTTCACAGCTATTTGGTTGTCCTCAGATGACCATTTTGCCATTTTGCATTTCTTTTTCTTGGTAATGGTCTTGATCACTGCCTCTTGCACAATGTCATGAACCTCCATCCATAGTTCTTCAGGCACTCTGCCTATCAGATCTAATCCCTTGAATCTATTTGTCACTTCCACTGTATAATCGTAAGGGATTTGATTTAGGTTATACCTGAATGGTCTAGTGGTTTTCCCTACTTTCTTCAATCTAAGTTTGAATTTGGCAATAAGGAGTTCATGATCTGAGCCACAGTCATCTCTTGGTCTTGTTTTTGTTGACCGTATAGAGCTTCTCCATCTTTGGCTGCAAAGAATATAATCAGTCTGATTTCGGTATTGACCATCTGGTGATGTCCATGTGTAGAGTCTTCTCTTGTGTTGTTGGAAAAGTGTTTACTATGACCAGTGCATTCTCTTGACAAAGCTCTATTAGACTTTGCCCTGCTTCATTCTGTACTCCAAGGCCAAATTGGCCTGTTACTCCAGGTATTTCTTCACTCTTACTTTTGAATTCCAGTTCCTATGAAAAGGACATCTTTTTTGGATGTTAGTTCTAGAAGGTTTTCTTGGTCTTTGTAGAACTGTTCAACTTCAACTTCTTCAGCATTACTGGTTGGGGTGTAAACTTGGATTACTGTGATATTGAATGGTTTGCCTTAGAAACGAACAGAGATCATTCTGTCATTTTTTAGATTGCATCCAAGAACTGCATTTCAGACTCTTTTGTTGACTATGATGGCTACTCCATTTCCTCTGAGGGATTCTTGCCCACAGTAGTAGATATAATGGTCATCTGAATTAAATTCATCCATTCCAGTCCATTTTAGTTTGCTGTTTCCTAAAATGTTAATGTTCACTCTTGCCATCTCCTCTTTGACCACTTCCAATTTGCCTTGATTCATGGACCTAACAGATCTTCCCTGTAGCTCAAAGGGTTAAGAGTTCTCCTGCAATGCAGGAGACCATGGTTTGATTCCTGGGTCAGGAAGATCCTCTGGAGAAGGGGATGGCAATCCACTCCAGTATTCTTGCCTGGAAAATCCCATGGACAGAGGAGACTGGTGGGCTATAGTCCATGGGGTCACAATGAGTCGGACACCACTGAGCAACTAACACTAACTCTATGGACCTAACATTCTATATTCCTATGCAATATTGCTCTTTACAGCATTGGACTTTGCTTCTACCACCAGTCACATCCACAACTGGGTGTCGTTTTTGCTTTGGCTCCGTCTCTTTCTTCTTTCTGGAGTTATTTCTCCACTGATCTCCAGTAGCATATTGGGCATCAAACAACCTGGGGAGTTCATCTTTCAGTGTCCTGTCTTTTTGCCTTTTCATACTGTTTATGGGGTTCTCTAGGCAAGAATACTGAAGTAGTTTGCCATTCTCTTCTCCAGTGACCCACATTTTGTCAGAACTCTCCACTATGACCCGTCCATCTTGGGTGGCCCTAGACACCATGGCTCATAGTTTCATTGATTTAGACAAGACTGTGGTCCATGTTATCAGATTGGTTAGTTTTCTGTGATTGTGGTTTTCAGTCTGTCTGCCCTCTGATAGAGAAGGGATATGAGGCTTGTGGAATCTTCCTGATGGGAGAGACTGAGGAAGAAACTGGGTCTTGTTCTGATGGGCAGGGCCACGCTCAGTAAATCTTTAATCCAATTTTCTGTTTATGAGTGGGGCTGTGTTCCCTCCCTGTTGTTTAACCTGATGCCAAACTCTGGTGGAGGTAATGAAGATAATGGTGACCTCCTTCAAAAGGTCCCATGCAGGCACTGCTGCACTCAGTGCCCCTAACCCTGCAGCAGGCCACCACTGATCCACACCTCCGCTGGAGACCCCTGGACATCCCCGGGGAAGTCTGGGTCAGTCTCTTGTGGGGTCACTGCTCCTTTCTCCTTGGTCCTGGTGCACACAAGGTTCTGTTTGTGCCCTCCAAGAGTCTATTTCCCAGTCCTGTGTAAGTTCTGGCAGCTCTATGGTTAATGGCGACCTCCTCCAAGAGGGCTTATGCCATACCCAAGTCTGCTGCACCCAGAACCTCTGCCCCTGTAGCAGTCCAGTGCTGACCCCGTACCTCCTCAGGGGACATTCAAACACAGTTCTGTCTCAGTCTCTGTGTGGTCTCTGTGTCCTGGTATGCACAGGGCTTATTTGAACCCTCTGAGCATCTCTGGCAGGTATGGGGTTTGATTCTAAACACGATTTCGCCCCTCCTACCATCTTGCTGGGGCTTCTCTGCCCTTTAGTTCAGTCACTCAGTTGTGTCCGACTCTTTGCGACCCCATGGACCACAGCATGCCAGGCCTTCCTGTCTATCAACAACTCCCGGAGTTTACTTAAACTCACGTCCATTGAGTTGGTGATGCCATTCATCCATCTCTTCCTCTGTCGTCCCCTTCTCCTCCCGCCTTCAATCTTTCCCAGCATCAGGGTCTTTTCCAGTGAGTCAATTCTTCACATCAGGTGGCCAGAGTATTGGAGTTTCAGCTTCAGCATCAGTCCTTCCAATGAATATTCAGGACTGATTTCCTTTAGGATTGACTGGTTGGATCTCCTTGCAGTCCAGGGGATTCTCAAGAGTCTTCTCCAACACCACAGTTCAAAAGCATCAATTCTTTGGAGTTCAGTTGGAGCTCAGCTTTCTTTATAGTCCAACTCTTGCATCCATACATGATTATTGGAAAAACCATAGCTTTGACTAGATGGACTTCTGTTGGCAAAGTAATGTCCCTGCTTTTTAATATGCTGTCTAGTTTGGTCATAACTTTTCTTCCAAGGAGTAAGTGTCTTTTAATTTCATGACTTCAGTCACCATTTGCATTAATTTGGGAGCCCAAAAAATAAAGTCTGTCACTGTTTGCATTGTTTCCCCATCCACTGGCCATGAAGTGATGGGACCAGATGTCATGATCTTAGTTTTCTGAATGTTGAGCTTTAAGCCAACTTTTTCACTCTCACTCATGAGATACTCCACGTCCAAGGTCAGAGAAGCCTCAGCAAGACAGTAGGTGCTGGAGCTGCGGCTGCACAGCATTGGAGCAGCTGTGAGAAGATACCCCACGTACAAGAGCAAAGGGGAAGCCCCGGCAAGACGGTAGGAGGGGTGAGTTCACATTTACAATCAAACCCCATTCCCGCCAGAGATGCTCAGAGGGCTCAAACAAGCCTTGTGTGCACCAGGACCCAGAAACCACACAGAGACTGAGGCAGAACTGTGTTTGTGCTGCGTCTCCTGTGGAGGTACAGATCAGCAGTGGACTGCCACAGGGGCAGGAGCTCTGGGTGCAGCAGACTTGGGTATGGCATAAGCCCTCTTGGAGGATGTCACCATTAACCCCACCATAGAGCTGCCAGAACTTACACAGGACTGGGAAATAGACTCTTGGAGGGCACAAACAAAACCTTGTGTGCACCAGGACCAACGAGAAAGGAGCAGTGACCCCACAAGAGACTGACCCAGACTTGCCCAGGAGAATCCAAGAGTCTCTGGTGAAGGCATGGGTCGGCAGTGGTTGGCGGTGCCTGCTGCAGGGTTAGGGGCACTGAGTGTAGCAGTTCCTGCAAAGGACCTTTTGAAAGAGGTCACCATTATCTTCATTACCTCTAACATAGTTTGTACCCAGGTAAATAACAGGGAGGGAACACAGCCCCACCCATCAACAGAAGATTGGATTAAAGATTTACTGAGCATGGCCCTGCCCATCAGAACAGGACCCAGTTTCCCCCTCAGTCAGTCTCTCCTATCAGGAAGCTTCCATAAGCCTCTTATCCTTCTCTATCAGAGGGCAGACAGACTGAAAACCACAATCATAGAAAACTAACCAATCTGATCACATGGACCACAGTCTTGTCTGAATCAATGAAACTATGAAACTATGCCATGTATGGGTCGTGGTGGAGAATTCTGACAAAATGTGGGTCACTGGAGAAGGGAATGGCAAACCACTCCAGTATTCTTGCCTGCTGCTGCTAAGTCGCTTCAGTCATGTCCAACTCTGTGCGACCCCACAGACTGCAGCCCACCAGGCTCCCCCATCCCTGGGATTCTCCAGGCAAGAACACTGGAGTGGGTTGCCATTTCCTTCTCCAATGCATGAAAGTGAAAAGTGAAAGTGAAGCCCCTCAGTCATGTCCAACTCTTAGCAACCTCATGGACTGCAGCCCACCAGGCTCCTCCGTCCATGGGATTTTCCAGGCAAGAGTACTGGAGTGGGGTGCCATCGCCTTCTCCAGTATTCTTGCCTAGAGAACCCCATAAACAGTATGAAAAGGCAAAAAGATAGGACACTGATAGATGAACTCCCCACGTCAGTAGGTGCCCAATATGCTGCTGGAGATTAGTGGAGAAATAACTCCAGAAAGAATGAAGAGACGGAACCACAGCAACACCCAGTTGTGGATGTGACTGGTGGTAGAAGCAAAGTCCAATGCTGTAAAGAGCAATATTGCATAGGGATCTTCTTTGTGAGGTCCGTGAATCAAGGCAAATTGGAAGTGGTCAAGTAGGAGATGGCAAGAGTGAACGTCGACATTTTAGGAATCAGCGAACTAAAATGGACTGGGATGGATGGATTTACCTCCGATGGCCATTATATCTCTGCCCCTGGACGTGAAGTATCTCCTCACAGTCGCTCCAGTGCTGCACCGCTGTCGCTCCAGATCAGTTTAGGTGTCTGTAATCATCACCATTCTGTCTGCATGTGTCTGCAGGAATTTTGAGAGCCATTATGTTCAACATGTCACAAGTGATACTGATTCTCTTCCCAAGGGTGGAGAGAAGATGGTGGGCTCAGTGTTTTGGGTGAAGTCCTCTGGGACAGTGCTTAGGTCTGTGATCTTGGTTTCCTAGGTACAGAGCCAGATGGACTCCTTCGGACAAACTACAGTTGTGTGTTAACAAATGTTGGTGCTGCTCTGCATGGATTCCATGATGTCATGAAAGGTGAGACTTGAAAAAGAACATAAATAAGCTTCGTCCCTTTTCTGAGATCTGCCTGAATGAGATTTAAACAAATACTGCCAAGGCTAATAGACCCTAGATAAAGGCTTAGTAGCATTTGGCTTACGTTAAAGTACACAGCTTACTGCCTTCTGCTTTTTCCATCTGCTTCTTTCCTGAAGGTAAACAAAGTACTGATGAGAAACCCTTGTGTGCAGAACTTTAGCCAAAAATACATTATACTGATTTAAGGGAGGTGTATGAATTTTATCAAGTCAGACATGCTATTCAGAGGCATTTAGCAAAATACCGCACTTGTTAGAGCCCAAGCATGAAGGGACTGAGGAAACAAAGGTGTAAAGTTCCTGGAAATAATGTACTGGTTTTCCACCCTCCTGTGCATTTTTTTGTTGAGAGTACCCATTATAAATCCTGTTTTGTTCAGGAGAAACTTACAGACTGAAGGTCTGTTTTTAAACTTTCGTCAGTTTTCGCTTGCCGTGTGCTCCTAAGAATACGCTTGTCGAAAGGCATTTCTTTTGCTTCTTAGCATATGATTCTGAGTCCTGACTTTTTAATTTATATCTCTGCATGGCTTGTGGTTTCTTTCCCCTCTCTCTTTTCCTTTTGGTGGCTATTGGAGTAGGAGCAGAAAGAGAGGGCAGAGCAGTTATTAAGGACTATTGGAAGTAGGGCTTCCCTTGTAGCTCAGTACGTAAAGAATCCACTTGCAATGCAAGAGACCTGGGTTCGATTCCTGTTTTGGGGAGATCCCCTGGAGAAGGAAATGGCAACCCACTCCAGTATTCTTGCCTGGAGAATCCCATGGACAGAGGAGCCTGGCAGGGTACAGTCCATGGGGTCGCAAGAGACAGACATGACGTAGTGACTAAACCACCACCTTTGGAAGTAGCCCAGGTACCTAGATTTTTCACTGTGGTGTTTAATGTATGGTTAGTGACCAATTAATGGTTTCACAGAAAATATATTTTAAAAACTTAAGATTTTGTCGGATTGCATGTATAAAATGTGTATATTGGGGGCCCTTCTATAAACTGACACATAACCTGTGTTGCTGGGAATCTATCTTAGTCCCAGTAGTATTACCTAATACCGCCTTAGTCTTGAGAATGGTCCTTTTTGAGGCTTGTCTTCAATTATAAGGAACTGTAGAAGTCGCTGTACTTCTGGAGCTAGCTCTGGTTGCAGAAATCACAGCTTGCATAGACAGATTTGGTGGCAGGTAACGATAATGAGTCCCAACGCTGCAGAACCTAGTCTGGTCCATAGAAAGCCCAAGGGACTAGAACTTTTTTCCTGTGCAGCTTTTGATTTGGGGAGCTCAGACTTAACCACAGTCTTCTATTCCAGAACTAGGCCATTGAAACCACAAACTGCTCTGTGACTACAGATTCTTTGGTTTTGTTTCCTAAGTTTTCCTGTGCTAATATTATGATTTGTTCCTACTAGTATTTTCTCTAGAATTTTGATAAAGGAGGGGCTAGAGCCATGGAGGGGGGCTATCCATTGAGAAGGATCTTAAAGCTTTATTTACATTGAAAATGTTGATTTTATTTATATTTCTATAAATAATAATAATGTGTTTCTAAGTTTTCTGAAGGTGCTTTTGTTCATATGTGGCATTAGATGCTGAGTGGTCCAAATCAAAGGATGCTGCTGTTACCATTTGTCAAGAGCTGGTGGAGATTTTGGGAGGATCGGAGGCCCCCTAAGCCCTCTTTGTGCCTCTGCTTGTTTCTGTTCTTGAAAGTGTACATAATATAAATTTAAAATATTGGGAAACATGAAGAATGGTTGGCAAGCAGATTATGGGCTCTTGCTGATAGGTTTACAGTTCAAATCTGTCTTCTTACCTAGTTGGAAGAGTGTTGTGTATCTCTCATATCTCTCAGAGTCAGCATTAACTGGCATTAACAGAATAAACTTTGTTTTTAAGAGAGCTCTTATTTCAAATCTTTTCCCTTGATCCTTTGCCTTGCATAATTGCTTGGTCCAAGTTGGGAAAAAGGAAGGAAGGCAGGCAAGCAAGCAGGCAGGCTGGTCTTAATATAAAAAGTGAGAGAGAGAGATTTATAAAAATGTGTGTCCTACAAGGAATTAAAATGGGAGTGAATTAATCTTTTAACAAGTGAGAATTGTTTGATCTTTAGTCTCAAGTCTAAAGCAGGTAGACTGATAGGAAACATTAAACAAAAATAAATCTCTAGTCTAGGTCACATGATTTCCTTGTTCTTTTTGAAGTTAAAATTTAACGTCAAGGAACACCCTAAATAATTAAAATATTTAGATTCAATAAATAAAGAGTAAACAGTTGAATGGGGAGAATTATTATAGTCAAACTACAGTAGCTTTGATCCACTAGAAGCCATGGGAGGGTTCTTAGTATTATACATCTTTTATAAGTATTTTAATTACCTATACAGTCAGCCAAGATTGCCTGCCAGCCCAGTTGTATTATAGCATTGTATACAGACAGTAAAATATTGAGTAAAACTTTCTGTGGTGTGTAGAAAGATGATGTCTGCTTTGGGAGCTAGCAAGTTCAGTATACCAAAAATGTCCAGCATTCCAACTGAATTTTTATTCACTTGGCTGTCTTATGAATTTATAGAAGATAATCATTTGTTTTTTAAAATATATTAGACATAATAGTAATGTACCAATTAGTTGGTTTCTTCACTGTGACAGCTGTACCATATTAACATAGGATGTTAACCGTAGTGAAAACTGGCTAAGGGTATCTGGAAACTCTGTAAATTTTTTATAAATCTAAGCCTATCCTAAAAGCTTTTGTATGTAACAGTTTACATATATTTGTATATATACATACAATGTATATAAATAACACAATTTCTTAGCTTTAAATTTTAGAAAAAGAAATTTCATAAAACAGTGATTTTATGCTAAAAATATTATGATCATACCACGTTAAATCTTTCTAGTCTTTAATAAATAAATTTAAATTGTGCTGAAATATCATGGTTATACCACGTTAAATCTCTTATTTCTAAATAGTCTTATTTCCTCTTATTTATCTATAGTCTAAAATCAACTAAATTTCTTGATTCTGAATAAATGAAGGTCTTCGTATACATGCCTGCTATAACAATTAATTTCCATGTCTTGTGATCTATTTTTCGCTTTGTTGGTAGTGATAATGCTGTTGTAACTGAAGTAGTCTAAAAATTCAAAAAAATAAAGAAATAAAAATTCAGAGGAGGCTGTATTGTAAGCTCTTTATTATTTACAAATATAGTTGTCCTTCCTCACAAATCAATGTTGTCTTGCTAATTCTGTTCCCCCTTATTTTCAGGATGAAATTATTTTATTTCTCAGAGACCCAGAAAACCCCAAGTTTAGCTGTTTGGCGAGTTTTACCTACTGCTGTTTCTCTCTACATGTTTCTGTCTAAGCCTCTCTTCTATGCTTTTAGAACCACAGGCCTTTGTTGTAATTTTCTTGGACTGGAGGCAGTAGAATGTGAAGCCAGACATTGCAGTGTTCAATCCTTATTTGGCTGTGCAGACCTTTCTTATTGTTAAAGTATGTTCTGGCAAACTGGTTAAGATCCAATAAGGACTGTGGATCACCATGCCTATGTTGGCTGTTCTTTTCCAGCCTCATGGTTTGTTTATATAAGCACAATAAAAATTCTCATTTGTGCCTACTAGACTGTCAAAACAAAGTTTTTAACTGGTAAATACTGGTTAGGGTCATTTACACAGCACAAGAATAAGGACTGACTCTCAAATGAAAGAGACTGAGACCAACATGCTCTACGCTATAATAGTGACCCCAGGATGGTGTTAAGAGACCCTCACTACTCTCTATTCTTTGCATGTGGACTTGAAACCTAATTGAGATTCAGTCCAATTATGATATTTGGGACCGTCTTTTGTCAGACTTGTTTTGTAAATTTGTAAGCATAGAAATGAGAGGTCAACGGGTTGGTTGACTGTATCCAACTTGTATATAGATACTGATGAGTTTTCATTTAATTGGATTCATAGATATTTCCAAACATTATAGTCAAAAGGCTACAATAGAGCTTGAACTTCCAACAACAACCCAGAAGCTCATAACAACTAATGACTGCATCCTGTCATCAGTAGTGGCATTGACAAATGGAGCAGGAAAGGTAATTTTTCTCTGGTTTATATTGACGTTAAATTAAATTCTTTTCTTTTTTTTAATTCTAGATTTTATTTATTTTTTTAAATTTTATTTTATTTTTAAACTTTACATAATTGTATTAGTTTTGCCAAATATCAAAATGAATCCGCCACAGGTATACATGTGTTCCCCATCCTGAACCCTCCTCCCTCCTCCCTCCCCATACCATCCCTCTGGGTCGTCCCAGTGCTCTAGCCCCAAGCATCCAGTATCGTGCATCGATCCTGGACTGGCATCTCTTTTTTTTTTTTTCTTGATTGACATAGTAGAAAAATTAATCTGTAAAACGATTTTAGATTATCAGCCTTTTTTGTAAAATAAAGTTGTCTCCCTTTTCCTCCTTCCTACCTAATATGTGACACAATACGGAATGCTGTTAAATGTTTGTGATGAGTAAGTGGGTCACTCACTGTTGATGTTTTAGATACCAGGTGGTCTCACTATAGATCCTGATGTATATTCAAGGTCTGCTGTACAGAAATTGGGGTATAGAAAAAGATTTATAAGACTTTTATTATATTTTGTTTTTTCTCCACCAAGATTTTTGTTTGTACCTTTGTGGTTTTGTACCTTAATTCGTACTTTTAAGGTGACTTCAACACATGTCTTCTCATTGAATTCTTAATATTAGATAATGATCATTTGGATCATTAAGTACTTAATTATTGTCATAAACTGACCGGAGTGCAGTTTCGTTAAAAATTGTTCTATGTGGGCTAACTGCTTTCAGTAGATGTCATATTCTAATTGCACGTTAATGTAAGTCAAAGTTGCTTAGTTGTTTCTGACTCTTTGTGACCCCATGAACTATATATAGTCCATGGAATTCTCCAGGCCAGAATTCTAGAGTGGGGTAGCCTTTCCCTTCTCCAGGGGATCTTCCCAACCCAGGGATCGAACCCGAGTCTCCCACATTGCAGGTGGATTCTTTTTTTTTTTTTGGTGTTGATTCTTTTTTTTTTTTTTTTAATTTATTTATTTTTTTTACTTTAAATATTGTATTGGTTTTGCCATACATTGACATGAATCTGCCATGGGTGTACATGTGTTCCCCCTCCTGAACCCCCCTCCCACCTCCCTCCCCATCCCATTCCTCTGGGTCATCCCAGTGCACCAGCCCCGAGCACCCTGTATCATGCATCGAACCCGGACTGGCGATTCATTTCACATGTGATAATTTACATGTTTCAATGCCATTCTCCCATATCATCCCACCCTCACCCTCTCCCACAGAGTCTAAAAGACTGTTCTATACATCTGTGTCTCTTTTGCTGTCTCGCATATAGGGTTATCATTACCATCTTTCTAAATTCCATATATATGCCTTAGTATTACTGTATTGGTGTTTTTCTTTCTGGCTTACTTCACTCTGTATAATAGGCTCCAGTTTCATCCACCTCCTTAGAACTGATTCAAATGTATTCTTTTTAATGGCCGAGTAATACTCCATTGTGTATATGTACCACAGCTTTCTTATCTATTCATCTGCTGATGGACATCTAGGTTGCTTCCATGTCCTGGCTATTATAAACAGTGCTGCAATGAACACTGGGGTAACAAGTGTCTCTTTCAATTCTGGTTTCCTCGGTGTGTGTGCCCAGCAGTGGGATTGCTGGGTCATATGGCAGTTCTATTTCCAGTTTTTTAAGGAATCTCCATACTGTTCTCCGTAGTGGCTCTACTAGTTTGCATTCCCACCAACTGTGTAAGAGGGTTGCAGGCGGATTCTTTACCAGCTGAGCCATAAGAGAAGCCCAAGAATACTGGAGTGGGTAGCCTATCCCTTCTCCAGTGGATCTTCCCAACCCAGGAATCATACTGGGGCCTCCTGCATTGCAGGCAGATTCTTTACCAACTGAGTTCTCAGGGAAGACATGTTCATGTGCCTGTCATCAAAGCCTTTAGTGACTAAGATTTCTATGAGAACTACCCATACATATAAAACTGAAAGGGCTGTATTCAGGACTATCTTAGCCCATTTATTTCAACAGATCCAACATAATTTCTCAAGAAAATGCTAATCTCTATCTGTGTTATATACCATTATTTTTCTGACAGGTTGACCTTAGTAGGAGGGAGCATACTTTTTTCAAGTGGTTTAAGTTAATCAGAAATGATCATAGATTATATTAGATATTCAGTGTTATCTTTCCCAAAGTCAGACTGGTCTTCGTGACAGTTTGCTCTTGTTTAGGGCTGTAGTTAAAGGGTGTTATGAGATTCTGTCAACTCATATCAGTGCCTACAGGACTCCTTAGCCAGATTATCCTTACTGCCTCCTCTGTAACACTTTCATCTACACGCATTCTGGAAACTTTCTGATGATGATTTTAACTTTGATTCAATTAAGGAAAATTCTGAAAAAAAGAGAATATTGACATTTTACAGGAGTCTTTGTATTTGTCACTTTTTAATGAGAACTCTGGAATGTTAAATTCCTGAATACTTCATAGTTTATTTTAGATTTACTTTGCCTGAAACCTTAACAGTTGTCTCAAGGAAAGGTTTTGATCTTCACTCAGAAATTTTTATTAAAATGGTTTTTAACTAAAATAATTATCTGAATTAAGTATTAGTTGGTGGCAGCTGAATACTTAGCTAATGTGATTTGATTAAACTAAATTTTATCATTTGTAATTTTTAAAAAACCCGCTAGGAAGGTATAACATATGCATATTAAAGAACACCTGGGGAATACAGAAATACTAGAGAGGAAAGAAAGTAAACTTTACTATATACTGCCACGACCTAAATGCAGCTTCTAGGTATGTCTCGTCTATGTCATGTAAATGGAATATACAACTCAAGATTTTTAGAGTTTTGATTTTTCTAAATACTACCTAACATAGAATTTCATTTGATATAGTAAAATATTGATGAAAAAGATAACCTTTTAGACCATTAGTGAGTGCTTACTTTTTGAGCAGTGTTTGCCAAGGTAAAATAACTCTTGTTTCACAAGTCACTTATTCTTATTTATTGAAATTGAATACTCTTGAATGTATCCAAGACTTTAATTTTTCTGGCTAATAACTTTCTTAGACATTTTAATTTATAACACCATTTTGTATAGACTGTAGATTCAAAATCATGGCTCAGAAAAAATACAGTCATGGATCTTTGTTGTTGTAAGCAAGTGTTAAATCTGTAAACGACAAGGGTGTACTGAATTTTCAGTCAATTTCTTTCCTATTTTATTTGTAATGCACAGATTGAGATTTACAGAGTGAAATTTAAGTAGAAATTATATATTCAAGATGCTTGTGTCATTTCTTGTGTTGGAGTATGAAACAGTCAAAGTTAAGATGCAAATGGAATGTATAAACCCAAACATACATGTTTGGAGCACAGGCGCAGATTTGGTGAGATAAACAGCTCATAAACATTGTCTACAGAATAAATCAGAATCAGCCTTGGTTTTCAGAAACAGTAGAATACACACGTCACCAGTCTGGACTGAAAATTTAAACTGATGTTGTGTTTATTATAAATCATTGCCTAAGTATTCTTTTCAAATAAGTAAATGTGGGCTTTTGAGCATGTGTTGAACTTTCATTTGCATTCTCAGTATCCTTAACTTTACTCTGAAAACTGTTAGATATATATTTTAAATATATTATTGGAAAACAAAATCGATCTTCTTGTCACGCTTGGTTTAGATTGCATCTTTCTTCAGCAACAACGTGGACTACTTCGTTGCTTCCCTGAGCTATGGGCCCAAGACAGGGAGTGGATTCATCAGTCCTCTTTCAGCCGAATGCATGCTGCAGTATAAGAAAAAAGCTGCTGCCTATATGAAGGCTTTGAGAAAGGTTTGTGAGCTCCTGTTAACATTTGAATCAGAGGGAAAATCTGAAATAATTCCAGAGAATGGAAGTAGTTTCCCCACAGTTGATATTTATGCTTTATTCAATTTTGAGGAGCAGGTGCTTGGTGGGTGTTACAAGGGTGGGAGGACTTTGGAAAGTAGGATATGACGGAGACCCAAACCTCACCTCTTAGGCTGTGTTAGATTTCCGTTTCCAGCGCCTGACAGAGTTTAGGGTGAGACAGCCAGGCAGCCAATAAGCGTCAAACTTCAGGAAATCTTAAGTTTGTAGAAAAAACAAAAAAATTGAAGTACATTTATAATTTTTTCTCAATATAATGCAAATACATGATCATTACAAAAAGAAATCAGAAGAAATATTTCTGTACAAGAAGAAAATTATGGTACATCAAATTTCACCATCCAAAGGTAGCTACTGTTAACTTTGTTACAGTATATCTCTAGCTCCCTAAAATTTTAAAGTATATACATTCATGCATGTGCACACACACTATAAAAGCAGTAATTCTGGATACATACACTGTTTTAGAATTGTTTTTTTTCCTTTTAATGCATTGTGGATATTTTTATGTATCAAAAATATGTATCTATACTTATAAATTGCTATCATTTTAATGCATCTAGTATTTTATATATAGTATTTCACTCTGTAAATGTGTAATAATTTAATTAAGCCAAGCCATCATTGCTCATGGAGTTTTAGGTTGCTTCCTATTTTTCACTGTTGTATGCAACACTACATGGCATATTCTTGCACATGGAACTTTGTGTATTTGTTTTTACCTTCTCATTTCTTTTTAACTTTTAGTTACACATAATGCATAAAATTACATGAGAACATTATAGGTAAATTACAATTCCTAATTCCAGTTCCTTTTCAGTGGTAGTTGTAGTTATCAGTTTGATGTGTAACTTTCCAGACTCTTTTGGAATATTTATACTCATCTGTATAAATTTTGAACTATACATAATATAAAGACTTTTCTAAATTTGTTTTTTTAGAAAAAACTTGTATGCATGTTTCATTGTGTAGCTTTCTTCATTTAAAGTAAGTTTTAGAGATCTATATCAATACATATGATGGCTACTATATTCATTTTAAACACAGCATGGAATTCTATAATGTAAACGTTCCATGGTTCATTTAGGTATTCTCCTTTTGGAGGGCATTTAGATTGATTCCAGTTTTTCACTGTTAGAATTATACTTCAGTGGATAACTTACAGCCTCCTTGGGCGTATGTGTAGAATACTGAGAGGTGGAACATTCTGATGATGTGATTTGCCTATTTTAAATTTTAATATTTACTGCCAGATTACCTTTAAGGGCAGTTGTATACTCCTAGTAACGTATAAGGTGACCTAAATGTTTTAATTATTAATTCCTAAAGATGGAATTGTTTGTTCAGAGTGTGTAAATGTTTCACATTTTGATGTTTTTTTCCTGTCTACACTTCGAGAAGGTTACCTGTTTATAATTTACCAGCAATAGAGGTATAAATCTAACCCGTAAATTTCATTTGTCAATCTCAGAGATAAGAGCTTTCTTGTTATTGTTTTAACTTGCATTTCTCTGCTTATTATTGAAATGGAACGTCCTTTCATAAATTACTGTTTATATTATTCTATCAATTCCTGCTTAAATTGTTCACCTATTTTTAAATAAATGTTCCTAATTAGGTTTGAAAAGAGCTCTCTTTGTGTTAAGGATTCTAGTCCTTTGTTTATGTTGGAAATATTTTCCCCTCAGTTTGCTGCAGTAATTTTTCAAAGTTTAGAAGTTTCAATTTTTTTTATCATCAAGCCATTCTTTTTCCTTTATGGTGATGATTCTCAGGGCAATCTTGGAAAGTCAGGGTACTTTTCAACATTATAGATGTGTTCACCTGTATTTTTTTTTTTTCTTTAATATTTAGATTTTTTATTTTATAATTACCAAAAGAGTTTTCTTTAGACATAAACATAAATTATATTAATCATTTTGATCACTCTTGAATATTTTATATGCACACGTGTGTGTGTGCTCAGTGATTCAGTCGTGTCCAGCTCTTTATGACGCTGTGCCCTGTAGCCCGCCAGGCTTCTCTGTCCATGGAATTTTCCAGGCTAGAATACTGGGGTGGGTTGTCATTTCCTACTCCAGGGCACCTGTTTTTTTCTTCCAGTATTTCTGTGGTCTAAACTTTTTAGATTGAAATCTTCAACCCATCTTGAATTTATTTATTTTGATGTACAGTATGAAATCAGGGTCTAAATTTTCTGAATTATTAGCTGGTTGTCCTTGCATGATTTATCCAGTTTATCTTTTCTCAATTGATGTAAAAATGCAACATTTGTCACATAATACATTTTTGTATGTGCTTTTATCTGTTTCTAGATTTTCTGTGTCATTCTTTTATCTGTCTATTTTGGTGCAAGTCCTATGATTTTAGACAGTGTTGCTTATAACTGGTATGACATGTTCCCCTTCATTCTTTGTTTTTTTAAGTTTCTTTTTCACATGTATTAAAGGAACTAGTCTGTATAGACACACACCTGAATTTTATTATTAAACTTCATTTAGCACTTTTATTTGTAAGGTCAGGGAAATCATGCAGCTTTTTTCTTTAATTCTTATGATGCTTTCTCCATAGCCCCTCTTGGAATCTGTGCCTTATGAAGAAGCTCTGGCAAACCGCCGGGTCCTTCTCAGCTCTACTGAAAGTCGAGAAGGCCTTGCGCAACAGGTATGGCGTTGGGAAAATCATGATGCTTGCTAAAGATGATGAACGTTAAATCCCCTGTGGAAGGTTTTTAACATACATTGAGAGATTTAAAAGGCTATGTAAGTAAACATCTAAAATTAAAACATGTACCATAAGCGTAATTCATTGAAAAACACTTGTTGATACTCTAAGTCATCTTGATTCAGTTGGTGTTAAAATTGCCAATAAAGAAATATCAGCATACTTTTGCCATGCTGATTAATAATTTAGGCTAGATTTAAATGTCTGAAGTAATAAGGCAAAAAGGGGAGAAGGCTAGAGAGTCAGTGAGTTATTTTTATTTCTTAAAGGAGCAGGAATGAAAAATTTCCAGTACTCTATTGGTCAGTTGAATTTGGAGGTAGGTGGAGGTAGGCAGTACTGGTTTTTTCAGAAGTTGGTACAATCTGACACCAGTTTAGCATTTGCCAGCAGTTTATTTACTTTAAATTTATTTACTTTACCTGGCTTGCTTTTAGTTTTAGAAATATTTCTTTTAAAGAGGGCACAGATTTATGTGAGAGTGTTTTGCCTAAGCTGACCTTGTTTTCATTTTTGGATATGTATCACTTATCTTTTCAACATTAATCCGAGAGGATGTTGAAACTGAAAATTTAATCCACATAATAATTCCTAAAAAACAAAATTCCTGAGACAGTGAAATGTGGAGTATCTTAATTTATTTTGGATTTTTGTCTTATTTTATGTGAGGAAGGTTAAGGCTTGAAGCAATTAAGAAGTTTTTATCCAAAAGATTAATAACTAATAAGTGGCAGAATGGTCTGACATCAGAGCTATTGCTTTTCCCACTCTGGCACAGACCAGCTGCAGGCTAATCTGATAAGAACTCCAGTCTCACACCTGCCTGTCTAAATTGAGAACAAAAGGGTCCTAAATGCGGTACTTGGATGCAATCTCAAAAACGACAGAATGATCTCTGTTCGTTTCCAAGGCAAACCATTCAATATCACAGTAATCCAAGTCTATGCCCCAACCAGTAATGCTGAAGAAGCTGAAGTTGAACGGTTCTATGAAGACCTACAAGACCTTTTAGAACTAACACCCAAAAAAGATGTCCTTTTCATTATAGGGGACTGGAATGCAAAAGTAGGAAGTCAAGAAACACCTGGGGTAACAGGCAAATTTGGCCTTGAAATACAGAATGAAGCAGGGCAAAGACTAATAGAGTTTTGCCAAGAAAATGCACTCGTCATAATAAACACCCTCTTCGAACAACACAAGAGAAGACTCTATACATGGACATCACCAGATGGTCAACACCGAAATCAGACTGATTATATTCTTTGCAGCCAAAGATGGAGAAGCTCTATACAGTCAGCAAAAACAAGACCAGGAGCTGACTGTGGCTCAGACCATGAACTCCTTATTGCCAAATTCAGACTTAAATTGAAGAAAGTAGGGAAAACCACTAGACCATTCAGGTATGACCTAAATCAAATCCCTTATGATTATACTGTGGAAGTGAGAAATAGATTTAAGGGCCTAGATCTGATAGATAGAGTGCCTGATGAACTATGGAATGAGGTTTGTGACATTGTACAGGAGACAGGGATCAAGACCATCCCGAGGAAAAGAAGTGCAAAAAAGCCAAATGGCTGTCTGGGGAGGCCTTACAAATAGCTGTGAAAAGAAGAGAAGTGAAAAGCAGAGGAGAAAAGGAAAGATACAAGCATCTGAATGCAGAGTTCTGAATGCAGAGTTCCAAAGAATAGCAAGAAGAGATAAGAAAGCCTTCTTCAGCGATCAATGCAAAGAAATAGAGGAAAGCAACAGAATGGGAAAGACTAGGGAATCTCTTCAAGAAAACCAGAGATACCAAAGGAACATTTCATACAAAGATGGGCTCGATAAAGGACAGAAATGGTATGGACCTAACAGAAGCAGAAGATATTAAGAAGAGGTGGCAAGAATACACAGAAGAACTGTACAAAAAAGATTTTCATGACCCAGATAATCACGATGGTGTGATCACTGACGTAGAGCCAGACATCCTGGAACGTGAAGTCAAGTGGGCCTTAGAAAGCATCACTACGAACAAAGCTAGTGGAGGTGATGGAATTCCAGTGGAGCTGTTCCAGGTCCTGAAAGATGATGCTGTGAAAGTGCTGCACTCAATATGCCAGCAAATTTGGAAAACTCAGCAGTGGCCACAGGACTGGAAAAGATCAGTTTTCATTCCAATCCCAAAGAAAGGCAATGCCAAAGAATGCTCAAACTACCACACAATTGCACTCATCTCACACGCTAGTAAGGTAACGCTTAAAATTCTCCAAGCCAGGCTTCAACAATATGTGAACCGTGAACTTCCTGATGTTCAAGCTGGTTTTAGAAAAGGCAGAGGAACCAGAGATCAAATTGCCAACATCTGCTGGATCATGGAAAAAGCAAGAGAGTTCCAGAAAAACATCTATTTCTGCTTTATTGACTATGCCAAAGCCTTTGACTGTGTGGATCACAATAAACTGTGGAAAATTCTGAAAGAGATGGGAATACCAGACCACCTGATCTGCCTCTTGAGAAATTTGTATGCAGGTCAGGAAGCAACAGTTAGAACTGGACATGGAACAACAGGCTGGTTCCAGATAGGAAAGGGAGTACGTCAAGGCTGTATATTGTCACCCTGTTTATTTAACTTCTATGCAGAGTACATCATGAGAAATGCTGGACTGGAAGAAACACAAACTGGAATCAAGATTGCTGGGAGAAATATCAATAATCTCAGATATGCAGATGACACCACCCTCATGGCAGAAAGTGAAGAGGAACTAAAAAGTCTCTTGATGAAAGTGAAAGTAGGGAGTGAAAAAGTTGGCTTAAAGCTCAACATTCAGAAAACGAAGATCATGGCATCCGGTCCCATCACTTCATGGGAAATAGATGGGGAAACAGTGGAAACAGTGTCAGACTTTATTTTTCTGGGCTCCAAAATCACTGCGGATGGTGACTGCAGCCATGAAATTAAAAGACGCTTACTCCTTGGAAGGAAAGTTATGACCAACCTAGATAGCATATTCAAAAGCAGAGACATTCCTTTGCCAACAAAGGTTCGTCTAGTCAAGGCTATGGTTTTTCCTGTGGTTATATATGGATGTGAGAGTTGGATTGTGAAGAAGGCTGAGCGCCGAAGAATTGATGCTTTTGAAGTGTGGTATTGGAGAAGACTCTTGAGAGTCCCTTAGACTGCAAGGAGATCCAACCAGTCCATTCTGAAGGAGATCAGCCCTGGGATTTCTTTGGAAGGAATGATGCTAAAGCTGAAACTCCAGTACTTTGGCCACCTCATGCGAAGAATTGACTCATTGGAAAAGACTCTGATGCTGGGAGGGATTGGGGGCAAGAGGAGAAGGGGACGACAGAGGATGAGATGACTGGATGGCATCACTGACTCGATGGACGTGAGTCTGAGTGAACTCCGGGAGTTGGTGATGGACAGGGAGGCCTGGCGTGCTGTGATTCATGGGGTTGATTCATGGGGTCGCAAATAGTCGGACACGACTGAGGGACTGATCTGATCTGATCTGATCTACCTTGTAGGGTCTCATAAGGATTAATTGAATTGAGCCAGTAGGAGGCAGTGTAACATGGTGAAAAGAATCAGACAAATGAACCAGACATGTGAGGTCCCCAATCCTGGCTCAGCCTTTAGCTTAGCAAGGATTCAGCTCCTGGAACTTCAGGTCTCCTCTTTGAAAAGTGAGAATTGTAGGACTGTTAGGAGGCTTCCGTGGGATACTGGCAGGAAAATATATGAACAGTGTCTGCTACGTGGTAATTGCTCAATCATTTGGTAAAGCATTTGGAATTCACTGAAAGATCGCTTTTATTTTTATTTAATTCTCAAGCTTTCATTTGCCTTGAGAATTAGCTTTTTAAAAACTCCTTATTTAAGTACAACATAAAGAAAAGTATATAAATTATTAATATATTCCAGTGAATTTTCACAAGTAAACACTTTAACCAGTAGCTAGATGAAAGTTTTGGAAAAGATATAATCTTACATGAAGAAATGTATTTAAAAAAATATTGCTGGGACCCCAGAAACCTCCCTCATGCCCCTCTCCAGTTGCTGCTCTCCTCTTTTCCAAAGATAACTATAATCCTGCATTCTTTGTTTTGTTACATGATACTGAACTTTATATTAAAAGAGAACTATGCTGCATCTCTTTCAGATCTGGCTTCTTTTGTTCAACATTATGTATGTGATATGCCATCCATGTTACATGTTGTTGTGTTTGGTCCATTTTCATTCATGTTGAGTATTCTACTGTGTGAATTACATAATTTATCCATTCTTATAGCTTATGGAAAAGGTCCGTTTTTATTCCAGTCCCAAAGAAAGACAATGCCAGAGAATGTTCAAACTACCGTACAATTGCACTCATTTCACACGCTAGCAAAGTAATGGTCAAAATTCTCCAAGCCAGGCTTCAATGGTACGTGAACTGAGAACTTCCACATGTTCAAGCTGGTTCTAGAAAAGGCAGAGGAACCAGATATCAAACTGCCAACATACATTAGGTCATAGAAAAAGCAAGAGAATTCCAGAAAAGCATCTACTTCTGCTTCATTGACTATGCCAAAGCCTTTGAATGTGGATCACAGCAAACTGTGGAAAATATTTAAAGAGATAGGAATATGAAGCCACCTTACCTGCCTCCTGAGAAACCTGTATGCAGGACAGGAAGCAGCAGTTAGAACATGGAACAACAGACTAGTACCAAATTGGGAAAGGACTGTGTCAAGATTGTATATTGTCACCCTGCTTATTTAACTTCTATGCAGAGTACATCATGAAAAATGCTGGGCTGGATGTAGCACAAGCTGGAATCAAGATTGCCGGGAGAAGTATCAATAACCTTAGATATGCAGATGACAACACTCTTACGGCAGAAGCGAAGAACTAAAGAGCCTCTTGATGAAAGTGAAAGAGGAGAGTGAAAAAGTTGGTTTAAAACTCATCATTCAGAAAACTAAGATCATGGCATCTGGTCCCATCACTTCGTGGCAAATAGATGGGGAAACAGTGTCAGACTTTATTTTTTGGGGGGCTCCAAAATCACTGTAGATGGTGACTGCAGCCATGAAATTAAAAGATGCTTACTCCTTGGAAAGAGAGGTATGACCAACCTAGACAGCATATTAAAAAGCAGAGACATTTCTTTGTCAACAAAGGTCTGTCTCATCAAAGCTTTGGTTTTTCCAGTAGTCATGTATGGATGTAAAAGTTGGACCATAAAGAAAGCTGAGTGCCGAAGAATTGATGCTTTTGAACTGTGGTGTTAGGGGAGACTCTTGAGAGTCCCTTGGACTGTAAGGAGATCCAGCCAGTCCATCCTAAAGGAAATCAGTCCTGAATATTCATTGGAGGGACTGATTGAAACTGAAGCTCCAATACTTTGGCTACCTGATGCAAAGAGCAGACTAAGTCCCTAATGCTGGGAAAGATAGAAGGCAGGAGGAAAAGGGGACAACAGAGGATGAGATGGTTGGATGGCATCACTGACTCAACGGACATGAGTTTGAGCAAGCTCTGGGAGATGGTGATGGACGAGGAAGCCTGGCATGCTGCAGTCCATGGGGTCGCAGCATGACTGAGTGACTGAACAACAATAGCTTATGAGTATTTTCAAGTATTTAGTTATCATAGGGCTGCTATGGGCATCATATACCTGTCTTTTGATAAACATGCATATTTTTCTGTTGGGCATATATTTAGAAGTGGAATTGCTGAGTCCACATGGTGCTACTGGTAAAGAACCCACCTGCCATTGCAGGAGACAGAAGAGACTCAGATTCGATGCCTGGGTCAGGAAGATCCTCTAGAGGAGGGCATGTCAACCCACTCCAGTATTCTTGCCTGGAGAATCCCATGGATGGAGGAGCCTGGTGGTCTACAGTCCATAGGGTTGAAAAGAGTCGGACACAGCTGAGGCAACTTAGCATGATGCACAGGATATAAGTTCAATTTTCAAAAATCCTGCCAAACTGTTTTCAAAGTGTTCATCCCGAATTCCACCTCTCCTGGCACTGTGTGATAGTTCCAATTGCTCCATAAATATGTCCGTCTTTGTATTTCCTGTCTTTCATTTTAGTCATTTGGGTGGTCTTAAATTGCTTTTCTTTGATAAATAGTGACATTGAATACCTTCTTTTTTATGTTTATGGTATTATTCAAGTGCATATTCAAGTCTTTTTTTCTGCTGTTTCTCTGTTGGGTTGTCTGTCTTTTTGTCATTGATTTACAGAAGTTCTTTATATTTTCTGGATATTAGTCCTCCTTTGGATACATGCTTCTTTTTACTCTTTATTTATACCTTGTGATGAATAAAATTTTTAAAAAATTTTATTCTTGTTGAATTTCTCAATTTATGGTTGTGCCTTTTGCATCTTCTAAAACTGAAAAATAAAAATTTTCCTGTATCAAGTGGTTTTGTTCTCACACCTGTGAAGTAGTTTTGGTTTGCATTTCATAAAGTGTTTTTTTGGCCACTAAGTTTTTGTCCACATCATCCTCTAAGGTTCAGAATTCTCTGTTGCTTTCAAGGTTCAGCAGAGTTTGGAGAAGATTTCTAAACTGGAGCAGGAAAAGGAACATTGGATGTTGGAAGCACAGTTAGCTAAAATCAAGCTGGAGAAAGAAAACCAGCGAATTGCAGATAAACTGAAGAGTACAAGTAGTGGGCAGGTGGTAGGGGTGGCCCAGGAAAAGGCTGCTGTGGCGACTGCTACGGGCCAGGAAGAAGCGTCCGCTAAGGCTGTGCCAGAACCCGTCCACAGCGCCAGTGAGGTAAGTGTCTTTTTTTTTTATAATGGTAACTAGTGGGGATCCACCTGAGTGTTCGGAGTTTACCATGTAAATTACAGGAATTTATAACAGGAATCCATGTGCTCTGGAAAACTCAGGTTGGTGAGCAGGATGCTCCCTTCAAAACACAACTTTATTCAATTCTCTTTGATTTTACCTGCTACAGTTCCCCATGGTAAGGGCTGTGTTTCTGGTGAAGATACACTAAGTCAAGTTACGATGATTCTGTTTTTCCATTGAAATGTTTGTGATATGGGGCTTATGTTTCTGACAAAGGAGTAAATGCCTAACTTTTTATAGAAATGACCATAAATACGTTTTAAAACCAATAATATGGTATATTCCTAGGTAATATAAAGCTTTATGATTTACATATTAATACAGTTAGACTTCCTAAGGCAATATAGTGACAAGTTATTTTGCAGTTTTGTATTTCTTATATTTAATTGCAGTGATTTAGAAGGTAAGGAAACATCTCTACTGGAATTACAGAATTCAGAGTTATATGGAGAAAAAATTTCTGATTATAGTATTTTGCCCACCGTAAACAAATAACTAAAAATCTAGAAAAATGAGAAATCAGGAAAGGAAGGGAAAAAAGACCCTCAAATTAGAAGGAACTCATTAAATGTATTTTTGTAAGCATTTTTTCTTGAGAAACTTGAGGGGAGCCGTGGTACTTGCTGATGGCCCTGTCCTAAGGCTTGCGATTCCCCTTATAGCTTCTGATGCTATTGAAGAGCAAGTCATGGTCCCTTTCACATCTACCTTCTGTCTGATTCAGAGCATACTTAATAGTAACATATACAAGTTAACTTTTATTTTCAAGATGTATACAGACCTCACTGCACCTTAACAGTGTCAGAAACCTGGAATTATTGTTAGTTTTCTTAGATGTGATAATGATATTTTGATTATTTAGGAGAATATCTTTATTTTTTGGAGGTAAATGCCAAAGTACTTAGAGTAAGATATCATCATATTTGCAGCTTACTTTCAGATACTTCAGAAAATGTACACACACAGGTAAATAAAGTAAATGTAACATTGTTCATTATCAAATGTATCAATGTATTGATAATTGTATTGATAATACGTCGATAAATGTATAAATGTATTAATACATTGTGGGTGCACAGGTGTTTATTATCCTTTTTTGCCCAAATTTACTATGTATTTACCTATTTTCATAAAATATAGGAGAGGAAAAAAGAATTAAAATTCTTAGAAAAGTGGAAAGCACACCAAACTTCCCAGAGCAGTGAGCTGAACGGCCAGTATGCTCACTGGAGGATCCTAGAAGCCCGATGACGAGGTTGAATCCTAGCCGCAGGTGTTGCCCTCTGCCCCTGACAGGGAGGGTGGCTGCCTAGCAGGACATTTCACCAACAGAACAGAATTCTGGCATCAGTTTAGGTACCGTTTGGGGAAGTGCAACATTGCCAGTACTTATCTGTGGACTTCCCTTCAGAGTCTGTCTCATTGATCAGATCAGACTGAATGTTTTCATGATCTTTATTGCTAAATTATTTTCTAAAGGGCTGTATTAGTTTATACTCTTTATCAGCAGCATATGAGAAAATGCCCACAGCAGTGAGAAAATGTTTAGTTATTAGGGTCACCATGAAACCATGAAACTATCTTTAGGTCTTCTTGCCTGCTTTGGAAATAAGCGTAGAAATGACTCAGAGTTAAAATCTGTTCTCCCTGTCTTTCTTCTCAGACCATTTGTTGGGTTTCAGTAAAAATGGCTAACAGCGTTTGGATAGAGGAGATAGTGATGGTCATATCCATTATTGCCGTATGACAGAAATCATGAATGTGGTTATATATCTGAAGGGCCAGCTTGTGTTGAAAGATGATTTGTATCAAAAAATGATTGATTTGAGGGTGATCTTCCAGAATTCCACTGCTAGTGTGCTTTTGTTTTATTTATTTCAATGTTGCTTGTTTCATTTTATTTTTTGGCAACACCACAGGGCTTATGAGATGTTAGTTCCTCAACCAGGGATTGAAACTGGGCCCACAGCAGTGAAAACACCAAGTCCTAACCACTGGCCCACCAAGGAATTCTCCTTAGTGTGCTTTCAAACAATGTGAACAATGTGAACAATGAGAAGAGAAAAAAATATTACAAGGGTTTAAGCTGTTGTGTTTAAAGTATAAACAGTCTGTTCTAAAGCTTTTTCTCCCTTGTGTTCTAGATTGGAATTTTAACCAGGACATCTGACAGTGAGGTAATATGTGCTTAACATCAAGTTGTTTGTTAGTAAATATCTGGCCACATGTTTGTTGACAAAGTCCAGCAAAAGTCAGCTTCATCTAATACATTTCTGACAATTCTAGTCAATGTGGATCCATGTTGCTTTTCTCTTGGGTCAGTGTTAACTGTCACCAACAAATCACAGCCTGTTTCTGTAATTGTCTTCTTGAATGACTTGACTTGGCAGTTTGACAGGGTGTGGCATGAGCTTGGCCATCAGCTTGCTGGTATGTGGCTGGAGGCTGCGAGCCATTACCTTCCAGTGGGCCAGCTGGCAGAGCAGGGCTTTTCAGGGGCTTGACCATCAATGGGCTTGTAGTTCTTTCCAGCCCTCAAGTGACTGGCTCCAGGTCAGATTTGGCCTGTCAAATAGGTTTGCACCTTTTCGTTTTGAAATACTGCAAGTGTAAACTTACAAATAATCATTAAAAGAACACTGAAGTCATTCAGCCTAACAGTCAGAATGGTGAACTGGCAAACATAGTTCAAGTAGGTTGGTAGATTCTTTGGTTTCCTTATTGGCCTTATACTTCAGGTAATCTTGAACTTATGCATATATTTCTAAACTCAACTGAGTAGGTGCCAATGCTAGTGTAATTAGAAAACTAGTCTGGGACAAGGGCCATAAATTGTTCATTATAGAAATAGTTTAATTCGTTAGTATGTTTAGAAGCATTAGAGCTATCTTAAGATAATATGGGGGAAAAGAATGTTCATATTTTTAGGAATGCCAATAAATGCTCCCCTTCTCCCTGTTCTCTAGTTAGTGGAAGACATAGGAGACAGGCAGATAGAGATTTTGAAAGTTAGATATGTGGCACCTAACTGAGAGACATGGCCTCATGGCTGGGGGGCCTCCCAAGACTTCACTTCTGCTTTCTTCTCTTGAAGCCACACCTTCACTGTGAGATGGGCAGGGAGCTGAATAAAAGCTTCTGTCTTGTTTAAAGTTTTCCCAAAAGGTGGGAAAACTATGATTTCCCATCAAATTTCAAATGAAAATGTAGGAAATGTCGTCTTCTTTTTATTTGGCTAAAGTGATAGTAATCTTTTTTTTTTCCCTCTCAGAACGGCTTCATCCCACTGGCATTTATTCACTCAGTTACGTGTGCTCTCTTTAGGCTCCAGATGTGGAGTCTCGGGAAGACTTAATCAGAAATCACTACATGACAAGGATAGTGGAACTGACGTCTCAGCTGCAGCTAGCTGACAGCAAGTCAGTGCACTTTTATGCTGAGGTGAGTGGAGAGTCAATCGGATCAGGTGGATTTTCCTAACCTCTTCAGCAATTAGGTCACTGTCTTGGCCTCCTGCTGCTGCTGCTGCTAAGTCGCTTCAGTCGTGTCCGACTCTGTGCGACCCCAGAGACGGCAGCCCACCAGGCTCCCCCATCCCTGGGATTCTCCAGGCAAGAACACTGGAGTGGGTTGCCATTTCCTCCTGCTGTTCACCACAAAAGAGAGATCAGAGTCAGTGTGTCTGCAGTGTGGATTTGGTTAGAGTTCATGTAGGTTGGTCCACACACCAACCAAAAATCTTTATCGGTAGACTTTCTTAGGGTTATATAACATGTTTTGAACATTATTATTATAGATTCCTTGTTTTAGAGAGTTATAAGCTGGTAACATTCATAGGTGAAGGAATTTTCGTTTAGGGGAATTCAAAGCAAAGTATGTCTTTGTTTCTCTTTAGTATACTCTTTAGTTACTAAATGACAACTTGTGGTAATGAGTTTTTATAAATGATAAAATGCAAAATGTAACCTTTTTCAACTTTTAAAAAATATAAAATGTTGCTTTTTGTTACATTTTATTCTTCCATCACCATATAATTCATTTTCTTAAGGGGATTAGAAAAAGGTTATGCAAGATAATAAAATTATACAAATTCCTTGATGAAGAGGAGAAAATGAAAGAAGAAATTACAGATACCAAGAAGTGAGAAACAAATTATAAATAGAATGGAAATTGCTCAACATATAAGGATACATGTAAGGTCTCTGATTAGAAACTTTTTCTTAAAAGGTTAGTTGTAGATGTCAGACAGAGATGTATAATCCTTTAAACTGTTAAGGAAATTGACAAAGGAAAGATCAAACCCTTTACTAGAATGTGACTTTGTGATTTTCTCCTGTTCTGCAGAGACAGGGAGGTTGATAGGAAGCCAGGTGCTAGAAGTTAAGAGAGGCTTTGCTTCTCTCTTCTTGCTGAAATAAATGATATGCATAGCTTAGTGTTGCATACCTGTTTGAGAAGATGATCAGTAGTGATAACTGTTGGATTGTAGAAAAATGAGGACAGCAAGTTGGATGCTGTAGTACCCTACTGTTTGAACCATGTGGCACAGAACATCATCTTGTCCTGCTTTGGATCCCTAACTACCTTCTGAGTTACTCTCCCAGAGTTGATTGTCCTCCTCACAAGGGCCTGTGTTTTGCAGAGCTCTCTCCCTCTTTCTCTGGTTCAATGGCTGAGCACATAAATGTGTAATTAATAGAGAGTGGTTGATTTGGTTGGCTGAACTTGCCTGAAATTCTCTTATGAGGAATGAAATAAGTAACTGGGGAATTTCTGAGGATTTCCAAGAGATTTGCTTATCTTAGTAAATTCTTTTAGCACAATTGTGATACAGGAATTTTAAAATTGTTCTAGTTTTTCCTTGTCTGTAAACAGGAAGTGGTGACCCTCAATATGACTTTACTGGAATGGTCAGTCTGAGCATTTGATGTTGACACAGCATTCAAATGTGTCTCAACAGATTCTCCGTGTCAACCTCGTGGTTTATCAGAAAATTTAGTGATCCTTTTAATGGCACGCCTTCTTTTAACAATAGCATGAAATAGAATTTTTCTTTTTTCTTCTTCATGTACTGTCTCCAGATAGCCTCGGTTTAGTAGACCGCCCCCCCCGCCCCCGCGCCCCCCAAAAAATAAAAGCCAACTGGGGTCTTTAAACTGCTCTCACTTTTTTTTCCCCTCATCGACAGAGTGAGGCTGTAAAGATCTTTTTGTTCCTATGATATGGTCTCCAATAAAGGGCTTAAAACACAAGAAGAAAAGTATCTTAGAATTCATACTGCTTGACGCCATTGATCGCTTTTGAAATAACCACTTCCTTTCTCATCCAGTGAACATGAATCTTGGGTAAATGTAGAAAACTTCTTATACTTTTTGTAACCTGTGGTCATCAGGCTAGAGTTTGGAAAGAAATACTGATGAACTTGGGTTAGTAGATGTTTTTCCCTCATTAAACTGACGTGAGTGAGGCCCACTCACATTTCTTACGTGTGCTCCAGGGTGTGGCAGAGGGCCTATGGATGGAGATTCAGCAGATGTTTGTGGGATGAAGGGAGGAAGTGTGGTCCTGGGGATTGTTTTCTAGTTACCTTCCCTGAAGTAAATTCGGTCTGGGGAAATGCTTCCTGAGATTATGGTGTGTTTTCTGATTTCGCAGTGCCGAGCACTCTCTAAAAGGCTGGCCTTGGCTGAAAAGTCTAAAGAGGCACTGACAGAAGAGATGAAAGTAGCCAGTCAGAGCATTAGCCGACTTCAGGTGAGTTTCACGTTACCTACTCAGTGTGTTTTTTCATTGAAAGTTCTTAGGCTGAAAAATCAGCATTTCCCTTCTAAAATGGTGACATTTGACCTCTAGATATAATACTTTTCTTACCATTTTATTTCTAGCTCATTTTCAAGTTACAGCTCATTTATGGCAGGCAAGAAGTGGTTGTATTATTTGTTTCTCTAGTTTGATTTTAATTATAAATAGTTTTGTAGTCAGCATTTCTTTAAATAATACTTATTTATCCATAGTCCTTCCTTTTTCTCTTCCTCCCAGTTGATAATCCCTGTCATGGCTGGCCGGAAGTTTATTTTCTTCATATGACTCAATTCCTTCTCTTTATTGATTCATAAAACTGACATAAACTGAAAGATAGGGCTTCATAATATTCCTTCTTACTCACTGCTTTGTTTTAAAGCCTTGTTTCCAGAAGCCTTTAGTAAATATAAACATGCTACAGGCAAAGAAATAACTCATTAACAGCAATACACACTTCCTTCTGGTTTCAGATTCATATATAGATTTTCTAGAATCACAAGATTAGATGTTAAAAGGCCAAAGAGAGCCTGAGAGATGAGAGGAGAGAGGAAGGTGCTTTTTCTAGGGAGAGTCATGCCCAGAGGGCTGTGGGATCCCCATCGAGTGTGGGATGGTGGGAATGTGCTAGAGACCACCTTCTCCGCCTCACCAGAGGCTCAGGAAAACCTGAGGGAAAGAGCATGAAGCCCTCTTTTTTTTTTTTGTTGTTGTTGTTACACTTTTATACCTGGCATAGAAGGAAACTCATTTCTGCAAAGAAATTCAGAACCCATTTTGAAGGTTGAGAAAAACTTCTTCCCCATTTGTACTTGTTCTCTTGTTAGACCTGTGGCTTAACCTGCTTCTTAATTGATCAGATAGGTCATCTTGATAGGTTGCTTTTCCAACATTTTTTTTTTTTCTTAAATTAAAAGAACTTTCAAGTGGTATAACTGGTGGAGTTTTGCTTTCTCTTTTCTTTTTTCCCTGGCCATTCAGGATGAGCTGACAACTACCAAGAGGAGTTACGAGGATCAGTTAAGTATGATGAGCGACCACCTGTGCAGCATGAACGAGACGCTATCTAAACAAAGAGAGGAGATTGACACACTAAAGATGTCCAGTAAGGTAGGGGAGGGACGGGCCTCTCTGAGGAGTAATAGTTAATATTTAATGTGTTTCATGTAAGGTACTTCATTGTTGAGTGTTTCAGGAGCAAAGGATTAAGAGATTTGAAGTGTTTATAAATCATTTCACTTGTCCTCTTATCCGAAAGTAAAATGAAGATTGTTTGATTGAGTTACAAGTTGAGAGAAGGTCTGACCTCCAGGTCCTAACTCTGTGTTGCTTGCTTTTTGGTATTTGGGGCAATTCTGCTACTGTTGTGTTAGTTAGGAGCACTCTTAAGAGGGTTTATGATGGGGATTACTCTTTTATTTATATGAATCTAAAATGGTCTCATTGAAAAGTAACCTTCTTAGCAAATTTATTCTCATAACATATCCATATAACCAAGGGCTATTTTGTCCTTTTAATTCCAAAGACTTCTTAAATTTCATTTCCAATAAAGCCTCTGCTTGTCCAGGCTGGGGTCAGTAGATATGGGTAGTGTTTTTGTGTTGAAGGGCATATCCATGTATCATGTATCTTTGTTGTATCATTATACACACACACACACACACACACACTCTTACCATGAGAGGTAGGCTTCAAGAGGCCAGAGAGCTGGTTTCATGCATGATCTCAGATGCTTGGCATATTTTGATAACTCAGACAACACCCTGCCACCAGCAGCTTGGATCTGCTGTGTCCAGCCTGTGCTCTTTACAGTCCACGCTGCCCCTCACTGATCTTGCAGGCATGTGCTGAGTTCCTGTTGCGTGCTGGCCCTGGGAAGGACATAGAGATGAACAGACCATAGCTTCATTTTCGCATCTGCCAGTGGTGGTGCAGAGCTGCATCCCGCTCAGTTGATGTCTCCTTGGAAGTGTATCATGTTAATGCACTAGAATTTGCCTTACAGAATTTTGTTTCTCAGTGTAGTTTGGTGGTATTGATTGGCCTCTGGCTGCTTCGGAGAATGTGATGCTTTTCTGGGACATTTTGTGATGGTTGTGACTGGCCTATGTGGTGCTGATTAGGGTTCTCTGGTTACTGGTGCTTGGGGAAACTTGGGCTTGTAGGTAGAGGGTAGGGTATTGGTCCTTTTGAAGAATGCCTCCTTAACCCTTTTGGCCTCTTGGTATTCCATCAGGGCAATAGCTGACTCATGTAGAAAGCACATGCGTTAGTGGGAGTAGCAGGAGAAAGCCTGCTTCTAGCACCTAACATTTGAAGAAAAGTAGCAGTCATTATAGGGAAAGTTTTCAGACCTCAGAGCTGCAGAGGGCATTTGGTTCTGAATTGAGGAGGGTTAATGTTGGGGATAGGCGCTTCCCTGGTGGCAATCAGGAGACCTGGGTTCGATCCCTGGGTCTGGAAGATCCCCTGGAGAAGTGAATGGCAACCCACTCCAGTATTCTTGTCTGGAGAATTCCAATGACAGAGGAGCTTGGTGAGCTAGCAAAGCTCATTGTCCCAAAGGTAATTAATTGTATTGCAGTCACTTTGGAAGTGAGGAAATTTTTAAGCCCTCTTGGAAATTTTTAATCTAGTCCTTAGAATATCTGTGATTAATAAAGCATAGAGTTAGCGATCCTTCTTTACTTTCTAGTTTCTGTTGTTAACCTTTCTTTGATCTTTCTGTGGTCCCTATATTTTGTCCCCCCACACCACCCCCCATTTATTAGTCATTTAAATTGCTATAGCATCAGACAGCTGAGTTGACGTGGTCTCCATTGGATACCAAGTAAACATCCTGAAGCCATTTGTTTGCTGTTATCTTGCTCTGAATGTCTGTGTTTTGTAACCATTTCCCACATTTATATGCAATAGTTAAACGTAGGAATTAAATTAGAATGCTTTCCCTAAAAGTGAACTTCTCCAGAAAAAAGAAAAGTTACATAAAACTGGAAAGTCCAAATCTCTGTATATGAGGGAATCGGGAATTAAGTTAAGACATTTTCCAAGTTGCTCTCAGCTGGTATCTGAGCTTCCTTTTATCCTGAGATTATCTTTGCCACTGAGATGTTAGTTGGCACATATTAAAAATAAGTTCTTATTAAGACCTTTTAAAAGGTGTTCATTTTAACAGCAAAGGAACAAGTTTAGGCTAAAATATTTTATTCAGCTTTATGAAATCATAAAGTACCTTGTCTTTGAAACAAAATGAATATATGAGGTTTGATAAATCCAAGATATGCTTTCTTTTCTTTATTACCTGTGCTCAGACACCAGGGAAATAAGGTAGATGGAGAAAAGTGGGGAGAGTGAAAAGTAACAAACTGCTCTGTGATTCCTAAATAAAAGTTAGCGATGGAAGGTTATCAGCTCTTCTCCTTCTTGGAAGCTAAAGTTTTCCACAGTGAACTATGGCTTCCAGACAGCTTGGTCTCTAAACTGTGTGGATGATTTTTCTAGAAGTTGGCATTCTTATTGTTGATATTTTTCTTTGCACAGGGAAATTCTAAAAAGAACAAGAGTCGATAGTTTACGGATAGCGGGTTGGCGACTTCTTTCCAGAGCTGCTACTGCTGAGCGGAGCTGCGGGGCCGACCCTCCACGTCCAGTGCTGGCCGCCTTCAGGAAGCTGGAGTGTTGTTGGGCCTAGTGAAGTAGTCAGTGTTGTAAATGGCCTTGAAATATTTAAAATATATTTGTAATCAGTAAGGCAAATACAGAATTTGATGTTGACAGTAAAATGGAAAACAATACACATACCGTGGATATTGTAGGTTTCCTTATGCTGTTTTTACTGTGCACTTTTTAAAATTAGGTTTTAATTTCAGTATGTAAGAACAACAAATATTTTGTATATTTTCAAACTCTATGATATGGTAATCAATTTGGTATCTATGGAATAGATATATGTTTCTGGATAAAATGCTTACATTGTCAAACTGTCATTACTTCTCACTATAATTGAAAACAGTCTCCAATTCCTTTTGAAGACTTATTCATTCTCTCTGTCTCTCTTTCTCTGTTCTGGAGGGACTGGGCCTTGAAAACTCCAGATCTTGTGGTTTATTATCATTGTCTTCGGCTCTTCAGTACCTTCTCTGTGTTGGAATAATAGCTTAAGGAAATTGATGTCAATAAATTCATACATATATCAAACTTTCAGTCTTCTGAGAATCTGATGAAGGAAACTGAAACGTACTAAAGTAGGCTTCACAGAATTACCAAATCCCAGTTGATTTAGATATAATCTTTCTAATCCTTCAAATTGGAATAATTGTACAGTTAATCCTTTATTAAGGCTTTGAGTACCTCTCAAGGTACTTGTAACTATACTTCAGGCAAGGTTGCTAAGCCCTTTCAGGCTCCTATTGGTTTATTTCATAAACATTGTGTCATTTCAGTGTACATTTCAGAGGTGTCTCTCCCAGCACCTCCCTCCCCAAGTCTTTAGTTTCTCTTTTCCTCCGAGTCTCCTACACATGCCCATTTCACTCCATGTCTACATCCCCAGACTGAAGCCTCTCCTTTCCCACCTCCCTGCCTGCAGCTTCATCTCCTTTGAGCCTCTTCACTGGGCAGTTGCTAGTCACCCTCCAGAATGCACTCTGTTTCACCTCAGTGCTCAGCACCGCTTCCCTCTGTGCTCAGCACAAAGGCCAACTCCTTGGCCCCCTGTTCTTGGCTGCCTGCTGTAGAGACAGACTGGCCGTTGTGCCCAGTCTTCACAGTAATGGAAGTATTTGAATCCTGCCTCAGGGATCTCTGGGTGAGTCCAGCTCGGTCCCATTTCCCCTAGCCCCTTGGCCCTTTCTGTTTTGTGTGATCTGTTCATTTTCATTCTCTGTCACCTGAACCAGCAGTGTTCACTGTAGCTGCGCCTAAGCCCCCAAGCACCATGTTGCTTAGCTCCACCGTAAACCTAGAGTTTCCAACCCCTGCTAGACCCTCAGTGTTCTGTGACCCTGCGTTCTGAATTTCTCGTCCATTTCTCTTCCTCCTTTGGAGGGTTTGGAACTAAGGAGTGATGTCATCTGGCTTATGCTTTAATGGAATCATGGGTTGCTTGGCTGAAAATCGATTGTAGGGGAGCAAGGATGGAAGTAAACAGAAGAGTTAGGAGGCTATTCAGTAGCAGGAGGCTGTTGAGAGATGATGGTGGCCTGGACCATGCTGATGGCAGTGGAAGTTGTGTGAAGGCTATTTCTGGATTTGTTTTGAAGAGAGTAGATAGGAATTGCTGAAATCCCAACTCTTTCCTCTCTATACTTCTATTACTCTTTATAGTTCTGTTACTTTTCTCTGCTTTTACTCCTAATACTTACCATACATAATCTAACGTACAATATGTTTTGCTTATTAATCTTGTTTATTGCCTGTTTCTCCCCTTTAGAGGATACAGTTTCATAAGGGCAGGTTTTTGGTCTGGTTTGCTCACTGTTGTCTTCCCTGTACCTAAAACACTGCCTGGCATTCAGTGAATGTTTGTCAAAAGAATGCTGCCTGGGCAGGAACGTGGAGTGTGAGAGAAAGAAGAGTCAGTCAAAGGGGAAGCCAGGGATTCTGACCTGAATGCACCTGAGTGCAAGGGAAGATCGAGGGAGTTAGCATCTTGCTTCTACCTGGCTATGAGTTAAGCTGAACATCTGGGAGTCACCTTGACTTCCTCCTCACCTCACGTATCTCGTTTTTTACCTTGTCTTGCTGAACCTTCCTGCCTTTTCACATATCTCGGCTCTAACTTCTTATCTGATGCCTTAAATTGAGCCCTGGCTCCCTGCTGCCTGGATGACTCACTCGTCTTCCTGTTCTCCAGACATCTCTCTCTCCACTTAGCACATTTCTGCAGAGCCCATCTCCTGGATGGAAAGAAAGCCTTCACAGTGGCCCCTCATTGCGCTCTGGCTGTAGTGTGTACATGTGAGACATGTATACTAACTGTCACTCACTTTTTCCTTATTCTCTTCCAAGCGCTCCCCCCTCCACCTGCCCCTGCCCCTGCCCCCTTGCTATAGTCTCTGTAGAAGGAAATGGCAACCCCTCCAGTGTTCTTGCCTGGAGAATCCCAGGGACAGGGGAGCCTGGTGGGCTGCCGTCTGTGGGGTCGCACAGAGTCGGACATGACTAAAGCGACTTAGCAGCAGCAGCAGCAGCAGCAGTGAAAGTAAAGTCGCTCAGTTGTGTCGGACTCTTTGAGACCCCATGGACTGTAGCCTACCAGTCTCCTCTGTCCATGGGATTTTCCAGGCAAGAGTACTGGAGTGGGTTGCCATTCCCTTCTCCAAGTCTCTATCTACCTTTATGAAAATCCTCAGACCTCTGGGTCAGGAAGAGTGTCACTTCTCCTGAGAGATGGGCCTGCTTTTCTCATAGAGAAAATGTGAATCTTGGGTTGTCCTTCTTTGCTTTGGTGGCCGGGACTTGTATCTCTCCCCAACTGAGAGCTGCCAGAGCTCCCAGACCAGCGGTCCCTATCACCCAGCATGGTGCCTGGTCCCACAGACCTGCTGGCAGTCCCTGTGGAAGGCTTGACCTTTGTGTAGGGGTCAGTGCCTCTGGGAGGTTTCCTAGATCTGAGGAACAGGGCAGGACTGTAGAGGGTGCAGTTGGTTTCCTGGTAAAATTGTCCCTTTTTAACTTAATTGCTAAGATCTTTGTTCTTTAGGCAGTCTCTTGGCAAAGTATATAATGACCACCACTGGGTAACCATTTATTTAAGTCAGGCATGGTAAAGACTTATTTCTTTTAAACTTCCCATAACTGTATCTCATTGGTGCTAATACTGTCCCTGTTTTACAGTTAGAAAACTAAGGCTTAGAGAGGGTAAGCAGTTTGTCCATATCACACAGCTAGTCCATGTGGGGCTGGGATTCAGATCCAGGCTTGTCTGATTCCAGAGCCTGGCTTATTCACTACTGTAGTATGAGCCTTTTGAACTGAGGACATTCAGTTCTCTTCCTACAAGTACTATATATTTGGAGGATAAAATACTAAATTTCTCAGTAACTCCTGTACTTAATGCAACTTTCCCTTTCCATGTCTTCAGTAAGTATTCCTACCCCTTCTTTCAGCATTTATTTAGCTTCTTGAGCTAATGGGCTGGGTACAAGGTTTGCCTTTGATACCATTTTTTTTTCTTCTCTGACCCCTATTTTTATTTACATATTCCTCGTTACATAAACCTTCCCAGCTACCAAATTCTGAATTTAATAAATTTATGCCATGAGTCTGCCCCTTATAATCCACTTTCTGTACAAACTTTGTTGTTATTTTTTTTTAAAGGAATTTAGTAACCACAAAACTAGAGATTAGTATGAACCCTTGTGTCTCCATCACTTCTTACAAACATTTTGTTAATCTTGTTTCATCTTTTTTTCCACATGGCTTCTTTTCTGGGAGTATTTTAAGGCAAGTCCCAGACATTGGACCCTTTCCCCTGTGAACACTTGAGTCATGCGTATCTTTTATAAAGATGAGAGTGCTAACTTCTTAATCTGCCTCACCCAGTGCCTGCTGAGTGCTTGGTGCAGATGAGACTGTGATAAGCAAGGCAGTCTGCTGGGTGCCCTTAAGAGCTTACAGTCTGCTAGTGAAGCAACAGTGATCCTGTAAACGCACAATTACAAACTGCCATATGTCCTGTCTTGCCCTGGGCTTGTCTCAGACAAGGCAGCAAGTGAGAGAGAAAACATAGAGGTGCTGCTTCCTTGATTAAATGTCTGTATTTTTACCAAAATTATAAACTCGATTTGCGTCAAGCTGTACTTATTACAGGAATGTCTCTGGTGGTCCAAGACTCTTTGCTCCCAATGCAGGGACCCCAGTTTGATCCCTGGTCAGGAACTAGATCCCACATGTTGCAGCCAAGAGTCTGAGTGCCACAGCTAAAGATCCTGCATGCTGAAACTAAGACCTGGCACAGCCAAATAAATATTTAAAAATAGTACTTATTACAAAGAGAAAACAAGGCAAAAGAGACAGTCTCCTGATTTTCACCCTCATTTCATGCTCCCCAGAGAAAAGCACTTTCACTCACTGTCTAGATCCAGCTCCCTATTTCCAAATGACATGCTACTTTCACTTTTCCTGTTAGGCATTGTCAGTTGATTTCCCAGTTAGAAGATGAGGATTTGTCTCTGTTTCATCTGCCTCCCTTTCCCTACTGTTCACATACATATACACGCTTTCTGTTTTCGTGTTGTCTCTTTCAGACTAGTTATATCAACATTTTGATTAGATCGATGCTCCATGTATATTTTAATATGATCATTTAAATGCTGTTGGTAACTGAGTCATGTAATGTACTGTGATGCCTTTTCCTTTCTTGTACAACTTTTTTTGTTTTCCCTGGAGTTAATAACTATATCTGTCTTCCATGGTGCTTATCACTAATTTATTCCTAAATTCTTTCCCAGGTGCCCAGGTGCATAATTCTCATCTCAGTGTGATCAGATTCAACTGGGTGTTTAGCTAAATTTATCTTCTTCAAGAAGTCTCTCCTAGGGAATTCCCTGGCTGTCCAAGGGTTAGAACTCAGTGCTCTCAATGCTGGGGTTCTGGGTTTGATCCCTGTTCTGAGAACTAAGATCCCACAAGCCATGTGGTGCAGCCAGAAAAAGGAAGGAAAGGAAGAAATCGCTCCGAGAGTCCTTTGATCTGTGCCAGGCTATCCTGGTTGATCTCTAGGCCAGCGGTACTGCTGCTCTCTTGGGATCTTCCTCCCTTATCATCCTGGGCATTGTGTCTCCTCTTAAAATAACTCTCTCCACAAGCCTTTCCAGTGAGCGTCTTTTGTCTCTACTTGCCATTGCTGTGCCCTCTCAAAGAATCATCTGTTCTGTCTAGGCCTCTTAAAACATGGAAAGTGAAAGATGAGAGAGAATTCTCAGTCCAGGCACAGATAGGGACTCAGTTGACTGAAGTTCACATAGGAGCAAATAAAAAGGACTTTAATCATTCATTGCTTCCTGGAGATGATGGAATTTTCAGAACTTACTGAAACAATATTTCTGACTTTTTCTTCATTAGATACTATATGCTTATTGTGGAAAATTTGGAAAATGAGGAAAAGTGTTGAATACACATCTTTTTGGAGATTCAGCTATTAATATTTTTGTTTATTCCTGTTCTTTTTTCATGCATATATATGATACATGTTTTCAGTAAAAATTGGGATTATAAGAAATTCCAAATGAGAAAAAGAGGCTCTTTAATATAAAGTAGCAGGGAGGGGGGTGTAGGTTTGCTGGCTGCACAACTCCAGGGGGCACTGTTCACATTCTGTTCTATAGCAGGCCTGGGTGAAGGGAGAAGACGCTCCAGGTTCAGCTTGAGCAACTGTGATAAATAGCATGTATTTTGTTAGGTCATTTAACATACCACCCCCTACTATGCTTGTTATAAGCAATACTGTTCACTTTTCAAAGCTGATAAATAAAACTGGATTCTCCACTGCTTTTGGGAAGACTTAACTCCATCACTTATGCTAACAGATACTTTTTAGCAACACAACCATTTTCCAAGTTCATTAGCCACTAAAACAAAACAAAAATTCATCTGCACTATTTCCAAACAAAAATGTGAGAGAAAAAAACAAAATGAGGAACCAATTAGCTGAGAAAGCCACCAACAATGTTGGAGCAAAAGGCTCTCTCCAAATGATCATGAATTAAAGCTTTCTTCATCATAAAAACCCTCAGACAGAAGAATGAGCAGTTTATAGTTTTGTTCTATGCAGCATTGACCCTGGAAGTTGTTCCCAGCTCTTAAAAGGCTGGAGATAGCAACTTGGTTGATGAAGGCTAAGAAACCATCTGGCAGGGCCACACTGACAAGGAATAGGCTGTCTTGGGACAGAAGAGAAGCTTCTGTTCTCAGCTAAGGGCCACTTTCTCAGACACTGTGGTGATAAATGGAAAGCTTGTCAGTAACTTTTGCCTGTGCTATACATTTTTAAGCAGTTTGGTAATTAGCTCCAAAATAGGAAACTAACTGGCAATCAGTGCATTAGAGCAGGAAAACCCATTACATTTCTTCCAAATCTTTGAAAGAAAAGGTCATAGAGCAGGATTAGAATAACTGTTTTTGTAAAGAGAGGATCAGAAGAATTGACTCCTGGGTGGAAACATGCTGAAGGCTATTATTGTCTGGCTTGTAGGTTTAGGCCCCTCAATAGGCACCTCCCCCACTTAAATCCTTTGTATTGTTTTAAATGATCTCTGTTCCTTCAGTGGCCCGCTGCTCCCCAAACGCCAGTGGGATAGCTGGGTGGTGACACCTCATAGGTCCAAGAATAGAAAAAACATGGTTCAGTTAACTAACAACAACAAAAAAAACAACGTTGCTTACTATCTCACTTAGAGGCTGAAGAATATTTTCTCTTAAAACATGGACAGTGAAAAATGAGAGAGTCCAGGCAGAGTAGGGACTCAGTTGGCTGAAGTTCACATAGGAGCAAAAAAAAGAAAAAGGACTTTAATCATTCATTGCTTCCTGGAAGAGATGGAATTTTCAGAACTTATTGAAAAAACATTTCTGAATTTTTCAGCTTTCCTATATTTCCTCTTCTGCTGTGTTGTCGACACATCTCATGTTGTCATTTTCACGTATGCCATCTCCCTCCACAACTACAGGTGCCATGAAGCAGGGACCGTGCCTTATACTGACTCCCTGACAGTGCTTAGCAGAATGCCTTGTACACAGTAGGTGTTCAGTTAATGCTAATTGGATACATGTTAGGAAGCAGGCCAAGGTACTATACACAACTGTAGCTCAAGCCATACCTAGGGGTGTCCTATCTCCAAAACAAAGGATAGCCCGTCTCAGGCCATTCTGAGTTGATTAAGTGATTGTTTCTCTATGTATTACTGATTTCATTTGGCATTCTCAGTGAGGATGTACGCTTTTTATTTATCTCTGGAAATTGCTTTTGAAAGAGTATTTTAGTTTCCTCATGGATAAAGTTGTTTAAAAACATCAGTTCAGAATGTATCATGTACCTAAAATGGTGTGTGTTTTTATTTTTTTCCTGTTTCTTTTTCACTGCTGTTGAAGCCATCACTGGTTAATTTTTTGTTTAATACAGTCTTCCACAAGGCTTTATCTTGAATGAATGTTGTAATATAAACAGACTGTTGTAAAGTTTTTAGAGAGGGATGTTCTTATCAAGCATTTTGGGCTAAGATTGTCCTAGATCTGAAGTCCTCACTTTCCAATAAAGTCCCTTTTCACATTGGGCATTTCCAAAAGCTGGTTTGAATTTATATTGATCCTGACAGCTTCAGCTAATTCGAGATTTGAGGAATTCCAAGTTAATCTTCTAGATCATATTTATAGACAACTTGCTGCTGCTGCTAAGTCGCTTCAGTTGTGTCCAACTCTGTGCAACCCCATAGAGGGCAGCCCACCAGGCTCCCCTGTCCCTGGGATTCTCCAGGCAAGAACACTGGAGTGGGTTGCCATTTCCTTCTCCAATGCATGAAAGTGAAAAGTGAAAGTGAAGTCGCTCAGTCATGTCTGACTCTTTGAGACCCCAAGGACTGCAGCCTACCAGGCTCCTCCGTCCATGGGATTTTCCAGGCAAGAGTACTGGAGTGGGGTGCCATCGCCTTCTCTAATAGACAATTTGGGGACTGTTAAACAGTGTGGAAATTCTAAATGGGTTCTATAAAAGGCTGCCAGGAAAGGGAAACCTGCTAATGAAAAGAATGATATAGCCTGAGGGTCTCTTTACTGAAGAGCAAAGAAAAGGACAGGAACTGGAGGAAAATGAGGTCACAGCTGGCCATGAACAGCTGTGGTTGTCTGGCTAGTTAGGCCAGACTGAGCTGTTTACCACCAGATTTTGATACAAACGGACACTGCCAGAAAGAGTCCTTTGAAAATAGGTGAAAGTATTATAAGAAATAAATCTGCATTCATGAAAATGGCAACCTTTGGGGCCATGCTGAGTCACACAGAATAGGAGGGCTTGTCCCTTGCAAAAGATAAATGGTTTTCAGTCAACTGCATTTGGCCTTTAGAAGATTATGGGCCTGTTTGCTTTGCAAAAGTGTCAAAGTTTCCAAAAAAGATTTCTTTCACTGGGTGGGCTACCTACTAATCAAGATCATAATGCTTGGAATTAAAAAGAAGATGGAATTTAAAAGGTGAACTCAGGGCTCTGTTTAAGCCAGTGGTAATTACTGGTTTGTCCAATGTGTTCTTTCCTTTCTGTAGTTACCTGTGGTATTTTCTGTGATGGGCTGGCCTTTTGGATGGCCCAGTGGCTAGACACAGTTATTTCAGTTTGGGATTTCAGCCAGAATGCCTGGAGTCAAGACATCTCTTGTTTATACTTAAGATTATCTTTTCTCAGATCATGAAATAATCATCACTTCAGTTCAGTTCAGTCGCTCAGTCGTGTCCGACTCTTTGCGACCCCATGAATAGCAGCACGCCAAGCCTCCCTGTCCATCATCAACTCCCGGATTTTACTCAAACTCACGTCCATCGAGTTGGTGATGCCATCCAGCCATCTCATCCTCTGTCGTCCCCTTCTCCTCCTGCCCCCAATCCCTCCCAGCATCAGAGTCTTTTCCAGTGAGTCAACTCTTCGCATGAGGTGGCCAAAGTACTGGAGTTTCAGCTTTAGCATCATTCCTTCCAAAGAATGCCCAGGGCTGATCTCCTTCAGAATGGATTGGTTGGATCTCCTTGCAGTCCAAGGGACTCTCAAGAGTCTTCCCCAACACCACGGTTCGAAAGCATCAATTCTTCGCTTAGCTTCATTATTTAATCTTGTTTCATATCCCCACTCTTCCCCTCAGAAGTTTTCTTGCATTCAAAAGGGATGATGATATTTTACCATGTTTTTTTATGCTTTGTATTGCCATCATGTAACTTTTCCCAGGTCTGTTAACATCTCTTTTCTTTTCTTCTGCCTCCCTCTTCCTTTGTCCTTGTTCTGCACTTTGCTCAGCTCCTTACCAGAAGGCTTGGGCCCAGTACCTGTCTCGGTACTGTAGCTGGCTTGGGCCCAGTACCTGTCTAATTCCATAGAAGAGTCTCTGAAAAGTTACAAATCATTTGACTTCCTATGTTTTAGACTCCTTTTTCTCCCTCAACCCTTGATCATCACAGGGATGGTAGCTGGAGGACACGGACTATAAGGAGGACCTGATGTCTTTTTCTGTTTGCCTAGGGCGTCTTAAGCTTAAGCACAGTTAGAAATTTGATCTGAAACTAAATGTTTCCTAAACAGATCTCAGCTGTGTGACTTGAGGTACTCCTGTGCCCTCTCTGAATATTTCCTTCCTTCCTCAAAGCCCTCACACAGGTTCTAACCACTGGCTACTGGTTGAATAGGATACTGATTATCTTTTCCATTTCACCAAGGAATTCCAAGGTCAAACACAAGACTACACTTTAAACAGCATTAAAAAGAAAATCACACTGCTGTGCAAACACAAGGAAGTGTTCAATCAGAATTCCCTCATTTCCTCTCTATCATCCAGGTACTGCACTTCAAGTCAAGATACTCACTAGGGCCTCCTAACTCCTCTCCTTGGACCCAAGCCCTCTCTTCCCAGAGGGGAAAGATTTACTGAGTGCCTACTGGGTGCCAGGCTCTAGGGATACAAAAGTGAATTGTATTATTATATATATGTATATGTATATATACACATATAAAAATATTCCTTTGCTTAAGAACTTTCACAAATTTCCCATTTCCTTCTTTATATATAGTTCCACCTTCTCATCCAAACATATCCCACCTTTCCTAAGATTTCCAGTCTTGCCAGCCTCCAAAGGTCCGTATCCCAGGGCCTGGAATGCCCTCTTTTCTCGCCTTCTGAGCCTGTTCAAAGTCCACCCAAGTCTCCCATCCTGGATTTGGGTGTCTCTTCAGTGAACCTTCTTTTTCCAGTGAGGTAGCTACACTTGTGGAAGAGATTCAGATGTCAAGTGACTTGCCCAGAGTCATCTGCTTGCAACTGATGGATCAGGGACTAAATGTCAGCCTCTAACCTTTCCTCGGAGGACAGCTCTCCTCTTCTACATTCTGCAGGGGGCCTCCTGCTGCATCCATACAGCCTGGCCCTTCACTAGGCATCTCTGTCCTCCTCTTTCTCTTAATGGGCCTATTGATGCGCCCTGGAAGGTGGGGTTCCATCTTAGCCTCTGAATAGGGTTGGTCTCACCTTAGGGGAAAAGAAGGAGGCATTCAACAGAGGCTTAAAAAATAATTCTTAGTCAAGATATGGATGCAACCCAGTATCCATCAACAGACGAATGGATAAAAAAGATATGGTGAGATATAAATATATAGACTACACTAAAGCCTTTGACTGTGAAGATCACAACAAACTGAAAAATTGTTAGATGGGAATACCAGACCACCTTTACGTGCCTCCTGAGAAACCTATATGCAGGACAAGAAGCAACAGTTAGACCTGGACATGGAACAATGGACTGGTTCCAAATTGAGAAAGGAGTACATCAAGGTTGTATCTTGTCACCCTGCTTATTTAACTTCTATGTGGAGTACATCATGTGAAATGCTGGGCTGGATGCATCTCAAGCTGAAATCAAGATTGCAGGGAGAAATATCAACAACCTCAGATATGCAGATGATACCACTCTTAATGGCAGAAAGTGAAGAGGAACTAAAGAGTCTCTTGATGAGGGTGAAAGGAGAATGAAAAAGCTGGCTTCAAACTTAACATTCAAAAACTAAGATGATGGCATCATCCCCTCACTTCATGCCAGATAGATGGGGAAAAAATGGAAACAGTGGCATATTTTATTTTCTTAGGTTCCAAAATCACTGTGGACAGTGACTGTATCCACAAAATTAAAAGATGCTTGCTCCTTGAAAGAAGACTATGACAAACCTAGACAGTGTACTGAAAAGCGGAGACATCACTTTGCCGACAAAGGTCCGTATAGTCAAAGTTATGGTTTTTCCAGTAGTCATGTACAGATGTGAGAGTTGGCTCATAAAGAAGGCTGAATGCCGAAGAATTGATGCTTTTGAATTGTAGTGCTGGAGAAAACTCTTGAGAATCCCTTGGACTGCAGGGAGAACAAACCAGTCAATCCTAAAGGAAATCAACACTGAATATTCATCGGAAGGCCTATACTTTGGCCACCTGATGCAAAGAACTGACTCACTGGTAAAGCCCCTGATGCTGGGAAAGATTGAAGTCAGGAGAAGGGAGCAACAGGGGAGTATGGCATCACTGAATCATTGGACATGAATCTGAGCAAACTCTGGCAGATAGTGAAGGTCAGGGAAGCCTGGCATGCTGCAGTTCATGGGGCTGCAGTGTCAGACACAACTTAGTGACTGAAAAGCAACAACAACATATATGTGTGAGTGTATACACATAAGAATGAAAATCTGCCATTTGCAGCAATATGGATGGACCTAGGGAATATTTTACGCAGTGAAATGTCAGAAAATGACAAATACTATATGATATCACTTACATGTTGAATCTATAGAATAATGCAAAGGAATGTAGATAGCAAATCAGAAACAGACTCATGAAAACAAATTAGTGATTACCAGAAAGGAAGGGGGAAGGGAGGGGTAAATTAAAGGTGTGGGATTAAGAGACAAACTACTGTGTAAAAAATAGATAAGCAACAAGGTTATACTGTATTCCACAGGAAATTACAGAAATTATTTTCTAATAACTTTTAATGGGATATAATCTGTAAAAATACTGAATCACTATGCCGTATACCTGAAACTAAAATAACATCATAAATCAGTTATACTTAAATTTTTTAAGAAGGCAAAAAAATCTTCAGTTCTAATCACAAGAGAAAACAAAACCCCAAAGCGCAAGGAAGCAACGTGGAAGGCATGACCCCCAAGTCACCTCACCTGTCTCCCACCGCCGCCCTCCCCACCCCCTCATGTCCAGCCCCAATCATCCCACGACCCCAAAGGTCAAGATCCTAGATCCTAGATGTAGGACAAGATCCTAGAGGGCGAGGGATAGTTTCAGACAGCCAAGGGCTCCATGCTTCTGCTTCCAGGGACTTCTAAAGGTAACTCACACACCTTCTCGCACCCCGTCCCACGTTTGATGGAGGGAGCATCTTCTCCCCGACTTGTGGGGAGCTGGAGACTTGGAAGAAAGATACGGGGACGGGTTGGGGGAAGAGAATGGAGAAAAACTTAGGGGGATCCAGGGCGGGAAAGGAGTGAGGAGAGAAGCGGGGCGGAGCAGGGGGCGGGGCGGAGCAGGGGGCGGGGCGGGAGAGCGTCGGCGGAGTGGCCACGCCCCCGCCCCTCCGCTCCGGCCGCTCGGGGGCCTCCCTCCCCGCCCCCGCCGCCCCCTTCGCCCTTCTCCTCTGTCTACTCCCTCCTCCTCCTGCTCCTCCCTCCGAGGTGGATGGCCGCTGCCAGAGTCGGAACCCCAGCCGCGCTGCGGGTGAGTGACCTCCCCCAGGGGACCGACAGGGAGGCACGGGGAGCCCCCTCTCCCTGGCGGGTTAGCCCCGGTTTACCCGGAAAGTTTGAGGACGGGGAGCTGGGAGTGGGGGCGCAGTCGGCGCCGCGGGACGCGGGCATCTCCCGCGCTGGTCCGGCGCCCCGCTGGGTGCCTCTCCTCTCTGCCGCGGCTCTCGCTGTCCCCAGAGCGCAGGGCCGGCACTGACTGGGCCCCACCCGGCTTCCCCTCCGCACCTCAGCTCTGAGGCGGCTGCCGACACCTAGGTTCGGCTCTCAAGAGAAAGAAAACTTAAGCAGCAAAGAAAAGAATCTCGACTCCTTTCTGGGGGCGTGGGGGGGCGGGGGGAGGAGGGAGGGACGGTGTTCATCCAAACAAACCCGTGCGGTCGCAGCCTCTCAGCGCACGGTCACCAGCCCCCGTCCTTTACCCCTCCAGGGGCTCAGCGTCCCCCCAACCCCAGAACTCTCACTTTTCTTTTTCCTGGCTCCTGTTACTGGTGCAGCTACTCTCTCCCCCGCCGCCCCCCGCCCCCTAACCTTTCCCTGGGAGGCTCCTGGCCCACAGGCTGGTAGCGCCAGCCTAGTGGCCCCTCCAGCCCCAGAAGGCGATTACCCAGGCCAGGGAGTCACAGCCACAGGGGTCTTCACTCTTGCTTAAAGAATTTCTGCAGTAAAAACTAACTGGAGTTTGATTTTGGGTCCCCTGGCCCCGCACACTGTGCGTTGCATGTCCAAAGGGAAATTAAAATATATTCCTTCTTGGAATTTTCCTGTTTCTGTTGGGCACCTTTGTTTTTTTTAACCTCTCTGTTCTTTTCTCCCAATAATAACTTCATTTAATTAACCTTTCTACTTCTGAAAGAAACGGGAGAAATAATAAAACAAGAAAATAGAGAAAAAGAGTACTTGCTAAAAATATTGTGCAGAACCTGGTCTTTGGAAAGTAAAGGCTTTATTCTGTACTTAGACTGTTTTAGTGGGAGATGAGAGTTCACTGGCGCTTATTTTCGGACTACCCCAAACAAACTCTTACAGCGTCCCCGGGCTAGAAGTTTTAATTTGCCTGACAAAAACCACACTGTCTGTTGGCATTCCCCAGCCTGGCTACTCACCCTGCATTTTTCTTCCCTCCCCTGCGTCCCTCTCCCAACTTCTCATAAACAGGAGTTGTGGAAACAAGGCAATGGAAGAGGTGAAAATGAGCAGGACCTCAAAGAGGAAAAACAACCTCGCCTCTTTTAATCCTCAGGCTGTTGGCTTCAACTTGACTCTGATCGGGTAGAGGAATGTTTAGTTCATTTGTGTGGTTTTTATGTCTGTTCTCATTAGGGTTGAATCAGTGTTTCCATGACAGGCTTAGTTCTCTGGGTGCTTAGAAGGGAACTTGTTAATTCTAAGATGGGTCTGGTCAAGCCTGGAATTCGGAGGTTTTCAGATTTTGTTTAAGGGATTGATCTGGGTTGATATTACTAACTTCTGCCCACTTGGAACTGGAGCCGTGGGGCTGAGAGGGAAACAGCCTGAGCTGGGGTTTGCTACCACAAGACCAAGAAGAAAAAGCTTTCCTAAGGAATGAACTGTACAAACAGGACTGTAGGGACTGTTGAACTTTTATTGTTTTTAGAGAGAAGGCACTTCTCAAGAACTTCAGCCATTCCTGTTTCTGTACAGATAATAAATGTGATTGTAACAAATGTATTAGATCAGATTCAGAACAACCTATCAAAACAGGTTAGTATTGAGCTATTCAGAAAGATTTAAAAAATGAATTTCATTAGGAAGAAACTGGTTTTGAAAAGGGTGTAATTCATTTTTCTGTGCTGATTGAGTGCGGTAGTTCCCCATTAGTATGAATTAGTAAGGTTTTACTGTGGTTTCAAAATGTCATTGGTAAGGAAGCATTGTGACTTCCATTCAAAAAGAAAACCCTTGAAAGTTTTGAACTTGTTTGACCCTGGTACTTAAAAACAATGCACTTAGATAATAATCTTCAGTTTCTTCCTCTTCCTGAGAATTTTTAATAGTGTATTTAATGCCCCAGAAGTCAACCTGATAGTGTTTGGAGAGAAATCACCTTTCTGCCTTCTTCAACTTTTGTACCAACTCACGAAATCTTGTTGAACTGAGTGGTTTGCCATTGTTTACGACTGTTTGTTGTGCAGCCCCAGATAGGCTGCTCTGAATGATGGGGATATAATGAAGGCTGGCAGCATGTCCCAAACTGAAGGAGCAGGTGGTCTGGATGGCAAGATGAAGGCTACATCCCCAGTTAGCCTATAGAAAGCAGCCACTTGTCATCTGACTGACCAGATGAGTTGGAGATAGATGGAGTGTGGAAATTGCAGAGGAGGAAGAAGGGAAGGGGTTATTTTTACTTCTTATTTAAGAAAAATAACCTAAAGGAATATGATGTGACGTTTTAAAATCATGTGTACAAGGATACCAAATTATATTAACATGCTCAGGGTATTTTGTTAAATTTTGAAAGAAATTTTATTTCAAGTTATGAAAGCTTTGTATCTCACTCTGAAAATACACCCCCAAAATACTGGAATGGTATGCATGGAAATGGATGGTGGGATTACAGATACTTTTGATTTTCTTTGTGCTTGCCTGTGTTTCTCCACTGTTTTGCAATAGTAATAGCTAACATTTATTGAGTATGAAGCGCATGCATATGGTATTTCATATTAATGCTTTGAGGTAAGTACTGTTATTCTCATGATATAAGACTCAGAAACTAGAATCTGGGGGGAAACTTGCCAAGGTTGCATAGCCACTATGTGCTAGAATCAAATCTTGAAATCAGGTCAGTGACCAAAGTCTTAATCTCTGTCACTGTTGTATTATTATTGTTATCTTAATTATAAGAAAAAAATAGAAAAGGAAGGCAAAATAATTTGTGGTTTAGTAAGAACTGATATTTTGATTAATTGGAAAATACCCCTGTCTCCTATCTACTTCCCACTATAGCTTGTCTTGGAAGTCTTTGGGAGTTGCTCCTGACTTAGCCTGGGGTCGCTCATTTTCCCTTGGAAGCCAGATGTATCTATGATAAATAGTCCAGAATTCCTCTGAGGCTTTCTGAACAGCCTGGGAATCCAGGAACCCCATGGAATTCTAGAGCAGTCCTGATAGAAGGCAGGATTTTTAAAAATCAGCAAATTATGTCTATGCTGCCTGGTAGAAGGCAGGATTTTTAAAAATTGACAAATTAATGATTGGCATTCATTTTTCTTGGCATTGTCAGGGGAGCAAGATGGGTAGGAAGGCCCAGAGACAGATGCCAGATTTCCATTTATCTTTGTGTTATATGGAATGTTGGGATTGCTTCTTGATGTTTATTACTGTGAAAACACAATAAAGAACTATTTTTTGGAAGCCTGGTAATGCTCCCTTGCACTGGCAGATGAACCGGTTTAGTGGAGATGGAAATATTCTGGGGGATAGCTCTGGGAAAGAAGCCCACATCCTGAATCATCATGGTCCCTCACAGGCAGCCAGGCTCCCAGAGGTCACCTTACTATCCTCTTCCTGGAATGTACCTGAAGATGGGCTTTTCTAAAATACCTAGTTGTTCAAATAGCACACCTTATGTAGGAGGCTTTCACTCCTTTATTTTTCCAGGAAGAGATTTCTGACAGGCTGATGGCTTCTATATCATTTTCTTGTTGAAAAAATATTGTAAGAGTCAAGGAACTCTTTCCCAAATTATCATACTTGGACCAAGATGGACAAGTCCCAGATCTTGTATCCATTTGAGCACTGGAGAAATGTCCTTGTGGTCTCAGTGCTAGGAATAGTTCTTGTGAACAACTTGTCTGTTTTGTCTTGTGGATGCTGTGAACCCTTTCATTGATGTTTTCAATTTCTGATTTGGCCAGAAAGAAGCACAGAGCCCACTTAGTGGCCTTCGTTGTAGCATAGGCATCAGACTTCATGGCCTGCACTTTGAATAACTAGTAACATTATTGTATACCTTCTGTTACCTATGGATACTTAGTTCCACTTTTCTCATCTACTTTATATTGTTTTGTTCTGTATTTCTGGTAACCCACTCCTTCCTTCTGAGTTCATGTCAATGAAAATTAAGATGTTCTTTCATGGAAAGTCTTTAATAAACTTAAAAATATTTACATTCCTTAAAGTATCTTTATTTTGCTCTTACAAATGAAAGTTTGACTGAGTGTGGAATTCTTGACTCACAATTATTTTCTTTCAGAATTTGGAATATATGACACCATTGTCTTGTCTATTGCTACTCCTAAGAATACCAAGTAACCTTGGGCACGTTTCCTAATTTCTCTCAGTCTCCCTTGTCTATAAAATAGATAATAGTATTCACTTTAAGGATAATGTATGCAGAATGTTAGAATCGTGCCTGCCATATATGGAAGCACACAATAATTGTTAGCTATTAATAGAGGAAAACAACAGAATGGGAAAGACTAGAGATCTCTTCAAGAAAATTAGAGATACCAAGGGAACATTTCATGCAAAGACGGGCTCGATAAAGGACAGAAATGGTATGGACCTAACAGAAGCAGAAGATATTAAGAAGAGGTGGCAAGAATACACAGAAGAACTGTACAAAAAGATCTTCATGACCAAGATAATCATGATGGTGTGATCACTCACCTAGAGCCAGACATCCTGGAATGTGAAGTCAAGTGGGCTTTAGAAAGCATCACTACGAACAAAGCTAGTGGAGGTGATGGAATTCCAGTGGAGCGCTTTCAAATCCTGAAAGATGATGCTGTGAAAGTGCTGCAGTCAATATGCCAGCAAATTTGGAAAACTCAGCAGTGGCCACAGGACTAGAAAAGGTCAGTTTTCATTCCAATCCCAAAGAAAGGCAATGCCAAAGAATGCTCACACTACTGCACAATTGAACTCGTCTCACACACTAGTAAAGTAATGCTCAAAATTCTCCAAGTCAGGCTTCAGCAATATGTGAACCGTGAACTTCCAGATGTTCAAGCTGGGTTTAGAAAAGGCAGAGGAACCAGAGATCAAATTGCCAACATCTGCTGGATCATCGAAAAAGCAAGAGAGTTCCAGAAAAACATCTATTTCTGCTTCATTGACTATGCCAAAGCCTTTGACTGTGTAGATCACAATCAACTGTGGAAAATTCTGAAAGAGATGGGAATACCAGACCAGCTAACCTGCCTCTTGAGAAACCTATATGCAGGTCAGGAAGCAACAGTTAAAACTGGACATGGAACAGCAGACTGGTTCCAAATAGGAAAAGGAGTACGTCAAGGCTGTATATTGTCACCCTGCTTATTTAACTTCTATGCAGAGTACATCATGAGAAATGCTGGGCTGGAAGAAGCACAAGCTGGAATCAAGATTACCGGGAGAAATATCAATCACCTCAGATATGCAGATGACACCACCCTTATGGCAGAAAGTGAAGAGGAACTCAAAAGCCTCTTGATGAAAGTGAAAGTGGAGAATGAAAAAGTTGGCTTAAAGCTCAACATTCAGAAAACAAAGATTAGGGCATCTGGTCCCATCACTTCATGGGAAATAGATGGGGAAACAGTGGAAACAGTGTCAGACTTTATTTTTTTGGGCTCCAAAATCACTGCAGATGGTGACTGCAGCCATGAAATTAAAAGACGCTTACTGCTTGAAAGGAAAGTTATGACCAACCTAGATAACATATTCAAAAGCAGAGACAATACTTTGCCAACAAAGATCTGTCTAGTCAAGGCTATGGTTTTTCCAGTAGTCATGTATGGATGTGAGAGTTGGACTGTGAAGAAAGCTGAGTGCCAAAGAATTGATGCTTTTGAACTGTGTGGTGTTGGAGAAGACTCTTGAGAGTCCCTTGGACTGCAAGGAGATCCAACCAGTCCATTCTGAAGGAGATCAGCCCTGGGATTTCTTTGGAGGGAATGATGCTGAAGCTGAAACCCCAGTACTTTGGCCGCCTCATGCGAAGAGTTGACTCATTGGAAAAGACTCTGATGCTGGGAGGGACTGGGGGCAGGAGGAGAAGGGGATGACAGAAGATGAGATGGCTGGATGGCACCAGCGACTCGATGTACGTGAGTCTGAGTGAACTCCGGGATTTGGTGATGGACAGGGAGGCCTGGCGTGCTGCGATTCATGGGGTCATAAAGAGTCGGACACGACTGAGCTACTTACTGAACTGAACTGAACAGTTACTTTTGTATTTTTTCAGTATTTCTTGGCTTTCTTGGACTATAATAGTTCATATAAATATTAGTTTGTCTCATTGAACACAGAAAATCATGTTGGGATTTTTATTGATTTCATTTAATTTTTATTCAAGAGAACGGATACCTTTATAATATTCATCTTCTTCTTTTATTCAGGTGACTTCCTCTGTAAATGTGTAAATGTTTTTACACAGATTTTGTTTTATCTATTTCCTATTTCTGATCGGTTTAGTGTGTATTATAAATGATATCTTTTTTGAATTATACTTTAAAATTGGTTATTTCCTGTCCCATAGAAACATTCCTGATTTTTGAATTTTGATCTTGTATTGATCATCCCAGTTGAAGTCTCTGATTGTTTCTTATGCAGGTATTCTTGAATTTTCTAGGTAGACAATGACAGAATAATAATGATTTGTTTTTTTTCTTTTGACCATATCTTTTTATTGTCTTGCTGGATTGGGTAGACCCTCCAGGACAGCATTTAATAGTAACAGTGAAAGTGAGCACCCTTGTCTTCTTACTGTCCTTAATGAGTGCTCTTAATGTTTCTCCATTAATCATGAAGTTTGCTTAAGGTTTCAATAGATACTTTTTTAACAACTTACACACTTTATCATGACTGAGTGTTGATTTTATGTAATGCCTTAATGTTTTGTGTAAATTATATGAGGTAATATAATTTTCTTTCTTCATATTATAATGTGATAGTATGAATATATTTAATTACTTTGAGATTTTTTGTTCAGTCTCTCAGTTATATATGACTCTCTGTGACCCCATGAACTGCATGCAGCACACCAGGTTTCTCTGTCCTTTTCTAGCTCCTGGAGTCTGCTCAAATTCATGTCCATTGAGTCGATGATGCCATGACTTTGAGAGAGAGAGAGAGAGAGAGAGATACACACACACACACACATACAGATATATTCTTTTATTCTATGGAATATCATTTGCTAGTATCCTATTTAGATTTTTGCAATTGTTTATTAAGTGAAACAATTGTCTGTAATTTTCTTTTTTAAAAAACATTGTTCTTACATTGTTTGGTATCAAGTTTATATTAGCTCCATGAAATAAGTTGGGAAACTTTTTCATATATATTTTTCTTAAGCAGTTTGTGAGAGGTAAAGATGGCTTGTTTCTTAAAAGTTTGGTAAAATTCATTGTAAAATAACTGCTTAGCCAGGGTATGTGTGTCAAGTTTTTGACAATTCAGTTTCATAAATGATTTTGATAAGTTTGATCTATTTCTTTTTGATTCAGTTTTGATAATTTGTTTAGATGATCCATTTCATGTGTTCTCAAATTTACTAGCATAAATTTATTTGTAATTTTCTTTTATTGTTTTCTAAATGTTGACTGTTTTAAGATATATTTCCTTCTTAGTTCTTAATACTGTTTATTTGTGCCATCTCAAAAGCTAATATAGATGTTTAATTAATCTTTTGATATAACCAGCTTCTTCCTTATCTATACTTTTCATTTTTAATGTCTTTTTATTTCCTCTTATTTGTATTATTTCTTCTTTCCATTTCTAGCTACTTCAGTTGACTCCTAGCTCTTTTATTTTTTGTTTTCAATGCATCCATTTTATGGATTTCCCTGGTAGGCTAGTGGCGCTTTCAAGTGGTTAGGACTTGAACTTGGACTGACTGCCAAGTTCAATCCCTGGGCAGAGAACTGAGATCCCGCAAGCCACTGGCATGGCAAAAAAAACAAACAAACATGTATTTTAAAGCTATAAAGTTAGCTCTATATATTGCTTTAGCCACATCATGCAGGTTTTGGTATGTGTACATTCAATATCACTTGGCTCTAAATTTTTTGTACATTTTAAATTTTCTTTTGAACGTATGGATTTAATTTTCCATTTTCAACTTAAAAAAAACCTTTTTTTTAACTTTGTTTAAATTATTGTTGACTTCTAATCTAGTTGCATCATGAAAAGACAGCATGGTTTGTATAGTAGCCATCCTTTGTGTCCAGTTACATGAACAGTTTTTCCAAATATATCATGTATGGTTTAAAAGAAAAATATATTCCCTGCTTGGTGGATGCAGCATTCTGCATCAAGTGTATTTATTAAGTGTATTTTTCAAATTTCGCATGTTCTTCCTGGGTTTTTTTTGCCTGTTTTCTGAGTTCTCTTCAGTCTCAGAGAAAGGAATGTTAAAATCTTCCACTCTGTGGATTTGTCAGTTTTTCCTTGTAATCCATTAATGTTTATGCAAATTGATGATTGTTATTTCTTCAGGGTGAACTTATTATGTTATGTACAGTTCTTTGTTATGTTTATTGATGCTTTTGGCAGAAATTCTATTTTGTCTGATATTAATGTTGGTGTACCTACTTTCTCTTGGTTATTATTTTTTTATGTCTTATATGTCCTTTTATATTAACTTCTGTCTATAATTTTGCCTTAACTGTTAATCTTAGAAATAGTTTTTATGTGTTGCTTCATTTTTTTTTTTATGATAGCCTGGAAATCTTTTTAATAATAGAACGTAAACTTTTACATTCTTTTTAATCAATATACATTTGGCCTCGTTCTGCCATCTTAAGTTTTTGTTTTTCCCATTTAGCATTTTTTGGTTGCTTCTTTTATACTTCTTTTCATAGTTTTCTTTGGATTGGTCAAGTTTTGTATATTTCTACTTCTGTCAACTGTTTTGAAAGACAAAATTCTACTTGTATTTCTTAAATTTTTAACATTGTGTCCATTTAACAAAGTCTAAAGTTGATTTCTGTATTTCCTCTCATCAGTACAGTGGCCTTAGATGCCTTTAAATCTGACCGGCCTCTCTTCCCATCTTCTGGTTATTGTGGTCTACTGGTTTAATCCCACATCATTTATGGTCCTCTCCCCATTCCTGAAATTGGTCATCATTGTTATTCCTACTTTTTTTCCTTTTTTATAGTGAAAATTTATTTAACTTTACCCATTTCTTTTTTTCATTGGTGTGATTTTATTTTATTGTTTTAAATTGGAGGATAATGCTTTACAATGTTGTGTTGGCTTCTACTGTACAACAAGGTGAACTAACCATAATTATACACATATACCCTCCCTCTTGAGTCTCCCTCCCCCTCCCTCCTGACTTTACCAGTTTCTTATCTCAACATTGCCTCTTGCATACCATTCCTTTCTCCTGTATTCATTTTCTTCATACTGATAATTTTTTCACTGAAGGTCTGCTGCTGCTGCTGAAGTCTAGAGTTGTAATATGCCAATCTTGTGGGTAGCTTTGGTATTGTTTTGAAAATGTCTTTATTCATGTCCCTCTTGAAATAATTTGTCAAGGTATAGAATTCTAAGTAGATATTTTGCCCTGCGCATTTTGTAACATTACTCCACTGTCTTTTTGTCTCAATTGTTCCTTATGAAAAGTCTCTTTTTGGCCATCCTTTTGCAGGTAATCTGTTTTCTCTCTTGGAGCCTTTCAGTCTTATCTTTTTTGTCTCTCATGTTGTGCCCTTTCATTATGTGTCCAGATATAATCTGTTTCTATGTATTCTACCTGGAATTCTGTATGCTCATTAATCTGAAGTCACGCCTCTGTTTTTATATCTAAAGGTTTCTCACTTATTTCCTCTACAAATTTATTTTAAAATAATTAGTGAGCACTTATCATGTATCAGGAATGCTTTCAAGTTCTAGAGATATAGAAATGAACATAAGAGACAAAAGTCCGTACTCTGATTTTGAGTCCCTTATACCTCCAGTCTTCCCTGAAATACCTATTAGGTGAGTGTTGAACCTTCTAATTTTACCTTCTATGTTTTCTTCATCTGAAGTTTTCCTTTCTTAACTATAGTTGACCCTTGAACAATTTGCATTAGAAGTACTGACCCTCTGCGAAATTGAAAATCTGTGTTTAACTTACAGTTGGCGCTTCATAGACGCAGTTCTTTTATATCCGCAGTTCCTCTAAATCCATGATTTCACATCCCTTGGATTCAACCAACTGAGGACAATGTAGTGTTTACTATTGAAAACAAATCTGCGTATAAGTGGACTTCACAGTTCAAACCCATATTGCCTAAGGATTAACTGTATCTCTTTATCTTAACTATATTCTGAGTGATTTTTTCAGTTCCATTTTCTAGTTTATTAATTTTTTTAACTGCGTTTGGTCTATTGTTCAATCCACCCATTGTTTCTTTCTTGAAATTTAATGTCTATATGTTTTTATTTCTAGAATTTCTATTTGGTACTTAGTATCTACTGGTTTTTAAAAATATTATCTCTTTGCCTTTTAATTTTTTAATTTTTAGCCCTTTTTCTATGTTTCAATATTTTAAGCAAATTTTTAGATTATTTGTTATTTCTGCTTTTGAATTTTTAAAAATGATTTATTTTCTCTTGTGTGTTACATCTTCATCAAGAGTTGTTTTTCATAGAAATCCTACCTACCTCAGGATTGCTAGCATATCCTTATAAAGCAATTTGACATTTGCTTCTGCTGGTCTAATCTGGGATTTGCCCATTCCCAAATTTACCTTTTTGTTAATGTTGGCCTAGAGACCTTGTACAGCCTGAAAGTATGCATTTAAACTTGTCCTTGCATTGTGGTGCAAGTGTGGATTTCAGATTTTTTTAAGGTCATTCATTTTCTACTCTTTGCTCAAGCACATGACAAGCTTTCTTGTGGTTTCCTCAGATTGACAAGTAATGTTCTTCTAGAACTGTTTCACTTATGAAACAGGCGTTTTTGACTTCAGCTTTATGTAAGTGTGTCAGCGACAGCTCCTGACATCAGGTGGCCATTACAGGACTCCCCTCACTGTACGCATGCCATTAAACTCTCAGCCCCTAGCCATTCAGGCTTCTAACTGGTCTGGATTGTTCCATAAGCCCCTTGGCTTCAGCTCCGACTATTTGGTCCACTTTGACTTCCCTCTTTATTTCTGTTATCTGGAGATTTCTGTTTCATCTCTTTTTTAAACTTTTTATTTCTTATTAGAGTATAGCAAATTGACAATGTTGTGATAGCTTCAGGTGCGTGGCAGAGCTGCTCATCCATACGTATGCATTTTCTCCCGCCTTCCCTCCCATCCAGGCTGCCACATAACGTTGAGCAGAATTCCCTGAATTACCCCTTCAATCCAAACACTTCAAAACAGTGAACAAAACTGTAATGACAAATATTACTACATTAAAAAAATAGATTAAATACTGCTATATTTAAAATGGATAACCAACAAGGATGGGAGGGGAGGTGGGGGAAAACGGATAGATATATATGTATGGCTGAGTAGCTCTGCTGTGCACCTGAAACTCTCAATATTGTTAATTTGCAGACAGCCAACGTCTGTCTGTGTGATCACATGGTGGAAAGGGTGAGCTTGCTCTCTAGGACTTTTTTTATAAGAATGCTCATCATGAGGACTCCACTTTGGTGACCTAAACACCTCCCAAAGGCCCCACCTCCTAATACCATCATCTTGGAGGTTAGGGTTTTGACATGAATGTTCAGTTCAGTTCAGTTCAGTCGCTCGTCGTGTCCGACCGTTTGCGACCTCATGAATTGCAGCATGCCAGGCCTCCCTGTCCATCACCAACTCCGAGACACCCAAACATTCAGACCATAGATGTTAAGTAACTTATCTAAAGTAACTTGCTTTGGGCGAGTACTTAGCTTCTCTGAGGCTAAGTTTCCTTTTCCTTAAAACGGTGATAATAAACCCTACCTCAAAAAGTGGTTCTGAAGATTAAGTGAGATAAACAAGAAATAATATGGGCCAAGCGCTTGGGATATGTTAATGCTCACACACGTTAGTCTCCTCCCATCATCTCCCTTCTGAACTGATTCTACTGAACCAGGATTGTGCTTCAGTAGTTCTGATCAGAGAGACCTCTGGGCAGAGGCCATGGCTACATCTCTTAATATATTGGGTTTTCTTGGTAATCAGTTTAGATTTCTCTCGGATGAATTTCCACCATTTTTATTCTACATCTATACCACCTCTTCATAGCCCAACCTATTAAAAAATATATATACATTTATGTAGTAGGGTAGCAGGGAATGGGGTTAGGTTTTTTAAAAAATTATTTTTATTTATTCATGTATTTGCCTACATTGGATCTTAGTTGTGGCATGTAGGATCTTCCATCTTCATTGTGCATGCAGGATCTTTAGTTGTGCTGCACATGGGATCTGGTTCCCTAACCAAGCATCAAACCCTGCTTGAGAACACAGAGTCTAAGCCGCCGGACCACCAGGGAAGTCCTAGATCAACCATTTTATAGAATAACTATGTTACTACCTAAGACTTATGCCCCTCTTAACCAGAAATATCTCTTTCCTTTACTTGTTGGTGTTCCTGTTCTTTAAAGAGATAAAAACCCTTCATCTCATTTTTGAATATAACATTTTAAATGCAAAGACTTCAGAGAGCATACATAAGGAATAAATATCAGAACTACTTCTGGGACTAGGTTTTCCCAAGAGAGATCACGAAGGCCCTGAGTGATTGAGGAGTAGGGACAAAGAAGAAGGCCATCACAGTGTATAGATGGACCGAAATTATTTCTTAAGGATTTTATAAGATATAAAATCTTATAAATGATTGTTGCCTGTTTGCAATCATTTATCTCGGTCCTGTGGAATCTGTACTTGGCCCAGAGCTTTTTTATATGTCTTATCAGAAATAATAATCATGATAGCTATGATTGTTTTTAAGTAGAAGAAAAGAGCATCATGAAAACAACATAATTGGAATTATGAATATGCTTCCATATAAATATTTGTGGCTCAGAGCACAAAAATAACTTTTCCATTGCAGAGCTAAGCCAAGACTCTGGTGAAAGCGGCACTGAGAATCTAATTTAAAACAGCCGTGGCCCAGAAATTCAGAGTTGGGGCTGACATATTGGCCTCTCTTCACCCCTCTGAAGGCTTTTTCCCACTAGTTCATGGTAACTTATATTCAGGGCCAACTTGGAGGCTGTGGAAGATGGTAATTGATGCGACAAATGTTGCTTTTGTTGGCCTCAGTTTAGCATTAATGCAAACATAGAGAAATGTTTTAATCTGTGCAGCTCCAGGCCTGTTGCTAGTCTGTGGCTTAAAGCAGAACCCCATCAATTTTGTGAAAATCCCTGGTGCTGCTGCTCGTCGTGGCTTCACTGGAAGGTGACTAGTTGGGCTCTTTCTAAGTAGCACAGGAATGGTCTGATGTTCTGATTTTCAGAAAAATTTTCCGGGGTCGTGGGGAATAGCAATTGGACTTTCCTAGGACTTGCCAGGTGGCACTAGTGGTAACTGCCTGCCAATGCAGGAGATATAAGAGACGCAAGTTCTATCCCAGGGTTGGGAAGATCCTCTGGAGAAGGAAATGGCAACCCACTCTAGTATTCTTGCCTGGAGAATTCCATGGACAGAGGAGCCTGGTAGGCTACATGTAGTCCATGGGGTCACACAAAGTCAGACACAACTGAAGTGACTTAGCACAGAAACTTGGTGATCATCTCAGAATCTTCCAACTCCAAGAAGGCTCAGACTTGCCTAGATGAGCATTTTTTTCCTCATAAGGAAGGAAATTATTTAGGTTTTTCACCTTCTTCTCATTCATCTTTGACTCTAAACTCCCAGTGAGGATGGCTCTGTACTGCACCTGATGGGGTTTAGCTACTCAAACAGCTCCCGGCTTGTCGAGATCTGCCCCATCCCCCCGCACGATCCCTTCTCCACCCAGATGTTCCTGCTTATCTGTTCAGCGTGCCCATCTGTGCACATGCAGGCTCTCACCAGCTGAGGGTGGGAACAGGGCTGCAGGCGCTGCTGCTTGTGGCCTTCTTGTTGGTCTAAAAAGGGGACACCTTTCCCAGATTCCCACAAGGGGGCTGAGTGGGCTCCCTGAACTGCATCCTGCCTGTGGAGACCGGATGAGACAGGTGCTGGCTCTTGTATTGATTTCCTCCTCTCTGTTCTTCATTCCCTGTTCCCATGGAGAGGTTCCTTTAACCCCTTCCCTCTTGGAACTTTTGTTTGTCTTGTTTCTGATTTGTTGCATTCCTCTAACCTGACCTACTCCTCCTTCTAGGACCCTCATTTGACTTTGTTTAGGGCTGGTCCATCCCCACCCCCTTTTGGTAGATGTGGCTGATGCATGCAGCCATAAGTTACTTCTCTTGGAGGCTCCTACACACCAGGATTGGTGGTGATGCTGTGGCCGACATCACTCTTCTGGGGTCACCACATCATTATGGAGAATGATGAAGGTGCTGTGGTTCTGCAAAGTTTTGGTGGCCAAGAGAGATGTACATGAAAACAGTCTCTTCTATCTTCTAATGTTTCAGCCTTTAAAATTATGTGTGTGTAGGCAGGAACCCTCAGGTTCGACCTGGATTCCTGCCAATAGCTTCCTGTCTGGTTTCCCTGTCTCTGGCCCCAACACCTTCCAGTCCATCCTCTACTGTCAGAACTTTCTTTCTAAAATTCTTACCTGATCCTGTTTATTCTCTCTCAATTCTTTCACTGAATCCTGTTGCCTTTAGGATAGAATCAAGCTCCTTAGTATGATACAGTGGGGCTTTTGTACCTTACTCACCTACCTGCCTGTTTTGCGCTATCACCCACATTAACTCCTGACCCCAGCCATGCCCACCTACCTATGGGATGAGGTCCTCTCTTGCCTCTCCATCTTTGCACACACCCTCACCTCTCTCTGTTCTGTTCTGCCTGATAAATTCATAGCCTCCTTCAAGACCCAGTTCAGAAGCCCCAGTCTTCCTAAGGCCTTTTCAAACCACCAGTACCGGCAGCTTTATTCCTCCTACCACAGTTATGGACACTGCCACCATCTCTGGCACCAATCTTAATGAAGCATCTGGCTTAATTAAATACCGCAACACCCTGTACTGGGCTTTATCACATTGACAAGACATTTGAGAATTGTCCCTGCTGGACAGAGACTGCCCTGGGGCAATGTACTGTGACTGTTTCACTTGTACCAGCACGCAGCATAGTGTTAAGGGTGCTTAGTTATCATATTGTTCAGTGAATATGTGCATGCATGAAAGAATGAACTCATTCACATACACCATTGTGTACACACACACTGAGATGTAAAGCCCTTGGAAGCTTACTTCAGATCTTACTGGGATATTTACAGAGTACATCATAGGTGCTCACTAAATGTCTGTTGAATCAAAGAAAGAATGAATGCAGATACACATTATGGAAAATTTGCTCCAAAATGTACTCTGAGCTGCACTGTGGCCTCACTTCCTCTCAATTGCAGTAGAAAGAACATAGGCCTGGAAAACCAAAGATTAGAATTCATGTTCATCTTTTTGACTATGAGTGCATCACTTTGCCTTGTTGGGCCTATATTTCCTCATCTGTCAAATGAGTTGTTAGAAAAGATACTTAATGCCGATTGCACAGTCTAGATTCAGTCTTTATTGGAAGGCCTAAATCAAATGACCAGTTGCTTTCCATTAAGTGGCGTGAATTTGGGACTCACATTTTTTGGCCTTATCGTGGAACATGTTCATGACAAGCCCTGGGTACTGGGTAGGGAGCTGAGACCACGAGGTGGCCAGTGGCAGAAGGAAAAAAACCTAGTTGTAAAGCCAACACAGAGCTAGCGTTCCTGGCTGGGATGAGATGCCCTAGCAAAGCAGGGGCAGCCGTCAGTGTCCGATGGCAGTCTGAGATCACAGCTGGCTGGAGATAACCAGGAAAGAAGTACTGACAGGCTGAATGACATGCTTTCAGGGGTGTGCTAAAAATGTGCCCCTGGCTGGAGAGGCTGTGGGACAACCTAGTAGAGGTCATCAAGACCAGCTGTCCTCAGTTGTTTGAAGAATGAGTAGGTGAAGAAGTATTTAAACTTAGTCTGTGTCCCTCTCAGAGCATCAGTGGAAGCCAGGAGGAGGTTAATTTAGAGTTAATAGGAGAGAGAAGAGTTTAATTCTGTCCAAATGATAATGTGATGAACTCACTTATAAAGTAATAAGGTCTCCATTACTGCAAGTTTCCACAGCAGCTGCATAATTCCTCAGCAGAGATGTGGTACTAGAGATTTCTCTTTTCTGAAGATCGGACTAGAAGATGTTTAAAGTTGTTTTTTTTTTTTTTTCTTCTGATTCTAAGAGCTCTTTGCTTTTTGTGTCTTCTCCAGGTCTTATTTGGGGAGACACTTTCAGATTTCGTAGCCCTTCTTTTTGTGACCTGGTCTCAGCACACCCTATCCCTATTAGTGGGTGACCAGCTTTTGGTCTGATCGTTTTTGAACGTCCTCCTTAAAATGAGCACCCTGGATGGGACCTCCTGTGCCAGGATGTGGCCTGGCCAGGACCTCTCTGGTGACATTCCTCAATTATAAAAGGTAGGAGGCCTCTTAAGTTCTCATCTACCTTTTCGCTCTGTGTTGAGCTGTAAGAGTGAGCAGCAGCGAGCCTTGGCTTCTGGTGTATCCTGTACCACCTCAAACAATGCACAGATTTCATTTCCTTCCACCCAGAGATGCATTTCAGATGTCTCTGTGGTTAACCTTCTCATCTCAGGCTTGGGGGAAACTTTCTTTACTGGGCTCTTCCACGGGACTCCATCCTTGCCATCTCAAGAGCCTCACATTTCGCCCTAGATGCTTTATCTTTCTGGTGTTTGTCTTCCCCTTTCTTTTTCATCTCTTCTTTCTCAGCTCTCCATGCCTGCTGTATACTATGGCATTTCTATTTGTGCAGTGTTTTCCTTTTCAAATTCTTTGGCCTCCTGGTATCCTAGAGAATAGGAATGTGGATGGCTTGTCAGCTCCATTGTGCATATGAGGAAAAATGCCCAGAGAGGTTAAGTGATGCGCTTAATTTACTGGAACCGGGCTTCCTGACTTCTGTCCCAGCCCCAGCCACTGTCCAGAGATCACAGTGCATTTGCTAATAGCACTGGAGTCACAAAGAGCTTCAGATTTTTCTGTATGTGTGGTCACTGTACCAAAAGAAATTTACCCGGGAACTAATCTCAGGCCTCTAGAGACTCATAGTCTGCAAACACACTGAAATAAACTAAGCATGACCAGAGCCAAAGAACTTGTGGAGTGCTTCATGTTTTTTTCAAAGAAATTTTCAGGTATGTGATGCTTCTCAAAGTCCCTTGAGGTGGGAGACCACCTGTGAGTCTTACTTTGCAGGTAAAGGTCACAGGTGAAGTCCAGGCCTGAGATGTGGGGAGGAGGCTCTGAGCAGACACCCTCGTTCCTGGTCCACGAATTTTCCTCGTGTTTATGCTCCTGGAAAATCAGAGAAAGGGTGTGATTTGTTTTATCTAGTACCAAAGGCAGTAGAGACCGTAATGGCAACCTAGGGATCTGGGTTTTTCAATTGGCATAAGAAATAGCTCATGCTATGTTTGGAGGTAAGATCTGGGCCCGGGGGTCTGAGGAAGGGGCTGGGGGCAGGCTCTGGCCCTGGAGATCAGGCCACGTCCATCCAAGTGGATTGGGAGAACATAAGGCCTGCTGGGAGGAAGCATACAGGCTAGGGTGTCAGTTGTTGAGACATAGGGAAAGAGGTGGCTTTCTAGGATCTGGTCAATGTGCTGACAATTCCAAAGTGTGAAGGACTATCTGCTTACACCATATGTGAGTCTTGTTGCAACCTTGCTTTATTCTGCCATTTATTCAGCAGGTATCAGCAAGCACCTACTAAACATGAGTAAATCTCTTACATAGTTATGGCTTTTCTTATGAAGACCCCATATATGTGTGTGTTTGTGTCTATATTTTTCTGTATATCTCTGTATATCTCACATATGTTTATTCTTATTAATGCACATAAACAAACTATGGGGATACATAGTCTTTTCCTCTGTTCATGAATTAGGAAACTGAGGTCCAAAGAGGGTCACTGGTTTGCTCAAATTCCTACAGTGACTTGGAGCTTCTCAGGTGGTGCTAGTGGTAAAGAACCCACCTGCCAATGCAAGAGACATGGGTTTGACCCCTGGGGTGGGGAGATCCCCTGGAAGAGGGCAGGGCAACTTACTTCAGTATTCTTGCCTGGAGAATCCGCATGGACAGAGGAGCCTGGTGGGCTATAGTCCATTGGGTTGTACAGAGTTGGACACGACTGAAGTAACTTAGCACTACAGTTGCTTAGAAACTGAGCCAAGTCCCAAATCCACGTATTCTGAGTTCTGTTACTGGGACAGTACTTACAGCTGCTTTGCACATGGTAAGCAGTTCCTAACGTTCAAAGTTCTAGTATGCTTGAAGAGAAATAGAGAAAAACACCTTTGTGGTTATTAACCAAGGTTTCATTTTATCTTGAGAGGCTGGAAAACCTAAATGCAAAGTTGAAATGCAATTTGAGCCCTTTAAATTCTTTATGTGGGCATTTATAGGGATGGCAGTCCCTGTTCAAGTCAGGTACAAGTCATCTTCTTAGATTTGGAATTAGCATTCATGTTCTAGTTCATCCTGCCCTAGTGTCAGACGCCCTAGTTGAGTGGCCAAATGCTACAGGAAGAATAGGCTGCTTTCCTTGGTAAAGTGGTTGTGGGTGAGTGGGCTGGGGTCACTGTGCCAGCAGTCTGGGTCCTCCTACAGTAAAGGAAGGTCCCTACTCCCAAGCTCCCAGGGCCAGAATATGCAACTCAGCTCACAGCTTACGTCCCCTTCCCTACCCCTGTGGCCTATACTTTGACCATGAGCTGAGCCTTTCTAAGTCCTGTGCCTGCCCCTGTAAAGGTGCCTTGAGCCCTGGAAATTGGGCACAACAAACTGAGCAAGGCTGATTCCAGATGGTGAAGCCCCTGCTAAGGCTACCTAGATCAGGGTGGATGCTTCGATGGAGACTCAGCTTCCTGGGAAGCCTGGGGCCTGGCTATGAATTTTCCCCCTGTCAGAAGGTCGTTCTGTCCTATCTTCCCACCTGCCCATCTCCTCACCCTCTTTCCTTTCCACCTAGAAGCAGCTGTTCTACTGTGCTTTCCTTGGCACAGTTCTTGCCCTACAGGAACCTATAAGAAACTGGGATGAGTCAGAACCTGGCTTCAGCGTCAGGTACATTCTTCACTCATTCACCAAACATTTATTTGGCCTATCAGCCTGTGTCAGGGCAAGGAACCCAGCCCCAGATAAGATCCTGCCAAGTCCTTAGCCTGTGATTGCTCCCACCTAAAATCGAGACTCCATGAGGTGCCCAGCCCATGCTGACAAGTGCTATTGGAAATGCCAGTCTGGATTCCTGGCTAATCACCTACTCTAGGGGGTTAGTGCCCTGGTGCTCTTTGTTTCTGCCACATTCTTCAGGCCTCAGCATCTTCCTTGGGAGCCTTGCTCTGCTGTCCTAGGGCTGCATTGTCCTTGCTCCAATTATCTGTAGTTGCAGAAAACCACTCTAAAGCATAGAGGTTTTCATCGATGGATGAATGGATAAACAGAATGTGGTATACATGTACAATGGAATGTTTTTCAGCCTTTGAAAGGAAGTTCTGGCACATGCTTCAACGTGAGTTAACCTTGAAGGCATAAGGCTAAGTGAAATAAACCTTTCGTGACACAAGGACAAATACTATATGATTTCACTATGTGAGGTACATAGATTTATCAGAATCATAGAAGCAGAAAGTATAGTGGTTGCCAGGGGCAACCATGTGGGGGGATGGGGAGTTAGTGTTTAATGGGTACAGAGTTTCAGTTTGTGAAGATGAAAACATTCTGCAGATGGATGGTGGTTGTTCAGCAATGTGGATATAGTTAATGTCATAGAACTGTACACTTAAAAATGATTAAAAGGGCTAATTTTGTCTATATGTATCTTACCACATAAAAAATGTAAAGGCTTAAAACCACGATTTAGTGTTCTCCTGGTTTGTGGGTTGACTGGGCTCAGCTGGGTAGATTTTTCTGTCATGTTGTTGTGGCCAGATGGTGACTGGGACTAGAATCACTGAAAACTCGAGTGGCTGATGTCTAAGATGGTGTCTCAGTGTGGCTTCTCCGTAGCCTGGGATTCTTATGTGGTGCCTCAGGGCTCCAGCAAGCAGGAAATGGCAGCCTCTGGGTCAGCTCAGGTCCAGCATTGTCACTTCTGCCACATGGAATTGGTTAGAGGAGTGAAAGACCCACCCAGGTTCAGGGAGAGGGGAAAGAACCCTCCTTCCATTGGGGGAGGGACAGAGTGACCTTTCAGAAGGACATTAGACGGGAGACATTATTGTGGCCATTTTTGGAAAACTTCCAGCCTGAAGTGTAGTTGCAGGAGTCCTAAGACATTTTGGTAGGAAGACACATTCTTGGTAGAGAGGCACATACTTCTCTGTGGACCTCTTTTTAGGAGAATTCATCTTTGTAGATTGTTAAGAGTTTAAAGGGCCCTTGGAAACCACTTGCTAGCAGTGACTTGTTTTAACTTACAGAGCAGAGAGGAGCAGAGCCTCCCAAACACTGGCCTCCTGGCTCCCCGGCTGGGCAAGCAGCTGTGGGGACTGTGAGCAGTAGTACAAGGGTCTGGTGGAGAGGTGGGTATAGCAGGAGAACAGAGGTGGTGATGTCCATTGGAGAACCAGCATCATAGAGGCTGGGTGAGCCCCTTGCTGGCTGGTTCTGACTGGAGCATGTGGACTTCATTGGGCAGGTCTCTGCAGGGACACCCGGGGCACTTTGTGAGGAGGCTGGAAGTTCAGTTCAGTTCAGTTCAGTCACTTAGTTGTGTCCGACTCTTTGCAACCCCATGGACTGCAGCATGTCAGGCCTCCCTGTCCATCACCAACTTCCGGAGTTTATGCAAACTCATGTCCATTGAGTTGGCGATGCCATCCAACCATCTCATCCTCTGTTGTCTCCTTCTCCTCCCACCTTTAATCTTTGCCAGCATCAGGGTCTTTTCTAATGAGTCAGTTCTTCACATCAGGTGGCCAAAGTATTGGAGTTTCAGCTTCAGCATCAGTGCTTCCAATGAATATTCAAGACTGATCTCCTTTAGGATGGACTGGTTGGATCTCCTTGCAGTCCAAGGGACTCTCAAGGGTCTTCTTCAACACCACAGTTCAAAAGCATTAGTTCTTCAGCCCTCAGCTTTCTTTATTGTCCAACTCTCACATCTGTACGTAACTACTGGAAAAACCGTAGCTTTGACTAGATGGACCTTTGTTGGCAAAGTAATGTCTCTGCTTTCTAATATGCTGTCTAGGTTGGTCATAACTTTTCTTCCAAAGAGCAAGCGTCTTTTAATTTCATGGCTGCAGTCAGCATCTGCAGTGATTTTGGAGGCCCCCCCCCAAATAAAAGTCTGTCGCTGTTTTCATTGTTTTCCCATCTATTTGCCGTAAAGTGATGGGACCAGATGCCATGATCTTAGTTTTCTGAATGTTGAGTTTTAAGCCAACTTTTTCACTCTCCTGTTTCACTTTCATCAAGAGGCTCTTTAGTTCTTCTCCACTTTCTGCCATAAGGGTGGTGTCATCTGCATATATGAAGTGATTGATATCTCTCCTGGCAATCTTCATTCCAGTTTGTGCTTCATCCATTCCAGCATTTCGCATGATGTACTCTGCATATAAGTTAAATAAGTTACTTATTTAAATGAAGACTCAAAGTTAGGATGAAGGCAGTCACTCTGCTAGAAGCTCAACTGCCTTAGGTTAGAGATCCTTAAGTTTAAATATAAGCAACTCCCATTGCTCAAAGTGTCAGTTGGTAAATCCATTCGTTCACAGCCACTTATACATTTCTGATCATACTTCGCTCAAAGTGCAAAATTCTTCATTAAGCCTTTAATGGCCTTTATAATGTGCTAAGATTCATGAATATTTTGCATGTACTCCGTGTGGACTTAGAGACACAAATACTATTTTTGTGTGTGATATCTGCATTTGAGACTAAGAGCCAGGGTAATTGGTGATGATCTATGCTTGGTTTGTAAATAGGACCTTACTAAATGATTTTTAAAAATCTTCCCCTATTCTTAGAATTGCTTAAGTTTTGTATATTTATACACATGTACATTTAAGGAATTCCCGGCAGTTGCGAGACTTGAAGCAAACATACTTTGCCCTCTGTCAGTCAGTTCTTCCTGCCTCTGTATTCCCACTGATGTGGGCGTTGCCAGGTGAGCTTCGTGGTCAGTAACGGCCTCAGACTAGCCATGGATAAACCAAAATACATTTGATTGGAGAACAAACACAGCCCTGTTTACCTCTGAGGTCATCTCCATGGCTTGTGCCCCAGTTTGGGTGGCCAGAGAGGAGACCTGCCATAGTAATGATCAGGGTGTGTATAACTGGATTTTCTGTCTGCGTAGTGGAGTGAATGCAGTCAGGCAGGAGAAATTCTCTTATGCTGGTGTCAGCTGGCGTGGGACCCAAATACACAGGCACGTGGGCAGATGGGTATGATCACCGCTGTCTGATCTGCCACCTCACATCTCTGCCTAAGCAGATGCCCCCTCCGAGGGAAGCCTCTTGCCCCTGAGCTAAGACTTTCTTCTCTGAACCTCCTGGTCTGCATTAGTGCAGGAGGATGAACAGATGCTGCCTGTTACTTGAAGTGGCTTTCTCTGGTCTTTCCTTCCAGGTTATAAGCACCTTAGTGTTGTTGAACCCAAGTTTATGTGCCCAATGCACAGTGAAGCCAAATAAACCGAAACATTAGAATTTGGAATGGAGAAAGGTTTATTGAAAGGGCCATACAACGAGAACAGGGTGGCTCATGCTCTAAAGGCCTGAACGCCCTGATGGGTTTCAGGGAAGCATTTTTAAGTTGCAAGCTGAGGGGAGGAAGTCATAAGACATGTGATCAGCTCTTACACAATTCTCTCTTTGGTGGATGGGGTGAAGTATTAGGACAGTTCACAGGGGTTCCCATTATCAATCCTCAGGCTCTATAGGGGCTCTCTGGGGACCATGTACTCATGGTCATCAAGTAATTACTTCTTCCATTTGGTAGGGGTTTTAGCATCTATAAAACAACTCAGGAAGTGTGCATCAGGTACTTCAGGGAGGAACTAGAGATTCTGTGACTGCCATATGAATGATTTACTGTTTAAAATATTACTGGTTCTCCTGGCCCAACTGCTACATTCATCAGTACATATTCATGTTTTCTTAGTCATTAATTCTTGAACCAGTCTTTTGTGACTCTGGGGAGGTCTGGGAGAGTACAGCCTTTGTATAGACAAGAGACAGAGAACATGGTGGGGTGGTCCGTTGTGAGGAGTCACCACAGGTTACATTAGGAGCAGCAGTCTGTAGTCATAACAGCCTCTACTTATGTTTTTCCCCCATGCACCTACCGTTTTAGAGATGTTACTTTATTTAGTATGTGCAAGAACCCTGTCTTGGTTTGTCCCACCTGCCATAACAGAATACTATACAACTGGGTGGCACCAACAACAGAAAGGTATTTCCCAGAGTTCCAGAGGTTGGAAGTCAAAGGTCATGGGGTCTGCAGGTTGGGTTTCGTCTGAGGCTCCTCTCCTTGGCTTGTGGATGGTTACTGTCTGTGTCCTCACATGACTTTTTCTTTGTGTGTTTGAATCTCTGGTGTCATGTATCCTAATCTTTCCTTTGAAAAAATCTTTAAAAAATGTTGTTTGTTTACTTTTAGCTGTGCTGGATCTTCCTTCCTGTGCATGGGCTTTCTCTAGTTTCAGTGATCAGGGGTTACTCTGCAGTTGTGGTACGTGGGCTTCTTGTTGCAGTGGCCTCTTTCATTTCAGAACAGGGGCACTAGGTCACGTGGGCTCAGTAGTTGTGGCTCACAGGGTAAATTGTCCCAGGGCGTGTGGAATCTTCCTGGGCCAGTGATGGGACTGTGTCCCCTGCATTGGCAGGCAGTTTCCCAACCGCTGGATCACCTATCTGGGTAGTCCACGTCCTAATCTTTTCTTTAAAGGACACCATTCAGATTGCCCCAGGGTTTAACCCTAACTTTAACTTAGTCACCTTTGTAAAGGCCCTGTCTCCAAATACAGTCACATTTGGAGGTCCTGGGGTTTAGGAATGAATTTGGGGTGGATGCAGTTTAGCCCCTGCTGCTGCCAAGTCGCTTCAGTTGTGTCCGACTCTGTGCGACCCCAGAGACGGCAGCCCACCAGGCTCCTCTGTCCCTGGGATTCTCCAGGCAAGAACACTGGGGTGGGTTGCCATTTCCTTCTCCAATGCATGAAAGTGAAAAGTGAAAGTGAAGTCGCACAGTCGTGTCCAACTCATAGCGACCCCATGGACTGCAGCCTACCAGGCTCGTCCGTCCATGGGATTCTCCAGGCAAGAGTACTGGAGTGGGGTGCCATTGCCTTCTCCGACCTAAAGGTTAACTGTTATTATCCCTGTTTTAGACCTAGGGGAGCTGATGATCAATGTCACTGAGGCTCGAGGTCACACAGAAGTCAGTGGCAGGATTGGGATTTACAATCTCTCTTAACTACTAAACCTTTCTTTCCCAACCAGATGACCAGGGACTCAGGTCTTAACCTGTGGTATGCAGGGTGCTTCTCCCAGGATCCAGCACTCAGAAGGCCCATTAACCTCTTAGCTGAATGAATGATCAGGGGATGTGTGGGACGAGAATTTGTACCAGAACATTTGGCAGATGCTCCCCAAAGCCCAGCATCCAAGGATCAAGATCCTGCATCAGTTTTGGTAGATGATGGTTCTTTACTTCTCATAAAGATGATTCAGTCTGAATGCAGTGAGATGAATGTGGGGGGAGGAATCACATTTAAAAGCATTAAACAGCCTTTCTGGGCGATATAGCTCCTGCCTCCTTTCAAAACACTAAAAAAGCAATTACATGGTAATTAAGATAAATTACTTGACCAAGTTTCATAGTAAAGTGGTTGACTTTGGGTTTTCCACCACTAAATACTGAATTCCAGAGAGAGATCCTCTTTGTAGCTCTTTAAACTTCCAGGACTTTCTGCTTATCTTCAGGAGGTCCACTGAGCCTGCAGGGAAGAGGGGAAGGAGGAGATTTGCATGTTTAAGATGTGTGATCTGAGCCAGGCCCCTTGCAGCTAACTTTAGCCCACATCTTTTTCAGAACTCAGAATCCAAATCCAGGAGGGGCCATCTAATAACCATGGGGTCCCACACCCAGCCCTGCCCTGGTGGCCCTATGAAGATAATACCCTTGCTCATAAGCCTGGCTCTTCCCACTGGGGGACCCACAGCCATATAAATACCAGAAGGCAGCCCTGAAAGCAGGCCTTGTTTACAGGCCCTCAGAGGCTCGAGGGCTCACTTGTCTGCCGCCTCCCCATGGCCAGGGGTGGGCTGGATTTTTCCGAGAGTGGGAGGCCTTGGGCCTTTTTGTGCTCCTGAGCCCAGAAGGTAGGTAGGGTATGAAGAGGCAGGCTGCCAGGAATCAGTCCACGAGGGAAACAACACAGCCCGCAGAAACCCAGGAACTGAGATGGGGAAGGTGGTCAAGATAGAGCCCAGCCTCTGCCCATGGGCCCCCAGCACTCATGCTCCCTTTGCTTCCTAACTGGCAGCCTGGCCTCAGCCCTACCCGGTCACCCTGGACCTAATCACAGAGATTGTCTGTCTCTATTATACTGCCTCCTGCAGCCCTTCAAGGGTCCCATGAAGACACACTTTCTGCCTTCGGGGTCCCTGCACCTCCTGCTTTTTTGCCTTTTGGGTGCATCTTCCTTTTTCTTTTTATTTTCTTCTTCCAATAAGGTGACCCAGTACTCAGCCTCGGGCACCCCGGGGCCTCTCTTTTTCTCTCCTGCGTTCAGCTCTCGTCTATCCAAGAAAGACCCTTAGATCTACATGTCTGGTCCCCTGTTTTCTCTCCAGGAACTGTCCGGGTTTCTAGCTCCTTGCTAGGTGTTTCCTTTTGGATCTGCCTCAGGCCTCACCAATGTGTGCAACTCAGCTCCTCTTCTGGCCTCTCCTGTGTCTCTGCTTCTTGATGTCAGACTTCCCCATTCCCCTGTTTTCTAGGTCACATTTGGTGTCCAAGTCCTGTCAAGTATTCTTTTAAAATATCCCTTTATTGCCCTCCTGTTTTTTTTTTTTTATTTTTAAGTTAGGTCTATATTTATTGAACTAGAGGAATGTCTGTTTTTGTTTTTTTTTTTACTGTACTGCACATCTTGTGGGATCTTGGTTTCCAAACCAGGGATCGAACCTGGGCCTTGGACAGTAAAAGCAGAGTCTTAACCGACTGCCAGGGAATTTCCCACAATATTGCTACTAAGCAGATATTTTAAAAAGCGAGCATGTATAGTATGGTTCTAAAATGAAACTTCCATATGTGTATATATATGTGTGTTTATATGTGTATGAACATGGAAACAGCGTGGAAAGATACGTATTGTGCTTTTCACCGAATTACAATAGTGGAGTGAAAATAAATGGAAAAGAATTAACTTTTCTTTATGCATTTTTGTATTGTTTTATTTTTTGAACTGAGTGTATATCACTGTTATTTATTTTTCTTTGCTGTTATAGTTTATTGAAAGATATTGAATATAGTTCCCTATGCTATAAAGTAGAACCTTGTTGTTTATTTTGTATATAGTAGTTTGTATCTACTGCTCTCAAACTCCTAATTTGTCCTTTCCCCCATTCTCCCTTTGATAACTCTAAGTTTGTTTTCTATGTCTAAGTTTATTTCTGTTTTGTAAATAAATCCGTGTCCTTTTTAGCTTATACATATAAGTGACGTCATATGATATCTGTCTTTGACTTCGCTTGGTATGATAGTGTCTGGGTCCCTCCATGTTGCTGCAAGTGGCATATCATTTCTTTTTTTGGGCTGAGTAGTATTGGATTGTGTGTATGTACCATATCTTTATCTATTTATCTGCCAGTAGATACTTAGGTTGCTTCGATGTCTTGGCTGTTGTAAATCTCTCTCTCTTATCCCGATTCCTGCTCTGGTAGACAGTGTGATGTAGTAGAAAGAGCAGGAGATTTAGAGCCCAACACAGGGTTCAGTTCTGACAGCACTGTTTTCCAGATGTGCCACCTCAGGCAGACCCCGAACTGAAGCCCCTGATTCACTGTCCATAAGGTAGACATATGTGGGAGAGTAGATACCCTGCTCACCACACTCAGCTCACTGGCCTCAGTACAGGGCAGGATTTCTCATCCTTGGTGCTATTGATACGTTGGGCTGGATAATTCTTTGCTTTGGGGCTGTCCTGTACATTAGAGGATCTGTTGAACAGCGTCTTCTCACTAAATGACAGCAGCCCCTGCCCATTCCCTAGTTATAAAGACCGAAGATGTCTTCAGAAAATGCCACATGTGCCTTGGAAAACTAAATCCCTCTAGTTGAGAACCACTTGTACAGAGTGACTGAGTCTTGGGTTGTGGGTCCCAGGTTTTTAGGTTTTAACCTTACAACCACCATCCACATGTAGAAAGGGAGCCAGCATGGATAATATTGAAAGACACAGATACATATTGCTGCAGTTTAATATTTTACAAATGGTATTTCCTGTCACACAGCTGAACTAAATGCCGCATGTGTTTGTGATTAAGTATTATGGGCTGCAGAACATACGTACTAGTAATATATTCAATACATGCAGTGGACACCTTTCCTGTGACTTAAGCTGAGAGTGTAAACACTTTCATAGAAAATTCTTTTAAGAACAGAATTTAATTCTGTTAAATTCTTTCTTAAACACTTTTAAAGAGATTCTTCACAGATGCATTTTGCACCCTGGGCTGTCCCTGATTTGGGCTTTGTTTCTGGGATGTAAATCCCCAATGCAAAGAGAGTAACTAGATTGCAGACCTCCAGCCACACAAAACAAGAGGGAGACTGTTTTATTTCAAACACAGCTCCAGCCGGGTTCCATTATTGCAGTTGGGGAGTCAGACATTGTGGAGAATGAAAGAATTCCTTATTTGGGAGGCAGCCAATGAAACCACACAGAAATTGACATGAAGACATTCTTTCTCTTGATTATGCAGCATTGCTGTAGAGCAAAGAAGTCACTGGCATAAAGGACTAGATTCAGCCTCCTGCAGAGGCGAGGGCATTGCTTAGGGTCCTGATGTGTTCATGGGGCTTGAGTAGGAGTCAGCCGGACTAGGACAGCTTGGGCGGGGCTGAGCGCAGGAGGCTACTGCTAGGTGCTGGCGTCGCTTCCCTGAGCTCTGCTGGGTACCTCTTCAGCACCTGGCAGAGACAGAGAAGCCAGACCCCAGAGATAGTCCTGGAGGGTGGTGGCCTTCACAGGTGACCCACTGACATTCGACAGAGGGTACAGCTGCATACCCCCTGGAGTGCTGATTCAATAACCAAGTGCCGCTAATCTGGTTTTGTTTGACCATCTGCAGTGAAAGGTAGAAGTTTGTATTTACACTTGACTTCAATAGTTTCTGAAGAAAAGCAAAGGAAAACAGACAAGAACACAGAAGTAGACCCTTGAGACTAGAGGGGTTGGGGCTGGCATGAGAGGAGGGATGAATGCGGGGACTTAGTGAACCAAGATGGTCACCAGAGGAGAGGGTGGACCTCAGTGTACGTGTTGGGCAGCAAGTCTGAACAGTTTGCATCACCAAGAGTGGGATGTCCAGTTGAGGCAGTCAGAAAGGGACCAGAAGTAGAGCAGAGTGAGTTGTGAAAGCTGCTCTCAGATTTGACCCAAATTGCTCCTCAGCTGTTTTTGTTTAGAACAGCTGTTTCAGAGTTTGTCTTTCCCACAGCCTGATGTCCCAGGGCAGTCACTTGGGATGCACTTTGTGGAGAAACAGGCTCTTCTCAGGTGAGAACAGCATCCTTCAGGTCAGAGAGTTCCAGGCTCCAGGAAGTGGTAGCTCCTGACCTAGAACTTTCTCCTTAGCGAAGGGGGACAGGGTGACACTGGCAAGTCCTTGGATCTCTGGGCTGGTGGATGCTATCAGGCATAGACTTTGGAATCAGACAGCCCAGGTCACAGTTCAGGTCTGCCTCTTCCTGGCTGGGTGACTTTAGGCAAGCAGCTTAACCTCTCTGAGCCTTGTTTTCCTTTTCTAAAAAAACGGTAATATTATATATATACATGTATAATTTTGTGGTGGTTTAGTCGCTAAGTCCGGAGAAGGCAATGGCACCCCACCCCAGTACTCTTGCCTGGAAAATCCCATGGACAGAGGAGCCTGGTAGGCTGCAGTCCATGGGGTCGCTAAGAGTCGGGCACGACTGAGCGACTTCACTTCACTTTTCACTTTCATGCATTGGAGAAGGAAATGGCAACCCACTCCAGTGTTCTTGCCTGGAGAATCCCAGGGACGGAGGAGCTTGGTGGGTTGCCGTCTATGGGGTCGCACAGAGTTGGACACGACTGAAGCGACTTAGCAGCAGCAGCCCCAGCAGTCGCTAAGTCATGTGTGACTCTTTGCAACCCCTTGGACTCTAGCCCACCAGGCTCCTCTATCCATGGAATTCTCCAGGCAAGAATACTATAGTGGGTTACCATTTTCTTCTCCAGGGGATCTTCCTGACTCAGAGATTAAACCTGTGTCTCCTTCATTGCAAGCAGATTCTGCACTGCTGAGCCACCAGGGAAGCCCATATACATTTGTATTATATTATTATATCAACTCCTCATGGTGTTCAAGGATTAAATAAGATTATTTACATACAGTCCTTAGGAGATCATGAGACCAAGGAGACTTACTAGGTACTTGATAAATGTTTTTGGTGCAGTTAATTGAACAGAATACCTCCCATTTCTGCCTAACTCTAAATTCAGTGTTTCTTTGAACTGGGGAGGGCAGTGTAGAGATTTACTTTATGGATCTCCGTAATACTTTTATAAGAATTCCAGTATGACTTCTTAATTTTTATTTTTTTTAGCTGAAGTATTGTTGATTTACAATATTGTGTTAGCTTCAGGAATATAGCAAAGTAATGCAATTACACATATATGTGTATATATCTCTATATATTTTCGATTCTTTTCTATTATAGTTTTTTACAAGATACTGAATATAGTTCCCTGTGCTATACAGTAAATTCTTTTCTACTATTTGTTCTATTTTAATATGTTGGTGTGCATCTGTTAATCCCATACTCCCAGTTTCTCCCTCCCTCACCCTTTCGTAACTCTAAGTTTGTTTTCTGTATCTGTGAGTCTGTTTCTGTTTTGTAAATAAGTTCATTTGTATTACTTTTTAAGAGATGTGATAGCATATAACATTTGTCTTTCTCCTGGTATAATTTCTTCGGTGGAAGAAGGGGTTGGGTACGAGAATTATATGTAAATACAGCTTTTTTCATTTTTGTTGTGGCCTGAGGCCCTCCTTTGCTGACCTAACACTTATCATGGTGCTGATAATTAATAATTTTAGGGCTTCCCTAGACATTTTGAGAGCTTGTTAAATGCCTGGTACAGCCAAGGGAGTGTGCTAGGTTTCTGAGTCCACCTGCCCCATGTGTTGAGGTAAGAGGTTGAAAACCACTGTCCTACCTACAACCTTGCTGTTCCCAGCGTGAGTAAGCATGTGCATTGGCTTTTAATTTGTTCTTAAGTTCACTGGACTCTGATGCTGCTTTGAAAATAAGCAGCTGAAAAGAATAGTCTTAATAGTTCCCTAATAAAGAGGAAGCAAACATGCTCCCCTGGAAACCTTTAAACCTCAGAGACTGACTGCTAGAAATTTTCACCATGATGCATTTTCCTTTTCTATCTTTGCCTCGTTTGGAGTCTTGGTGTCTTACCCTGTTTGCTGAAGTTTGGTTGGAATTGTCTTCTAGGAATTTCAGGATAATCCAGATTGACTGAAAAACAGATCTCTGAAAGGATCAGGGCGTGTGGGGTGGGATGGAATGCTGAGGAGAAAGCCAGGCAGTCAAACCAGGGAAATCTTTGCTTCAGAGGAAGGCAGCTGGGACTTGGTGCACAGAGTCCTGGATTCCCAGCTCTCCACTAACCAGATCTTGACTTTGGAGAAGGCTCTCCAATGCTTTGGTCATCTTGGGATTGTTGTAAAGTTTAAATGAGATGTTGTACCATTTTTCTACTAGAAGGACAGGAATAGAGACTCAGAGTAGATATGTGGGCATGGTGGGAAGGGGAGAGTGGGATGAATCGGGAGAGTAGGGTTGACATATATACACTACCATGTGTGAAATAGATAGCTAGTGGGAAGCTATAGTGCAGGGAGCTCAGCTTGGTGCTCTATGATGACCTAGAGGGTAGAGGGGTGGGATAGGAGGGGGATTCAGGAGGGAGGGAATATATGTATAGCTGATTCACATATTTACGTGTAGCTGTATACTTTGTTGTACAGCAGAACTAACACAACTTTGTAAAGCAGTTACTTTTTGTTGTTCAGTTGCTCAGTCATGTCCAACTCTTTGCAACCCCACGGACTGCAGCATACCAGGCTTCCCTCTCCTTCCCTGAGATGCTGAGATGTTGCTCTTAAAAGGGCTCTGGAGTGGTAGAACTTGGACCCTCTGGGAGACATTGATTTAGATCCTATTCCATTTGCAAGTCAGGAAGAAAAATACTGAGGTTAAATAGGTGTTATTGCTTGAATACTTTTGGATTCCAATGCCTTGAATCCAAGGCATTGGATGGGGAGAAGTTGCAGATAATTAAAAGAAGATACATTCTAGATCTCTCCACTCTGAGCTTTCTCATCCCTCCCTGGGCCTTGGACAGCGCTGTGGACAAGATGTGGCCCCCTTTCCCTGCTGGTAGTGGGGATGGGTCAGGAGAGAAGATAAGTGCTGGATGGAATTCAGGTTAGTTGTTGACTTTAGCAAAACTGCCTGGGGTGGAGAACTAGAACTTTGTGACTAAAATAGAAAGATGAGGTCATATAGAGAGGAAAAGGGCAAAAGGTAGAAAGGACTGATAAGGAGGGTGTGGAGGGATACAGAAGAGGAGAAAGAGGAGCAGGTGGGAAGCAAACCTGTCCTGGACCACAGGGAGCCAGAACCTCAGAGCCCATCTGAGTGCTCTTTTCAACAGGGATGAAAGGTTGGGTTCCTGTTGGGCACAATTCTGTTTGGTTGAATTAAATTATATTCGCTGTGTTCCTCCTTGTGGAATAGTCCTACAGAGGGCTAAGAGAGCACTTTGCAAAGATTTTGCCTTCAAGGTAGATTTTTTGGCAAGGTGTGCTTTTAAGAAGTTCAAGGGTCACTTAAAAAGTAATGAGACTGATTTCTTTATTTAGCTTATGGAAGTCACTCCCCCCCGCCACCCCCCGCCATAATAAGCAAAAACTCTGATGAAACCAGTATCACCTTCAATTTGTGGAAGCTCCCAATGGAAAATGGATGAAGTAAAATGTTTGGTGTAGGTTAGAAATAGAGTTCAGTCTGAAGCTGAGCTATTTTTTCCCTTGGTGTTCTCTTTTTATTTATTTCTAATAAACCCAACTAAAGCAAATATTTACCCAAACTCTCACCCTATATGAAGAATTATTTTGGCTGGATTCCTTCTGAAGAACATTGGATGGGATGGATCAAGAGATATTGTTGCCGATATCCTCCGTCTGAGCCTCCTGGCTGCATCCCATGGAAACACTGCTGTTCGTGCTTCGGAGGGAAAGTGCTTTATGGCAACTTTAGCCCAAGGCCAGTGACAATGAATGCTCTCCAGAGAGAGCCAGCTGGCCTGGCTGCTGCTGCTCCGGGTGTTTCTGTGCCCTTGAGAATGTGTAGATTTAGCAAATGACAACACTGAGCGGGCCTGTCCCCAGTGGAGCCCCTGGCCCTTCCTCTCTTTGTGTTGGCTCTTTTCCAAGCTTGAATGATTGCATTGGTTGAGCCTTCATTATCCACAAGGAGAGATGAGGAAGCAGACTGCACAAGGAGAAAAATGTGCCTTTCTCATGGGCTTTGCTCCAACAGATTTTGATATTTTTCATATCAGAGTTTTATTTTCTGTCAGTTTGGAAGTTTGGTCAAAAATCCCAGTGGTAACACACCTTCTGCTTAAAAAAAAATTTAGTTGGATGTCAACCACCATAGAATTATTGTAGAGTTGGAAATGACCTCATAGATTATTCTTCTCTAATCACTGAATGTCTGGAGTGGCTTAACACACAAGTTTGTGAGTGGCAGAGCAGTGACCAGCATTTGGGTACTCAGCCCCTAGTTCCATGCTGGGGCCTATATGCCTCTCTCCTCTGATACCATTAGAATACTTTGAATAATTTTTGCTGTACTAGATCAGGATGAGGTGACCCGTGTTCAAATTCTGATTCTTTCTAAGCTTAGGCATATAGAAATGATCACACTAAAGCTTCTACACGAATGTTCATAGCAGGATTATTTATAATAGCCAAAAAATAGAAGCAAACCAAATGTCCCTCAACCGATAAGTGGATAAACAAAATGTGGGATATTCTCATGATGAACTATTACTCAGCTACAAAAAGGAATGAAGTTCTGAAACATGCCATGACATGGATGAACTTTGAATGAAAACATTATGCAGAGTGAAAGAAGCCAGACACAAAAGGCCACATGCTGTAGATTCTATTGAGACGAAATGTCCAGACTGGGCAAATTCATAGGAAAAGAAAGTAGATTGCCAGGGCCTGGGGGAGGAGGGGAATGGGGAGTGATTGCTCATAGTTTATTTTTAAATTGATAAGAATGCTCTGGAATTAGAGCATTCATTCAACTCTGGATATCGCTGAATGAAACATCAGTAAATTGTCATTTTGTGTATGTGAATTATATGTCAATAAGTCTATTATTAAAAAAAAAAGAATCCTAGTTCTGTCTCTTACCAGTTGGGTGACTTCAGGCAATGAGTCTAAATCCAAGCAATCTCAACTATGAAATGGGAATAATGATGTATACCTCCCAAGGTTATTTTGATAAATGAGACTGTGAAGTTGAAAGTGCTGTAAACTATAAACCTTTGGAGCTGTCAGTGGGTTATAGTTCATTATAAATTGGGTTTTTATATTCTCCTGTATTTTCTACAGCACTGACAAGGTCTAACTACATAGTAGTCATTCAGATAAAGACTTTTTGAATTCAAAGGTGTTGCAGTTTTTAAAATCATAGTTAAAAACTTAACAAATTAACACTTAAAATCTTTTATCAAAAATCTAAGTGTACAGTGCAGTATTGTTAACTATTGCACGTTGTTGGACAACAGATCTCTATAACGTGTTCATCTTGAATGACTAAAATTCTGTACCCATTGAGCAGAAACACCCCTTTTTCCTCTCCCTGGTGCCCCAGGTAACCGCCATTCTCCTTCCTATTACTAACTGAGATGCCTCACATAAGTGGAATCATACAATGTTTGTATTTTTGTGATTGGCCTATTTCACTCAACACTATATCCTTAAGGCTCATCCATGTCAGCATGTGTCTGAATTTCCTTCTTCTTAAGGCTGAATAATATTCCACTGTAAGTATATACCACACTTTTAAAATCCATTCATCAGATGATGGACATTTAGGTTGTTATCACCTCTATTGTGAATATGCTGTAATGAATGTGGGAGTGCATGAACCTGAGGGCCCATTTCCAATTCTTTTGAATAAATACACAGAAGTAAGATTGCTGGATCATATGGTAGTTTTGTTTTTTTTTTTTTTTTAATTTTGAGAACTTCTGTTTTGCATTTTACAATCCACCAGAAATGCACAGGGGTTCTAACTTCTCCACATCCTTGCCAACATTTGTTGTTTTTTGTGTGTTTAGTGTGTGGGTTTTTGTCACCTGTTATTTTTCTTTGTTTTGGTAATGGCCATCCTAACAAGTGTAAGGTGATCTTATTGTGGCTTTGATTTGCCTCTCCCTGGCTATTTAGTGATGTTGGGTACCTTTTATATACCTGTTGTCCATTTATATATCTTGTTTGAAGAAGTATCTATTGAAGTATGTTGCCCGTTTTTAAATTGGATTACTAGTTTGTTTTTTGCTATCAAGTTGGAGGAGTTCCTTACATGTTTTGGATATTGAACTCATCACATGTAAGATTGCAAATATTTTCTCCCATTCCATATATTAACCTTTTCGCTCTGTTGATTATTTGTTTTGTTGTACAGAAGCTTTTTAGTTTGATGTGGTCTTACTTGTCTGTTTTCACTTTTATTTTCTTTTTGGTGTCATACGCAAGAAATCATTACTGAGACCAATGTCATGAGGCTTTTTCCCTATATTTTCTTCCAGGAGTTTTATAGCTTCAGGGACTTGTGTTTAGGTCTTTTAATTCGTTTTTAGTTGATTTCCTATATGGTGTAGAATAAGGGTCCAACAAGGAGCTTTATTTTTGCTTGGACGAGGATCAATTCCTTTCCTATGGATATCCAGTTTTCCCCACACAATTTGTTGAAGAGACAGTTCTTTTCCCATTGTATTATCTTGGCACCCTTAAAGAGGATCATTTGACCATATATGTATCAGTTTACTTGGGAGCTTTAGATTCTGTTCTGTTGGTCTGTTGGTTTTTATACCAGTACCATATTGCTTTGATTACCGAAGCTTTGTATATGTTTTGATGTCAGGAGGTGTGGAGCCTTCAACTTTGTTTATCTTTCTCAAGATTGTTTTGGCTATTCAAAGGCCTTTGAGATTCCATAAAAACTTTATGATTGCTTTTTTTTTTTTTTAATTTCTGCAAAAAAGGTCATTGGGATTTTGCATTAAATCCATAGGTCACTTGGGTGGTATGGACATCTTAACAATATTAATTAAATCTTCCAATCTGTGAACATAGGGTGTCTTTCTATTTATTTGAGTCTCTTTAGTTTCTTTCTGCAATAATGCTTTGTGGATTTCAGTGTACAAGTCTTTTGCCTCTTTAGTTAAGTTTATTCCTAAAGTTTTTTTATGCTGTTGTAAATGAAATTATTTTTATCAGTTTTATTTTTGGGTTGTTAATTGTTTGTGTATGGAAATGCAGCTGATTTTGTATGTTGCTTTTGTATCCTGCAACTTTGCTGAATTCATTTATTCTAAGTTTGTGTGTGTATGTGTGTGAATGTAATCTTTAGAGTTTTCTACATGTAAGATCATAACATCTACAAACAGACACAGTGTATCTCTTTGCTTTCTGATTTGGATGCCTTTTATTTCTTTTTCTTGCCTGATTGCTCTGGTTAGGAGTTCTAGTACTGTGTTGAATAGAAGTGGTAAGAGTGGACATTCTTGCTTTGTTTCTAACATTAAAGGAAAAACTTTTAGTTTTTTCCCATTGAATATATTAGTCGTGGGCTTTTCATTTGTGGCCTTTATTGTGTTGAGGTAATTTCCTTCAACTCCTAGTTTATTATGTGATTTCTTATTATGAAAAGATATTGAGTTTTGTAAAATGTTTTTTCTGCATCTACTGAGATGATCATATGATATTCATTCTTTGTTCTGTTAATATGGTATATCATATTGATTGATTTTCATTTGTTGAACTATTCTTGCATCCCAGGGATAAATCCCACTTGATAATGGTGTATGATCCTTTTAACCTGCTATTTAATTTGATTTGCTAGTATTTTGTTGAGGATTTTTTTGGCTTCTAGTTTTCTTATAGTATCTTTGGCTTTGGTATAAGAATCATGCTGGCCTCATAAAGTGATTTTGGAAGTCTTCCCTCATCTTCAGTTTTTGGAAGAGTTTGAGAAGGGTTGCTGCTAATTCTTTAAATGGTAGAATTCTTAAGAGAAGCCATGTGTGTCTGAGCTTTACTTTTGGGAGAAGGTTTTGACTACTGTTTCAATTCCATACTAATTATAGGCTGTTCATATTTTCTATTTCTTTATGATTCAGTCTTAGTAGATGAATGTTTCTAGGAATTTACCCATTTCTTCTAGGTTATCCACTTTGTTGGCATGAGATGGCTGGATGGCATCACCGACTCGATGGACGTGAGTCTGAGTGAACTCTGGTAGTTGGTGATGGACAGGGAGGCCTGGCGTGCTGCGATTCATGGGGTCGCAAAGAGTCGGACACGACTGAGCGACTGAACTGAACTGAACTGAACTGAATTGCTCATAGTAGTAGTCCCTTACAGGGACTTCCCAGGTGGCACAGCGGTAAAGACTGCCTACCAGTGCAGGAGATGCAAAAGACCCAGCTTCAGTCCCTGGGTCCGTGAGATCTCCTGGAGTAGGAAATGGCAACCCATTCCAGTATTCTTGCCTGGAAAATTACGTGGACAGGGGAGCCTGGTGGGCTACAGTCCATGGGATTGCAGAGTGGGACACGACTGAGCACACACACACAGTCCCTTATAATAAGTTTTTATTTCTGTGATGTCTCCTCTTGGATTGATTAACTATTAAAAAAATTATTTTTGGAGTATAGTTGATTAACGTTGTGTTAGTTTCAGATGTACAGCAAAGTAATTCAGTTATACGTGTATTTATTCTTTTTCCTCTTTGATTTCTGATTTGATTATTTTCTCTTTTTTTCTCAGTCTAGTTAAAAGTTTGTCAACGTTGATCTTTTCAAAAATATCAGCACTTGGTTCATTGATTTTTAAAAATTTTTTGTTCCCTGTTTCATTTACTTCTGCTCTAACATTTATTCTTTCCTTTCTTCTGCTAACTTTGGGCTTAGTTTGTTTTCTCATCCAGTTTCTTGAGATATAACATGTTATTTATTTGAGATTTTTCTTCTTTTTAATCCCTGGAGAAGAGAATGGCTACCCACTCCAGTATTCTTGCCTGGAGAATTCCATGAACAGAGGAGCCTGGTGGAGTACAGTTCATGGGGTCACAAAGAGTCAGATAAAACTGAGCAGCTATTACTTTCACTTTTCTTTTTTAATGTAAGTGTTTATCATTGTAAACTCCCCTCTTAGTACTGCTTTTGCTGCATCCCATAAGTTTTGGTATGTTGTATTTTCATTTGTCTTATCTTATTTTCTAATTTCCTTTTCAGTTTCTTCTTTGACTCCTTGATTGTTCAAAGTGTATCGCTTAATTTCTGCTTGCTTGTGAATTTTCCAGTTTTTTTTTTTTCCAGTTTCATTCTGTGGTGATTGGAAAAGATAATTGATATGGTTTCAATCTTTTTAAATTTGTTGAGGCTTTTTTGTAAACTAACTGATCTATCCTGAAGAATGTTATGTGTGTGTCTGAGAAGAATGTGTATTCTGATGCTATTATGTGGAATATTTTGTATATATAGCTGTCAGGTTCATTTGGTCTACAGTGTTGTTCAAGTCCTCTATGTCTTTACTGAAGCGACTTAGCAGTAGTAGCAGCAGCAGCAGCAGCAGCAGCAGCATGTCTTTATTGATCTTCTATCTGGTTGTTCTATCCATTATTGAAATGGAAGTATTGAAATCTGTTACTATTATTGTGTTGCTGTCTTTTTCTCCCTTCAGTTTTTTAATGTTTGCTTCATATATTTGGGTGCGTTGTTGTTGGGTTTATATGTACTTGTAATATCTTCCTGGTGAGCTGACCTTTTTTTCATTATATAATGCCCTTTTTTGGCTTTTGTGACAGGTTTTGACCTGAAGTCTATTTTGCCCTATTAGTATGGCCACCCCTGCTCTCTTTTGGTTTCTGTTTCCATAGAATATCTTTTTCCATCTTTTCACTTTCAGCCTGTGTATTTTTTAAATCTAAAGTGGGTCTCTTATAAACCATGTACATTTACATCTTGTTTTTTTTTAATCCATTCAGCCATCAAACTGTACTGTTTCAAGCATTTCTTTAAACTCAGTTAATCTATAAATCTGGATATTTTAAAATCCAAGTATTTCTCAGAATGAAGACCTCTAGTAACTTGAATTTTTTCCCCCTCATTTTATATTATTTTCTCTTTCTCCTTTAACAGAGACAACATATCTGATTCATTGGCAAGACCACAGTCTGATCCCAAAGATGTGTTCCACGAACCCAGGCAACTGGGTCACATTTGATGATGACCCCACTTTTCAGTCTTCTCAAAAGTCAAAGAATTTCCCTCTGGAGAATCAAGGCATTTGTCGGCCAAATGGACTTAAACTGAACCTTTCTGGCGCTAAGGAATTTCCCAGTGGATCTTCCTCTACCAGCAGCACCCCTCTCTCCTCTCCCATCATAGACTTTTACTTCAGTCCAGGACCTCCAAGTAACTCTCCTCTTTCTACACCTACCAAAGACTTCCCAGGTTTTCCTGGCATCCCCAAAGCAGGGACTCATGTGCTTTATCCTATTCCAGAATCATCTTCAAACAGTCCACTTACAACAGCAACAGGTTCTTCCTCATTGGCTACTAAGCCAACCTGTTTCTCCCAAGCTTCCTTACCCAGCGACCACTCATGTATACATCCAGCCTCCAAAGTGGGTCTTGCAGATGAAATGAGCCCTCACCAGGCTGAAGGGTTCCAAAGTGATACTCCCCAATTTCAGTATTTTCGGGAGGACTGTGCCTTTTCAAGTCCGTTTTGGAAAGATGAAGGCAGTGCTTCCCAGCTCACCTTTGACCCTCCAGGAAGCAGAAAGATCTTCCCATCAAGAGACAAAGAGGTGCCTGTGGATCAAAAAGGCTTAAATCAATGTTCACTCAACTACATCTGTGAGAAGCTTGAATATCTCCAATCAGCTGAGAACCAAGACTCATTTGGAAATTTGTCTATGCAGTGTCTGTATGCTGAAGACCCTGCCTCTTCCTTTGTCCCCCACATGCTCTTCAGGAGTCAGCCAAAAGCTGGATGGTCTTTCATGATGAGAATTCCAGAGAAGAAGAACATGATGTCTTCCCGTCAGTGGGGGCCAATTTTTCTAAAAGTCTTACCTGGAGGAATTTTACAAATGTATTATGAGAAGGGGTTAGAAAAACCATTTAAAGAGTTACAGCTCGATCCATACTGCAGGCTTTCTGAACCCAAAGTTGAGAACTTTAGTATGGCAGGAAAAATCCATACTGTGAAGATTGAACATGTGTCTTACACAGAAAAAAGGAAATATCATTCTAAGACAGAAGTAGTTCATGAACCAGACATAGAACAAATGCTGAAGTTGGGGTCCACAGAGTACCATGACTTCCTCGACTTTCTGACCACTGTGGAGGAGGAGCTGATAAGGCTGCCAGCTGTTTCAAAACCAAAGAAAAACTATGAGGAGCAAGAAATTTTCCTGGAAATTGTGGACAATTTTTGGGGTAAAATCACTAAAGAAGAAGGAAAATTGGTTGAAAGCGCTGTGATAACTCAAATCTCTTGCCTCTGCTTTGTGAATGGCAACACTGAATGCTTTTTAACCTTGAATGACCATGAGCTACAGAAGCGAAATGAACGCTATTTTGAGAAAGATCCAGAAAAGAAGGGGATTGATATTCTTGACTATCATTTTCATAAGTGTGTGAAAGCACAAGAATTTGAGCAATCAAGAATCATTAAGTTTGTACCTCTGGATGCCTGCAGGTTTGAGCTGATGCGTTTCAAAACTTCGCACAGCGGGGAAGATCTTCCCTTTTCCCTGAAGTCGGTAGTGGTTGTCCAGGGGGCGTATGTGGAGCTTCAGGCCTTTGTCAACATGGCCCCGTTGGTCCAGAGACCATCCCATGCCGGTTCCTTGAGGTCCTGTGACAACATAATGATACACTTTCCTGTCCCGTCTCAGTGGATCAAGGCCCTCTGGACCATGAACCTCCAGAGGCAGAAGTCCCTGAAAGCCAAAATGAACCGCCGGGCGTGTCTGGGGAGTTTACACGAACTTGAATCTGAACCTGTCATACAGGTCACGGTGGGGTCTGCAAAATATGAGAGTGCCTACCGGGCTGTGGTATGGAAGATAGACCGGCTTCCTGATAAAAATTCAAGTAAATATTCAACACACTAAGCTGATTTTCATATGAAATCTCTTAAATGTTTTCACCCTTCTCCTTGGGTTGAAACCAGACTGAGGCAGATGATGTCAGTTAGCTAAGGCCATGCTTATTACATCAGTGCATCAGTGGGTGGGAGATGGAACATTTAGTCAAACAACTGACTTATTTTGTCCCTTTATACCTATTTCTACCAGATAAGTTTAACTGAATTTTTTTTTTTTTAATAGCATAAGAACTACCATCTGAAGCTAGGATTTTATTATGGATAGTGATACTGAGGGAAAATTTCTAGTTGGATCTCTTCACATCAACCTCAGATATTAAAATTATTGTTCATATAGCTTAGATTCCTAATTAACCTTTTAAGATCTGTCATCCTTGAATATACCTGAACCTTTTATATTCTCAGCCAGTACCAAGACTTCCTCCTTGTTTCAAGTGATAGCTCAGTTGGTAAAGAATCCGCCTGCAAAGCAGCAGACCCCAGTTTGATTCCTGGGTCGGGAAGATCCGCTGGAGAAGGGATAGGCTAACCCACTCCAGTATTCTTTGGCTTCCCTTGTGGCTTAGGTGGTAAAGAATCCACCTGCAATGTGGGAGACCTGGGTTCGATCCCTGGGTTGGGAAGATCCCTTGGAGAAGGAAAGGCTCCCACTCTAGTATTCTGGCTTGGAGAATTCCATGGACTGTATAGTCAATCCATGGGGTCACAAAGAGTCAACACGACTTAGGACTTACAGTTTCACTTTTACTTTGAAATAAGACTGCCTTTTATCTTTACCCAAGTTAATTTCTTTTGCTGAATTGACCAATTTGACCATCTTGACAAGTTGTTTTAATTTTAATTAAGCATTGAAACAGTTACTTTTTTTATTTTGCAAAGAAAACAGTGAATCTAGAAGTTTAGAAATTTGAACAGACAGTTCTAGCATTGCATTTATTTTAAAGTAGTGAGTTAGTGATTGGAGAAGGAAATGACAACCCACTCCAGTGTTCTAGCCTGGAGAATCCCAGGGACAGGGGAGTCTGGTGGGCTGCCGTCTATGGGGTCGCGCAGAGTCGGACACGACTAAAGCTACTTAGCAGCAGCAGCAGCAGCAGTGAGTTAGTGAGGGCTTCCCAGGTGGCACTAGTGGTAAAGAACCCACCTGCCAATGCAGGAGACATAAGAGATCTGGGTTTGATCTCTAGGTTGGGAAGATCCCCTGGAGGAGGGCATGGCAACTCACTCCAGTATTCTTGCCTGGAGAATCTCTTGAACAGAGGAACATGGCCGGCTACAGTCCATAGGGTCGCATGGAGTCGGATATGACTGAAGCGACTTAGCATGCAGGCACAGTATGTTAGTGTGGGTGTAGCATCATAAAGTAAAAAAGCAAAATTTGAAATTAGGGCTGCTCCCTGTTTTAGTTCAGTTATTTCTAGCAGAACACTGGGCTTTGGAACGAAGTTGGGGGCAGGTTTGGAGCATTTGAGTTGATGCATTCATCATTTAAGCCAACCTTTATTGAGTACTTTTTGTATTCCAAGTGCCACATCAGGTGCTGGGGCTCAAGAGAAGTAAGATTGTTTCCTACTTTCAACTAGCTCTCAGCTGGACTAGTCCTTCAGGGAAATTTAATTTCATCGTAGGACCTCCATGCTGTAGACTTCAGAGGAAGCGTTTTTATTTGGGGTAGACCTCCAGCAAAAAAGCCCATTTTTCAAAACGGGTTATCTGTTAGAATAGCCTGCTGTGCTATGCTCAGTCATGTGTGACTCTTTGCAACCCCATGGACTGTAGCCTGCCAGGCTCCTCTGTCCATGTGATTTCCCAGGCAGGCATTCTGGAATGGGTTGCCATTTCCTCCTCCAGGGAATTTTTCCCACCCAGGAATCAAACCCGTGTCTCCTGCATTGGCTCTACTGTATGCCAGTTAAATCAGAATGGCCCAGGTGAACGTAATGTGTAGCATCTCTCAACTAATTGCAGCTTGAATTATGGAGAGGGCCCGGCAGGTGAGAGACACAGCTTGTGGCTGACAAGTCCCAGGCCTCTGTGCTGAAGGGAAGCCCCTGCTCAGTAGCCCTTTCTGACAGAACTTGCTTTTCTCCTTTTATGCCCAGTTCCCCTCCACAGTGTTCTCTGGACTTGCAGTAGTTCGTAGTTACCTCCTAGTTCCAAGGAATAGCCAGGAGAGCCCAGGCAGGCGGGGAGAGGCAGTGATGGGGTAGTATGCTCACAGGTGTGGCCTCTAAGGGCACCTCCTGGGCAACTCTTAACGTGATGGGATTGTCTTCCATGATAGAATCCATTTAGGGCCTGTTTCCTGCCATCTTGATAATGAGGAACAAGTTAAAATTATTCTCAGATTATCTTCCTCCCAGGGAAACAAATTGTCAGGTTTTGAGTATGTGATTCCAAGGGATCTGCTCTCAAAGTTATTTGTGACTTTTATTTTGCTAAATACAAAGGGAAAGATGGGGAGGCAGGCTGGAACGCTGGCTGTAAACTCCTCGGTCCCCAGAGATGTCCCCTGAGGTCTGGGTGATAACCCGACTCCTGTTGTTCTCCTTTAGTCCTAGAGATGGTCACTGGACCCAGAACAGAAGGTCAAGTGTAGCTTTTGCACAGATGTGAAGAATGATTATGCCTCTGAGAGAGGAGCACTGAGGGTTCAGCCTGCTGGCTTGTCTGGCTGGGCTCAGGGCGGGCAAGGTGTGCAGGGAGCCCACTCCAGTTGCTCTGTCTTGGTGCAGCCTAGACCCGCCGGGGCAACCACACTTCTTTTTCAACCTGAGGACCCATGCAAATCATCCTTTTCTGATTTTAGAAGGGGAACAACATATATAAAGCTTCTTGTAAAAATGATCCTGTTCAGAATACTGCATTTTCTCAGAATTAATGGTATAGGTAATCAATCCATTCAACAAGAATTTAATGGGATGGCTCTCTCATTCACGCATCTGTTGCACCAACACCCACAAAATTTCCTGTAGGTACAGGCTCTGTGCTGGGTGCTCAGGGGACACAGATAGAAACATGTTCCCTGCTTTCTGGAAACAGATGTCTGATGGGTGAGGCAGACGCAGAAGCAGCTATCCAAAGGCACGATGGCACTGTACTTTCTTCTATTGCAGGCATGTACTACATACCTGATGGGGACCCCAGAGGAAGGGGTGATCAGCTGCGGGGGGACGGGGACGGGTAGGGAAGGCTCTGCTGGAGAGGGGATGCTTCAGCTTGGCCTGTAAGAATCAGTGGGATTCCATCAAGACAGAAACAGCAGAAACACAGGCGCGTCGATGGGGGGATCTTACCTGAGTTTCAGGACTGAGGGGAGAGTTGGAGAGGAAACCAGGATGCGAAGAGTGTTGTGAGCCACGCTGTGGGGTGTGGGGATTGTCAACAGGGCCTCTGGAATGTTTTCAGGCACATTTGTGCACACCTTGTTTTAGAAAGTCAGGCGTACATTGTGGAGGAGAGATTCAGAAGTAGATTAAAGTAACGGGAGGCTGGTAGAAGGGAGAGGGACTGAATAAGACAAGAAGGGGCAGTGGGAGAACTGAGACAAAGGTGAAGGGTGACCCCGAGACAGTGATGGGCGGTCTGTGGGCTCGGGGGGAAGGGAGGGGCTGGGAGGAGTTCAGGGCCTATGGCTTTTACGAAAAGATGGGCAGTGGTGCCATTAGCTAAGATAGCCTCTCCTCACTCCTTTTAAAATCTGCTTCCAGCCCTGGCTGCATGTTAGAGTCCTTAGAATCATTAGAGTTATAATATTTAAAATAGCACATATAGGCCTCATCCCCACCAAGCAGACTCCAGGCCTGAAGCCCAGGTATTGGTGCTTGTGAGAGGCTCTTCCACGCTGCTGGCCTGGTAGCTCTCCTGGGAGAACTGTCCTGGCCTCCTAGGCATCAGTCCTCCCTGCTCTCTGCATCCTGTGTCTTTTAGAGCTCCCTTACTACCCTCCCATCTGCATTTACCAGCAGTTGTGCTCTCTGAGGACAATTAGAAGAATGCATTCCCAGAGAGGCTCTCTGGACTTGGTCCTGGCCTTTGGGAATTCTTGTAGAGGACTGTCCTAGCACGAGGCTCATGCAGAAAGATGTTTTACCAGCATTCCAGCCAACTACATAGTGAGAACTCACTGACCAAATAAATCCCTTGGGATGAAAGCTGCTTCATTCAGATCAGGCCTGTGCTCCAAGAGGAGGCCCATTGAGAAGGCAGTGAAGCTGTGACCAGTGGAGTCTGGGGGAAGGGGGGGCTCTGAGCCAGGCTGGGTCTGGACACTTCTGGGGTCACGTGGACTTGTCACGGTGGTAATGCAAAGATTAAGAGGCTTCCTGCCACTTTTTTCTTGAGAAGCGTAGAAAGAGTAAGGCTAGAGTAGAGAGGAAGGCTTTATCCTGAGGCAGTGCTTCTCAAGTGTTGGCGTGCACATGAATCGCCTTGTTAGAACGTGGACTCTGATTTGGCAGGTGGGGCTCCCCATACTGTGTCTCCCACACATGCTCCAGCGATGCCAAGTCCGCTGGCCATGGGCCTCATGCAGAGGAGCAAGGACTTAAAATGCATCTTGATGTTTCTATACGACTTTAAAAATCACTTGGGTATTTAGAGAAGAGAGGATTTTAAAAGAAGTTCTTTAAAACGTTACCCTTTCAAGCTAGCTTCTGAAAAACCTACACTGTTAGGGAAAAAAAATTTAGAAAAATGGAAACTAAAAAGACTCTATGAATTACTTCTACTCATTAAAAACAAATTTTAAAAAAATGCCCCTTTCTTGGGGATTTGTGAGATCAGTATTGACTTTTCCTGTTGGTGAAATCACTCGTGATTTTAGGGGAGGTGGGATGTTGGCTCCTTAAATGTCTTTTCTGCCATCATGCCAGTGCTTAATATACCTTTAACAGTGAGTGAGCCTTTCATTTTAAACAAAGGTTGGCCCCAGATAGTTCATTCAGGCTAAGGTGTAAATGACAACAGAGGACTTTTCTTGAGCACAGATTTTGCTGGGGGTGGGAAAGACAAAGAGGAGGAGGAGAAGGCGGTGGATAAAGAGGGGGAGGGAGAGAGAGGAAAACGGAGAAAGGAGGGGGAGAGAATGAAGACAGGAAAACCTTGTTAGCCATAGAGGGTGCATATGGCAGCATAGCATTAGAGAGAGAGGTGAGAATGACGGAGGGTCACTTAACATACGTCTATCTCCACTCTCCTGGTTTTACCAATTTTAAAATATATCCTGCTATTACTTTTTTCTTTGCTGTCTCTTCAGTGCATTGGTTTTTCTCTCCTCCTCCACTGGTGTCACCCTCCTACCATTCATTCCCTCCAACTCTCACCAATTCCATTTCAGATGTAAAATATTTTGGTTCAAGAAGGACTGGATATCTACTAGACCTGAACAGATTTTGTGATTTGTATGCATAGTCCTTAGAAAGCGGTGAGACTGATTACCAAAGCCTGAGAGTGCCCCCTGGTGGTCAGTACTGAGATAAAGAACATGGTTTTCCTCTATTAGTTATTCTTTTGTAAATTCCACAAATAGCCTTTCAGCTCCAAATGTGCCAGACTTGTGCTAAGGATAGACATGATACTTTTCTTTATCGATATCAAAGTTCAAAGGGAGTGTGAGTTACTAAACATTGTAGAGTATTTAGAGTTTTAAAAGCCAAGAAAAAATATGTCAGAAAAATGTTATCTTTAAACCTTCTTCTTCTTTTTTTTTTTTTTTTTTAGAAAAGTGGATAGAAAGGTTTTTTTCCTAAACCTATTTTTGGACTACTAGGTCTTAAAGTTGGGTTATTTTCATTGCAAAATTCCGAAAGAATTTTTCTTTAAAATGTATCAAATTAGATAATCTTTAGTATTATTTTCAGCTCTAAAAGTGTAGAATTCACAGTCCTTTCATTAGCAGAATTACAGTCATTAAATGATAATATTGAATTTATAATCAAAGAGCACTTTGCACTTCTATCAGTACAACTCTCAAGAGGGTAAAGAATCCTCCTGCAATGCAGAGACCTGGTTTCGATCCCTGGGTTGGGAAGATCCCCTGGAGGAGGGCATGGCAGCCCACTCCAGTATTCTTGCCTGGTGAATCCCTATGGACAGAGGAGCCTGGCAGGCTAAAGTCCGTGGGGTCTCAAAGAGTTGGACATGACTGAGTAACTAAGCACATGGTACGGCTCTACAGCTGTGTGTGCCAGCTGGCTTCTTTAGTCCTCACAGCAATCCCATACGGTTCATACTGTTACCATCATCACACCCATTTTCAGATGGGGAAACTGAGGCTCGCAGCGATCAAATAACTTGCGAAGGGTCTCACACATCTTTCAAGTAGCAGAGCTGGGATCTGATCCTGGGCATCCTGAGTCAGTGCTTATGTGCTTAACCACCATGCCATAAAGGACTCAAGAGTGCCTGAATTAAGTTTAAATAAACTTACTGTATCCTGTAGACAGAAGGCTAGAAAAGCTAATGGATTGTGGAATCTCCCCTGTGTGTGTGTGTGTGTGTTAATAAAGTTATCACTTGACTACAGTGATCTGGATAGTGTAAGGCAACTCTGGGGCCGCTGTTGTCTTGCCCTACGAGTGGTGGAGACGCTAATCAGCATCTGTTGATGGGTGACTTCTCAAGGGCTTTTATAGCCTTACAATTCTATTAGTCTCTCTATAAGAAGCAGTTGTAAGGCATGAAAGGCAATTTATCTTTTAAGAATTAAGTGAAATCCTTTAAATTCTTGTTTTTGTGCCTAAAGCTATCTTTTGATAGAAATGTTCTTTCTTGCGTCATGTCAGTGGTATAGTAATTTAATCTGGCTTTTGAAATTATTGTTATCTCTTGCATAAGTAAAGGTAGCTACAAGGAATATGTAGATGGAATATGCCAATGCAGGAGACGTAAGAAACGAGGGTTCGGTCCCTGGGTTGGGAAGATCCCCTGGAGGAGGAAATGGGAATGCACTCTAGTATGCTTGCCTGGAGAACCTCATGGACAGAGGAGCCTGGTGGGCTGCTGTCCATAGGGTCACACAGAGTCAGACATGACTAGAGCGACTTAGCACACGCAGCTACATGGAATATGCAGGCACTGTGGACTGGTGGAACAGAATCATGGAACATTCATAGAGTTACTGCAGTGATTACATTGAAAATATTTTTAACTTCGCTGTAACATACATACATAAACACACAGTATATAACCCCTCTTAAAAGTTTTTGTGTATATCTGATATCCTAAGGTCTGGCAGAGAGTCTGGTTTGGTATAGAGTAGATGCTCAATACATGGCAAAGCAAACTAAGTGAAGAAAAAAATCGTGGAAACATTGAAAGTCAGTATGCCCATCTCCACGCTGTACATTTGTTCCAGTCAAAGCTTTGAGGAGGGTAAGTGGGAATTAATGTACTCAAAAATAATGTCCCACTAAAAAAAAGAATCCTTGGCTTAGAATCTTTTCTGAAATGCAAGGAAAAATTCACTAAGTTGAACTTTAAAAAAACCATAATTCTTTATAAAGTGACCTAATTTACTCTGAAATTTTCCTTTGCATTATCAATAAATAGAATGGTAAGAAAATGAAAAAATTAAGAATTATTATCTTAGTCTACTTAACAGAAAGTTTTCTTTTTAAATATGTCTTGTGTGCATTGTAGCCCAACAATGATGCTTAATTTAAATATTACTCATCTTTTAATTTAAAAAACTTAGCATGCTTATGTTATTCTATTATTCTGAATTAGAATCACTCAATAGAAGGCACTCACATATGTTCGGTTCAGTCGCTTAGTCGTGTCCAACTCTTTGTGACCCCATGAATTGCAGCATGCCAGGCCTCCCTGTCCATCACTAACTCTCAGAGTCCACCCAAACTCATGTCCATTGAGTCAGTGATGCCATCCAACCATCTCATCCTCTGTCGTCCCCTTCTCCTCCTGCCCTCAATCTTTCCCAGCATCAGGGTCTTTTCAAATGAGTCAGCTCTTTGCATCAGGTAGCCAAAGTTGGAGTTTCAGCTTCAACATCAGTCCTTCCAATGAACACCCAGGACTGATCTCCTTTAGGATGGACTGGTTGGATCTCCTTGCAGTCTAAGGGACTCTCAAGAGTCTTCTCCAACACCACAGTTCAAAAGCATCAATTCTTTGGCGCTCAGCTTTCTTCACAGTCCAACTCTCAAATCCATACATGACTACTAGAAAAACCATAACCTTGACTAGACGGACCTTTGTTGACAAAGTAATGTCTCTGCTTTTCAATATGCCATCTAGGTTGGTCATAACTTTCCTTCTAAGGAGCAAGCGTCTTTTAAGTTCATGGCTGCAGTCACCATCTGCAGTGATTTTAGAGCCCCCCAAAATAAAGTCAGTCATTGTTTCCACTGTTTCCCCATCTATTTGCTATGAAGTGATGGGACCAGATGCCATGATCTTAGTTTTCTGAATGTGGAGCTTTAAGCCAACTTTTTCACTCTCCTCTTTCACTTTCATCAAGAGGCTCTTTAGTTCTTCACTTTCTGCCATAAGGGTGGTGTCATCTGCATATCTGAGGTTATTGATATTTCTCCCGGCAATCTTGATTCCAGCTTGTGCTTTGTCCAGCCCAGCGTTTCTCATGATGTACTCTGCATGTAAGTTAAATAAGCAGGGTGACAATATACAGCCTTGACATACTCCTTTTCCTATTTGGAACTAGTCTGTTGGTTCCATGTCCAGTTCTAATTGTTGCTTCCTGACCTGCATATAGGTTTCTCAAGAGGCAGGTCAGCTGGTCTGGTATTCCCATCTCTTTCAGAATTTTCCAGTTTATTGTGATCCACACAGTCAAAGGCTTTGACGTAGTCAATAAAGCAGAAATAGATGTTTTTCTGGAACTCTCTTGCTTTTTCGATGATCCAGCAGATGTTGGCAATTTGATCTCTGGTTTTTTTAAAACCAGCTTGAACATCTGGAAGTTCACGGTTCACATATTGTTGAAGCCTGGCTTGAAGAATTTTAAGCATGTGAGATGAGTGCAATTGTGCAGTAGTTTGAGCATTCTTTGGCATTGCCTTTCTTTGGGATTGGAATGAAACTGACCTTTTCCAGTCCTGTGGCCACTGCTGAGTTTTCCAAATTTGCTGGCATATTGAGTGGAGCACTTTCACAGCATCATCTTTCAGGATTTGAAAGCACTCCACTGGAATTCCATCACCTCCACTAGCTTTGTTCGTAGTGATGCTTCCTAAGGCCCACTTGACTTCACATTCCAGGATGTCTGTCTCTAGGTGAGAGATCACACCATCGTGAATATCTGGGTCATGAAGATCTTTTTTTGTACGTATGAAGTTGATATAACTCTGAATTTTTTGTCACTGTTGTTGGTCATTGTTTTATTTGAATAATTAAATGAAATATTTAACTTTCTTTTTGAAAAAAGAAACAGCCTACTTCTACTTGGAAATATTTTGGGAGTTAACATATGTAACTATATAATGATAAATTGCACTTACTTTAAAGCTAGTACTTTAAAAAATGCAGTTAGATTCCCCCCTCCCCAATTAGTGCAAGATTGTGAATTTTGAAGATATGTAATTCAATGGAATTCACAGCCAGAGTGCTAATGGAAATGTTTATTAAAGAGAGAGATGCGTGCCTTTTACACTCATGAGAAATGTGCACTGCCCATTGAAATGCTTTGACTGACCTTTTGATTTTTTTTCTTCAAGGTCCTGATCATCCCCATTGTTTGTCTTACAAACTAGAACTTGGATCAGACCAAGAAATTCCCTCCGATTGGTATCCATTTGCTACTATTCAGTTTGGGATCCTTGATACCACTGCTTCAAGGACAGAGGTCAGGTCTCTGGGGGTGGAGAGTGATGTCCAGCCTCAAAAACACATTCATCATCGGGCTTGCTACAACATCCAGGTACATCCCAAAGCCCTTGGGGTTAGGATTGGACTTTTGAAGCTGTGACCTGATTTGGCTTTAGATTCTTATTTGCCCTCTTAAGTAACTTCCTGTGTATGTATGTATTAGACCTAGAAAAGAGCCCAGTTGTGGAAACTTGATGGTCACCAGTGAGCCTAGTTCTTCCCCTCAGTTCTAGAGAACATTAGGAACCTGAGGACAGTGCCATGTACTTAACTCAGATCTCAATGAAAAACAGGGCATTAAAAATAAGTTTACATTTCAGAAGCATATTTGTAATAAAGGTTTTATCAGAATAACATTTCCCAAGATGTGTTCTATGGGACATATGTCCCATATAATGATCTAAGAAAAAAATAAGTTGGGGAATGCTATCCACTTAATGTTGAACAAGGAAGTCCTGCAGTAAAGAAACTTACTAAACTTAGCTCAGTCTCTCCCTACTTGCCAATTATGGAGTCTTGTCTCCTGTAAAACACCTATCAGTATCTTCTGTAATAGTATTCTGTGGTGCACTGTTTGGGGAAATGCTGAGTTACTGTGTCACCACAATTTTAAATGTTCACCATCAGCTCATCTGCATTCTTAAGCCGGTTGAATTAGAGAGTGATGTACACTTGCACTTATTCCTAAGCTTGCTTTTCCTTCTCAGCTTCAAAGTTAGTAGTTACAGAAATAACCTCTATCACACATTTCCCATAGTATCTTGAAATGGTGTGATTATATGATATCATTAGCACCAACTAGCGGTTCTATAATATAGTAATCTAAGTCTGAAATTTTCTTTATTTTGGACTGTCTGTTCAGAAGCCTGTATGTTCAGGTCCAGTAATGTTTTCTGTATTGGTAAAACCAATGATGAGTGGGTGCTATTCTGTGCGTCCCTTCAAAATCGAAGGACTGATTCGGCAGCTGGGAATTGCCCTGGATGATGCAATATGCCACTCTCCAGGTCACATCTCCTTCCTGGGGCAGCCTGTGTCCAATGACTGGTGGATCAGGGGTCTAAACGCCCTTCTGCCTCAAGTTTCAATAACCCTGCAGGGCCATCCTAGCTTCATCCCTCTCTGGGGATTGGCTAAAACCTTTACTGTGACTGCTTTGTAGGCTAACCTCTCTCCCTTCCTGTTCTGCCCCTTTCCCTCCCCTCACCTCCCTCCCCTCCTTCTCCCTTTCTCTCCCCTCCCCTTTCTGTGTCAGTCAGGTGTTGACCCCAGGAGCTCTCCACAGTAAACTTTCTGCACCCCAGTCTCCATCTCAGCATCTGCTTCTTGGGGAAGCTGACCTGTAACACTAGGCATCTAAGTGTTACGTGTGACTGAAATGTGTGTCGAGTGCACATGGAGACTTCATACCATCTGCCGTTCCTGGGATGCGCCAATTTCACATAGTTTGTAGAGGACCACTCAGAGTTATATACCAAAGTCTCTTTAGCTTTAATGGCAGTCGGTTTCAAAATGTTATCTTCCATTTAACAAGTATTTATTGAGCAGTTTCAAAGTGCCATCTGCTGCTGTAGATGCTGAGACACAAAGGTGAAGTCCCTGTCCTCGTAAAGCCTACCTTCTAGTGACAGAACAAAAAGTAATCAGTCAAAAAGTACCATAATCTGAAGTATTGACAAACTCTAAGAAGAGAATAAAAGAAGGTCACAGGATAGAGAGGGATAGAGGGCTTCCTCATCTAGAGTAGTCCCAGAGGGACTCTGTGAGGAGATAACGTTTGAAAGGGTGAGATGACAGAGGTGAGGAACAGGTGGATGGTTTGGCCCAGATGGGTTACTATTGTAAACTAGTTTGTTTTAGTTAGAGGGATGATTTTGGGTGTACTCTGAAGCTCAGGGAGGCCCGAAGCTGGATGTGTGATACTTGGGGGATATAATTGATCACATGTCTAGCTAGATTTGTAAATGTCTTATCAGTATGTGTATTCTGTGTACACCTGTGTTTGACTGAGAAGAACCTTTGTCCTCTTCAAGATTTGACCCTAGAGGGAAGGATTTAGGAGACTTGTCCAGAAGGAGAGCAGTGTGCCTCACTTGGGAACGGGCATGGCAGGGTGGAGGGGCTGTGTTTGTGTGCAGAGGATGAGGTAGCTACAGTGCTTGCTGGTTTACAAAACAGAACTGAAGTGTTATGCCGTGTTGCATTCATTAATGCTTCCTCCTGTTTTGCTTTTGCGCAACAGGTTGAAATAGAAAAGAAGTGGATTAAAATCGATGGAGAAGACCCGGATAAAGCTGGTGACTGTGTAACTCAGTAGGAGTAGCAGGAGTCAGTGATGATGACCCACTTTGCAAATACATAATTGACAGAAGCCACACCAAGTCCTCTACTGCTGTTCAGTGGGAATGACAGACCCACTGGCCGTGTTTAGGGGAGTTTAGACCTGCAAGCGAACCAGCTATCCTTTATGCTTTTGATATGTTTGTGCCCCAGGGTTTAATCTAAAATGTGTCTTGAATTTTTGTGATGTTTTTATTTCCTAGTAGAACTCAAAGGCACTCTTCTCCAGTGTGTGACCTCACAGCCACTGGCCAAAGCATTTTTGATTTTTGATTACTTGGGGCTGATTGTTTTCCACTCTGGGTTGATGCCATGTTTATTATCCTCCAGCCCCATCTCTTCTTATTAAGTTAGCACCTGTGCTAGAGGAGAAGGCAGTTGAAGGAGACATAAACCAAAGTACTTAATTTTCCCTCTTGCTCTTCTCTGAAACGTGGCTATTGTAGAATGATGTGGAAACCACAGGCTAAAATGGAGATGTGGAACTCTCTCTGATTCTGAATTATTTATCTTCCTGTCTTGTTATCACATTGGTGAGTAATCATCAGCTGTATTTGGTACCTCTCTTTCCCCCATGGTATTATTATTTTCAAAATGTATTTGTGTGCTGATATGTGTGGCAAAGACACTAGTTCTGTTACTATGCATATTTTAGTACAAGTCACTGAGACATACTGCCTTTTGCTTGGAGAGATTCCTTTCAGAATGAAATCCTAGTATGGACACTAGTTAAAATATTAATGTATGTTAAAAATGAATTTTCATAGTCCATGAATATTGCTTCTCAAAAGTGTAGACTCTAAGAATGTATTTTGATAAAGTATTATTTGTAATTAACACAAGCCCCTCTTAAGTAGAAGTCTGAATCATGATTATTTTATGCTAGTCCTGCTAACATGCTATTTATGCTAATTCTGCTTAATTTAGAGTGATTTTCTTTAAAAGATGAGCAAAGTGAAAGATACTAGATTATTTTGTCTACATTTCTAACAAGTGATATTTCTATTTTTCAAAGTCAGATAAATGTTTTTTTTTTAATGAAAAAAGTCAATGGCATTAGCAATTATAATTCTGTTTATAACTTCCTTTAAGTGTTTACAGTGAAAAGTCAGACTTTTAAATTTAGGAAATCTATGTTCTAGATATTTTTTTAGTAGGAAAAACATGGAAAAAAACATGATATTAATACACCTTCAATTTATGTTGATCCTTAAATATGATTAGGAGATATTTTTCTCTATTTACCGGATTTGTTTTGAGTCAAAACTGATATGACAGTATTCTTCCAAACAACATTATCTGTTGGCCCTCATACATTTTATTTAATGTTATATTACATTCATTTTAATCTGTTCAAAATGCAAATTAAAACAAACATTTATGATGGTTTGTATCAATCAGCAGATTTACTGCTTTTCATTATTTTACTGTAAAGGCAAAGAATGCAAAAGTTGACTGTTAAAATGAATTGGTATTGCTCTTTTTAACTTCACTTGATGTGTTGCTCATAATATCACATGCTTGAGACTCGCTATAGATATATACGAGAGCAAATCTGTGTGTGCATCATATAAAAAAATTCTACCATCCTGACTCACCTGGTGTGGCACATTCTGGAATGACTTCAATCTGCTCAGAGCAAATATGGAGGCAGGCTGAACTTGGTGCTGCTCCATGGTCCCAGGGACGGTAACTGAGTTAATTACTGCTGGTCCTTTCAGATCTGTTTTATGGCATCCTGCCCATAAAGAACTCAGAGTCTAATTCGGATGAACTTAATGAATATTTACACCTCAAAGTAATTTCAGCATAGGGTCCAATTAATCACCCCTCAGGCTTTCCAGGTTGCCAGCATGTGCCGGCACCTCACTGCTGGAGTCATTTATTCACCAGCCCTCCAGCCTTCAGACGCATCTCAAGATTCAGTGCTGAAAATAATAACAAAAAGCTGACTGAAGCCCAAGTTGAGTTTTTGTGGCAATGCAAAGGGTGATGGTAGGAACAGCAGGGTTCTGCAGCATAATTGTTCATTTGCACATCTATTAGGGTCCTTAAATATTCATTACTTAGCATTAAATTAACATTCTTTGTTGGGTGGAGAGAATTTTTAATACAGTTCTTCTGACCTGAGCTGTGGCAGAAGGTCAAATGTGATCTTGGTGCTCTAAGTGAAAAATCAGGTAGAGTCCACTTAGACTTACAAATTAAAAAGTAGAATCTCCTTTTCCAGAAAGTAAATGATGATCTTCAAAACAACAATGACAAAAACTCCTTCTTTTAAGGTCAGGAAGGGAGGAAGGAGGTGAATGAAGGAGGAACTACTCCTTACTAGCATTTTAATTTAGGTAATTTATTTAGATCAATGCTTTATGAGTTTGACCCATTAGGGGTCTTTTGTATAATTGACTGAATGGCAGACTTCCAAGCAGTTGGCCAGTTTGGGATGGGTTGCTCTGCTCTAATTGGTCTGGTCTAGTTGCCTTACCAGTCAAAGGATCGTATTAACTCTGTAAATGAATTCCATGGCTTGATGGTTACCTGATCAGTTGTACAAATCTGAATTTAAGGACATTTCCTTTCTTTTTAATGGGACTAGAAATAGTTTATCCATTTAAAAAGAATGGAAAAAAAAAAGCCCTCCTTAACATAAATAAAGGCTGGCATTTTGACCTGATTTCTGTGTTAGGTAATTGTAGGGTTTTAGTTCCCTTCATTCTGGGTTTGTGTTTTGATATAGACCTTTTTCTCTTATAAATTCGGTCAGGAGGCCTTCCTTAATAATGACTAAGTATTATTATATCTTACTCAAAATATGATTTTATGTCATCAATACAAATATAAAACATATTGAGCCTTAATAATCATGTAACAAAGTATTTTGTAGATTGCATATTGATTTTTTAAAAATTAAAGATGTATTTCAAATGATTCTTGATATGCAATGGACTTATATCTTCTTTTGCAAGGTCTGGGGCTGTTTTTTTAAGGTATGAAATCCATTTCAATAACCTTAAACAATTGACTCTGTCAGACAAATGCATGCTTACATGTGTATATACTCAGTTGTATATAACTCTTTGCTACCTCGTGGACTGTAGTCTGCCAGGCTTCTCTGTCCACGGGATTCTCCAGGCAGGAATACTGGAGTGGGTTGCCACTTCCTTCTTCAGGGGATCTTTCCGACCTAGCGATTGAACCCATGTCTCCTTTCCTGCATTGGGAGGTGAATTCTTTACTGCTGAGCCACCTGGGAAGCCCCCAGACAAATGTATACTGCTTCACTATTAAGGAGTTAGTGTACATGGTGTTTTGACACATCCTGGAAAATATCACCATCAAAGTACAATTTGTGATGTTAAAGAATTATTTTTGAAAGAGGATATAATCATTATTCTCATGAAGAAATGATATGAGTGTGTGCCCAAGTTTTACTGTTAAGATGTTTGTTACAAGTGGTTCTAAGAAAAATTCAAAAGAGCAGAGACATGTACAGGAAATAAGGAATTCTGAAATGAATTTACAAACTGATGCAGAATGGATTGGTCCATAGGGCAATATTAGTAATAATTTCCTCTACCCCCACACAGTTAATTTATATGTTATTATCAGTTTTCTAAAACTTACAGAGTTGGGAAATAACTCAAGGATGATAGAATCTGTTGATAATTTGGATAAATGAACTAGTTAAGACACTTTACAAAGTCTTTCACAATTTTTCCCAATAACTGGACGAACTTTGTCCACAGGAGAATTCTAAGCAATTTTCAAACTTTGGCAACTAGTATTAGAGAAATGATGTGCTTTCAAAGTGATTTTTTTAAGTTTAGAAAACTACTTTTATCCAATTGTACAGAATCTATTTCAGGTAAGTTGTATGTTTATGGAGTATTAAAGATACGAAGATAAATCAGTTCTAATGAAAACCAACCTAAGAAACTCTCCACCTGCTCTTTGTATGAGCAAACTGCCTGTGTTGAAATTCAATTTTTATCTAGCCATTGCAGTTAAATTTCAAAATTGCATCAGGAAATAAACCATCGTAGAGGCTGGATTATTGGGAACTGTTTTAGCCACTCCTGGAATTAACAGGGCTTGACTCTTGTTCCACAGGAACAATAAAAAGATTCAGTGACATAAACTGATCATATTTGTAACAGAATTCCTCAGATTCCATCAATCATTTCTTTCCTGTTTTGTTTCAACTCCACCTAGACTCTCCTGCCTTCTCTGCGTAGTTGCATAGTGGTTCCAATGCATTTTCTTGCGTCTGTCCCAGCCCCTCCCCATTCTCAGCAGCTCCTCCACTCCCAAGACCATTTTTTGCCCTTACCTACCCACTCCAGTGTTCTTTCCTGGAGAATCCCAGGGATGGGGGAGCCTGGTGGGCTGCCATCTGTGGGGTCGCACAGAGTCATGACTGAAGCGACTTGGCAGCAGCAGAGTCCTGAAGGACAGGGCTGGGTGTATTTGATTGAGCCATATGACGCTGACAATATGTAACCTTTCTTGATGGCAATTTCATGGTGCTAAACCTAATTACCTTCATGTTTCCCCAGTTTATATGAAATAAGATTTTTCTTATAATTATGTTAATGAGTTCCTACTTAGAACTGGCATCTAAATATGAATTTGTCAATTTTTAAAGCAAGATAGAATTGGTAGTCAGAAAGCAAAAGGATGAGTTACAAAAAATACCCTGGGTTAAAGCTCCAGGTGATACAGTGCCTTAAAATCATGTCCTGTCTGTAAGGAAAATGGATTAGACGAGTTGCCCCATGTTTTAAAAGATTAAAGTTCATTTCTATGCTACTGCCTAGGGAAGAAGTGCAAATCACAGTTACACTTCAGAGACTGCAGCGTTTCCCTCATCTTCACCACACCTATCTGCTCCAGAAGAGGTGTGAAAACCTCAGGTGGGAGGATAGCACATTTAAATAACACGATTATGTGTGTCGACATTTTCCTGAAAAGCCCATTTTTGTGCTCTAGAATTGCTGTGAATTCTCTGTAATGTAAGTTGTGGTATACTCTTGAAACAGAAGAGGGCACTCTCAGGCAAGCCGCTGCTAGTCAGAATGAGAAACAGTATTTTGATTTGGTGGTGTTTGTATATATTATGATTAATAAAAGATCCTGGGGCCATTTTGTAAAGCATTTCAAAGCATTGTGAATCCAGTGGAGTATGATTAAAATTAATGCAATAGACAAACACTTTAAAGTATTCTTAATGCCTTGTCTAAAAATGCTGTTGAATACAATTTTACACATCCTGAAAATTTAAATACCATATTTATCACTAAACATTTCTCAGTACTAAGGAGACAAAAAAAAAGTCTTCTTTCTTAACACATTTGAAAAAAACTTTTTTAAAATGAGAATTAATAAACTCTAAATCTGCTTACTTTAAAAAAATGTGTAACATATTATAATGAATCCATCATGTTTGGCTTCTGAGCTTTCAGGTACATGTATCAAGATTGATGTGATCTCTAAAGAGCTCCAGCCCAGAATTGTACTTTCAGGTTCTGAGGGAAGAACAAACAAATATTTGCTTTCAGGAGAATATTCCATGCCACCTCGACTCAAGCCTTTACCCTAATTTACAGGTAAATTAGGAATGATCATTGTCTTTTCAAGATGGGTTCTGTTTTTCTCTCAGAAATCTTTCTGGGTAGATGATATCATTCCCTTATAAAGCCTGTTGAAACAATGTGTTTCTAAAAGTTGTGGAGCATGAATAGGTCTATGAATGTGGTTAAACACATGAGGCCTTCTTAAACCTGTCTTCCACACCCTGAAGTGCAGAAGGCTTGTTTAAGACATTGGGTGCCTTAAGTGGTGACTTTGAATCGCCTCGAAATGCTGTGTGGCCACGGATCCCATTAATTGTCTTGCCGATTCTAATGTTTATTGCATTTCTACTAGGTAACTGCATTTTTCTAGGCACTGGGGATAAACAGTAATAAAAACTGTAAATTCTTGTTCTTGTAGAGGATATAAAATAGTGGGGGAAGTAAGACAATAAATTGTTATCAGGCTGTGGTCATTGCTATGTAGGAGATAAAAACCGAGAGAGTAGCTGAGAATGCCCTTTCAGATAGGTTGGTCAGGAAGGTCCTGTCTGATGAGATGACATTCTAGCAGACCTGAAAGAAGCGAGAAGAGTGTATCCAGCAGAGGGAACTCCTAGTGTAAAGGTGCTGCAGTAAAGGTGTACTTAACTTATCAGAGGAACACCAAGGAGGCAGGTGGCTATAATGTGGCCAGGGCAGAGTGAGCAAGGAGGATGATTGGGGGAGGGAATCAGAGAGACTGTGGGTAGGTGAGGGAAAGCAAATCAGCAAGGCTTTGTGGGTTATGGGAAGGACTTTGAATTTTATGCTGAGTGAAATGCAAACCACTAGGAGGCTTTGTGCAGATGAGTGACATAAACTGAGTTACGTGTTCAGATGGTTCCTTGGACATGGAAGCAGAGCAATGAGAGAAGCAGAACAGTTAGGAGGTTACTGCAGTAACCCGGGTGAGAAGTAAAGGTGACTCTGAGTTGTGATGGGAAAACATGTTTGAAATACAGTTAATAGTGTTTGCTGATGGGTTGGGTCAAATTCCCTAAGTGAGGGAAAGAAGAGAACCAAAAATAACTCCCAGAATTTTGGCCTGAGCAGCTGTAAGATGGATCTGTCTTTTATGGAGAAGGGGAAGACTATTGTAGGAGAAAGTTTGGGGAGAAAGATCAGAAATTCGGGTTTGGATGTGTTAACTCTGAGATGCCTGTTAGACATTCAAATGGAGACCGTAAGTAACAATTGGATGTATAAGGAAGGACAGAAGGCTGGGCTTGGAATATGACTTTTAGAGATGTGAGACTATATGAAATTACCTAGGAGTGAATATAGAGTAGAAGTGGTCTGAGGACTGAACCTTCGGATTCTCCAAAGTTCCAAGGTCAGGAAAGTGGTTGATCCAATTAAGGAGACTGGGGAGGAGCAGCTTGCTAGAGTAAGTGTCATCAGTTGCCTCATGCTGCTGATTGGATGAGGACAAAGAATTGACCACTGAATCTAGCAACATGGAGGACATTGGTGAACTTGACAGACAACTCAAGTGCATGTGGAAACAGTGAGTAGATGGTTTTTGGGGGGAGCTTGGCTGCAGATATGAACTTTGGGGCAGTAGCTGGTAAGGATGAGATCTTACACGCTTCCACCCTTGAAACCTGTCTTGGTGTTGGTCTTTACTAATGTGTCTTCTTTGTTGTTATTTTTTAAATCTTAGTGATGTTGACTACTACTAAAATTCCCTCCTCTTTTTCTCATTGTCAACACTTACAGAAAATGATTCCTTATCATCTTTCAATCCCATGTCATCTGAATCTTATGTTTCCCTCTTTGGATGTGCCCATTTCTTCAGTTTTTCATTAACTGTATGTATGGTGTTAAAATGTTATATATTCGTACTTCAAGATAAATTCAGCCATTGCTTTGATCACCTCTTGTTTTGCTTTTAAATATTCTTGATTGAACTTTACTGGTCAATGTCATTTCAGGTTGGATATCTCATTTTAGATTTTATTATGAAATTTAGAATAATTGTAAACTTGTGAATACCTACAGACTCCTCCAAGTTCCTAGAAAATGGAATATACACAACTATTTATTTAGTAGTTTTTATATTTATATAAGAGTTTGTACTTTGATTCTTTGTTATGGTTTTCTGATATAATAATACTTTGTAGTTTTCTAGTAATGAAGTGAATTTTAATAAAACATTTGCAAAAAGTACAATTTAAGTAACTACTGATGTAATTTTAATTTTCTTGATTCTTTAGTTTTAAAACCGATTAAAATAGAATGCCAATTTTAAAGATATTAGTATTCAAATACAGTATTTCATGTATACAACCAAACAAAACTTACTAAGCAAAATTACTACCTTTTGCCATTCATTGCACACTTTTAAAGACACAAATAGCAACTCCAAGTGGTCACACAGAATGACAAAATTGAAGTAACTCAAATTCTGTTTCTTCATCTTTATGATCATTGTTTATTTTGAATCTATGGTTCAAACCCGGGAGTACATAGTACTGAAGGGGCTGGGGATAAGAAGAGTGCCTGAAGCAAGTTTGAATGACTCTGGACCAGTGTGGATTCCAAAATGAATATAGATATTGAAGTCCACATGTGTCCAGTGTCCAACTGTATAACAGGGAGTTTTCTAAATTAACTTCTATGTAGAATACTGTTTATTGCTAAGAAATTAAAATGTGCCGATTTGAAGCTTGCTGCTTCTACTGCTGCTAAGTCGCTTCAGTCGTGTCCGACTCTGTGCGACCCCATAGACGGCAGCCCACCAGGCTCCGCCGTCCCTGGGATTCTCCAGGCAAGAACACTGGAGGGAGTGATTTGAAGCTTGCATGTGCATTATTAAAACTCAACAGTAATTGTAGCAATTGGGTTGGGAAGATCCCTTAGAGAAGGAAATGGCAACCCACTCCAGTATCCTTGCCTGGAAAAATTCCATGGACAGAGGAGCCTGGCAGGCTACAGTCTGTGGGGTCACAAAGAGTTGGACACGACTGGGCGACACACCTGCCAATAAAGTTGGAGAGGGGGCATTTTAGCTCAGACATTGCTTAGAATTGTCAGCACACGGTGATAATAGAAAGCAGATTTTTATGGGAATTCCCTGGCAGTCGTGAGTAGGGGCCTGCGCTTCCTCTGCAGCAGAAACCACCCCCCGCCCCTGAAAAAAAGGCAGACTTTTAGTCAATTTCCTCATGTATTTTTATAATTATTTACTTTTAATTGGAGGATAATTAATTTACAATATTGTATTGGTTTCTGCCATACATCAACATGAATCAGCCTTAGGTATATATATGGCCCCTCCCTCCCACCCTCCACCCCATCCCACCTCTCTAGGTTGTCACAGAGCACCAGGTTTGAGCTCTGTGTCGTACAGCGCATTCCCACTGATTATCCATTTTACATTTTGTAATGTGTATGTTTCAGTGCCACTCTCTAAATTCGTCCCACCCTCTTCTTCCCCCACTGTGTCCACAAGTCTTGTCCATGTCTGCATCTCCATTGTTGCCCTGTAAATAGGTTCATCAGTAGCCATCTTTCTGGATTCCATGTATATATGTTAATATACTGTATTTGCTTTTCTCTTTCCGACTCACTTCATTCTGTATAATAGGCTCTGGGTGCATCTGCCTCGTTAGAACTGACTCAAATGCATTCCTCGTTCCTTATGTATTTCAATTTTCTCCACACGGTGTCTGCCGTTATTGCCTGCACCCAGGACTGACTACTCTCTCCCCCATCCTTGGTGTACCTCGGATGGTGGATATGTGTCCCTGCAGGCTCGCAGTGATCCAGTAGTGAAAGGAAAACTGATGATGCAGAAGAAGAGAGGGAGAAAATTGCTCAGGCCATATCTCTGAGTAGACCAGAGGGGATGAGATCAGCCAGCAGAGGGCTGATTTAGGTAAGAGCGTGAACAGTTCACCCATTGCAATTGTAAGCAAGGCAGAGTTTATGGGTGCAGCTGCAGGCAGGCCCCTATATCCAAGGTATTTTTTCTTAGTTTCTTTTACAGAAATGGAATTGGATTCAGAGAGTTTCCACCCTCCTACAGAGGGTGGGTGTCTTATGAATTCCCTTTAAAGACCTTTTATGACTGACTTCAATTTTATTTTCTTGAGTACTTTGGTCATGTCCTTCACTTTATTTGCATTGTACTGGTATTAATGACTGAATATCAATGATACTGACCCAAATGGGGACATTTTTGTAATGTGAAAGTCACTCAGTCGTGTCTGACTCTTTGTGACCCTACGGACTGAATAATGGAGTGGGTAGCCATTCTCTTCTCCAGTGGATCTTCCCAACCCAGGGATCGAACCCAGGTCTGCTGCATTGCAGGTGGATTCTTTACCAGCTGAGCCAGCAGGGAAGCCCCTAACAGAGAAATGTTCTGATTTAGGAATCCCAATTGTGATCACTGTAGAATTTAGCCTCTTTCTGCTTCTCATCTCTGAGACAGATACTGCAGACCTGTGAGTGGCTGCATGGGAGTGGGAGATGGCTCCCAGTTGCAGTGCTTGTCCTTTTCTGTAGGGTTTTGTTTTGATTTTTTTCACACTGCTCAGAGAATTCCATCCAAAGGTCCTCAAGTGCCTGGAAAAGGACAAGGAAAGAGCATCTCTGAATCAAGTGCCTGGAAAAGGACAAGGAAAGAGCATCTCTGAATGGTGGCATTGTTAAATGCCAAGAACCTGCCTCTCCAGTGGATTATCTGAGACACTGAAACACTTTTCAAAGGCTTTGCTAAGTATTCATTGTGGTAAAAGACAAATTCTATATTAAACTCACACTGGGGCCAGAAGTGGCCTTGGGTTAAACTGAACTGGATGATATTCATCGCCTTCTTTTTATTGCCTTTTCCCTCATAGTAAATGCTCCATCCCTTCCCCCTAAAATCCCTTGGAGTCTTCCCCCTCTCTTCCTCTTAGCTTTATATGATTGAGTGCCAGGAAAGGCTATATATCGGTAACTTAGATCTTGTTCCTTCCCAGGGACATTGGTCCCGCTGCAGGCTTTTCAAACAGAGCGGCTCATTCTTCCTTACCCTCGCAGACTTATAACAGCTTCTCTGCTTCCTGTGGTCTTACAATCTACCTCCACGCTGCAGTCAGTGGAGAACATGTGAACTGGCCTTATTTACCAGCCAACCTTAGCTTTGCCAAGACTTCCCCTGCTGTCTATCCTCCAGCCAAACATTGGAACTACTCTCATTTCCACAAACCTACCACGTTCCTTCTGCACCCCGAGCTTTGGCTTACAGTGCCCTACCGCTGGAACATCCTTCCTTGCCCCCTTCCTTTGTCCCTTATTCATTCCACAGATCTAAGTTTAGATGTCCTACTCCAGGAAGCCTCCCCTGACTCCTCCCATTCAGGTTAGTTGCTCCTCATAAATAATTTTTAGTACGTAGGCCCATTATATTGTAAAAGTTTATGTATTTCTCTTCCTCTTCCCCAGCTGAGATTTTCACTGGGGTGTGGCTCTGTCCACATGATTTCCCATTCTCAGAGAAGAGACCCAAATACAGGGGTGGTGGTAGGTGATGGTGATATCAATGGCAGCTGCACATAAGCTTAGCCAAGGCATAGGACCTAAATTTTGAACGAATGAATGAATGATAGGTCAAATTTAGATCAATGTACTGCTTGCTGGCATGCATAGTTGCTTCTGTCGTGTGTGACTCTTTGTGACTCTATGGACTGTAGCCCACTAGGCTCCTCTGTCCATGGGATTCTCCAGGGAAGAATATTGGAGTGACTTGCCGTTCCCTCCTCCAGGGGATCTTCCTGACCCACGAATGGAACCTGTGTCTTCAGCATTAGCAGGTGGGTTCTTTACCACTGAACCACCAGGGAAGCCCCAGATCAATGTACTACTTCTTCTAAACATAGATAGATTTTAGTCCCTAATTTTCTCTTACAAACAAGCTAGAAATTTAACAATAAATTTAAATAAGTAACATTTAATACATGCCTTTCATATTGGAGGTACTATGTTAGGAACTCAGGAGGCATATAAGGATGAATAATACACAGCCTCAGTCCTCAAGAAATTCAAAATCTATCACACTTCTAATTACAAATATACTTTTTCTTAATAAACACACGTATCTTCAGGGGATTGGAAAGATTTAAATGTTTATTTTAAAATTTGACATAAAGTTGTTTGTGAAAGCTGCGGAAAGTCAAGAAGAACCTTTAGACTTCTAGCACCTACTGTGTGCTGCGGATCTGGTTTTCTTATTTAATACTGAATATCTTATAAGGTAATTTCTGGTTATGAAATAAGAGTATCTGTCTTTTGTTAGAAGAATTTTGGAACCATTCTGTAGCTGGAGAAGGTATTTTCCTGCACTGGAAACAAGACCAGATACTTAATTTCTTTGACCTGTCCATATAAGGATAAGATATAACCTTAAATTAAAATAAGGGGTTATTATTTTAAGGGTAAAGAGTTTCACTTTGACAAGATGAAAACAGTTATGGAGATGGAGGGTGGTGATGGCTGCCCAGCAATGTGAATGTACTTAATGCCACTGAACTGCACATTAACAATGTTAAGATGGCAAATTTTATGTGTATTTTATCAATACCACAATGTAAAAATATAGGTCTCACCAGGGAAGTCCCCAGCCTTCAGTTTTAAGTGTAATTTAATTCATTCTTTTATTCAGCACTTTTTGAGGGCTGAGTATGAGCCAGGCACAATTCTAGGTATAAGAGAGAATGAAAGAGAGATTGCTTTCCTCCTGGAATTTATATCCTAATGACAATAAACACTAAACATAAGGAATAAATTATATAGTAGTTAAAGGAGTTAATGTCTACAGAATAAAAATAAACAGGGATAGAAGATATGGGAGTATGGGGATGGAAATTGCTAGTTTAGAAGGTATTCAGGATGGGCTTCATTGAAAAGGTGACATTTAAGAAAAGACAGTAAAGAATCTGCCTGCAATGCAGGAGACCCAGGTTTGACCCCTGGTTTGGAAGATCCCCTGGAGAAGGGAATGGCTATCCACGCCAGTATTCTAGCCTGGAGAATTCCATGGACAGAGGAGCCTGGCAGGCTATAGTCCATGGAGTCCCAAAGAGTTAGGCACGACTGAATCACTAACATTTTTACTGAAAAGGTGCTATTTAAGAGAAGACTTAAAGAAGAGAAGCTTACCCCAGAAGAGGACAAATGGCTTGATGCAAGAGACATGAGTAGGATGAAATGAGTTAGGAGTATAACAGGAAATGAGATCAGAAAGGGAAATGGCAGGGTGGGGTGGGTGGTGAGTCTACACTAGCCTATTTCATTAAAAAGTGAGAGACTTTTACTACTTTGAGAAGGGATTTATTCTTCTGTATATTTTCAAAGAAGCTGTACTTTTTACTATTAAACAGGGCCAATCTAAAGAAGGACCCCCCCCCCCAATATCTTTCAAAAGTTTTGCTGAGGATTATATATGATAAAATATACCTGTTTTAATTCTACAGCTCCATGGTTTTTGGTATATTTACAAAATTACACCACCATCACCACAATCAATTATTTTAGAACTTTTCCATATCCCCCAAAATCCCTTAAGCTCATTTTCAGTTACTCTTTGTTCTGATCCCAGTCCCAGGAAACCACTAATCCTATTTTCTGTCTTTATGTATTTGCCTTTTCTGGATATTTCATATAAATGGAATTTTACAATATAGGCATTTTGTCTCTAGCTTCTTTAACTTAGTATACTTTAAGGTTCATCTGCTCTGATTATCCAGGTTCATGCATGTGTCAGTAGTTTATTTCTTTTTATTGTCAAATAGTATTCCATTGTATGACTGTACCACATTTTATTTACCCATTCATCCCTTGGTGGACTTTTGGGTTTTCCCCACTTTCCCACTGTCATCAATAGCTCTGCTACACACATTCATGTTCAAGTATTTGTGTCAATATATGTTTCATTTCTCTTGGGTATAAGTGGAATTTATATTTTAACTTTTCAAGAAACTGCCAAACTGTTTTCCAAAATAGTTGTACTATTTTATACTTTTTTCACATTCTTCCCAGCACTGGTTTGTGCCTTTTTGTTTTTTGTTTGTTTCCTCTGTTCTTTTTTTTTTCTGCCTTCCCACTGATTACTTTTATACATTTTTTTAAGAATTCCATTTTGATTTATTTCATGAATGAGCATCTGAGCACACACACAAAAAATAGTATTTGGGGGTATATTTCTTTGTGTATCTTTTTCTAGTGGTTGCTCTATGTATCATATATGTATAATTTATCTTCTACATTTTTATCAGTTCCAGTGAACTGATGATAGGATTTGAGAACCACATGAAGCAATATTACAATTTTTGCTTCAACTGTCAAACATACCAGCAAACTCAAAAGGAGAGTCTACTATATTTATTCATGGTTTTACTTTTCATTGTTCTATCTTCCTGATATTCCTCCTTTTATCATTTCTGTTCTATTAAAAAACTTCCTTTAGCCATCCCTTTATGGTGGTTTTGCTAGTAAGAAGTAGTCTTAGTTTTCTTTAACCTGAGAATATTTTAATCTTCCTTGTTTTCCCCGCAAAGAGTATTACCCCTGGGTATGGGATACCTGGTGGCTCAGACAGTAAAGAATCTGCCTGAAATGCAGAACATCTGATCCCTGGGTTGGGAAGATTCCCTGGAGTAGGGAATGGCTACCCACTCAAGTATTCTTGCCTGGAGAATCCCCATGGACAGAGGAGCCTGGTGGGCTACAGTCCATGGGGGTCACAAAGAGTCAGACACAACTGAATGACTAACACTTTCAACACTTTGATGGGATTCTGAGTTGACAGTTCTTTTAGCACTTTTCTCCCAGGCCACTTCCTTTTGGCCTCAGTGGTTTCTCTTAAAAAATCCATTGACAATGAAACTACCATATGACCCAGCAATCCCACTACTAAGCATATATCCTGAGGAAACCAAAACTGAAAAAGACACATGTAACCCAAAGTTCATTGCAGCTCTATTTACAATAGCTAGAAGATGGAAACAACCTAGATGTCCATCATCAGATGAATGGATAAAGAAGCTGTGGTACATATATTCAATGGAATGTTACTCAGCCCTAAAAAGGAATGCATTTGAGTCAGTCCTAATGAGGTTGATGAACCTAGAGCCTATTATACAGAGTGAAGTGAGTTAGAGAAAAGCAATTATCGTATACTAACACATGAAAGTGAAAGAGGAGAGTGAAAAGGCGGCTTAAAGCTCAACATTCAGAAAACGAAGATCATGGCATCTGGTCCCATCACTTCATGGGAAATAGATGGGGAAACAGTGGAAACAGTGTCAGACTTTATTTTTTTGGGCTCCAAAATCACTGCAGATGGTGACTGCAGCCATGAAATTAAAAGACGCTTACTCCTTGGAAGGAAAGTTATGACCAACCTAGATAGCATATTGAAAAGCAGAGACACTTTGCCAACAACGGTCCGTCTAGTCAAGGCTATGGTTTTTCCAGTGGTCGTTATGAATGTGAGAGTTGGACTGTGAAGAAAGCTGAGCGCCGAAGAATTGATACTTTTGAACTGTGGTGTTGGAGAAGACTCTTGAGAGTCCCTTGGACTGCAAGGAGATCCAACCAGTCCATCCTAAAGGAGATCAGTCCTGGGTGTTCTTTGGAAGGACTGATGCTAAAGCTGAAACTCCAGTACTTTGGCCACCTCACGCGAAGAGTTGACTCATTGGAAAAGACTCTGATGCTGGGAGGGATTAGGGGCAGGAGGAGAAGGGGACGACAGAGGATGAGATGGCTGGATGGTATCACCGACGCTATGAACATGAGTTTGGGTGAACTCCGGGAGTTGGTGATGGACAGGGAGGCCTGGCGTGCTGCAATTCATGGGGTTGCAAAGAGTCAGACATGACTGAGCGACTGAACTGAACTGAACACATATATATGGAATCTAGAAAGATGGTACTGATGAACTATTTGCAAAGCAGCAATGGAGACACAGACATTGAGAAGAGATTTATGGACACAGCTGGTGGGGGAAGAAGGAGAGAGTAGGGGAAGAAGGAGAGAGTGGGAGGTATGGAGACAGCAACATGGAAACATACATTACCATATGTAAATAGATAGCCAATGGGAATTTTCTGTATGACTTAGGGAATTCAAACTGGGGCTTGAAAACAACCTAGAGGGTTGGGGTGGGGAGGGAGGTGGGAGGGAGATTCAAGTGGGAGGGGACATGGGGAAAGCTATCTCTGATTCATGTTGATATTTGGTAGAAACCAATGCAATACTATAAAGCAATTATCTTTCAGCTAAAAATAAATAAATTTTAAAAAACTTTAAGGTAGTAAATTTCATGTTATATGTATTTTAGTACTATTAAACTTTTTTTAATTAATAAAGAAATCCACTTGCATTTGAATTGACCATTTCTATTATTCAAATTGGGTTATTTCTACTGTTCTTTTTTCAAGTTCATTGAGTCTTTCCTTTCTCATCTTCATTCTGCTGTTGAGCCCTATATTTACCAGGGCTGCCATAACAAACTACCATAACCTGGGCAACTTAAAAAATAACAGAAATATATTGGCCTAAGTTTAAAGTTTGGCTAGAAGTTTGAATGGAGAAGGCAATGGCACCCCACTCCAGTACTCTTGCCTGGAAAATCCCATGGATGGAGGAGCCTGGTAGGCTGCAGTCCATGGGGTTGCTAGGAGTTGGACACGACTGAGCGACTTCACTTTCACTTTTCACTTTCATGCATTGGAGAAGGAAATGGCAACCCACTCCAGTGTTCTTGCCTGGAGAATCCCAGGGACGGGGAGCCTGGTGGGCTGCCGTCTATGGGGTCGCACAGAGTCGGATACGACTGAAGCGACTTAGCAGCAGCAGTAGCAGAAGTTTGAAATCAATGTGTTGATAAAGCCATACCACCTCTGAAACTTGTAGGGGAGAATTTCTTCCATGTTTCTTTTAGCTTCTGGTGTTTGCCAGTTATCCTTGGTGTTGCTTGGCTTGTAAGATGCATCACTCCAATCTCTGCCTGTGGTCACATGGCTGTCTTCTTTGTGTATCTTTGTCCTTTTCTTATAAGTGCATCAGTCATATTGGATTGGGCTTCCCTGGTGGCTCAGTGGTAAAGAAACTGCCTGCCAATGCAGGAGACGCAGGTTCGATTCCTGGTTCAGGAAGATCCCCTGGAGAAGGAGATGGCACCTCATTCCAGTATTCTTGCCTGGGAAATGCCATGGACAGAGGAGCCTGGCACGCTGCAGGCTACAGGCTATGGGGTCACAAAAGAGTTGGACACGACTTAGCAACTAAACAACAACAACACACCGGATTAGGGGCTCATCCTACTCCAGTCTGATCTCAATCTTAACTAATTATATTTGCAATGACTCTATTTCCAAATACAGTCACATTCTGAGGTGCAATGAGTTAGGACTTCAAATACCTTTTGGGAAGAACATATTTTAACCCATAATAAACCTATCCATTGAATCTTTTATTTTGGTCATTGTATTTTCATTTATAAAATATCCATTTGGTTCTTCCTTATATCTATTTTTTTGCTGAGATTTTCCACTTTTGTTTAAATCACTCTTTAAATTACTTGCTTAATTTCTCATCAAAGCAGTTTTATGAAGGCTGCTTCTAGGGTCCTCGTCAGATAATTCCAACATCTTAAGTCATCTCTGTGTTGGTGTCGATTGTCTTTTCTCATTTAAGTAGAGATTTTCCTGGTTATTGGTATGACAACTGATTTTCAATTATATCCTGGACATTTTGGTCATTATGAGACTCTGGATCTTATTTAAATCTTCTGTCTTAGCAGGTCTCCTCTGACACAGGGCCAGTGGAGGAAGGTGAAAGTGCCCACTTGCTGTAGCAGGTAGAAGTGAAGGGTCCTGTTTTCTGGCTCAGTCTCTGCTGACAGCCTAGGGGAAGAGGATCTCCTAGTGACTGCTGGATAGAGTGGGTGTTCAGGCTCCCCATTTGGCTTCCACTGACATCATGCTGGTTGACACAGGGAGGGGAATCTTGTAACTCCTTCTTAGGTGGCCTCCACAGACACTTCAGAGGGAGGTTTCACTGTCACCTAGCAGGAATGAAAGTCTTGGTTTTCTTTGACACCACCTTAGTGGTTGGTGGGGATGACTCATTATAGTTGGGTAGGGGGACAAGTCCAAGCAACCCACGTGGCCTCCAGTGACATCATGGGGAGGGCTGCACCTCAGTGCAGCTGGGCAAGAGTGGAAGTCTAAACTCTACTCTGCCTTTGCTGACAGGGGTGAATTGGGGTCAGTTTTTTTCTTTGGTGTTTGAAGTAGAGCTGCTGCTGCTGCTGCTGCTCAGTCACTTTAGTCATGTCTGACTCTGTGCGACTCCCATATACGGCAGCCCACAAGGCTCCCCCATCCCTGGGATTCTCCAGGCAAGAACACTGGAGTGGGTTGCCATTTCTTTCTCCAATGCATGAAAGTGAAAAGTGAAAGTGAAGTCACTCAGTTTAGCGATCACTTGGACTGCAGCCTACCAGGCTCCTCCATCCATGGGATTTTCCAGGCCATCCCAGTGGGGTGCCATTGCCTTCTCCGTGAAGTAGAGCAGTTTTTGTCTAATAAGAGTTTTCTGTCTTGCTGCCCATTTTTCTGGCCCTTGGCTGTATAAAAAGACTTTTTATTCTTTTTTGTCTGTGACCTTTGATGTCTCTGAATTGCCAGCTTCAGCAGTACCCAGTCTGTTATAGACAAGGTAAAAAGAAAACAAGGGAATTTATTGCTGTGCATTCTTTGGGGTGTGAGGTTCCTAACTGGTCTGTGCTCTTCTCTCCATCTTTTATGTGTAATATCCAGAGTTTTTTTAAACTGTACTTTTTAAAAGCTGTACTTGGTAGTACTCTTGGGCTACCCTGGTGGCTCAGCTGGTAAAGAATCCACCTGCATGCAGGAGACCTGGGTTCAATCCCTGGGTTGGGAAGATCCCCTGGAGGAGGGCATGGCAACCCACTCCAGTATTCTTGCCTGGAGAATCCCAATGGACAGAGGAGCCTCGAAGGCTACAGTCCATGGGGTCACAAAGAGTCAGACACAACTGAGCGACTAAGCACAGCACAGCACAGTAGAAAGAATAGGCAGGAGTGTGTCTAATTCATGTTGTCCCTGCCTCTCCTGATATTTGAAGCACCTATGATAACATAGAATATTTAAGATCCTACCATTACACCTTATAAAATGAGACCAATTATGAAAGAAGATAAGTACAGTTATTGTGGGAACAAAGCTGGTTGGTTCTTTCCAGATCATAGCCTTAAGTTCAATGTATTAGTTTTTACTTCTGTCTTCTCTAAGTAGAAATTTAGGTTGGAAAATTCACTGGAGACAGACATTATTCTTGCTAACATTTCATGTTCATATTTGATTATACATATTGTGATTAAAGTAATGAAAATGAAATCATTTGTTAACTTGGAAATTACTGAATTCTTATCAAGACCCTGATGAGAATGTTGAAAAGTAGCCACAGAGAAAATTGTGTTTGGAGACATCCTTCACACTTTCCATGAGTTAATTATAGTCACTAATTTTCATACGTACACAATGTGTACATCTCTTCAATATTAATGTGTTAGCCGCTCAGTCTTATGTGACCCCATGGACTATAACGCACCAGGCTCCTCTGTCCATGGAATTCTCCAGGCAAGAATACTGGAGTGGGTATCCATTCCCTTCTCCAGGGGATCTTCCTGAACCAGGGATCGAACCCATGTCTCCAGCATTGCAGGCAGATTCTTTACTGTCTGAGCCACAAGGGAAGCAAATAAATTTGCACAAGTTTACATGCTCAGTTCAGTTCAGTTCAGTTGCTCAGTCGTGTCCTACTTTTGTGACCCCATGGACTGCAGCACGCCAGGCTTCCCCATCCATCACCAACTCCTGGAGCTTATTCAAACTCATATCCATCGCATCAGTGATGCCATTCAACCATCTCATCTTCTGTCATCCCCTTTTCCTCCCACCTTCATTCTTTCCTAGCATCAGGATCTTTTCCAGTGAGTCGGTTTTTCCCATCAGGTGCCCAAAGTATTGGAGTTTCAACTTCAGCATCAGTCCTTCCAATGAATATTCAGGACTGATTTCCTTTAGGATGGACTGGTTGGATCTCCTTGCAGTCCAAAGGACTCAAGAATCTTCAACACCACAGTTCAAATGTAAACACCACAGTTTACATGCTATAAATGGGCAAAGCTGGGATTTGAACCCACTCAGTCTGGCTCCAGTCTTTGTGCTTAACTGTAACACTATACTGCTGTGCTAAGTAGATGAGATAAACATTTAAAAAATAGGTTGTAATGTGATCATGAACAGTGTTCCACCATGTGATAAGGTCACCAGTTGGCCATAGAACTGTGTCACAGGGTCATTTTAGCTGAATTCCTGTTGAGGTTGGGGGAGGGATTCTGCATGGTGGAATTGTATCTGATGTTCCAATAATGTAAGTTGATTTTACAGTTGTATTAGAAAATGGAAAATGTCATAAAAGTGCAAAGTATAAATCAGAACTACTAACATTTCAAACATTTCAAAGTTACAAGGTAAGGCAGTGATTATCTGAATTTTCATTTCCTGAATGATGTGAAGGATGAAACAGAAGCAGAGAAACACAATACTGCTGGGTTTACTGCATTGCATAAAAAATGTTCAGAAACTAATTATAAATATTTGCTGCCTTAAGCCATATGCTCATAGACTAACTTGTATTTTTCATTACTGATAAATATATTATTTAGAATCTAGAGTTACTGAAATGCCCTGTGTTTGACTATAAAATTTAATATGTAAAAGATAATGGGCTGTCTCTAAAATACATTTTAAAAAACATTCTTATTCAGAGAAAGGGCTTCATAGATATGGCCTTTTCTCACAATAAGCAAAGAGAAATTATTTCTTTACTTTTATAATAATATCACTGAAACCTCCAGGCAAAAGTAATAAGAACATACAGAAGGCAGAGAAATTAATCTGATTATTAAGATTTGCTTAAATGTTGTAAAACCAGTGTTGATTACAAATGATATATTAAATAGATATTATAGCTTCTAAACAAAGCAGGAGGAAATGAAAATCTGATGCTTTGAACTGTGATGGGCAATTGGGGAGGAGCTTTATGCTTTGCCACAGGTGTAATTTCAAAGAACTACATACTCAAAGAAGGACCAAAGCTCAGCATTCCTTTTTTATTCTCTATTTACTAACATAAAAAAGAGTCACTGTAAAATTGCCTCACTGAGACTTTGGGATCTGGAAATTTAAATTTTAGCATCAAAAGTGTTTTGTGTATGCACCACACTTCCCTTCTGAGTTTGAAAAATTGACAAAAGAAATGTGATCATTACATGACTACAACAGTCTGCTTGTTTGATGATAACCTGGGGTCAACACTATCAAATATCAGCCTGTACAGATTCCTTTACATACTTTTCAAATGCTCTTGTGACTGATGAGGATATTCAAGAAACTTTAAATGCTGAGATTACAATGAGAAAAAACCAAGTCTTCACTAGTCACAGTTCAATCCAAGAATGGGGCCTGTATTAGTTATCCCATTTTGTGTAACAAATTATCCCCAATATTAACTGCTTAAATGACAAATACTTATTATCTCACACAGTTTCAGAGGATTGGGAATCTGGGAGATGCCTAGAGGGTGTTTCTCGTTCAGAGTTGCTCAAATGGATACAGACAGGCTATCAGTCAGGGCCACAGTCATCTGAGAGCCCATATGGGGAGGGATCAATTCCCAAGCTTACTTTTGTGATTGTCTACAGGCTTCTGATCCCTGCTGGCTGTGGACTGGAGTCTTGGTTCTTTACCACATGGACCTCTCCACAGGTTGAATGTTTGACTATCCTCACAACATGACAGCTATCTTCTCCCAAGTGAGTAATCTGAAGGAATCCAAAGATGGAAGCCATAGTCATTTATAACATAATCTTAGAAGTGACACATCATTACTTCTGCTTTATTCTATGGGTCACCCAGACAAACCATGGTACAGTGTGGGAGGGGCAAACACAAGGTCGTGAATACCAGGAAGTAAGGAATTCTGGGGGCCATCTTGGAAGCTGGCTATCACAGGTTCAGAGCAGATTTGCAGCCTGGATTCACCTGGAATGTAGGTTAAAGTATACCTCCTCTATTTTTTTTCTTTTCTTTCTTTAAAAAAATTTTTTTAATTGAAGGATAATTGCTCTACAGAATTTTGTTATTTTCTGTCAAATGTCTACATGAATCAGCCATAGGTATCCATATATCCCCTCCCTTTTGAGCCTCCCTCCCATCTCCCACCCCATCCAACCCCTCTAGATTGATATAGAGCACCAGTTTGAGTTTCCTGACCCATACAGCAAATTCCCATTGGCTATCTATTCTACATATGGTAATGCAAGTTTCCATGTTAAAGTATACCTTCTCTAAAAGCCATTGTCTACTGTTGGGAAGAAACTACATCTCAGTCTAGTGACCAGGCAAACAGACCCTCAGGGGCAAATGGAAAGTTACTGACATCTCTCTGCTAAAGTTACATAACCTCTCTGCAACCTGAGTCCACTAAATATACTAAGAAGTAACAGTTCAACATAGTCACTTTTTATAAGGAGCTAAGTTGAATGGTTCTATGAAGACCTACAAGACCTTTTAGAACTAACATCCAAAAAATATGTCCTTTTCATTATAGGGGACTTGAATGCAAAAGTAGGAAGTCAAGAAACACCTGGAGTAACAGGCAAATTTGGCCTTGGAGTACAGAATGGAGCAGGGCAAACGCTAATAGAGTTTTGCCAAGAGAATGTACTGGTCATAGCAAACACCCTCTTCCAACAACACAAGAGAAGACCCTACACATGGACATCACCAGATGGTCAATACCAAAATCAGACTGATTATATTCTTTGCAGCCAAAGATGGAGATGCTCTATACAGTCAGCAAAAACAAGACCGGGAACAAGACTGTGGCTCAGAGCATGAACTCCTTATTGCCAAAATCAGACTTAAATTGAAGAAAGTAGAGAAAATCACTAGACCATTCAGGTATCAGTTCAGTTCACTTCAGTCACTCAGTTGTGTCTGACTCTTTGCGACCCCATGAACCGCGGCCCGCCAGGTCTCCCTGTCCATTACCAACTTCAAATTGCTTACGATTATACAGTGGAAGTGACAAATATATTTAAGAGACTATATCTGATAGAGGGACTGATGAACTATGGACGGAGGTTCATGACATTGTACAGGAGACAGGGATCAAGACCATCCCCAAGAAAAAGAAATGCAAAGGCAAAATGGTTGTATGACGAGGCCTTACAAATATCTGTGAAAAGAAGAGAAGCAAAAAGCAAAGGAGAAAAGGAAAGATATACCCATTTGAATGCAGAGTTCCAAAGAATAGCAAGGAGAGATAAGAAAGCCTTCCTCAGTGATCAGTGCAAAGAAATAGAGGAAAACAATAGAATGGGAACGACTAGAGATCTCTTAAAGAAAATTAGAGATACCAAGGGAACATTTCATGCAAAGATGGGCTTGATAAAGGACAGAAATGGTATGGACCTAACAGAAGCAAAAGATACTAAGAAGAGGTGGCAAGAATACACAGAAGAACTGTACAAAAAAGATCTTCACGACCCAGATAATCACGATGGTGTGCTCACTCACCTAGAGCCAGACATCCTGGAATGTGAAGTCAAGTGGGCCTTAGGAAGCATCACTATGAACAAAGCTAGTGGAGGTGATGGAATTCCAGTGGAGCTCTTTCAAATCCTGAAAGATGATGCTGTGAAAGTGCTCCACTCAATATGCCAGCAAATTTGGAAAACTCAGCAGTGACCACAGGACTGGAAAAGGTCAGTTTTCATTCCAATCCCAAAGAAAGGCGATGCCAAAGAATGCTCAAACTACTGCACAATTGAACTCATCTCACACACTAGTAAAGTAATGCTCAAAATTCTCCAAGCCAGGCTTCAGCAGTATGTGAACCGTGAACTTCCTGATGTTCAAGCTGGTTTTAGAAAAGGCAGAGGAACCAGAGATCAAATTGCCAATATCCGCTGGATCATGGAAAAAGCAAGAGAGTTCCAGAAAAACATCTATTTCTGCTTTATTGACTATGCCAAAGCCTTTGACTGTGTGGATCACAATAAACTGGAAAATTCTTCAAGAGATGGGAATACCAGACCAGCTAACCTGCCTCTTGAGAAACCTATATGCAGGTCAGGAAGCAACAGTTAGAACTGAACATGGAACAACAGACTGGTTCCAAATAGGAAAAGGAGTACATCAAGGCTGTATATTGTCACCCTGCTTATTTAACTTATATGCAGAGTACATCATGAGAAACACTGGGCTGGAAGAAACACAAGCTGGAATCAAGATTGCCAGGAGAAACATCAATAACCTCAGATATGCAGATGACACCACCCTTATGGCAGAAAGTGAAGAGGAACTAAAAAGCCTCTTGATGAAAGTGAAAGAGGAGAGTGAAAAAGTTGGCTTAAAGCTCAACATTCAGAAAACTAAGATTATGGCATCCATTCCCATCGCTTCATGGCAAATAGATGGGGAAACATTGGAAACAGTGACAGACTTTGTTTTTTGGGGCTCCAAAATTACTGTAGATGGTTACTGTAGCCATGAAATGAAAAGACACTCCTTGGAAGGAAAGTTATCACCAACCTAGACAGCATAATAAAAAACAGAGACATTACTTTGTCAACAAAGGTCCATCTAGTTAAGGCTATGGTTTTTCCAGTAATCATGTATGGATGTGAGAGTTGGATTATAAAGAAAGCTCAGCACCAAAGAATTGATGGTTTCGAACTGTGGTGTTGGAGAGGACTCTTGAGAGTCCCTTGGGCTGTAAGGAGATCCAACCAGTCTGTTCTAAAGGAGATTAGTCCTGAGTGTTCATTGGAAGGACTGATGCTGAAGCTGAAACTCCAGTACTTTGGCCACCTGATGTGAAGAACTGACCACTTGGAAAAGACCCTGATGCTGGGAAATATTGAAGGCAGGAGGAGAAAGGGATGACAGAGGATGAGATGGTTGGATGGCATCACTGACTCAATGGACATGAATTTGGGTAAACTCTGGGAGTTGGTGATGCACAGGGAGGCCTGGCGTGCTGTGGTCCATGGGGTTTTAAAGAGTCGGACACGACTGAATAAACTGAACTGATGAGTACCAAGGTTCACATTTAATTTCAAAAGTACATATGTTCATCTGAGAAGGATAGAACAAATAACGAAGCCTCTTGCATGGTAGGCAGATTCTTTACCTGCTGAATCATCAGGGAAGCCCGAATATAAAACAGTATGCTATCACAGAAAGTTAAGTGATTACCAATTCTACGCATTTAGGAATCAAGTTTTAAAATTTGACTATGAAAAAGATGATAAACGAGACCTTGCAGCTTATTTCCCAGGTTGGATAATTTAATTGGATATTTTGATATCAGCAGGAATCAATAACTGTTTCTAGCTTTTCTGTTTTAGGTATAAGATGTCACTTTGAATAATTTTGGTGGTAAATTGCCAGGTAGAGACACAATCATTAAAAATTATTACATAAAATTCTTGACTTTTTGAAAAAGAAATTTCAGATAGTTTTCAATATAGGAAAATCTTCTAAAGAGCTTCATATAAATCAGCTTCTTGAAACTCATCAACCATAAGGTACCTGACCCAGGCAAAGCAAATACAGAATGGTTGGGCATAAGTAGCTCTACTGAATTTACATGCTGCTGCTGCTGCTAAGTCACTTCAGTCATGTCCGGCTCTGTGTGACCCCATAGACGGCAGCCCACCAGGCTCCCCCGTCCCTGGGATTCTCCAGGCAAGAACACTGGAGTGGGTTGCCATTTCCTTCTCCAGAATTTACATGCACAAATACTCAATTTTAAACCTGATAGGATTTTTAATCATTAACTAATTTAAGTCTTCTGGTTAGGTCAGAACTTATCTGATAGGACAGAAAGGCTTCTTTGAAAGGCAGAGTACTGGCAATAAGATGACTTCTTGTGTTATCTAACCCTCCAGGTTATCTGTGCTTACATCTGCCCTCAGCCCCAGGCAAGCTGTGCCCCTGGATGCTTTACCCTTCAAGGGAAGGAGGGAATTGTTATAGGTCAAGAGACTGTGATTTCTGCTTGAGGAGGAAAGGAGCTGGGTGGTATTGGGATGCTGACTTTATTTTAGCAGTGGTTCTCCACCTTGGCTGCATAAGATAGAATCAGATTCTCTGGGGGAGAGACCCAGGTGCCAAACCTTTAATAATCTGCAGGTGATTTCAGTGTGCAGACAAAGTTGAGAATCTTAGTTTTGGGACACCAAGTCTTATTTAAGTGCCCATCAGAATCACCTGGAGAGAACGTTAAACTTACAGAAGGCTAGATCCTCACCTCTGGAGTTTCAGACTCAGGAAATCTGGCTGTGCTGTGCTGTGCTTAGTCGCTCGGTTGTGTCCAACTCTTTGTAACCCCATGGACTATAGCCCACCAGCCTCCTCTGTCCATGGGGATTCTCCAGGCAAGAATACAGGAGTGAGTTGCCACGCCCTTCTCCAGGGGATCTTCCCAACCCAGGGATTGAACCCAGGTCTCCCGCATCGCAGGCGGATTCTTTACTGTCTGAGTCACCAGGGAAGCCCAAGAATACTGGAGGGGTAGCCTAACTCTTCTCCAGGGTATCTTCCCGACCCAGGGATCGAACCGGGTTCTCCTGCATTGCAAGTAGATTCTTTACCAGCTGAACTACCAGGGAAGCCCAGTAAAGTCTAGGGTGGGACCCAATAATTTGCATTTTAACAGCTTCCCAGATGAAGCGGTTGCTGCTGTCCCACACTTTGAGAACCCATCTTAGAAGAGTTAGATTCTTGTTACATACTGGAGTTCAGCTGTGAGTAGGGCCTAAGGAGAGGAATGAAAATTAGTAGAAGACAGACACCTCTAATTCCTCTCTTTTCAAAGGTAAAGTGAACTGGGATCTACCACTGCATTGCTCATTCCCTATTTTGGTAGCCTTTATTTTACAACTTGAGAAAATAAAGGCTCTTTAAGGGTCATGTGAACAGCCCAAAGCTGATTACACCGGTGGTTTCTTTGCTCCAGCAGACCAACCTCTCCACTACCTCAGCACAGAATCTCCAGTTAACCCTGATCGGTTTCTTAACCTTCTCTCCTCCCCTGCCCCGCCCGCAGCGTCTTGACGTAGTTGCACGGACAACGTGCACCCACATTCAAAGCCCACAGGGGGCCGTCCTCGGTGATGCGCCGCAGGTGCTGCGCAGGCGCAAGCAGCAAGGCGCTGGAGCCGGTGTCATGGATTGCGTCAACTGGGTGGTAAGTGAGGATCATCAGCATGGCCTCTTGGGGAGTGTGACCCTGCGGTCATGGAAGTGGAGCTCCGCACACCACTTTTTTTCCTCCTGGCTCTTCACAGACATTCAGAGGCCCTCTGTCGTAGGGGCTTCGGCTGTTCTTCGCCTCCGTGTTGGAGGACACGGATTAGAGCCAGTAGCTCACCTGGAAGTTGGATCTGGCTCTCATCACAAGAGCAGATGTCCCTCCTCTTCTCCTTCTCGCTTCTCATCCAAACTGAGGTCCTCTAGAATACGGATGTGGGATGGTGGTTAGAGGTGGAATGCACCTTAGCCCTTCCAGTTTCCTATGTGTTTAGAATTACTAAATTCAGTTGTACTTTTAATTGTAGCCCTTAATTTTAGTATGGCCGCTGTTGATTCTAAGCTGTATTATTTACCTGATACAACAGGTAATGTGATACTTTGTTACCCCAACGCATATTTTTAGAGGTCTCCCTCATCCTTCCATTTTCCCATCCGTAAGTATCTTAATGTGTAAGTGTAGAATTGAAATTGATAAACGGAGACGTTGCTCTCCTACCGCTAAGGAGTACCTAAACCTCACATGAGAATTGATAGGTTAAATGGCCTTGTGAGACTTTCTATCAATCTTAAAAACCTGAATTAAAGATAAAGGCAAGGAGTCATGTTGATTTTCAGTTCATTTCAAGTCAAAAGTTCACATTTGGTTAAAGGCAATGTAGTTTGTCCAGATCTGTGGTATTTTATGGGTTCCACCTATACATATACAGCATAAAAGGGTTCATGTCTTGAGAAAAGTTATTATCATAATGTGTATCCATTGTCTGATTTTAGTGTGTTTTAAGATATGTAAAATAATTATACTTGAATTTACCATGTATACCATTTGATTATAATGAAGATAAACATAAAGTCTAACTGTAGTCCTAGAAGAGAAAGTACGTTCAGTTCCTACTTTGCTTTTGAAATTTTGTGTCGTAATGGGTCATTTTTGATGGCTGCTGTTACATTCTGAGGGTAGATCTTAAAAGATGTTTTTATCCCTATCAGTTTTTCCCCCTCGCTTTAAATGTGATCACACTAGCTGAGACCAACACCGAAGCCTCAATTTAGCACTCCTTTATCAGGGTAAACTGTTTTAGAAGAAGTGACTAATCTAGAGCACCTAATCTTACTGTTTATATTTGTGAATAACATATTACTTAAAATATTGTTGATTGGCTTATTTATAGGCTTACCCTTCGTCCTCAGAAGGATAAGTGTAAAGCCTAACTACTCTTGGCATGAATGTATTTATTTACTGAGTGGTATGAAAAAGCAGTCCTTGAATAACAGAATTTTCAATTTGGCCTGTTAATTGCTGAAATAAGAGCAATTCAACTACATTCCTATTTTGTCATTTCCTATCAGTCCACTAGGTCAGGTCAGTATTGTTAGAATACTTAGCGTGGCTCTTTTTTTTTTTTTTTGCATTTATTAATTTTTAAATTTTATTTATTTTTAAATTTTATTTTATTTTTTGGCCATGCTGTATGACTTGCAATGAATCTTCATTCCTTGACTAGAGATTAAACTCATGCCCCCAGTAGTGAAAGCATTGAGTCTTAACCACTGGACTGCCAGGATTATGGTGGAAGTGAAGCGCAGTTTACATAGATTTGAAGGACTGAGTTTATTTCACAAGGGCTATTTTTCTATTGATATTGACCAATTTTTAATCTGATAAAAATCTGCTTTTAGAATGTTACTTACTCTCTGCAGACTATGGAAGGATAAGGTTCATTTAGTTTCTTAGTTTCTGTCCCTCTTAGATTTTTTTGTTGCAGTTTACTTGACCATGGTTCAGGATATCTTTTGGATTATGTGTGTTTTGGAAGTGGGAAGCACTTTGGTGACTATTGTAAATGCCTGCCCCAAATTTATGAGTTGGAATTTATTTACATTTGTGGAAATAATAAACTCTAAAAACTCTCTTTTGATCTGTTTGAGAAAAGAGTAAACTGAAAAACAAAAGGTTCATTTCCACCTGCCTTAAATTCATTTCCTTTTAAAAAGGACTGGGGAGGTTAAATACTGACACAGAAGTCAGGGAACATAAAAACAAGCATACATCTTGATGAGATTTGTACCTTGTATTTTCTTGTAGTATTGTGATTCAGGGCTTCCCTGATGGCTCAGCAGGTAAAGAACCTCCTGCAATGCAGAAGACCCAGGAGATGCCAGTTTAATCCCTGGGCTGGGAGGATCCCTGGAGGAGGAAAGTGGCAGCCCACTCCAGTATTCCTGTCTGAAATGTCCCTTGTACAGAGGAACCTGGCAGACTATAGTCCCTGCGGTCACAGAGAGTCAGACCTGAGTGAGCAGCCTACACACTCATTGTGATTCAGCCTTATAGATAGACTGAGACTATGGATCTGAAATTAACACAATTTATGAAAAGCTAAGACTATACTGGGAATAGGATGCATTTAGTGAAAATCCTTGTGGTGGCTTTTCTTTAAGTGTAAGATTAGAAAGTGTACATTTCATGTTTTTTAAGGCTGGGCATGCTCAAACTTGAATGTAAAACTTTTAACAATTGCTTTTATGTAGGCTAAACTTTACAGATCTGTAATTGAAGATGTGATTGAAGGAGTGAGGGATCTCTTTGCTGAAGAAGGTGTGGAAGAACAAGTCTTAAAAGACTTGAAGCAGGTTTGTAGACAGTAAAAGTTTCTGTCTTTTGTTTTTTCAGCTTAAAAAATGGTTAAACTATAATTCAGAGCTCTTAATTAGCATTTAACACTTACCCACTTATTGAGATTTCAGTTGACAATTTAAAAGTTAAAAGAATAGCAGTAAATATCCTAATTTTTTTTAAAGCAAACATTTTGTTTCTCTCTGCAGCTCTGGGAAACAAAGGTTTTGCAATCTAAAGCCACAGAAGACTTCTTCAGAAATAGTGTTCATTCACCTCTGTTCACTCTTCAGTTGCCACACAGCTTGCACCAAACATTGCAATCATCAGCAGGTTGGATACAGTTAGTAAATTAGTAGTATTTGTCTTTGTAACAAATTCTCTTTTGGTGGTGGTTTTGAATTAGGGTAATATTCTTAAGGTAAGAGGGCTTGGACTTCAAAAATCATTGTTAAATAAATGAATGCAGGATAAGTCATAACTGCCATGTAATTATTGATAAGAAAATTAGGTTGTTTAAACTATTTTTCTTTTTTTTAATTCTGTAGTCCCAAAAGGTGACAAAGCCATACTTCAGAAGAACAGTTATATAGTTCATGGGCTATTGGGAGTGCCCTCTGGTTATTTCAGAAAATTTAATTGGCTGTAGTCAAGGAGTAATCCAGCCATCGTTGGTAAAGAAGCAGAGGGAAAGACGGGTACTTGCAAGCTTATGCACTCTTTTTTCTTGCTGTCTGTATGTATTATAAATCTGCCATTGAATTGGAAGCAAAATGGAGCTTTTGTGAAGATGGCTAGAAATGGACCTTACATGTATTGTCACTAATCTTGATCCTAGTGAATCTAGATCTCTGCTTTTAAGGGAAATATTTGTCCATAATATGTCTATTAGTTTACACTGGAAAAGATTAGCTGTTAGCAATACTATTATGTCTTTCTAGCCTTTATTTCTTTTTTCTCCCCTGATTCTTACGATCATTATGCTGTCCTGATATATGTATGTGTATACATTTTCTTGTTGATACACAGATACACAGAGAAGCAGGCAGTTAGAGACACTGACAGATGCAGAGGCACACACCAGCAGACACGCCTAGATACAGACATGCCCAGACAGACACACACACACAAAGTAGGTTTTATTTGATTTAGCTGGAATTTGATAGATTAATGTCTGTAAGGGTGGATTAAATTGTCAGTACAAACTGGTGTGGGCCAAGGCAAAGGGACAATAGTAAGTAGGCTTGTACCTTCTCTATAACAAGATGAGAGAATTCAAGTGTGGTAGCAATTATAACTTATAAAAATGAAACCAGCAAAGAGTGTTGAGTTACCAAACAGCTTTTATCTGACTCTGTGCTTAAAATGTAGAATATTGCGCTGTAAGAGTTAGCCATAGCAGTTTTAATTACTTAGTTGACACACTGAAACATTTTCCATCAAATTTTTTTTTTTGGCTATGCTTTCATTTTTAATTTTACTGTTTTATTAGGGCATTCCTTTTATTTCTGCCTTTAAATAACATTCTTTTACTCTTTTTTCATCATTAAAGAACTTTAAAGATTTTTTTCCTTAGGAGTGGCTTGGAGTGTGGTCAATGTGGAGGAGTAATATACTTGACTGAATTTTATCAAAAGTGTAGTTCTTGAAAAAAGAATAGCCAGAACACTTCCACTTTCTGTCATTCAAAATTGCAATACTAGATTTTGCCGCAAGATGGTAATATTACCAATGATTTAAATCACAAAATAGTCTTGCAACTAATGTATCTAGCTGACTTTCACTCAACACTTCATTCTAATTTCTTTCTTAGAGGTTAGAATAATAGACATAATTACATTTAAACAAGATAGTTTTTCTTATTCTCTCCTGCTTCATTCATAATGAAGTGAAGAGGAAGCACGTGTGTCCTGTAAAACTGCACTATAGGCCTTACTGCCTTCCATCTTCATTTCTAGGTACTCTAGTGCCTAGTAAATAACCTCATAAAATTGGAAGTGCTTTTTATGTCTTCTCATTGTATGCTTTTAAAAGCCTGATTAAGATAACCTAAATTTCTACAACCTTTTCATCTCTTGATAACAAGTTCTAATTAAATCTACAATGGAATAAGTCATTTGCCTTTGTCTATTCCACAAATTTTATTATGTTTTCTTTGACTGTATTATCCATTTGTTTAATAATTTGCTGTATCTTCAATTGTCAGCTTTTTTTTTCTTTTTTTTAGGGGGGGTAACTCAGGAATGCTTTACACTTTGAAATCGAGAACCTCAAAGTACTTTCCTTTTGGGTTATAGATATCTGGCATATTAGAAGTTAAAGCTGAGACTTTTTAAAATGTTGATATATTAATTTAAAAAGTGATTGCATGTTAATATATATTTGTTTAAAATAACTTTTCTAGAACAAAAAGTATTTAGTGGGAAGATAGGTATTGTTTCACTTTTCTGCAATTCTAGTTAATGTCTGGCTTAATTCAAGACAGCTGGATTCTCATATCTATTTCTAAATTTAGTCTGTTTTGATATGTAGTTTTAGCAAAACTACATATAAGACGAAAATCTAATATTCCACGATTCAGTTCAGTTCAGTTCAGTCGCTCAGTCGTGTCCAACTCTTTGCGACCCCATGAATCGCAGCACACCAGGCCTCCCTGTCCATCACCAACTCCCGGAGTTCACTCAGACTCACGTCCATCGAGTCAGTGATGCCATCCAGCCATCTCATCCTCTGTCGTCCCCTTCTCCTCCTGCCCCCAATCCCTCCCAGCATCAGAGTCTTTTCCAATGAGTCAACTCTTCGCATGAGGTGGCCAAAGTACTGGAGTTTCAGCTTTAGCATCATTTCTTCCAAAGAAATCCCAGGGCTGATCTCCTTCAGAATGGACTGGTTGGATCTCCTTGCAGTCCAAGGCACTCTCAAGAGTCTTCTCTAACACCACAGTTCAAAAGCATCAATTCTTTGGTGCTCAGCTTTCTTCACAGTCCAACTCTCACATCCATACATGACCACAGGAAAACCCATAGCCTTGACTAGACGGACCTTTGTTGGCAAAGTAATGTCTCTGCTTTTCAAAATGCTATCTAGGTTGGTCATAACTTTCCTTCCAAGGAGTAAGCGTCTTTTAATTTCATGGCTGCAGTCACCATCTGCAGTGATTTTGGAGCCCAAAAAATAGTCTGACACTGTTTCCATGAAGTAATGGGACCGGATGCCATGATCTTCGTTTCTGAAGGTTGAGCTTTAAGCCAGCTTTTTCACTCTCCACTTTCACCTTCATCAAGAGGCTTTTGAGTTCCTCTTCACTTTCTGCCATAAGGGTGGTGTCATCTGCATATCTGAGGTTATTGATATTTCTCCTGGCAATCTTGATTCCAGCTTGTGTTTCTTCCAGTCCAGCGTTTCTCATGATGTACTCTGCATATAAGTTAAATAAGCACGGTGACAATATACAGACTTGACGTACTCCTTTTCCTCTTTGGAACCAGTCTGTTGTTCCATGTCCAGTTCTAACTGTTGCTTCCTGACCTGCATACAGTTTTCTCAAGAGGCAGATCAGGTGGTCTGGTATTCCCATCTCTTTCAGAATTTTCCACAGTTTACTGTGATCCACACAGTCAAAGGCTTTGGCATAGTCAATAAAGCAGAAATAGATGTTTTTCTGGAACTCTCTTGCTTTTTCCATGATCCAGCGGATGTTGACAATTTGATCTCTGGTTCCTCTGCCTTTTCTAAAACCAGCTTGAACATCAGGAAGTTCACGGTTCACATATTGCTGAAGCCTGGCTTGAAGAATTTTGAGCATTACTTTACTAGCGTGTGAGATGAGTGCAGTTGTGTGGTAGTTTGAGCATTCTTTGGCATTGCCTTTCTTTGGAATTGGAATGAAAACTGACCTTTTCCAGTCCTGTGGTCACTGCTGAGTTTTCCAAATTTGCTGGCATATTGAGTGGAGCACTTTCACAGCATCATCTTTCAGGATTTGAAAGCGCTCCACTGGAATTCCATCACCTCCACTAGCTTTGTTCGTAGTGATGCTTTCTAAGGCCCACTTGACTTCACATTCCAGGATGTCTGGCTCTAGGTGAGTGATCACACCATCGTGATTATCTGGGTCGTGAAGATCTTTTTTGTACAGTTCTTCTGTGTATTCTTGCCATCTCTTAATATCTTTTGCTTCTGTTAGGTCCATACCATTTCTGTCCTTTATCGAGCCCATCTTTGCATGAAATATCCCCTTGGTGTCTCTAATTTTCTTGAAGAGATCTCTAGTCTTTCCCATTCTGTTGTTTTCCTCTATTTCTTTGCATTGATCGCTGAGGAAGGCTTTCTTATCTCTCCTTGCTATTCTTTGGAACTCTGCATTCAGATGCTTATATCTTTCCTTTTCTCCTGTGCTTTTCGCTTCTCTTCTCTTCACAGCTATTTGTAAGGCCTCCCCAGACAGCCATTTTGCTTTTTTGCATTTCTTTTCCATGGGGATGGTCTTGATCCCTGTCTCCTGTACAATGTCCCGAACCTCATTCCACAGTTCATCAGGCACTCTATCTATCAGATCTAGGCCCTTAAATCTATTTCTCACTTCCACTGTATAATCATAAGGGATTTGATTTAGGTCATACCTGAATGGTCTAGTGGTTTTCCCTACTTTCTTCAATTTAAGTCTGAATTCCACGGTTAGATAATTGAAAAAGCAGGAGTATTTTAATAGCTTTTTCAGGTAATTTGGTACTAAGGTAAAACTCAACAAGTGGTAGCTTTTGAGAGATTAGGTGCAAAGTAGAATCAATATCAGTGGACTTTTTGAAACCATATCAGTGGACTTTTTGTTAAAGTTCCCTGGTGTATCTTGCACTTTGAATGACTCTTTAACCTATGTGTAATTTTGTAACATATGTTGATGACTTGGAAAATGTTGGTTCACTGAGTTAAATATTTGACACATTGTTCATGATACAGGATAAAAAGTCATTATCATCCCCCCACATCTCATCAGAAAAGTGTTCTAAGTATCAGAAAGCAATGAAGCTCACTGTTGTGGATATAGTTTCCAAAATTCTAATTTTTGCTTGAAAACTTGAATTTTATCATTCCTAAACAAACATTGTCAGTTTGCTTTTCTTTGAAGTGATGGGCACACTTAGTTCATTTTCAGAAAACTGCCATATACCCAGCTTTGAAGAAGCATGGTTACTGTCAGTTTTTCTTTCAAGTGAAAGTAGTATTTCTTGAAAAAAAGAAATTAGCTATGTCAGCTCCCAACTTAAACAATAGCACCATTGCATCTCATTGTACTTCCTTGTACTTCTGTATGCTACAGAAATGCTTTATATGTTCTTCCAGTTTCCTCATACAGAATATTAAAAGGAAGTATACTTGAGGGTTGAAATTTAGTAAAAATAATTATTTATAGTTACATTAAGGAACTTCTTGGAGAAGGAAATGGCACACCACTCCAGTACTCTTGCCTGGAAAATCCCATGGACAGAGGAGCCTGGTAGGCTGCAGTCCATGGGGTTGCTAGAAGTCGGACACGACTGAGCGACTTCACTTTCACTTTTCACTTTCATGCATTGGAGAAGGAAATGGCAACCCACTCCAGTGCTCTTGCCTGGAGAATCCCAGGGACGGGGGAGCCTGGTGGGCTGCCGTCTCTGGGGTCACACAGAGTCGGACACGACTGAAGTGACTTAGCAGCAAGGAACTTCTTAAGTGAAACAGTTTTGTTGTTGTTGGTTTTATTTATTTTTTAGTTGTGAGTGAACAGCCATGGAGAGTAAATACAGTGAGCACTAGTAGGGTTTGGTGCTTCCAGGCTTACTTCATGTGACGGTGCCTTCAGTTTTAATCACTGTGGCTTTGTGCCACAGTGCAGATGTCAACAATACCCTGCCCCAAATGCTCAGGCTTGTGAATGTGTATGAATGGTGAATTTAACTTGTGAATTTAGTATCAAAATTCAGTAGGAACTGCATGAAACTTTACTATAAAATTTTGTTCGTTCAGTTCTTTTGATGACTATAAAGAAACTCTTAAAACTCTCTTATAGCTTTGTTTGATTTACATGAGTAGAGAGAATTATCCTCTGGGATTTATTTCAGAGTATTTAAAAGGGGAGAATTGTTGCTATTTTTCCTCAAGAAATTCTTTTAATTGCTGCAGACAGTATGTTAACAGATTTTTGTTTCCTCTCAGGCTGTGACTTAAGCTGTACCAGCCTAAGCTTTGCTCACTTCAGCTAATTAAGACTAATACCATTGTGTTCCTGCCACTCCAGTTCTTTCTAATTGAGCCTTTCTAAAAGAATGCCTGCTAATAAGCAAAGCCATAGATGGCAGAGGATAAAAATAATTTTGTACCTCATTAACTATCAGTCTCTGTAGCTTCACTTCTGTTGTCTTAATGTGACAAGAATGGTTAGTTAAAAAAATTTGCTCTTCCGAGCTGTTTGTTGTGTGTGATGGAGCCACTCTATGTCAGAAATGGATCTTTGGGGAAGTGAAAGTGAAGTTGCTCAGTCGTGTCCGACTCTTTGCGACCCCATGGGCTGTAGCCTACCAGGCTCCTCTGTCCATGGGATTTTCCAGGCAAGAGTACTGGAGTGGGTTGCCATTTCCAAGTCTTCTTTAATACAATATGTGAAAAAAAAATGCCTGCTTAAACATGCAAAAATGTTTTCTATTTCATTAAAGAAAAGAGATGGTCTTCTAACAGTCAGGTTCAAGGAGATACAATGAACCTTGAGATAAGGTTTAAGGTTATATTGGTCAACTAAGATCCTTCTAGTAACTGTTTCTTAGACTGATGTTTAAATAAATTTTATTGAAGCATAGTAGATTGAAAATGTGTTAGTTTCTGCTGTACAACAAAGTGAATCAGTTATAAATATACATATATCCACTGTTTTATAGATGCTTTTCCCATATAGCAGAGAAGGCAATGGCACCCCACTCCAGTACTCTTGCCTGGAAAATCCCATGGACAGAGGAACCTGGTAGGCTGCAGTCCATGGGGTTGCTAAGAGTCGGACACAGTCGACTGAGTGACTTCACTTTCACTTTTCACTTTTCCCATATAGGTCATTACAGGGTTTTGAGAAGTTTCCTGTGCTATACAATAGCTCCTTAATAATTACCTATTTTATATGTGGTAATATGTATATGTTATTCCCACTCTCCCAATTTATCCCTCCCCCACCTTCTCCCACCCTAGTAACTGTAAGTTTGTTTTCCCATCTGTGACTGTATTTTGTAAATAAGTTCATTTGTACCATTTTTTTGGATTCCACATATAAATGATATTATATATTTGTTTTTCTCTGTCTGACTTCACTCAGTATGACAATCTCTAGGTTTCCATGTTGCTGCAGATGACATTATTTTGTTCTTTTTTAGACTTATTTTTAAACAATTGCATTTAAAACCATTTGGCCAACCTTCTAGATGTACAATAACCAAAGGGACAGTTAGCATAGGAAATTGGTGCAAATAAAGATAAATGAGATGACAGGTTTAATGCAGGTTGAGTTGGTGTTCTTCTAAGAATTTATTGTCATATTTTTCTTCGCAGTTTACCTGAAGTACTGCAGAGACTTCAGGAGACATGTTCTTTTAGATTTACTCTTAAAACTGTGTATCTGTGTTTGCTTAATTACTTGACTAAAGTACTATAAATAAATTTTCATGAAATAAATGAATTGAAATTTCTTTTGAACCTATTAAAACTTAGAATGGTTTATGGTAGTTTACATTTTTGGTTTTTTTTGCTCAAAGTATAGTTGCTTGGAAAAATGCCATAAAATTACTTTTTTCTGTTATGAAAAGTTGTGATGGAGGTACATTGACTTCCTAAAGACAACCTAGCTGTTTTCTTATGGACTTCTATAGTACAATATACTTGATTGCAGTGGGATTTTCTTTTGGTACTTAAAGACTTAGTTGTAAAGTCTTTATCTGAAATTGTTGGGAAAAGATATGATTAACTATTTTTACCTCACTTGGAATCAGAAAGTATAGAATTTATCATGGTTGAAATGTTAGTGATGGAAAGCATTAAAAAAAATAAGGTATATTTAGAGCAATTTTATTAAATTGGTAAAATCTAATGACTACGTAATATTTATTTTGTTTTCTATACAGCATCGTTTGTTATTCCTGCTGGTAGAACTCGTCCCAGTTTTACCGCAGCAGAACTGGTATGTAGCTTATTTAAGATATATTTTTAAAAGAGATGCCCCAGTTTTAGTGAATGGTGGCTGAAGGCTGGGCAGAGATGTAATTTGTAAAACTTTAGTTGAGTGAGGAAAGATGTCGTAAGGGATGGGAAGACAAAAATAGCTTCTATAATATAGGTGTTGGAAAAAGTCAGGAGTTTCAGATGTAATATTTTCTCACCAACTTTTCCTATCTTCCAGAGCAGTTGTTAGCATCTGCCAAGACTGTACCTACAAGATTAGGAAATTTCTAAAGTTACATTGTATGGAGTTTTAATACACTGTATAATGTTACATACTTAGTGGTTCCTAAGTAGATGATTTTGATCTGCTGCATTTTCTGACTTTTTCCCCCCTAGCGTTGAGGCACATCATAGTTCTTCCTTTTATTTAAGTGGAATATTTTGGTTATTTTTTACCTTTGTATAATAGAGGTCGGTTTTCCCCCTAGGATTTGGGGACAGAAGATAAAATTTAAAACTTACATATAGAAAACTGAGTAGTTTTCAGGTGGGGAAAAATAGAACTCTTTCTCTCTTTTTTTTAAGATGGCTTAGTGGTAAGAAATCCACCTGTGAATGCAGGAAGTGCAGATTCCATCCCTGGATCAGGGACATCCCCTGGGGAAGGAAGTGGCAACCATTCTAGTATTCTTGACTGGAGAATCCCATAGACAGTGGAGCCTAGTGGGCTACAGTCCATGGGGTCGCAGAATTGGACACGACTTAGCAACTAAACAACGACAAAAGATGATATATGATCCACTAACTGTTCTTCATTTTCTTTCAGCCCATGAGTTACCTTTCTGGGGTACAAGATTTTTGTTGTTGCTGTTGTTTAGTCGCTAAGTTGTGTCTGACTCTTTTGCGACTCCTTGGACTGTAGCTCTCCAGGCTCCTCTGTCCTTGGGATTCTCCAGGCAAGAATACTGGAGTGGGTTGCCATTTCCTTCTCCAGGGGATCTACCCAACCTAGGTATAGAACCTGTGTCTCCTGCATTGGCAGGCAGGTGCTTTACAGCTGACTCACTTAGTGGACCATTTATTTCTGTTTCTTCATTAAAAACAAAAATCATAGTCCTTACCACAATTTTTAGAAAGGATGGTGCTGCTTTTGATAGGATACCAGTGAAGAAATATTTATATCTTTGGAATTCTTGGAAATAAGTTCTCATTAATGATGGGCTTCCCTGGTGGCTCAAATGGTAAAGAATCTGCCTACAGTGCAGGAGACCCAGGTTTGTTCCTTGTGTTGGGAATATCCTCCAGAGAAAGGAATGGCTACTGACTCCAGTACTTGCCTGAAGAATTCAATGGACAGAGGAGATTGGTGGGCTACAGGCCATGGGGTCACAAAGAGTTGGACTTGACTGGAGCAACTAACGCACACATGAAGAGTAAAATCAGATTTAGAAAGTAAAAAGTGATAGGGCCCTACAGGATTGTATCCCAAAGGTAGCTGTTTTAACTGTATGATATATATCCATTTAGACTTCTTCATTAAAGAAAGTTGTATTAATTTTCACAGTAAAAGTAGGATCATTCTCTGGACTATTTCTGTCATTTCTTTTTTCTAAACTTAGTAATATAGATGGCCCTTTTCAATGCCAGGTAAATATTGATTAGCCTTAGTGGATGTGTCACAGTTTAATTAACCAGTCTTTTGTTTATGGACATTTAAATTATTGTTAGTATTTTTCTAATATGGACTTACATTGGTGATACTTGTAGATAATGTTTTGGTGTGTTTATGATAATCAGGTAATTGGGATAAATTTCTGGAAGTAGAATTTCTGAGTCAAAGATAATGCATGTTTTTAGTTTTGGTATATACTGCAAAATTGCCGTCCAAAAGGATTGTACCATATATGCTCATATAAGCAGTGGTGTGAGAGAATATGATTTTTATCATATTCTAGCAACACTGGGTAATATTAATCAGTCTTTTAAATTTTTGCATGTCAGATAGGCAAACATATTTCCTTATCTTTTCATTTAGTTTTTAAAAAATTTTAAAACCCTAAGGTCTAATTATTCTAAAATAAAAATGATACACTTTAATCTGCTTTAAAATAATATTAGTGATCAACTTACAGACTAGAGGACTCCTATAAACAACTGTGGTTCTTATATTTGACATCTTGAGGATCAGTACCCATTTTAAAGCTATGCTGTGGGCAGATTTTATGAGTCAGTGTTCATGTTATTTATGAAGACTTACTGACTTCATTGCTAATAGCCATAGGAGGAAATTCCTTTTATTTTTAATGAGATGATCTACATCAAATATTAAAAAGCTGTTTTACTCAAGAGTACTCAGCCCTAATGTTGGGTTACTATTGTCCTGTTGACCTTAATCAGATTTTTTTTGTATCCTCTATGAGATCAGGAAAAAAGTTTCAAGTAAAGCCTCTTTCTAACTTTCGAATGTAAAATTCTCATATCTAGGGCACCTCAAACTCCAGTGCAAGCTTTACTTTTCCTGGTTATCCTATTCATGTACCGGTGGGTGTGACACAGCAGACTGCATCTGGTAAGAGTATAGTCTTATGAATATTTTGTTTTTAGCATTGGTACTGACTTCTGGATATTAACTTCCATGAGTTTAAATTAACTATACCTCAAGTCATTGAAGTTATAGGAACTTTTGATAAGCCTTACTTTAAAGTAATAATAAATAGTAGTTGTTATGAAAGCAAGCTACTGCAAAAAACACTAAGCCTCTCTATTAAGACAGGCACTAAGCTTGTCCCCACATTTCACTTCCAGTTCTCTTTCCCAACATTGTATAAGATGCTTTGTGTAGGTTTTCTCTAGTTTAAGCTAGTTTCCGGAATTTTTATACACATGTCCCAGCTAGGTCTAATCAGGAAAAACTAAAGATTAGATTTATCAACCTTTGCCTCCTTTCTTATTGGAGATTGTATCAGAATATTTGAAAAATTTGGAGGTTTAACTTGTGTCTGCTTTTCAGAGAACTGTTTCTTTATTTGAAAGAGAATCATACCTATTTTTTTTTTTTTGGTCATTACAGAGTTTAAGCAAAGTACCTGACTCAGTGTTCAAAAAGTAAATGTCTTTCTTCTTTTTAGTATTATTTTAAGGAAAGAAGGGGAAAATTTGTTAACTTTTGAAATTATTAAATCCTTTTTGGACAGCCTTGTCTTATAGTTGTTCTATGGTATCTTATATCTAAAGTATACATTCTCCATGACTAGGTTTCTTAAAAATCCCAATTTAGGTTATTAACACTGTAATTTATTACACAGTGGGAAAGGCTCATGGAATAAATATTGGTGGCCTGTGTACGTCTCCAAATGTGCCATATAAGCAATAGTGGGAAAAGCCTAAAGTTAAAGCAAGATATATTTAATTTTTTGAAATAAGAGTAATAGATTATTATGGTAGAAGACACACAAAAAAAATCTGGAAAAAAAAACTCCTAGAGATAACCACTGTTAACCTATTGATATATTTCCTCCTGGCCTCCTGTGCATGAGATTGTTTTTTTAAAGGAGATTAGGATTCTGTTATACTTACAGTTTTGTTTTCTCCTTTTAAAGCTCACCTTTATAAAGTCAGTGTACCATTTATGGTGACACAGACTTCTGAAAGAGCAAGTATTCTTCAGCATCCAGTTCAGCAAGTATTTCAGCTGCTTGGGCAGCCGTCAATAATACAGACCAGTATTCCACAATTAAACCCGTGTTTTCTTCAAGCAACTACTGAAAAATCACTGAGAATGGAAACTGTGCTCCAGCAACCTATAGTTCTTCCTTCTGAGACAGTGGATAGGAAACATTTAGAAAACACTACCAGTGATATTCTTGTACCTCCTGGAAATGAGCATAAAACCATATCTGAAGCTTTATTGAATCAGCTGGTAAGCTCTCAGTACATCAGCTTTCCAGGTGGTGTATTTATTCCACAGGTCTCTCAAACAGATTCCATTGTGGAGCCAGTGCTCTGGGTTTCAGCTCGCATGACTCAAAATCTGCATGGGCCCCTTTCCACTAGCCCTCAGGGAGCTCAGCACCAACATGTGCTTGAGGCTCAGCCTAGTGTTCTTAAAAACAGGCTGTGTGGATGTGATTCTGTAAAGCAACCAAGAAATACAGAGGAGCCCAGCAGCCTACCTGTCTCAGAGAAGGTAGTACTGTGTTTAACTTACTGATATTAACAGATAAACAGTAGCCAGTGATTAGATGTCCTGAGTGGCTTTTTTTTTAACCTGTAACATTATTCAAAAGTATGCTTTGCTTTTTCGTTTAGAAGATTGTTTCTTTATTTTCTTTAAACACACCTATCAGTTTTTAAAAGTATTCATGCTCAACATTTCTAAACTTTTAGTTTTCATGAATGAATTAGAATATTTCTTTGAAGAAAATGCATTTGTTTTAAGCTTCCCTGGTGGCTCAACTGGTAAACAATCTGCCCACAGTGTGGGAGATCTGGGTTCGATCCCTGGTTTGGGAAGATCCCCTGGAGAAGTGAACGGCTACCCACTCTAGTATTCTGACCTGGAGAATTCCATGGACTGCATAATCCATGGGGTCACAAAGAGCTGGACATAACTGAGCAACCTTCACTTTTCAATCTGTTTTATGTTTCCCTTACATTGTGAGGATTGTTTTTGTGTGCAGATAAAGTTTAAGATTCAGAAGTGCATCCTAGTAATTAAATGAGTATTTTGAGGTAATTCATTAAATGTTCAAAAGAGATCCAAAGTCTTATTTCTTGTTCTACCTTTGTGCTTAGTCACTCTGTTCTACATAATTTTCCTAAATTTCCGTATGAAAGTTTTCTCTGCAAGAGGAAGTATCTTTCTGGTAGATATTTTGTTTCTCTGCTAAAATACTAATTTCTTTTGGAATTCAAACCACTAAAAAATAGCTCCTAATTAACTTTCCATATTAAAAATAGGTTCACATTACTAATTTCCAAGGAATTCATAGTGATTGCAGAAAGATTCATAGAGAATTTTGCATGGTAAAATTAAAAAATCTTGTGTTATTTTTTTTTATGTATGCATTTTATTTATTTTTTTTCTTTCTTTCTTTTTTTTTTCAACTTTACAATATTGTATTAGTTTTGCCAAATATCGAAATGAATCCGCCACAGGTATACCTGCGTTCCCCATCCTGAACCCTCCTCCCTCCTCCCTCCCCTACCCTCCCTCTGGGTCGTCCCAGTGCACCAGCCCCAAGCATCCAGTACCGTGCATCGAACCTGGACTGGCGACTCGTTTCATACATGATATTATACATGTTTCAATGCTATTCTCCCAAATCTCCCCACCCTCTCCCTCTCCCACAGAGTCCATAAGACTTATCTATACATCGGTGTCTCTTTTGCTGTCTCGTACACAGGGTTATTGTTACCATCTTTCTAAATTCCATATATATGTGTTAGTATACTGTATTGGTGTTTTTCTTTCTGGCTTACTTCACTCTGTATAATAGGTTCCAGTTTTATCCATCTCATTAGAACTGATTCAAATGTATTCTTTTTAATGGCTGAGTAATACTCCATTGTGTATATGTACCACAGCTTTCTTATCCGTTCATCTGCTGATGGGCATCTAGGTTGCTTCCATGTCCTGGCTATTATAAACAGTGCTGCGATGAACATTGGGGTACACGTGTCTCTTTCCCTTCTGGTTTCCTCAGTGTGTATGCCCAGCAGTGGGATTGCTGGATCATAAGGCAGTCCTATTTCCAGTTTTTAAGGAATCTCCACACTGTTCTCCATAGTGGCTGTACTAGTTTGCATTCCCACCAACAGTGTAAGAGGGTTCCCTTTTCTCCACACCCTCTCCAGCATTTATTGCTTGTAGACTTTTGGATCGCAGCCATTCTGACTGGCGTGAAATGGTACCTCATAGTGGTTTTGATTTGCATTTCTCTGATAATGAGTGATGTTGAGCATCTTTTCATGTGTTTGTTAGCCATCTGTATGTCTTCATTGGAGAAATGTCTATTTAGTTCTTTGGCCCATTTTTTGATTGGGTCATTTATTTTTCTGGAGTTGAGCTGTAGGAGTTGCTTGTATATTTTTGAGATTAGTTGTTTTTCCGTTGCTTCATTTGCTATTATTTTCTCCCATTCTGAAGGCTGCCTTTTCACCTTGCTAATAGTTTCCTTTGTTGTGCAGAAGCTTTTAAGTTTAATTAGGTCCCATTTGTTTATTTTTGCTTTTATTTCCAATATTCTGGGAGGTGGGTCATAGAGGATCCTGCTGTGATGTATGTCAGAGAGTGTTTTGCCTATGTTCTCCTCTAGGAGTTTTATAGTTTCTGGTCTTACGTTTAGATCTTTAATCCATTTTGAGTTTATTTTTGTGTAAGGTGTTAGAAAGTGTTCTAGTTTCATTCTTTTACAAGTGGTTTGTGTTATTTTTTTACAAATGTAAAATGTCTTACAGCTAACTCCACTTATACAATTTAGTGACATATGACAAATAATTGAAAACTTGTGTCTCTGACTAATGATTTAGTAGTCCTTTAGAAATGCTGTACAAATCTGTAGCAATATAGTAGTTAACTGCAACCTTAATACTTTTCTAGATAAAAGGGAAGGGTATAGTATAAAGTTTACTATGAAAGAGAAAGTCACTCAGTCATGTCTGACTCTTTGTGACCCCATGGACTGTAGCCTGCCAGACTCCTTTGTCCATGGAATTCTCCAGGCAAGAATATTGGAGTGGGTTCAGTTCAGTTCAGTTCAGTCCCTCAGTTGTGTCCGACTCTTTGCGACCCCATGAATCACAGCACACTAGGCCTACCTGTCCATCACCAACTCCTGGAGTTTACCCAAACTCATGTCCATTGAGTCAGTGATGCCATCCAGTTATCTTATCCTCTGTTGTCCCCTTCTCCTCCTGCCCCCAAATCCCTCCCAGCATCAGGGTCTTTTCCAACGAGTCAACTTTTCGCATGAGGTGGCCAAAGTATTGGAGTTTCAGCTTCAGCATCAGTCCTTCCAATGAACACCCAGGACTGATCTCCTTTAGGATGGACTGGTTGGATCTCCTTGCAGTCCAAGGGACTCTCAAGAGTCTTCTCCAACACCACAGTTCAAAAGCATCAATTCTTTGGCGCTCAGCTTTCTTCACAGTCCAGTTCTCACATCCATAATGACCACTGGAAAAACCATAGCCTTGACTAGACAGATCTTTGTTGGCAAAGTAATGTCTCTGCTTTTGAATATGCTATCTAGGTTGGTCATAACTTTCCTTCCGAGGAGTAAGCGTCTTTTAATTTCATGGCTGCAATCACCATCTGCAGTGATTTTGGAGCCCCCCAAAAATAAAGTCTGACACTGTTTCCACTGTTTCCCCATCTATTTCCCATGAAGTGATGGGAACGGATGCCATGATCTTAGTTTTCTGAATGTTGAGCTTTAAGCCAACTTTTGCACTCTCCTCTTTCACTTTCATCAAGAGGCTTTTTAGTTCCTCTTCACTTTCTGCCATAAGGGTGGTGTCATTTGCATATCTGAGGTAATTGATATTTCTCCCGGCAATCTTGATTCCAGCTTGTGCTTCTTCCAGCCCAGCATTTCTCATGATGTACTCTGCATATAAGTTAAATAAGCAGGGTGACAGTACACAGCATTGACGAACTCCTTTTCCTTTTTGGAACCAATGTGTTGTTCCATGTCCAATTCTAACTGTTGCTTCCTGACCTGCATATAGGTTTCTCAAGAGGCAGGTCAGGTGGTCTGGTATTCCCATCTCTTGAAGAATTTTCCAGTTTATTGTGATCCACACAGTCAAAGGCTTTGGCATAGTCAATAAAGCAGAAATAGATGTTTTTCTGGAACTCTCTTGCTTTTTTGGTGATCCAGCAGATGTTGGCAATTTGATCTCTGGTTCCCCTGCCTTTTCTAAAACCAGCTTGAACATCAGGAAGTTCACAGTTCACGTATTGCTGAAGCCTGGCTTGGAGAATTTTGAGCATTACTTTACTAGCGTGTGAGATGAGTGCAACTGTGCAGTAGTTTGAGCATTCTTTGGCATTGCCTTTCTTTGGAATTGGAATGAAAACTGACCTTTTCCAGTCCTGTGGCCACTGCTGAGTTTTCCGAATTTGCTGGCATATTGAGTGGAGCACTTTCACAGCATCATCTTTCAGGATTTGAAAGAACTCCACTGGAATTCCATCACCTCCACTAGCTTTGTTCGTAGTGATGCTTTCTAAGGCGCACTTGACTTCACATTCCAGCATGTCTGGCTCTAGGTCAGTGATCACACCATCGTGATTATCTTGGTCATGAAGATCTTTTTTGTACAGTTCTTCTGTGTATTCTTGCCATCTCTTCTTAATATCTTATGCTTCTGTTAGGTCCATACCATTTCTGTCCTTTGTTGAGCCCATCTTTGCATGAAATGTTCCCTTGGTATCTCTAATTTTCTTGAAGAGATCTCTAGTCTTTTCCATTCTGTTGTTTTCCTCTATTTCTTTGCATTGATCGCTGAGGAAGGCTTTCTTATATCTCCTTGCTATTCTTTGGAACTCTGCATTCACATGGGAATATCTTTCCTTTTCTCCTTTGCTTTTCGCTTCTCTTCTTTTCACAGCTATTTGTAAGGCCTCCCCAGACAGCCATTTTGCTTTTTTGCATTTCTTTTCCATGGGGATGGTCTTGATCCCTGTCTCCTGTACAGTGTCAACTAACCTCCATCCATAGTTCATCAGGCACTCTGTCTATCAGATCTAGTCTGGAGTGGGTAGCCGTTCCCTTCTCCAGGGGATCTTCCCAACCCAGGGATCAAACCCAGGTCTCTTGCATTGCAGCTAGATTCTTTATTGTCTGAGCCACCAGGGAAGCCCAAGGTATCCTATAGGGTACAGTGAAGGATAATGAACAAAGAACATGTTTATCAGAAACCATTTGACTTATTATTAGAGTATTTCAGATGTTTGATGAAGCCTGTTCAAAATCTTTTAGCAAGTGTTTTTAGTTTAGTTTGGTATAATGTATTAAGGGCTTCTCTAGTGACTCAGATGGTAAAGAATTCACATGCAATGCGGGAGACCTGGGTTTGATCCCTGGGTTGGGAAGATCCCTTGGAGGAGGGAATGACAACCCATTCCAGTATTCTTGCCTGGAGAATCCCCACGGAGAAAGGAATCTGGCGGGCTACAGTCCATAGGGTCGCAAAGAGTCAGACATAACTGAGTGACCAAGTACACACACTAAGGGTAAAATACTTTTTGAGCATTTTTTATCATATTTTCACAAACCATATAAAATTTAAGAAATGTAGGATAAATTCCTAATTATGAAACAGTTGATTTTGAGAGAAAATGACTGTAAGTGTTTTCATCACTTATAATTTTAGAGGCATTTTCCTCCTGGGCTCTGACCTTTAAAGATTTCTGGAGTGATGATTCAAGGACTTATTCTGCTGTCACCTATTAGATGTCATCTTGTACTTTGTTTTGATATGGAGAAATAGATCAGTTAAGGAAGACTAAGCAAGGATTGTTTAGAGGGTAGTGGTTAAGAGCTTAAGCACAACAGGTTCAAATTCCAGGGTTGCCTCTTAAAAGCAAACTATGTAATGTTGCTCTTTAAAATTCAGTGATTGCTGTAGACTGGGCATAAAACCAGCCTCATAATTTTTAGAGTTATCAGAGATGTTTATGGAGTTTTTAATAGCTTCTGTCACCATGATAAGATTTAGATTAGTGCTGTTACGCTTTATGGGCATGTGACATATTGGATAATGGTTCATACAACTTGTTGGTTGATTTAAAATATATCTGTATTTAAAACACAAACATTGAAAGGAATTTAATTTATATTAAAATTTTTTTCCGTAGGATATCTTAAAATAGTAATCTGGTAAAATTTATACTAATATAATTTTCAAAAAAGTTTATAAATAACTCTTTATAAGTAGCTTTCAGAAATTCTTGTTGCTGAAAACAAGTTACAGTTAGCCCTTCGTGTACAATTAGCCTGCTTTTCCTGTGTAGACTGCCAAAGATCTTAAGTTTTTATGTAGGTTTAACATCATTACTGTTGCATAAAATATATTCCTGACAGTTTTTGACATGCTCCTATTTTAAGGTGCATATTATTGTATATTACTATGTTAAGTTTTTCCTCAGTGGAGGAATTTTGTTTTCTAATCTTACAATGCTATAGAAAATTAGGAACTCAGGTTTTCATTGTAACTCCCAAAAGTAGAAGGAGAGAAATGGGTATGATGGTGTATCTTCTCCAGCTCCTTTTCATCTCTTGCTTCTCTCCCCACCATCTTCATTGTCCCTCTCCCAAATATTATTTCTGCTGCCTTCTCTTTTACCTTTCTGACTGCTTCTTCTTATCTCCTTCATGACTCCTCTTTATCTGCCCTTCCTGTTTCCTAAAGGTTCTATCCTCAGCTTGTTTCTTAGTTCATGTTTTCCGTGGGCAGTCTCATGCAATATCATGGTTTTAACAATGATCTTCTTATTGATAAGTGCATTTCCAATCCTCTTATTCTCTTGAGCTTCAGTCTCCAACTCGATGGACATGAATTTGAGTAAGCTCTGGGAGTTGGTGATGAACAGGGAAGCCTGGCGTGCTTACATGGGGTAGCAGAGTTGGACACGACTGAGTGACTGAACTGAACTGAAAGTATTGAAATCATATAGAGTCTGTTCTCTTATCATACAGTGGACTCTTAAGCAGCAGAGGGGTTAGGGACCCTGAGCTCTCTGCAGTGAAGAGTCTATGTACAAGTTTATAGTCAGCCCTCTGTATCCATGAAAGTGAAAGTCACTCAGTTATGTCTGACTCTACAGGAGTGGGTACCCTTTCCCTTCTCCAGGGGATCTTCCCAACCCAGGGACCGAACCCAGATCTCCCTCATTGCAGGCAGATTCTTTACCAGTTGAGCCACAAGGGAAGCCCTTTGTATCTATGGATTCAACCAATCACAGATCTTGTAGTACATATTTATTGAAAAAGATCCATGTGTAATGGACCTGCACATTTCAAACCTATATTGTTCAGGGGTCCACTGTATAGCATACGATTTACCATTTTAACCATTTTTTAGGTGTACAGTTCAGTGGCATTAAGTATGTTACGTTGTTGTGCAGCCATCACTACTGTGCATCTCTCGAACTTTCTAATCATCCCCCAACTGAAATTCTGTACCCATTAGAAAATAACTTCTCATTACCCCCTCCATTCAGCTACTGGTAACTTCTATTCTACTTTCTGTGTCTATGAATTTGATTACTCTAGGTACCTTGTGTGGAGAAGGAAACAGCAACCCACTCCAGTATTCTTGCCTGGAGAATCCTAGGGATGGGGGAGCCTGGTGGGCTGCCGTCTATGGGGTCGCACAGAGTCGGACACGACTGAAGCGACTTAGCAGCTGTAGCAGCAGCAGGTACCTTGTGAACGGTGTCATACAATATTTGTGCTTTTGTGACAGGTTTATTTTACTTAGCACATTTTTAAGGTTCATTCATGTTGTAGCATATAAAGGAATTTCATTCCTTTTAAAGACTGAATCATATGATTTTTGACATCCTTTAAAACCAAGTATTTCTGGAGTCTATTCCCTCTTCTCCATCTATTGCCTTAATTGTCTCTCACTTGGGATAATATAGTTTCTAACTAATTACTAGCCTTATAGTCTTTGCGGGTTCTTATTCCACTCTTCCCAATCCACCCATCCTAGAGCTTAAAAGATTCAGGGATGAGAAATGTTTTGGATTCCTTTTATATCCCTTAATAACCATGTGAGTTGGGCAAGTTTCTATATCCTCATTTGTAAATAAAGATAATCATATCTACCGTAGAACTGTGATGGTGGGAAGATTATGTGAGAAAATCAGTGTGAAGTGCTCAGCAGTGTACTTCCTAGCACATGGTAAGAACTCAGTGCACATTTGCTATGATCTCTGCTCCTCTTCTCTACCATAGATTTACCCAGCATACAGCCCGCTTGCCATGTCACTGATTGCCCATCAAGCTACAGGATAAAATTTAAACTCCTTGTGAAAAAACATTAATAGAAACCTTGATTAAATACTGTTGGGAGACCTACAGGGGGCACTCTTCACACCCAGTGACGATGGCAGAGCCCAGCCAGAAGAAAGACCCCTCTTGTTTCCTGACAACAACTTAAGCAATGAAAAGCAGTGGGATCTTTGTTTACTGCAGCTTTCCCAACTGCCTTCTTTCTATACGCTCTCTTACCTCGAGGGGACTTGCGCAAAGCCTCCCATGGTTGCACACCCCACATCTCTGCTGATCCTGAGTAACCCTGTCTCTGCTGAGAAATCCCTGGCAGTCTCCTTCTCCTAGGCCAGCACTCAGTGTGGCGCACAAGGACTCCATGTTTTCTGCGTTTCTTTCTTACTCTTCCTTCCTTTCATACCTACTGCTTTATTGGGAACAACAAACCACGAGCAATTAGCTGTGTTGACTTTGTTGTTTCCTGCCTCTCTTTGGTTTTGCTGTCCCCTCAGCTTTGTGCCTGGATTTTTCTCCCACCATCCTTCCTTATGGTTAATTCCTACTTAGCCATTTATTACTTTCTCCAGAAGTCTTATTTTAATACCTTTCTACCTAACCACTCCCCTTTTATTATTAGCTTGGATGTATCTCTTCTGTATCATCATAGCCCCTTAAGCATGTATCTGTCATAATGTAGTTAAAAGATATGTTACAATGTCCTCTGTGCATGGAGAGGTATATTTTATTAATATCTGCGGACCCAGCACCTGAGCGGGAAAGATATATATGTATATTAGAATATAAACTTTAAAAGGGAGGATCTGTGACGAGTTTATTTGGCTCAATAATTCTCAGCTCTGGCTAAATATTAGAATTATTGTGTGCATGCATGCTAAGTTGCTTCAGTCATGTCTGGCTCTTTGTGACCCTCTGGACTGTAGTCTGCCAGGCTCCTCTGTAGTTGGGATTCTCCAGGCAAGAATACTGCAGTGGGTCACCATGCCCTCCTCCTGGGGATCTTCCTGACCCAGGGGTGGAACCTGTGCCTCTTACCTCTCCCACGCTAGTGCCACTTGGGACACCCATTAGAATTATTGGGATATTAAAAAATTCCAAATCCATCCTGATATTCCTCTAAGATAAATCATCATACTGATAGTTATTTGAATTGATGATTTAGTTAATTGAGCACATATTTTTTAAGTCACTATATGATACTTCAAAATGAATATCTCTTAATCAGATTTTAAAACTCAGCAGTGGCCACAGGACTGGGAAAGGTCAGTTTTCATTCCACTCCCAAAGAAAGGCAATGCCAAAGAATGTTCAAACTGCCACACAATTGCACTCATCTCACACACTAGCAAAGTAATGCTCAAAATTTTCCAAGCCAGGCTTCAACATTACGTGAACCATGAACTTCCAGATGTTAAAGCTGGATTTAGAAAAGGCAGAGAAACCAGAGATCAAATTGCCAACCTTGAAAAAGCAAGAGAGTTCCAGAAAAACATCTACTTCTGCTATATTGAGTATGTCAAAGCCTTTGACTGTGTGGATCACAATAAACTGTGGAAAACTCTGAAAGAGATGGGAATACCAGACCACCTTACATGCCTCCTGAGAAATCTGTATGCAGGTCAAGAAACAACAGTTACAACTGGACATGGAACAACAGATTGGTTCCAAATCGGGAAAGGAGTACGTGCTGTATATTGTCACCCTGCTTAATTAACTTCTATGCAGAGTACGTCATGAGCAATGCTGGACTGGATGAAACACAAGCTGGAATCAAGATTGCCGGGAGAAATATCAATAACCTCAGATATGCAGATGACATGACCCTTAGGGCAGAAAGTGAAGAAGAACTAAAGAGCCTCCTAATGAAAGTGAAAGAGAGCGCAAAGTTGGCTTAAAGCTCAACATTCAGAAAACTAAGATCATGGCATCTGGTCCCATCACTTCATGGCAAATAGGTGGGAAAACAGTGGAAACGGTGACAGACTTTACTTTTTGGGCTCCAAAATCACTGCAGGTGGTGGCTGCAGATGGTGACTGCAGCCATGAAATTGAAAGACGCTTGCTCCTTGGAAGAAAAGTTATAACCAACCTAGATAGCATGTTAAAAAGCAGAGACATTTCTTTGCCAACAAAGTTGTGTCTAGTCAAAGCTATGGTTTTTCCAGTAGTCATGTATGGATGTGAGAGTTGGACTATAAAGAAAGCTGAGCACTGAAGAATTGATGCTTTTGAACTGAACTGTGGTGTTGGAGAAGACTCTTGAGAGTCCCTTGTACAGCAAGGAGATCCAACCAGTCCATCCTAAAGGAAATCAGTCCTGACTATTCATTGGAAGGACTGATGCTGAAGCTGAGACTCCACACTTTCACCACCTGGTATGAAGAACTGACTCATTTGAAAAGACTCTGATGCTGGGAAAGATTGAAGGCAGGAAGAGAAGGGAGAGACAAAGGATGAGATGGTTGGATGGCATCACTGACTTAATGGACATGAGTTTGAGTAAACTCTGGGATTGGTGATGGACAGGGAGGCCTGGCATGCTGCACTCCATGGGGTTGCAAAGTTGGATACGACTCAGTGACTGAACTGACCTGATGTGATGTTTTTATTTCTTTGTAGGAAAAAGCCAATTTAACAAAATCTGTTTTTTGTATTTGTCAAAATATGTTGAGATGTATTTCACCCCAGGTAAGAGTAGAGTGGCATAGGATGATCTTGTACATAGCTAGGTAATAAATAATCATTGCCATTGCTTTATGGGAGGTGCTTGGTTCAATTTCTGTTAAGAATTAAAGAAGATGTACCCTGCCATCATGATTATTGTTGTTCAATCGCTAAGTCGTGTCCGACTCTTTGTGACCCCATGTACTGCATGCAGCATGCCAGGCTTCCCTGTCCTTTACTATTTCCTGAAGTTTGTTCAAACTCATGTCCATTGAGTCAGTGATGTCATCCAACCATCTCATCCTCTGTCGTCCCGTCCGCTTAGCCCGCCTTCAGTCTTTCCCAGCATCAGGCTTTTTCTAATGAGTTGGCTTTTCATATCAGGCAGCCAAAGTATTGGAGTTTGAGCTTCAGCATCAGTCCTTCCAAAGAATATTCAGGACTGATTTCCTTTAGGATTAATTGGTTGGCTCTCCTTGCTGTCCAAGGGGCTCTCAAGAGTCTTCTCCAACACCACAGTTCAAAAGCATCAATTCTTTGGCTCTCAGCTTTCTTTATGGTCCAACTCTCACATTCATACATGACTACTGGAAAAACCATAGCTTTGACTAGACGGACCTTTGTTGGAAAAGTAATGTCTTTGCTTTTTAATATGCCGTCTAGGCGTTGGTTATAACTTTTCTTCCAAGGAGTAAGCGTCTTTTAATTTCATGGCTGCAGTCACCATCTGCAGTGATTTTGGAGCCCCCCAAAATAAAATCTGACACTGTTTCCCCATCTATTTGCCATTAAGTGATGGGACCAGATGCCATGATCTTAGTTTTCTGAATGTTGAGCTTTAAGCCAACTTTTGCACTCTCCTCTTTCACTTTCATTATGTTGAGGCAATTTCTTTCTATTCCTAGTTTGAATTCTTTTAAATCATGAAAAGGTGTTGAATTTCTCAAATGCTTTTTCTGCACTAATTTAGATGATTGTGTAGTTTTTTCCACCTCTTCATTCTGTTAATGTGTTAATATTACTTTTTCATGTTTTGAACCACCTTTGCATTTCAGGAATAAATCTGACTTGGCCAAGGTGTGTGATCCTTTTAATGTGCTATTGAATTTTGTTAGTATTTTGTTGAGAATTTTTTTTTTTTTTGGCTGTTCTGTGCTACTTGTGGGATGTTAGTTCCCTGACTAGGGATTGAACCTAGCCCTTGCAGTGAGAACTCAAGAGTCCTAATCACTGGACCATTAGGAAATTCCCTTCTTGAGGATTTTTGAGGATTGAGGTTATAAAAGTAGAATTCTTTAGTGAAGCCATCTGGTCCTGGGCATTTCTTTGTTGAGAGATTTTTTGATGACTAAATTCAATGTCATAATTGATTATAAGTCTGTGTATATTTTCTCTTTCTTCATGATTCAGTCTTGGCAGGTTATGTGTTTTTAGGAATTTGTTCATTTCATGTAGGATATCTAGCTTGTTGGCATGCAGTTAGTCATAGTATTCTCTTACAGTTCTTATTATTTCTGTAAAATCAGTAGTAAAATTTCATTACTTCTGATTTTTAGCTTTCTTTATCAGTTGAGTCATATATTTATCAATTTTATTGATCTTTTTGAAGAAATAACTCCTGATTTTATTTTCTCTATTGTTTTCCTTTTCTTTATCTCTGCTTTACTTGGTATTATTTCCTTCCTTCTACTAGCTTTGGGCTTTATTATTTCTTCTTTTTCTAGTTTCTTAAAATTATTATTAATAATTTGAGATCTTTCTTCTTTTTTTAATGCAAACATTTACAGCTATCAGTTTCCCTCTGAGCACTGTTTTGCAGTATCCCATAGGTTTTGGTGTGTTGTGTTTTCATTTGTCTCAAGATATTTTTTATCTTTTGACAGAAGATTCTGATTCTTTTGATTTCCTCTTTGATCCATTGAATTTTTTTTAGACTGTTCTTTAACTTCTCTATCTTGTAGATTTTCTGGGTTTCCTTCTGCTTTTATTTCTGGTTTCATTCCATTGTGATCAAAAAAAGATACTTTGTATGATTTCAGTCTTTTTTGTGGCCTAACTTACCAGCCTATCCTGGAGAATGTTCTGTGTGAACTTGAGAAAAATGTGTGTCCTGCTGCTTTGCATATTTTGTTTATGTTTGTTAGGTGTAATTAGTCTGTCATGTTCAAGTTCTTTATTTCCTTATTGATATTCTGTCTTGTGGTTCTATTCATTATTGAAAGTGGAGTATTGAAATGTCCTACTATTATTGCAGAGCTATTTCTCCCTTTTTGTTGCATATATTTAGGAGCTCTGATGTTTGGTGCATATATGTTTATAATTGTTATATTTCCTTGATGAATTGATCCTTTTATCATAATATAATTTCTTTGTTTTTAACAGTGTTTGACTTAAAGTCTTTTTTGTCTGATGTTAGCATAGTTTCCCCAACTCTTGTGGTTACTATTTGCATGGAATGTCTTTTTCCATAGTTTTACTTTTGACCTGTGTGTGTCTTCCGTTTAAGTTGAGTCTCTTGTAGACAGTATATTGCTGGGTACTGTTTATCCATTCTGCCAAACTGTTACTTTTGATTAGGGAGTTTAATCTATTTACATTTAAAGTAATTACAGATAGGGGAGGAGTTATTCTTGCTATTTTGTTATTTTCTGTGTGTCTTTTAGCTTTTTTGACCTTCATTTCTTCCCTTATTATATTCTTTTGTGTGTAGTTGATTTTTTGTAATGACACATTTTGATTCCTTTCTCATTTCTTTTGTGTGTATTCCATGTTTTCTTTGTGGTTAAAGTTGTTAACAGTCTATTTAGAACTGATATCAACTTTAATTTCATGTAATTACTCTGCTCCTTTTTATTATTTCCTTGTTTGCTATGAGCTTAATTTGGTCTTCTCATTTTAATTTCTTAAAGTGGAATTTTAGGTCAGCGATTTGAGACTTGCTTCTTTTCTTATATAATCATTTAATGCTATAAAATTCCCTCTACGTACTGCTTTAGGTTCATCTCAAGTTTTACAATGTCATGGTTTTGTTTGCATTCAGTTAAAATTATGTTTTAATTTTCCTTGTGACTTATTCTTTGACCCATGGATATTTAGAAATGTGTTGTTTAATTTGTAAATATTTGAGGATTTTCCAGATCTTTCTATTACTGATTTCTGGTATAATTCCTTTTGCTAAGTGAACATATACTTTGTATGTGTTATATTTGTCAAGGTTTGTTTTATGGTCCAGAATATGATACATCTCATGAACATTCTGTGTACTCTTGAAAAGAATGTGCATTTAGCTCTTTGGGAGTAGTTTTCTGTAAATGCCAGTTAGGTTATGTTGGTTCATTGTGTTGTTCAGGTTTTCTACATTCTTACTGAATTTCAGTCTAGTTTTTAAATTGATTACTATGGAGAGGAATGTTGAATTCTCCAACTATAATTGTGGATTTGTCTTAATCTTTTCATTTCTGTCAGTTTCGATTTATATTTTCTTTTAGTGTTTGGCTTATTCTAGTTAGTACAGTCCTTTATATTTTTAATTTATCCATTAAACATGATGTCACTTGTCCTTTCTACTTTGTTGAATTATTGTTTAAAATAAAACAGTTAAAACTTTAGAGGTATTATTTAATTTTACATTAGTTTGTATAAAAGCTGATACTTTTTTTTTTCTGGGCTTTCTTTTTTTTAAAATTACTTATTTTAAATGAAACAAAGATGAATATTTTTAATAATAAAAGGTACAGTTCACCAAGAAGATAGACATCATAAACCACTAGAATATCAGAAGAAATATAGGGAAAATAAAAAATATATAATCATAGTAAGACATATGAACATTTCTCTGAGAATATTTTATCAAATGCAGAAAAAATAAGAATAAGAGCATCTTGAAATGTCATTTATAATTTAAATGTAATAGATTTATATTTAATTTATATTAATCATATCCTACACAAATGTATTTAAAATTTTGTATCTCATAGATTGTTATTAGATGTCCATAGGACATTTAGCAGAGAAGGCGATGGCACCCCACTCCAGTACTCTTGCCTGGAAAATCCCATGGACAGAGGAGCCTGGTAGGCTGCAGTCCATGGGGTCGCTGGGAGTCGGACACGACTGAGCGACTTCCCTTTCACTTTTCACCTTCATGCGTTGGAGAAGGAAATGGCAACCCACTCCAGTGTTCTTGCCTGGAGAATCCCAGGGACGGGGGAGCCTGGTGGGCTGCCGTCTATGGGGTCGCACAGAGTCGGACACGACTGAAGCGACTTAGCAGCAGCAGCAGGACATTTAGAAGAACTGGCAAAAAGAAAGTAGAATTCTTTTTTGTGTGACACATGTTGTATGTATAAACATGTTAATTTTGAAATTATTTTCCATTATAGGTTATTATAAGATATTGACTATAGTTCCCTGTGCTATGCAGTTAACCTTTGTTGCTTGTTGCATATCTTTTTAAAATTAGAAATGTATAAAAACTGATAAATATTACTGGAAAGCAGACAACTGATTTCTGTTTATGTATGACTGTGAGTTTATTTACAATTTAAATATAAATTTATCCCCATATTATGTAGAAATGCTAGCAATGTTCTAAAATTCAAAATTAGGGAACATCACCTGACTAGGGAGAAATATATTTTAAGAAGCCACTTACGAAATGCTTATGTAATTTTATATTTTGCTGATTCAGTGTTTTGTATACTTCCTTTGACTTACAAAACTTTATTGCATTTCTTTCTATTTTTAGGATTCCAGTTCTGAGATGGATTTAAGCATTCGGGTAACTGATGGTGACGTTAATGAGATAATTCAAATAGGTGGAACTGGAGATACATCTTCCAATGATGAAATAGGAAATACAAGAGATGTAGATGAGAATGGATTGCTAGGGATTATTGATGCAGGAGACCTGAAGGTAACTGAAGAAGAAACTGGCAGTGTATCAAATGAAGATTCAAGTGTGAACAGTAGTGATAATGAAGACCCTGAGATAGACCTTTTGGAAGAAGTAAGGATTATTTTTGAGTTGAAAGTTTTAAAAATTTATAGCATTTGTGTTCTAATATACTTTGGAACCAAGAGAAATAACAGTTCAGATCAATGCTGTCTTTAATCTTTAAAGTGAGACTTACTTGTATTTGTACTTGTATTTAAGCTTTTGACCTTAAGCTGCAATGTAAATCAGTATTTAGGAATCAGTTACTATATTTGTTAGTCTTAACTAGAGGTAGTGGGAGTTTGAAGGGATGGGAGTGAAGTTAAAGAAGGCAGCCAGGGTAGAAGCATAATGTTTTGCTCTAATCCTAATACACGCCATGAAATCTTTGTGGAATGTGATAATTAAGAAGCATAAGTGTTATTAGCTATCGTTTATGGTGGCCTTACATATGTGCCAGGTACCATACTAAATCGTATTGCCTTTTGTTATTTAACATTCCACTGCCCTATGGCTCTTATTACTGTTCTCATTTTGCAAATGAGAAAACTGAGATATGAGGAGTTTTAATAGCTTGCCAAATAGGTCAGTCTTGTGGTTGTTGAGTGGTCAAACTGGGAGTCAAACTCAGGCTGTTTGACTTTTAAGCATAGTACTATTATTTGCACTTGGGAGAGACAGAATATGTCCCTCTATCTTTAAAAAATTCAGAGTATCATAAAATTCATTAATGTGACTATCTTTCATCTTTAGGACCCTTTAAATTCTGGAGATGATGTTAGTGAGCAGGATGTGCCAGACCTGTTTGACATGGATAATGTGATTGTCTGTCAGTATGATAAGGTACTGTACTCACCTTTTAGACTTTGGATTGATTAATTGCATTTATAGGAGAAAGTAAGCAAAATGACAGGAAATACTACGATGAGTTTTTATTCAGTTAAATTAATCTCAAACAGATAGTTAATTCTATAAATTTGAGGGGTATTTTGGGTCTAACACTGTGCTGTGTGGTCTCAGTGATACCAAAAAAGTGACAGTCCTTGTCTTAAAGAGGGGACAATCTTATTGAAGCAAGATGTTTCTGTATGGAATAATAGAATGGCATACAATAAGATGGTAGGTAAATCAAAAGCTAAAATATGTGACAGATAAATCAAATACTAAAATACATGGCATGTAAATCAAATACCAAGATGAGTGGCATGTAAATCAAATGCTAAGATAAGTGGCACAGACAGTTAAGTCCTAGAAGTGGCTGGGAAATGCAAGAAATCATTTGTAGTTGGAGTTCTCCACAAATCCTTCCTGGGTGATGTGGGGCTTTTAAATAGGTCTTGAATGATTTGTAGGATGTAGATAAGTATGGAGAGTAGGCATTCAGGAGAGTAGAATAGCCTAATAAAAGGCAGAGAAATGAATGCATGTAGAATTATAAGGAAGAGTGAAGAGACAACTCTGCCTTGAATAAAGTGTTTTCCTTTTGAATATTTTAGGAAATGAGGCTGGGTGGGGGACAGAGGTTGAAGCAGCTTGGAAAACCCAAAATCCTGGTAGGGAAAATTCAAACTTGATTTGGTGGACATTAGCCCTCTAAGGATGATATTGAGAAAATTTCAATTGGGTTTAAAAACTGGCTTTATTAATTTGGAAGTGGCAAATAGTAAGAAGAACAGGGATGGTACCTAAAGTAACAGAGCCCAGACTAAAGATGGAAGCATAGGACATAGAAGAATTAGAGATTATGTTGGAAGAATCACTGTACTTTCAATACTATGTTGAAGAGAAGTGGTGAGAGTGGGAATCTTTGTCTTGTTCTAGATTCTAGCAGGAAGGCTTTCAGCTTTTCACTGTGGAGTATTATATTGGCTGTGGGTTTGTCATAAATACCTTTCATTATATTGAGACATGTTCCCTCTATACCCCCTTTCATAAGGGTAATCACTTTTAATCATTAATGGGTGTTGAATTTTATCAGATGCTTTTTCTGTTGAGAGGATCACATGGTTTTTGTCCTGTCTTTTGTTAATGTGTATATCGTATGGATTGGTGTGTATTAAACCATCCTTGCGCACCTGGGATGAGTCCAGCTTGGTTGTGGTGTGTGAACCTTTTTTACGTGTTATTGGATTTTGTTTGAGAGAGATGCAAATCAAAGCTACGGTGAGGTACCACCTCACACCAATCAGAATGACCATCATTAAAAAGTCTACAAATAACAATTGCTGGAGGGGGTGTGGAGAAAAGGGAAACCCTCCTACACTGTTGGTGGGAATGTAAATTGGTATAGCCACTATGGAAAACAGTACGGCGGTTCCTCAAAAAACTAAAATTAGAGTTGCCCTATGATTCAGCAGTCCCACTCTTGGGCACTTATCTGGACAAAACTGTAATTCGAAAAGATACCTGCACCCCAATGTTTATAGAAGCACTGCTTACAATCCAATAGCCCAGCACCTGGAAACAATCTAAATGTGTACCTACAAAGGAATGGATAAAGAAGATTTGGTACATATACACAATGGAATATTACTCAGCCACAAGAAAGAATGAAATAATGCCATTTGCAGCAGCATGGATGGATCTAGAGATTGTCATACTGAGTGAAGTAAATCAGACAGAGAAAGAAATACCATATAATACCACTTACGTATGGAATCTAAAATACAACACAAATCAACATATCTATGAAATGAAAACAGACTCACAGATGTAGAGAACAGACTTGTTGCCAAGGAGTGGGGGTAGCGGAGGGAAGGATTGGAAGTTTGGGATTAACAGAGATAGAATATTATACATAGGATGGATAAATGACAAGGTCCTGTTGTATAGCACAGCGAACCGTATTCAATATCCTGTGACAAACTATAATGGAAAAGAATATGAAAAAGAATATATATGTGTGTGTGTGTATAAACTGAGTCACTTTGCTGTACAGAAGAAAAACACTGTAAATGAGCTATACTTCAGTAAAATTAAGAAAAAGAAAAAAAAATCATTGGGATCTAGTAGTTAGCTGGATATGAGAGAATGATTGACAAGGGAGAGTTGAAGATGCCCTATACACTTTACCTATTTAAAGTGTACAATTCAATGATTTTTAGTATATTTATGGATATGTGTAACCATTGTTATTGTTCAGTTGCTCAGTCATGTCCGACTCTTTGTGACCCCATGGACTGCAGCACATCAGGCTTGCCTGTCCTTCACTGTCTCCCGGAGTTTGCTAAAACCCATGTCCATTGAGTCGATGATGCCATCCAACCTTCTCATCCTCTGTCACCCCCTTCTCCTTCTGCCTTCAATCTTTTCCAGCATCAGGGTCTTTTTCAGTGAGTCAGCTCTTCGCATCAGGTGGTCAAAATATTGGAGCTTCAGCATCAGTCCTTCCAATGAATATTCAGGACTGATTTCCTTTAGGATTGACTGCTTTGATATCCTTGCTGTCCAAGGGAGTCTCAAGAGTTTTCTCTAGCACCACAGTCTGAAACTGTTAACACAGTCAATTTTAGAAAATTTTCATCACCTGAGAAAGAAAGCCTATTGCCTTTAGTTCTCACTCCCATTCTGCTCCATTTCCTCCTGTCCTCAGTAGTAAGGCACTACTAATGTACTTTCTGTTGCTGTAGATTTCCCTATTCTGGAGTTTTATATGAAAAGAATTTATAATAGGTGGTATTTTATAACCGATTTCCTCTGCCACACACAGTGTTTCAAGATTCATCCATATCATGGCTTGTAACTGTTCTTCATTCCTTTTTACTGATGTATATTAGTTCTTTGAATGGATATACCACAATTTGCTTATCCATTCATCTGCTGAGTGACATTTGAGTTTTTTCTAATTTTTGGCTATTAGGAAGAATTTTGCTATAAATATTCAAGTTTTTTTTGTGACTATATATTTTCATTTCTCTTGGTATATACCTAGCAGTGGAATTCCTAGGTCATACAGTGATAATTTAAGGCACTATCAGACTATTTTCCAAGATGGCTGTACTGTTTTTTCATTCCTGTCAATAGTGTATGAGGGTTTAGATTGCTTCACATTCTCACTAACACTTGTTATCTGACTTTTTGATTCTAGCCATCCTAGTGAGTATTAAGTGGTATCTGGTGGTTTTGAGTTGCATTTCCCTGATGACTAATACATATTTATACCTTTCACTTTTTTTCAGTAACAATTTCAATATACTCAGGTCAAACAGAAGATGATATTTTGAATTGCTGTAAAAATAAATCTTTTTCTCTAAAAATAGGATCTTCTCTCCTATAACATTTTATATATATAGAAAATGGCAATTTATATGCTAGTAAACATAAACATAAGAAGGAAGAGGTAATAGAAAAGGAACTGGTCTTGGTTTGAAACTGTTTAGATTCTTATTCTTATAAATAGTGTATTGCATTCTATAAACAGTGTGTTGCATTATATAAGGCATTAAATTATATTTGCATTCCACAGAGTCACAAATAGTTTTCTAGACCATTATGGATCCAGTATCCTTAGTGGTACTGCACTGTGGAAAATAGCTTGCAGTTAATTAACACAGTGCTTTATATTTTTCAAAGTATTTTTAAAAAGTATGTATTTGTCTGTTTGAGGTTTTAGTTGGGCTTGCAGGATTTCTCTGCATCATGTGAGATCTTTTGTTGCAGTGTATGGACTCAGTAGTTGTGGTACCGGGTGAGTTGCTCTGTGGCAGGTGTAATCTTAGTTACCCGACCAAGGATTGAACCCATGTCCCCTGCACTGCAAGGTGGATTCTTAATCACTAGACCACCAGGGAAGTCCCCAAAGTATTTTCTTATACATTGTCTTTTGCCAACAACCTGTTAGGTAGATAGAAAGAGTGGTGTTTGATATTTAGTGTTACCAGGTGGCACAGTGGTAAAGAGTGTTCCTGCCAATGCAGAAGATGCAGGTTTGATCCCTGGGTCAGGAAGATCCCCTGGAGTAGGAAATTGCAACTTGGTCCAGTATTCTTTCCTGAAGAATTCCATGGACAGAGGAGCCTGGCAGGCTACACAGTCCATGGAGTTGCAGAGTCGGACACGACTGAGGATGTAGCATGTTAATAAATCTAGTTGTCTGAGGGCACTCTAACTAGTGAATATTTTAAGAACAATACAAAACCAGGACATTGGGGGAACTACTGAAAAATTTTTGAAAAGGAAGTGAGAAAGTTGGAAGATAGCTAGCAAAGAGAATGTATCTGCAATCAAAGTGGGGTGGGAGGAACCATTGTTTTAGTGAAATTTTATGAAAGAATAACTTTCAAGTTCTGGTTACTAGTTGTCTTATTTGAAGAAGTATTGAATGTAACCAAACTCAAGTAAATTGAAAAACTTCAGTAGTAGTCTTGTAAGAGCTTTACTGCTTAGTGTGTTTTGAAGGCCAGTAGTATCAGTTCCCCTCGGAGAGTGTTAAAAATAAGGAATTTTGAGTCTTATCCTGGAGTACTGGATCAAAAGTGCATTTTAACAAGACTCCCAGGTGATTTTCATGCTCATTAAACTTTGAGAAGAGCTGGGTTTTTTGTTTGCTTTTCAGTATATTTTATCTGACTTTGATTATCATATGAGATTTAACTTTAAAATTTATAAGCTAACAGTCAAGGGAAAAACTTTGAGATTAAGATGTACAGTGAAAAAGGGTTAAATGAAGGTCACTGATAAACATGCTGAATGAAAGTTATGGACATACTATTTCAGAGGCAGAGAGAATGTACATGATTAATATAAAGATTAAAATAATAAAGATATTATAGGGAAGATTAATGGCAAAATGAAACATTTTACTATAGTTAGGAGTGTTCTGTGTTATAAATAGGATACTATTTATAGTGGAATGTGAAACTATTTAAATATGTTCCATTTTCATTTAACAGTTTAGCTGACTTTGTCCCTTAGATACTTGTATTACAGTGGGTAATTACTAGGTGTGTAGCACAGTATCTCTCTCTCTCTCGCTTTTGTTTTTTGAATAGATATCGCATACACATTGTTAAAATACCTAAATACTATAAAAGGTATACCATAAGGACTCTGGTACCCAGTCCTTCTCCATCTGCTCTTCCTACCAGTAGCTCCCTGTCACTGCCTTCAGTGCAAATAAGTAACCAGTTACATTAATTTCTTTATATATTTAGTATCTTTATTCCAGTAAAGCCTAAAGGGGTAGCATAGACAACACTATATTTTGCAACTTGTCTTTTAAGAGATTAACAATATATCTTAGAAATCTTCGTCTGGATATTTTTATAACTGTGTTATAAATTCCACAATATTCCATTGTGGAATTATTAAAATTTCTTTAACTCATCTCTTATTTGAGCTATTTCTCAGTTGTTTGCTATTGAATGACCATGTACATAAAACATTTCATATGTGGGCAGTTTTATCTATTAAATAAATCTCTATAAGTGGAATTACTGGGTTAAAGGGCAAATATATTTGGTTAGATATTGCCAGAATGCTCTCCTGGAGGTTATTCCAGTACATATGCCTATTAGAGTGTTTGAGAGTCCTCCTTTTTCTACAGCTTTGCCAATGGAGTGTAATGAGACATTTGGATCTCTGTTATTATGAAAGGTGAAAAATGATACTTTGGTGACATTTTTGTGTGTTATGAGCCATTTATATTTAATTTTATGTGAACTGCTTGTTCATAACTTTTGTCTGTTTTATTTGTATTTATTTTAATTGGAGGATAATTGCTTTACAATGTTGTGTTGGTTTCTGCTGTACAACAATGTGAATCAGCCACAAGTATACATGTATACCTTCTCTCTTGAGCCTCCCTTTCACCCTTTTAGGTTGTCATAAAGCACCGAGCTGACCTCCCTGTGTTATACAGCAAATTCCCATTAGGTATCTATTTTACATATGGTAATGTGTAAATTTCAATGCTACTCTCTCAATTCGTCCCACTCTCTATGTTTTAAAAAATTGAATTATTAGTCAGTTTATTGATTCCTAAGAGTTCTGTATTATTTTAGGAGAGATTAGCTCTTGGTCAGAGAAGGCAATGGCACCCCACTCCGGTACTCTTGCCTGGAAAATCCCATGGACGGAGGAGACTGGTAGGCTGCAGTCCATGGGGTCGCTGAGGGTCGGACATGACTGAGCGACTTCACTTTCACTTTTCACTTTCATGCATTGGAGAAGGAAATGGCAACCCACTCCAGTGTTCTTGCCTGGAGAATCCCAGGGACGGGGGAGCCTGGTGGGCTGCCGTCTATGGGGTCACACAGAGTCGGACATGACTGAAGCGACTTAGCAGCAGCAGCAGCAGCAGCAGCAGTGCAAAAATACTTGTTCCTCAGTTATTTGCTTTCAATGCTTTTTCTTCCTTTCAAGCAGATGTTGAACTTGTCAACCTTTATTTTATGGCTTCTGAATTTTGAGTCATGAATAGAAAGTTCTTTTTTACCTCAGGATTTTAAAGGGATTCACCCATGTTTTCCTCTAGTATTTCTTCGGTTTCTTTTAAAAAATGTAAGTCTTGATTGATGGAGCCATTTTTCTTGGTGTGACAGGTGATTTTTTTTTTCCCCCAGATGGCTACCCAGTTTTCTTAATATTGCTTATTGATAAGTCTATTTTGTCTCCACTTAAAAGAGAATGATTTCCTTATATCTACTGAAGTTCAGTATTTTGAATTTACTTCTTGATTTTCTGTTTTGTCTCATTGGGTTGTCCATTAACCTCTGCTACATTGCTTTAATTGTTTTGAGGTTTTTAATATCTTCATTTTTTAAAATTTATTTATTTTAATTGGAGGCTAATTACTTTACAATATTGTAGTGGTTTTTGCCATACATTGACATGAATCAGCCATGGGTGTACACGTGTTCCCCATCCTGAATCCCCCTCCCACCTCCGTCCCCATCCCATCCCTCATGGTCATCCCAGTGCACCATCCCTGAGTACCCTGTCTCATGCATCAAACCTGGTCTGGCGATCTGTTTCACATATGATAATATACATGTTTCAATGCTATTCTCTCAGATCATCCCACCCTTGCCTTCTCCCACAGAATCCAAAAGTCTGTTCTTTACATCTGTGTCTCTTTTGCTGTCTTGCATATAGGATCATCGTCACCATCTTTCTAAATTCCATATATATGCATTAGTATACTGTATTGGTATTTTTCTTTCTGACTTACTTCACTCTGTATAATAGGCTCCAGTTTTATTCACCTCATTAGAACTGATTCAAATGTATTCTTTTTAATGGCTGAGTAATATTCAATTGTGTATATGTACCACAGCTTTAATATCTTGTAGGGCTGGTATTTCTTCATATTCTTTTCCAGAGTTTTCTTGGACATTCTTATTTATTTCTCTGTATTGACTTAAGAATCAGCTTCTCTGGTTAAAAAAAAAAAAAACCTGTTGAGATTTTCACTGAGATCACATTAATAGAATTTGGTATTTTAGTAATATTAAGGAGGAGTGGGTTGCAGTTTTGGATGTGATGTCCAGGGGGGGATTTACTGACGTGATAGCGTAAAGATCGAAAGAATGTAAGAGAATGAGCCATAAGGATATTTGGATATAATCATTTCAGACAGAGGGAACAATAAATACATAAGTCCTGAGGTAGAAGTATACCTGTGTGTTCAGGGAACAGTGAGGAGACCAGAGCGTTAAGTGAGGGGAAGAACATTAAGTGAGAGGAATGATCTTTTAGGCCATTTTAAGGACTTTATTTTTGAATGAGAAGTCATTGGAGAGTTTGAGCATAGAAATGATATCTGATTTATGTTTTTAACAGGGCAACTCTGGCTACCATGTTTAGAGTAGACTTAGTGGGGGACAAGGGTGAAAATAGGGAAACGAGTCATGGAACATATCAGTCCAGGTGAGAGGGGATGGTAGCTGAAACAAGAGTAATAGTCACGGAGGTGGTGGAAATGGTTGGAATATGAATATGGCTTGCAGGTATATGAGGTGTGAGTAAAGATTATGTCCAGAGTAATAGACATGGAGTGGTGGAAATGGTTGGAATATGAATATGGCTTACAGGTGTATGAGGTGTGAGTAAAGATTATGTCCAAGATTTCTTGTCTGAATGAGTGGCCATTCCCCACTGAGATGGGGAAGACTGTGAAGTTCAGGGGAGAATGTATATCAGTGTCCTTGTTTTAAACTTGCTTGAGATGTTTATTGGACATTCAGGAAGATGTGTTGAAGCAGTTGAATGAGAATCAGAGTTTTAAGGGAGACGTATGAGCTGGGGATATAAATTGCGGGAGTCACAGTTGATATTTAAAACCATGAGATTAGATAAGATCACCAAGAGAGTGATATAAACAGGAAGAAGAGTCCTGGTACACTCTAAAAGTGAGGCGAGGGAGAGAGAAGGAGAAATCAGTACAGAAAACAAAGGAACAAAGGAATGGTCAAAGAAATGGAATAGAAAGAAGTGGAAAACCAGGAATGTTCTGGAAGCCAAATGAGGAAAACATTTCAAAAAGGAGAGTGTAAGTTGCTGGTAGTCAAGTATTTGTAAAATTTATTCCTAACTATTCTATGTCTTTTTTTGCTACAGGAAACAGGCTCTTTATAACTGTTGCTTATATATGTGAAAGCTGTGAATTTCTATATATTAATTTTGTACCAATACTGAATTCTTGTTTAGTCATTTTTAATTGATTATCTTAGATTTTTCAGATATCCAGTCATTGTGTCTGCAAATTTATTTCATCTTTTTCAGTTTTCATATCTCTTCAGTTCAGTTCAGTCGCTCAGTCATGTCCAACTCTTTGCGACCCCATGAATCTCAGCACACCAGGCCTCCCTGTCCATCACCAACTCCCGGAGTTCACCCAAACTCACGTCCATCGAGTCAGTGATGCCATCCAGCCATCTAATCCTCTGCCGTCCCCTTCTCCTCCTGCCCCCAATCCCTCTAATTATGTTGTCTAGTACCAATTGTACTCTCCTTTTGTCTACTGTATTGGCTAGTACCTCTAGAGTGAAAAGTTAGATAATAGTTTTCTTGTCTATGTTCTGACTTGAGTGGGAATATTTTTAGGATTTTCCTCACTAAGCACTAAGTCACAGCTTTTGGGTTGAGGTAGGGGAGAGAGAGAGAGTGTGTGTGTGTGTGTATTCGTAGGACATAGTCTTTCTTAAAATGCTTGAATTTTATCAAAAGCTTTTTCAGCATCATTGGGGATGATTATATTATTTGTCTCTTTTGGGGATGATTATATTATTTGTCTCTTTAGGTCTAGTAATACAGTTTTTATACTAATAAGTTCCTAATGTTGAACCATGGTTGCATTTCTAGAATAAATATAGAAAATAATTAATAAATATAGTCACTTGATAAAGGTAATGGGAAGAGTTGTTGCTGCTTCTGCTATTTTTCTTTTCCTGATATTGGTCAGATTTTATCATTTCTGTTAAGGATTCTGTCGTCATGGTTGTGTTCCCTGAGACCAAAGATAAGTGCACATGAAAATGAGAAAATCAAAACCCAGAGAAGAAATTTTCCATCGTTAGGACATTTCCCCCCTCCCCACACAAATGGAGGACTTATCCTTTATATTTTCTTGTGCCTCCCCAAATGCATCTGAATACTAGACACAGGGTTTTCTTCCTCAGTTTGACTATTTGCAGTCAACAACTAGGTTTAATTTTTACTCTTGATTTCAAATCATGTATTTCTAAGCTTTTTAAATAGTCACTTGTGATTTACCCGGAAGTAACAATAATTGTATGATTTCTTACCTATTAAGATGGTAAAATTTTCTAGTTTTTATTTTGTATCAGTCTAGTTTACTGAATCTAAAGAATAGCCAATAGAATCTGATAGATTATAAGCTGTATTTTCTGACCTTGCTCAGTGTGTTCTTTAGGACTATTGACTTTCTTCTTCAAATGAAACACAACCATTTTTTTCATTCTTGATATTAACTGCATCTTCTCTATTCCTTTGCAGATGTAGTGACCTCTGCTGTTCTTGAGCAATCCAGGCATGCCCGTCTCAGGACTTCTGTTTTCTTTGCCTATAATGCTCTCTAGTCAACATATTCTTTTTCTGTCTTTGCTCAGATTTTGCCTCAAGCTCCCACTGATGCTTCTACTTAAAATTGTAACCCCATCTCTGTGTTTGCGATACTCTTTTTTCCTGATCTATTTTTCATAACACTTCCCAGGTGGTGCTAGTGGTAAAGAACCTGCTCGTCAGTGCAGGTGATATAAGAGACGTGGGTTTGGTCCCTGGTCGGGAAGATCCCCAGGAGGAGGGCATGGCAACCCACTCCAATATTCTTGCCTGGAGAATCCCATGGACAGAGGGACCTGGCAGGCTACAGCCCATAGGGTCACAGAGAGTCAAATGCGACCAAAGCAATTTAGCTTGCATGCACACCACTTTTTATTAGTCTGTGGAGTTTATGGTTTTATTGGCTTTGTTTTTTCCATCCTTAGTAAAATGTAAACTCTTCAAAGACAGCAATTTTTCTCCTGTTCTAAAAAAAATTATATATTTTCCTTTTTAAAAAACTAATAAATCTCTAGTGCTTAAAGCAATACCTGATACATAGGAACTCAGCAAATATTTGCTGAATGAATGAATAAACTATCCTAAAGAGATTTGGAAAACTCAGCAGTGGCCACAGGACTGGAAAAGGTCAGTTTTCATTCCAATCGCAAAGAAAGGCAATGCCAAAGATTGCTCAAACTACCGCACAATTGCACTCATCTCACACGCTAGCAAAGTAATGTTCAAAATTCTCCAAGCCAGGCTTCAGCAATATGTGAACCGTGAACTTCCAGATGTTCAAGCTGGTTTTAGAAAAGGCAGAGGAACCAGAGATCAAATTGCCAATATCCGCTGGATCATGGAAAAAGGAAGAGAGTTGCAGAAAAACATCTATTTCTGCTTTATTGTCTATGCCAAAGCCTTTGACAGTGTGGATCACAATAAACTGTGTTCTGAAAGAGATGGGAATACCAGACCACCTGATCTGCCTCTTGAGAAACCTATATGCAGGTTAGGAAGCAACTGTTAGAACTGGACATGGAACAACAGACTGGTTCCAAATTGGGAAAGGGGTACGTCAAAGCTATATGTTGTCCACCCTGCTTATTTAACTTCTATGCAGAGTATATCATGAGAAACGCTGGGCTGGAGGAAGCACAAGCTGGAATCAAGATTGATGGGAGAAATATCAATAACCTCAGATGTGCAGATGACACCACCCTTATGGCCGAAAGTGAAGAGGAACTAAAAAGCCTCTTGATGAAAGTGAAAGTGGAGAGTGAAAAAGTTGGCTTAAAGCTCAACATTCAGAAAACTAAGATCATGGCATCTGGTCCCATCACTTCATGGCAAATAGATGGGGAAACAGTGGAAACAGTGTCAGACTTTATTTTTTCGGGCTCCAAAACCACTGTGGATGGTGATTGCAGCCATGAAATTAAAAGACGCTTACTCCTTGGAAGGAAAGTTATGACCAACCTAGATAGCATATTCAAAAGCAGAGACATTACTTTGTCAACAAAGGTCCGTCTAGTCAAGGCTATGGTTTTTCCTGTGGTCATGTATGGATGTGAGAGTTGGACTGTGAAGAAAGCTGAGTGCCAAAGAATTGATGCTTTTGAACTGTGGTGTTGGAGAAGACTCTTGAGAGTCCCTTGGACTGCAAGGAGATCCAACCAGTCCATTCTGAAGGAGATCAGCCCTGGGTGTTCTTTGGAAGGAATGATGCTAAAGCTGAAACTCCAGTACTTTGGCCACCTCATGCAAAGAGTTGACTCACTGGAAAAGACTCTGATGCTGGGAGGGATTGGGAGCAGGAGGAAAAAGGGACGGCAGAGGATGAGATGGCTGGATGGCCTCACTGACTCGATGGACGTGAGTCTGAGTGAACTCTGGGAGTTGGTGATGGACAGGGAGGCCTGGAGTGCTGCGATTCATGGGGTCACAAAGAGTTGGACATGACTGAGCGACTGAACTGAACTGAAAGAGATTTTATTTATAAAGAACTCTGGTGGTCCAGTACTTAAGAATTTGCCTTCCAATGCTGGGGATGTGGATTCTATCCCTGGTCAGGAACTAAGAGCCCATATGCTATGGAGCAGCTAAGCCCACACATCACAACTAGAGAGCCCACATGTCACAACTTTTGAGACCCACATGCTCTGGAGCCTGCACACCACAACCGCTAAGCCTGTGAGCCACAACTGGAGGATTCCTGCACTGCAGCAAAGGGTCCTGCATGCCACAGTAAAGATCCTGCATGCCGCAACTAAGACCCAAGGCAACCAAATAAATAAGTAAATAAATAAATATTAAAAAAAAAAAAAAGAACTCCCATTTAGGGTCACAATAATCCCATGGGATATGCAAAGAAATGTAAATAATCTTTTAACTTCTTAATTTGATTAATTTAGACTGTTTTTCTCCCTCCAGATTCATCGAAGCAAGGACAAATGGAAATTCTATCTGAAAGATGGTGTTATGTGTTTTGGAGGGAGAGACTATGTATTTGCAAAAGCCATTGGTGATGCAGAGTGGTGAAACTTACGAGCTCAGTACATCATAAACATCAGAGGAACTATATCACATATTGTTCACTGTATGGAATTTAATAAAATTATAATTCAGATGCAGATACAAATATACAATGTTACATTTCTTTCATTTTATATTTCAAACTGTTTAACAGGTTTTTATTTTTAACCCTCATTGTCTGTACCATTACAAAGCACAGATGTATTAGGTGTGATGTAGCATGAAGAAATTTCGTATTTCTTTAATTCTGAAGTAAAATTTAAGTCAGACTCCAATTCTGCAATATGGCAAGGTCAGTATCAGTTATGAGACTGGGGCTGGTGTTCCTCCCACCACTCAGCAAACCATGTTACAAAAGACCCTGGAGTCTTGTGAGTACCTAGATATCCAGGAAGGCGTCTCTAGACAAAACTAGTCTACATTCATCACCGACAGTATGCTGATTGTGCAAGCCCAGGTGGGTCCTTGGAGACAGATGCCTCAGTTGAGCCTACACTAGAACATGAAAATCTTTGTCGATGCCAGGATCCCTAGAGCCAAGGATTAGCCTCTGGGTTTATCTTGTGGCCAGACCATTCTTCTTTGTACCTGATATTTCCCTGGGGAATTCTAGGGAGTGGGTTAGGTTCCCATTTTAATTCTTAGAACTTCATATTTCTGTCTTCTTCCTCATCTCTAATTTTTTCCTACTTTTCTTACAGTGGAAGACTCCTTTGCAGTCTTATAACATCAAACATAATGTCTCTCTTCATTTTTCCTAACAGGGAATTCCCTCATTGAGTTTAGGCTTTCTAAATCAAAAGTCAAGAAGAGATGTTCTCTTCAGGAACCTTCTATTTTGGTGAGACAATCTCATTTGAAAACAGAAGACCTGGATAATTCTTAAAATCAGAGAGCGGAAACAAAATAGCTCTCATTTTCTTAACACCAATGAAAACAGAGCAAATTAATATTTCAGTAAACGATTCTGCAATATTCTCTTCCTTAGTAATAGATTCAAATTCCTTAAAGGAAACTTTCCCCATCATACTGCTGCTTTTAGTGGATGGAGTGTGTGTGTGTGTGTTACTCAGTCGTGTCTGACTCTTTGCAAACCTATGGACTGCCATAGGTTTGGACATAGGAGACTGCCAGGCTCCTCTGTCCATGGAATTCTCCAGGCCAGAATACTGGAGTGGGTAGCCATTCTTTGTCCAGGTGATCCTCCTGACTCAGGGATTGAACCGAAAGTCTCCTGCATTATAGGCAGACTCTTTACTGTCTGAGCCACCAGAGAAACATGGTCTCTAAGTCTAGGATCCCTACTTTTGGCCCTGAACAGTGTTCTCCACTTGGGCTTCGCTTGTGGCTCAGGTGGTAAAGAATCTGCCTGCAATGAGGGAGACCTGGGTTCGATCCCTGGGTTGGGAAGATCCCCTGGAGAAGGGAAAGGCTACCCACTCCAGTATTCTGGCCTGGAGAATTCCATGGACTGTATAGTCCATGGGGTCACAAAGAGTTGGACATGACTGAGCGACTTTCACTTACTCACTAGTATTCTCCAGGACAGTAATTCTTTAACAAAAAGAAGTTCCGAGATGGAATGGGTGAAAAGCTCCTTGAGGGTTAGATTCCTGCATCTGGCTGGTCACAGGGTGAATTCCCCATCTCTTTTTCAGAGAGAGGCATCCCTACTTAGGTTAATTTATTCCAGTGCTTGTTCTGTTCTACCCAAGTGACTCAGCTACTGTTAGGTCTTTTGAGATATTTGGGTAAAGCTCATCTGGACCGTGGATGACATGAGTGGGACACTGTCTTTGGCCTCAAGGTGGCAGCTGCATGAGGATTTAGTACTAGTTGGGTGGGCTGGTGCCTTCTTTGTCCTCAGGCTCACTGTCCTTTTCACCACCACCTCTGCTATTTCACATCCTGCTCTGGCTCCTGAGAACTTCCAGGAGCTATGGATTCTTCATGGATGTTACCCACCAGGAAATGTTCATCTTTTCCCTTCATGGATGTTACCCACCAGGAAATGCTCATCTTCTCTACATGGAAGGCAGAAAGAGGGCGCTTATCCTCTGTGTCATTTCTGAAATGTACTCCCTCACCCCCACCAGTGTAGAGGAGGACACTTTCTAGACTTCAGGTGCTCTCAGTCACCCTGTATTAAGTGCTGAATTTATCGACAAGGTGTGTTCACTTGGAAATTGGGCTTTAATGTGTTGGTTTAAGTGTTTGGGAGAGGTGATAATAGTTGTTTCTAAAATTCCTTTCCTCTTTTCCGTGGTGAATTTTATTTTATTTATTTATTTTAAAATATTTTCTCCTATTTTGCTTTTATTTATTATTTTTTAAATTTTATTTTATTTTTAAATTTTACAATAATGTATTAGTTTTGCCAAATATCGAAATGAATCCGCCACAGGTATACCTGTGTTCCCCATCCTGAACCCTCCTCCCTCCTCCCTCCCCATACCCTCCTTCTGGGTCGTCCCAGTGCACCAGCCCCAAGCATCCAGTATCGTGCATTGAACCTGGACTGGCGACTCGTTTCATACATGATATTATACATGTTTCACTGCCATTCTCCCAAATCTCCCCACCCTCTCCCTCTCCCACAGAGTCCATAAGACTGATCTATACATCAGTGTCTCTTTTGCTGTCTCGTACACAGGGTTATTGTTACCATCTTTCTAAATTCCATATATATGTGTTAGTATACTGTATTGGTGTTTTTCTTTCTGGCTTACTTCACTCTGTATAATAGGTTCCAGTTTCATCCATCTCATTAGAACTGATTCAAATGTATTCTTTTTAATTGCTGAGTAATACTCCAAATTCTCACTTTGCTTCAGTGATTTTTTAAAAAATTTATATTACAAATACTACTATGTTGTCCTCTTTATTTATGCAGTACATTTTATCAGAGAAAAAAGTCACTGTCTCATTTGTATCTTTGCATGCCCTCATGCCTCTGATTCTGTAAAAATGTAAAAGCATCCATTTAAAATAGACTTACCACAAAACAAAACAAGCTCCGTAATGATTACCTTTGCACGATAGTATAAATGATGATAGTTTGGGTGGTGAATGCACAGAGAGCTAAGAGTCCTAATTATTGTGGGCCTAGGTGCCCTTTTATTGGTCTCAAATAGTACTAGAAAAGAATCCTGAGTCTTGAAAAGTTGTGTAAATTAATGGTTTAAATGTTATTTTGGCCAGTGCCACACTAAGAAATGGGCTCCCCTGGTGGCTCAGATGGTACAGAATCTGCCTGCAACACAGGAGACTGGGTTTGATCCCTGGGTGGGGAAGATCCCCTGGACAAGGGCATGGCAACCCACTCCAGTATTCCTGCCTGGAGAATCCCCATGGACAGAGGAGCCTGGTGGGCTATAGTCCATGGGGTTGCAATGAGCTGGACATGGCTTTGAGTGACTAAGCACCCACTAAGAAGTAAACTTTAACAACCAGTATGCGTTTGCATGTACATAGATACATATAGCACAAATAGAAGTATCAGAAAATCATATCTGCTTTTAACATGATAGCCTCCTATATTTGATTCTATTCTGTTCATTAGAAAAAAGTTGTTGATGGTATTGGCCCTATAAGTTGTTTCACTACCTACTGATGGGTCATATTAAAAAAAATTTTTTTTTTAACCCATGTGTTAAAGATAAAATGAAACATATTAATCTATTTTAAAAGAGAAGATTATTCTCTAAATCCTGTAAGTTGTGAGTGTATCTGAGACCTGGCTTTAATATGGTATTACTTTTAGGAACCTCTTTATCATGTCCAAGCTTAACATTTCTTGTTACATATTTTAGCAAAATGTCATAAAGTGAGTTATATGTTCTTGTAAATACCATCCTACACCCTTTTATAGATGGTGAATGTGTCCCTAATAAAGAGGTTACAGTTTATTGTGTTATGTGAAATTCACGTATCGTGTATAGTAATTCCTAACCTAGACTTTTTCTCATGCATGCATCCCATAGAGTTTTTTTCTTTTACACATACTTTCCACCTCTCCCTGTCGACTGCGAAGATCTTGAGTTTGCATAGTTAGTCTCTTAGGGATTGACCAGCTGACCTTGCCTGGATTACCTTCTTACCTGTTTCATTCAATGTGCTATAATATATGTAAAAAAATCATCTGTATAGCTCAGACTTCATAGGGCAATGAGAAGCCAGTTCTGGCTGAGGAACTCAGTTGAAGTCATTTAAGTTGTGTAGCAAAACTAGTAACTTTAGAATGAATCAGTTCAGTTCAGTCGCTCAGTCATGTCCGACTCTTTGCGACCCCATGAATCACATCATGCCAGGCCTCCCTGTCCATCACCAACTCCCAGAGTTCACTGAGACTCATGTCCATCGAGTCAGTGAGACCATCCAGCCATCTCATCCTCTGCCGTCCCCTTCTCCTCCTGCCCCCAATCCCTCCCAGCATCAGAGTCTTTTCCAATGAGTCAACTCTTTGCATGAGGTGGCCAAAGTACTGGAGTTTCAGCTTTAGCATCATTCCTTCCAAAGAAATCCCAGGGCTGATCTCCTTCAGAATGGACTGGTTGGATCTCCTTGCAGTCCAAGGGACTCTCAAGAGTCTTCTCCAACACCACAGTTCAAAAGCATCAATTCTTTGGCACTCAGCCTTCTTCACAGTCCAACTCTCACATCCATACATGACCACAGGAAAAACCATAGCCTTGACTAGATGGATCTTTGTTGGCAAAGTAATGTCTCTGCTTTTGAATATGCTATCTAAGTTGGACATAACTTTCCTTCCAAGGAGTAAGCGTCTTTTAATTTCATGGCTGCAGTCATCATCTGCAGTGATTTTGGAGCCCCAAAAAATAAAGTCTGACACTGTTTCCACTGTTTCCCCATCTATTTGCCATGAAGTGATGGGACTGGATGCCATGATCTTCGTTTTCTGAATGTTGAGCTTTAAGCCAACTTTTTCACTTTCCACTTTCACTTTCATCAAGAGGCTTTTGAGTTCCTCTTCACTTTCTGCCATAAGGGTGGTATCATCTGTATATCTGAGGTCATTGATATATCTCCCGGCAATCTTGATTCCAGCTTGTGTTTCTTTCAGTCCAGCGTTTCTCATGATGTACTCTGCATATAAGTTAAATAAGAAGGGTGACAGTATACAGCCTTGACGTACTCCTTTTCCTATTTGGAACCAGTCTGTTGTTCCATGTCCAGTTCTAACTGTTGCTTCCTGACCTGCATACAGTTTTCTCAAGAGGCAGATCAGGTGGTCTGGTATTCCCATCTCTTTCAGAATTTCCCACAGTTTTTTTGTGATCCACACAGTCAAGGCTTTGGCATAGTCTATAAAGCAGAAATAGATGTTTTTCTGGAACTCTCTTGCTTTTTCGATGATCCAGCGGATGTTGGCAATTTGATCTCTGGTTCCTCTGCCTTTTCTAAAACCAGCTTGAACATCAGGAAGTTCACGGTTCACATATTGCTGAAGCCTGGCTTGGAGAATTTTGAGCATTACTTTATAGCAGTGGTTAAATGGGCGGTGAGAAGGGGAATTTAGTGGGGGAATTTATTTCAAATTTTGTTAGTAGGTTAGTACAGTGCTGTTTGTCTGTAAATATACTCTGAGCTAGTTGGAAATTTTATAATTTGTAACTAGAAAGCTAAATTATAAATAGGAAGCTCATGGTAGCAACTCTTAGGAAGTAACTTGATATTAATAAAAATGTTGTACATTATGAAAAAACTTTTTCCAGTTGTGAACATGTTTTATTGAAATCTTTGTGGCATAAAGATTCTTAATTTGCATGTGAACTTAATACATTTTTGAAAAAACTAAAACCAGGCTCTTTATCACAAATGTTTTAACTTTTGGACAAAATGCCTTTTAAAAATATTTTGTAAGTTTAGATGAATTACCCCAAATTGATTAAATCTTTTTAGTCATTCTGCAGCGTACATCAAACATGGTAATAAAAACCCCAAAAATACAAGATAGAAATATAAATTTCTTGAGCATTTGATGTTTTATGTATGAGAGATTATGTAAATTAGGAACGTACACTTTCTATGAGACCATCTCATAAGGAAAATGCTCCTTAACAAAGATTGTTTTATATTTCAGTTATGAAAGTGAATCAGCTAAAAATATTAATTGCCTTACATGTAAGACTAGAATAGATATAGTGGGAGAAACAAAGAAGTAGGTGAGAAATTACTAAAGGAATTTATAATGTGTGTGAAATAAGAATATACATGCAAGATAATAATACCGTCAGTGTAGAACAAAAAGAAGTGATACAGATGATAGGTGCTAAAGAAGTTTAAAGAGATAAACCATTGTGGATTACATATTATGTATGCCCTGCTCTGTTTGAAGTAAAGACAGTGTCTTGACTTTAGTGGATTGGGGAGGGAATCTTGAATTTTTGGTAGGTATATAATAAGATGAGATAGGATTTTAGGAAGGTTAATCAGTGGTGGAAGAACTTTTCTTTGGAAGAAAAGTTATGATCATCCTAGACAGCATGTTAAAAGGCAGAGACATTACTTTGCCAACAAAGCTCCATCTAGTCAAAGCTATGGTTTTTTCAGTAGTCATGTGTGGATGTGAGAGTTGGACTATAAAGAAAGCTGAGGGCCAAAGAATTGATACTTTTGAACTGTGGTATTGGAGAAGACTCTTGAGAGTCCCTTGGACAGCAAGGAGATCCAGCGAGTCCTTCCTAAAGGAAATCAGTCCTGAATATTCATTGGAAGGACTGATGCTGATGCTGAAACTCCAATACTCTGGCCACCTGATGAGAAGAACTGACTCATTGGAAAAGACCCTGATGCTGGGAAAGATTGAGGGCAGGAGGAGAAGGGGATGACAGAGGATGAGATGGTTGGATGGCATCACTGACTCAATGCACATGAGTTTGAGTAAACTCCAGGAGTTGGTGATAGACAGGGAAACCTGTCCATGAGATGCTGCAGTCCATGGGGTTGCAAAGAGTTGGACACAACTGAGCGGCTGAACTGAAGTAAACTGAATCAGTGGTGGTGGGTATGAGAGTGTGGCCATAGGAAAGGTTAGATATGAATAAAAATGAGGGAGGTGTAGAAATACTCGAGAGGGAAGGGGAAATGGCCTGAGATGTGGGAATGGTGATATGAATGCAAAATAAAGAACTGATGTGGAAGACAATTTGAAGGGATAACTAATGAATGAAAGGATATGAGGATGAGGAAGATAGTACACTATGACTCTTACGTGTTAAAACTTAAATTATAATGTAGAAAGTAAAGATCAGTATTTATGGGAAAGGCTGTAAAAGTTATTTTCAGAGCATAGGTACAAGTAAGGCTAAAACAATAAAGGTATAATTTATAATTTAAAGTTATCTATAAGGATATATTTTATTTTTTCTTTTACTTTCTGCTGTTTTGCTTGCTTAGTTGTTTTGGTTCTGTGATTTATTATCAATCAAAAAGTTTATTGTGTGTGTGTATGTGGGTGTGTATATAGCAACATGACTAATTAGCATTCTCTCATCATTGAGACAAATTCTAGAACACTTGCTTACAAGAGAGAGAACAGCATCTGAATAAAGACAAGCAACTAGTTGTGGAATAGAAAAGTCAGAAATACAAAAAACACATTATAGAAAAGAGATATTTTATAAAGTTTATACTTTTTTATAATCTACTTTGAAATACTTTACAAAATGGCATAATGATTGAAAGCAGACTAAATGTGTGGAGAGTCTAGTTGTGATTTTACATTTATTTAACAAATGCCAAAGAAGAGTGAAAAACTGAAAATAACCCAGATATCCATTGATAAGAAAATAGAAAACAGTGTTATATTCATATAATTGGATACTATTCAGCAATGAAAAGGAATGAACTACTGATTCAAGCAGCAGCAGCAATGATGAATAGCAAAAACATTGTGTTGAGTCAAAGAGCTTTATACAGAAGAATATTAACTATATGATTCTATTTATATGAAATTCTGGAGCAGCAAAAACTCATCTCTTAGGAAAAAAATTATAACCATTATTATCCTGGGCTTCCCAGATGGTGCTAGTGGTAAAGAACCCTTCTGTTGATGCAGAAGACACAAGAGCCCCTGGAGGAGGGCATGGTAACCCACTCCAGTATTCTTGCCTGGAGAATCTCATGGACAGAAGAACCTGTAGGGCTGCAGTCTGTGGGTTGCAAAGAGTTGGACATGTTAAAATAGCTTAGCATGAATGCATTATTACTCTTGTTTCACTTTCATTTATTGGAGAGAGAAATGGCAACCCACTCCAGTATTCTTGCCTGGAGAGTCCTGGGGATGGGGGAGCCTGGTTGGCTTCCATCTATGGGATCGCACAGAGTCGGACACAACTGAAGCGACTTAGCAGCAGCAGCAGCAGCAGGGCAGAGGTGAGGGATTAATTAGGAAGTGACATGAGAAAACTTTCTGAGGGTGAGTGTTCTGTATCTTCATGAAGGTTTGGGTTACATGGGTGTATACGTTTCTCAAAATGCATTAAATGGTATGCTTAGGGTTTGTCTATTTCATCATATTTAAATTTTACCTTAAATATGTAAACAAATATTAAACTTCAGTTAATGATAAGCATACTGAAGGGTTTAAGGGCTGACAAATACTGATGTTTGTAACTTAAATTGCATCAGAATTGATGGATGGGTAAATACTGGATAGATATTAATAATTATATAGAATTATTTTTCTTATCATGATATTTTCTAAACCAATATAGTAAAATGTTGAGTCTCAGTATATGGGTGTGCACTGTACAATTATTTCAACTTTTCATATATTTAAAAATATCACAATAAAATGTTGGGGGAAATTAAAAGAACTTTGAATACATATTAAACCTTTGGATGGCTATGATTTACCAATATGGGAGGAAAGTTATGACCAACCTAGATAGCATATTCAAAAGCAGAGACATTACTTTGCCAACAAAGGTTCGTCTAGTCAAGGCTATGGTTTTTCCTGTGGTCATGTATGGATGTGAGAGTTGGACTGTGAAGAAGGCTGAGTGCCGAAGAATTGATTGCTTTTGAACTGTGGTATTGGAGAAGACTCTTGAGAGTCCCTTGGACTGCAAGGAGATCCAACCAGTCCATTCTGAAGGAGATCAGCCCTGGGATTTCTTTGGAAGGAATGATGCTAAAGCTGAAACTCCAGTACTTTGGCCACCTCATGCGAAGAGTTGACTCATTGGAAGAGACTCTGATGCTGGGAGGGACTGGGGGCAGGAGGAGAAGGGGACGGCAGAGGATGAGATGGCTGGATGGCATCACGGACTCGATGGACGTGAGTTTGAGTGAACTCTGGGAGTTGGTGATGGACAGGGAGGCCTGGCGTGCTGCGATTCATGGGGTCACAAAGAGTCGGACACGACTGAGCGACTGAACTGAAATGAACTGAACTGAACTGAAAACAGTGTTAAAAGGCTGGCGTCCTGATTGAATCCTATTAGTTGAAGCTTTTATCAGTTTTGAGAACTTGGGCAAATTGTAATGGGCTTTCCTCTATTCTAAAATGTGAATGATATCTTCATCATAGAGTTTTATGAGATTAAGTGGGTTGAATTATATAAAATACTTATCAAGATGCTTGACATATAATAAACTTTCAATAAGTTAAAGGGTCAAAAAAACTTACAAAAGCATTGCAATTAAAACCATAATTTTATTGTCCTATAAGAGTCAATTCTGATAAATAAAATACCTTCTAGCAAATATTGGATATATTTTTCAATACCTTCAAAGATAGAAACTATGAAAGTTAAATATTTTAAAATATTTAAGCATTTTCTTTTACTTCCATAAAAGATAGGGCCCTAGAAAGAAAAATAAAACATTTTTTTTTCTTATAGATTTCTTAACTTCAGTGTCATTCAGCACATTTGTTGCATGCTATTGCTGAGATCCTGAGCTAGGAGATAAGGAAGCAAAATTGAGACAGGGTTCCTACCCACAAGGAGTTCACAGCCTACTATTTAATGCTTCACTGCTCTTTAGAACTAAATGCCAGACCAACAGGATGAAATATGCCTTTAGATGCTTACTTTACATTAATTTTAATAGTATAATTTAAAATTTTAATAATTATTAAGTTTAGGATCTAGATGTGGGATAAATAGATATCTAGGACAGCACTGTCCAATAGAACTTCCTGTGATGATGAAACTGTTCTGTAAATGTGTTGTTCAGTATAGTAACCATGGGTCACGTATGGGTACTGAGCCCTTGAAATGTTGCCTAGTGCAGTTGAAAAGACACATTTTTAATTTAGCTTAATATAGCTGCCTGTGTCTTGTGGGTACCAGATTGGACAGTGCATCTCCAGAGTCTATATTTCTCAAACTGTCTGAGGAAAAGGACTAGTTATTTCAAATTTCAAATCTCTTATGGACTAATATTTTTGTAAAAATGCAGTAAAAATTACTGTAAGGATGAAATGAGAAAAAAAATTACAGTCATGCAAAACACCATCTCATTTTTGAAATAGTAGATACAGCAGACATAAAATTAATCTGTCATCACTGTAAAAGTTTCTAAACAATCTGTTGTTATCATGTGCCAGTGACAAATAGTTTTTTTTTTTATTTTATTTTATTTTTAAACTTTACATAATTGTTATTAGTTTTGCCAAATATCAAAATGAATCCACCACAGGTATACATGTGTTCCCCATCCTGAACCCTCCTCCCTCCTCCCTCCCCATACCATCCCTCTGGGTCGTCCCAGTGCACTAGCCCCAAGCATCCAGTATCATGCATCGAACCTGGACTGGTGATTCGTTTCATACATGATTGTATACATGTTTCAATGTCATTCTCCCAAATCTTCCCACCCTGTCCCTCTCCCATAGAGTCCATAAGACTGTTCTATACATCAGTGTCTCTTTTGCTGTCTCGTACACAGGGTTATTGTTACCATCTTTCTAAATTCCATATATATGTGTTATTATACTGTATTGGTGTTTTTCCTTCTGGCTTACTTCACTCTGTATAATAGGCTCCAGTTTCATCCACCTCATTAGAACTGATTCAAATGTTTTCTTTTTAATGGCTGAGTAATATTCCATTGTGTATATGTACCATAGCTTTCTTATCCATTGATCTGCTGATGGACATCTAGGTTGCTTCCATGTCCTGGCTATTGTAAACAGTGCTGCGATGAACAGTGGGGTACACGTGTCTCTTTCCCTTCTGGTTTCCTCAGTGTGTATGCCCAGCAGTGGGATTGCTGGATCATAAGGCAGTTCTATTTCCAGTTTTTTAAGGAATCTCCACACTGTTCTCCATAGTGGCTGTACTAGTTTGCATTCCCACCAACAGGGTAAGAGGGTTCCCTTTTCTCCACACCCTCTCCAGCATTTATTATTTGTAGACTTTTGGATCACAGCCATTCTGACTGGTGTGAAATGGTACCTCATAGTGGTTTTGATTTGCATTTCTCTGATAATGAGTGATGTTGAGCATCTTTTCATGTGTTTGTTAGCCATCTGTATGTCTTCTCTGGAGAAATGTCTATTTAGTTCTTTGGCCCATTTTTTGATTGGGTCATTTATTTTTCTGGAGTTGAGCTGTAGGAGTTGCTTGTATATTTTTGAGATTAGTTGTTTGTCAGTTGCTTCATTTGCTATTATTTTCTCCCATTCTGAAGGCTGCCTTTTCACCTTGCTGATAGTTTCCTTTGATGTGCAGAAGCTTTTAAGCTTAATTAGGTCCCATTTGTTTATTTTTGCTTTTATTTCCAATATTCTGGGAGGTGGGTCATAGAAGATCCTGCTGTAATGTATGTCAGAGAGTGTTTTGCCTATGTTCTCCTCTAGGAGTTTTATAGTTTCTGGTCTTACATTGAGATCTTTAATCCATTTTGAGTTTATTTTTGTGTATGGTGTTAGAAAGTGTTCTAGTTTCATTCTTTTACAAGTGGTTGACCAGATTTCCCAGCACCACTTGTTAAAGAGATTGTCTTTAATCCATTGTATATTCTTGCCTCCTCTGTCAAAGATAAGGTGTCCATATGTGCGTGGATTTATTTCTGGGCTTTCTATTTTGTTCCATTGATCTATATTTCTGTCTTTGTGCCAGTACCATACTGTCTTGATAACTGTGGCTTTGTAGTAGAGCCTGAAGTCAGGTAGGTTGATTCCTCCAGTTCCATTCTTCTTTCTCAAGATCGCTTTGGCTATTCGAGGAAAAAGAAATAAAAGGAATCCAAATTGGAAAAGAAGAAGTAAAACTCTCACTATTTGCAGATGACATGATCCTCTACATAGAAAACCCTAAAGACTCCACTAGAAAATTACTAGAACTAATCAATGACTATAGTAAAGTTGCAGGATATAAAATCAACACACAGAAATCCCTTGCATTCCTATATACTAATAATGAGAAAACAGAAAGAGAAATTAAGGAAACAATTCCATTCACCATTGCAACGGAAATAATAAAATACTTAGGAATATATCTACCTAAAGAAACTAAAGACCTATATATAGAAAACTATAAAACACTAGAAATATACCATGTTCATGGATTGGAAGAATCAATATAGTGAAAATGAGTATACTACCCAAAGCAATTTATAGATTCAATGCAATCCCTATCAAGCTACCAACAGTATTCTTGACAAATAGTTTTTAGACGGGCCATGGTCATGGACCACATTTTGAGCTAGGTAGAGAGTCTTTTTTTGCCTGATGTGCCTAACACATAATTTCCTGAAACCAACTCTTTGTTAATATTACTGGTGGAGATATTACTTAATATTACTTAAAATTCCATATTTAAGTATAATTCAGTAATGTGTTTACTGATATCACAGTTAACATTCCTTATAGCAAGTCTTGTCCAGGACAGCTGAATATTGACATTGTAATGTAGTCAACTTGAAGGTAGACCGGGAGGGCTTATTTGATCCAGTGAAGCCATTTTTGCAGTTGGAGATATAAGCTGAAAAATCCTTCCTCCTATAAAGTTCAGCTCGATATTTACAGCAGCCAAATTTGCTCAGCAACAGAAAGAAATCCCTTTGGAATGCCTTTGTGAAAATTGCGTACAGAAACGGATTGGCGCATGAATTGACAGGATAAAAGAGAACCAGTAGAACCTTTGAGTTGGTTACTGTAATGAGGGGCACTTTGAAGGCAGCTGAGATGGCAAAGAAAGAGATTGGTGCCATGCAGGTGAAATCGGTGAAGATGAGGACTGCCATTTTCTTAGCAATCTTTGTATCTTTGTTGGTAGCCATCAGCTCTGGATTTTGAACTGCAAAATAAATTTTAATGTAGCAAGCACAAATGATGATGAAGGCCATCACGTTGAGAATCAGGATGGTTAAGATGTAGACCTGTGAGAGAGTGCTTTCCACATCCATGGGGAGGCAAATGCTGACCTTCATGTAATTGCTGACACCCACAAGAGGCAACACGGCAATGAGAGTAGAAAAGAGCCATCCTCCGAGCATGACTGGAATGGCATGTTTCAGTCGCAGCTTTTGGTCCAGTTGAATAGCATAGGTGATGGTGTGCCATCTTTCTAGTGTGATGACTGTGAGGGTGTAGACAGAGAGTTCACTTGCAAACACAGTGAAAAAGCCAGCTGCGCTGCACCCACTCCCTGTCTGCCAGTCTATGGCATGGTTGTAATACTGGCCTTTGGTCTGGGCATCGACTGAGGCAATGAGCAGCAGGTACAGCCCCATGCAGAAGTCTGCAAAGGAGAGGTTGCACATGAGAAAGCGGGGGACTGTCAGTTTGTAACGACTGGTCAGGAGAACAAAGAGGACAGTCACATTTCCCGTGATGGCTAGGATATTAATCAGCCAAATCAGGACTCTAAGGAAGTCGTAGCCCATAATGTCTTCACAGGGATTGAAAGCATCTGGTTCAGGAGCACACTGGAGTGTCTTGGGTAAGCAGAAACCATAGTCATAATCCCAGCCACTCAGTTCACTCTCAGCAAAGATGGCAGAATAACTGTAAGAAGAATATTGTGACTCAGTGTAAACTTAAGAGATTTTCTATGATTCTGGGTATTGAAAAACATTTAGAAATCGCCCCTAGTGGTTTTTTTTTTTTTTTTTTTTTAAGGAGAGCAAACTAAAGGAAACGAAGTCAAAACAGCCTCAATCTTATATTTATTTGTTATCTGAGAACTCTGAATTGGCGTAGGAGTTCCTTAAGAAGGGAATGAAAAGCCATTTAGATTTTTTTTTAATATGCAGATTTTACACAGTGATGCAAGGATTTAATGAAGCTGTTTACAGAGCATTCTTTTCTTTGGAAAACAAATTTAGAGACATAATCTATGCTTGCTCAATCTAAAAAAACTTTCTTGACATTTTCTTAGCTATTTATCTCCTTTAGTTGCTAACCAAATTGCTATCAAGCTGTTTGTCTGCAGTAGAACACAAATGGGATTGAAAGGCTCACACTGTTGAAGATTATCAGCTTTGGGAGGACATGCTGAAGTCCTTGGCTAATCAGGCAGCCCAGTTGAGAAATGGAACCAAGGTTAGGTTACTCAGAAGAAATTTAGGAGCAGAGGAAGAACAGAGTCATGAACAATAGAAAGAAATAATTGAAAATAGATAATTCTTAGGATATGAGTCAGATTCAGAGAGTGGACTGACTGAAGAGGGACTGTGTCCCTAGTGAAGGAATGGTTCCACTCTGGCACTCCCTTTCTCCCAACCCCACTGCTACTGCTTGAGTTCAGATTTTCATTCTTTCTAATGGGACAGTTACATTAGTTTTCTTCTTGGCATCCTTCCCCCAATTTTAGCCCTCTTCCTAGTCCATCTGTATATTCCTACTGGAATGGCTTGTCTTACGCACATTACATTAATTCAAACATTTATTAGTTTCTCATTGGCTATGGGATGAACTCCAGACTCCTTGTGAAGACCTCTGAGTCTCTCCTTGATCTGCATTCTGTCTCCTCTTGTAACCTCATTGCGAAGAAGCTGCGTGTGTGCGCGTGCGCAGGCACACCCAGTCGTGCCTGACTCTTTGCGACCCCATAGACTGTAGCCCACCAAGCTCCTCTGTCCATGGAATTTTCCAGGCAAGAATACTGAGTGGGTTGCCATTTCCTATTCTAGGGGATTTTCTTAAACCAGGGATAAAACCTGCATGTCTTCTGCCTTCTGCATTGGCAGACCTGTTCTGTACATGTAGCTTACCTGGGAAGCCCTTAAGAAGCCATAGTGCCATACAGTTCAGAACATAGGCTCTGAAGCAAGACTGCCTGGGTTCCAGCTTTTACCAGCTGGGAGAGTTATTTAACATTTCTGTTCTTTAATTCTTCATTTGTCAAATAAGGATAGTAATCACACCTCCCCTCACTGTATTGTGCTAAAGGATTAAATGCATTAAAACATGTAAAATTTTTAGGATAATGCCTGATACCTAGTAAGTACTCAGTGACTGTTAGAGATCCTTATAATTATCTCTTGCAAATCCTTTGTGCAACCCTTTGGTCACATGAAAAGACTTGTGGCTTTCAGAACGGGTTTTGCTGTCTTGTCCCTTTGTCTTGGAATGTGTTGTTTTTTCTTCCCCCGTCTCCCTCATTTCTCTGGAGAATTCCTCCTCATCTTCAAAGATAATCGTCTCTATGAAGCCTTTCTTGATTCTACACCTCTAAGGAGTTTATCACCCCTCCTCTAAGCTGCATTTACTATTGTAATTCTCAAACTAACATGGCCATTATGTGATGATACATGGCTTATTTAACAGTATATGAAACTATTCTTTAATAACTATGAAGGCAGGGGACTCCATCTTGTTTATGTCTGAACTCTCAGTGCTTCACACAGTTTTGTCCCAGAGTATTCATTCAATAAATGTCGTGGGATGAATAAACCGGGGTGATGCTGGCTTGGGAAGGGATCGTGAGGCTGCAGGAACAGTGAGTGATACAGGATGATGCGTGTGTGTGCTGTGCATTCATGTCTGACTCTCTGTGACCCCATGGACTGTAGCCCACCAGGCTCCTCTGTCCATGGAATTTTCCAGGCAAGAATACTAGAGTGGGTTTCCATTTCCTTCTCCAGGGGATCTTCCCAAGCCAGGGACTGAACCCACATCTCCTGCCTTGGCAGGCGGATTCTTTACCACCTGGGAAGCCCCATGATGCATGTAGGCTTTACAAATTTTCTCTTTGCCCACAGTCAGCTAACATAATCTTGAAAGGTGGAGAAATGGGCATAATTTTTCTGTCGGGGCCATTACAAATATATATCTCACCCCAGAGTTTCTCACACATTAAAAGAGCATTTTTCTCTACTCTCAAAACGTAACTTCTCATTTTCTGTAGAAGGGAGTGTGTACCTAATACTGTTACTGGATAAAATGATATATTTGAGCAACACAATTACCTAAGGGAAAGAACATAGATTTCCAAAAAAGGGAAAAGAAATCTATGACCTGGGACACCAAAAAATGTGCTACAGTGTCACAGAAACCAGATTGAGACTGGAAAAGTACTACTGCCGCTCACAGGAGACTGCGTAGGAAACTCACTCGTTTTATTATTAAATATACCTAGCATATTTGTTTGTACTCATCCCATGCACATCAGTATAATTACCTAATTTTTAAATCTTTAAAGAGATAATGGTGGCTATCAGAGTGATGAAGGACCTGGGAAAAGCCCTTCATTTTATTGGTAAGGAGACCAAGATTAAAGGAGATAAGTCCCTTGCCCAGGCCCCTCAGCACTGACCTAGTGGCAACACGAGGTCTTCATATGCATCGTCCAGGGGACTTTCTTCTACTCCACCATCTCTCAGGGTTTTTCAAGGTGTGGCCCTTGGACCACTTCCATCAGAATCACTAGAGTGTTCATTACAACGCAGATTCCTTGGCTTCACTTCAGACCCTGAATCAAACTCTCTAGGGACAGAGCCCAGAAATGTGCATTGTAAGCAAGTTCTCTGGATGATTCCTACAAAATAATCACCTTCATTACATTACATGAGAACTTTCCAACTATTGTTGCCTTGGTTTCCTTTACTACATTCCCCTTATCAAAATAACTCCAGCTGCTACTAGAAGCACTAATTTAAAGATGTTAACAATTCTGCCATGGTTTCTGAATAAACTTACGTCACTAAGAGATCAAACAGGTTTCCTTTTCCACTCCCCTGGTCCCTCGCTCTTTCTTTTTTTGCCCTACTGGGCATTTGTCTAGGTTTTTCTCCCTGCTGATTTGTCTTCGGACTGAATACCTATCTGCTGCTACTTACATTTGTGCCCTGGGACGACTCCTGAGGGCATCAACATGCTTGTTGGCAAAACCCTGCATGGAGCTGTCTTTAGTACTGAAGGCTGTGCAGAGAGTGTGAATGGACTTGGATGGGCTTAGCAGCATTGAGGCAGAGGAAGGAGCAACAGTAGCACCACTGCTCCAGCAGCAATCAGTAGACAGGAAAAAAGACGGGGGTTTTAGGAGGACAGTGGGGCCAACCACAGCAGTGAGGACACCAAAATATCTTAAGGAGAGCAGATAAGACTCAGTGGCTGGCTCTAGAATTTCTGAACTCCAGACACTCAGGAATAGCAATCTGGTGGGAAGGGAAGGAAGGGGATTTATCACAAGAAATGTTTTCACAGGGAGCACATTCTTTTTACTTAGATTATGTGTTAATTTTTGGTAGTTTTGGGGGATGCTGAAGATTGCTGCTGCTAAGTCGCTTCAGTCATGTCCAACTCTGTGTGACCCCATAGACGGCAGGCCACCAGGTTTCTCCAATGCATGAAAGTGAAAAGTGAAAGTGAAGTCACTCAGTCATGTCCGACTCTTAGCGACCCCATGGACTGCAGCCCACCAGGCTCCCCCGTCTCTGGGATTCTCCAGGCAAGAACACTGGAGTGGGTTGCCATTTCCTTCTCCAATGCATGAAAGTGAAAAGTGAAAGTGAAGTCACTCAGTCATGTCCGACTCTTCGTGACCCCATGGACTGCAGCCTTCCAGGCTCCTCCGTCCATGGGATTTTCCAGTCAAGAGTACTGGATTGGAGTGCCATTGCCTTCGCCAATGCTGAAGACTAGAGGACTTGCAGTGTTAGCATGGCAGACTCAAGATTGGATGCTTACTTGGGAAGGCGTGGAGTGGTAGGGGCTGATGGTTATTGAGACTGAGCTAAAGTCTCCCCTCCCCCTAAAACACCCCTTGATGGTACCACAGACTATACCCAAAAGTCGTTTCCTACTGATGAAAAAAAACCATATGATTGCAAAAGTGTTATGTGGAAGGTGATAATGGAGAGAGTATTGCGAGAGAAGAGTGGGAAGGCTGAGGAAAGGGAATGCTGGAGGATAGATGGTGTCAGACCTAAATGAAAGGGAAAAAGTATAGAAGAATAGAGACTATAATATAAGGTACCCTAGCTGTCACAGTCTTTAAAAACTCCCTTTACTCTCATGCTTCTGAAAGCCAAATGATGTTTCTATTGTCCCTTACAGTTGAGGAAAAAAGTCTCAGAAAAGATAAGTATTGTCAAGGGAAACCTAATGTTACAGGAACATTAGTGCCAAGAATTCATATCCAAGTCTGAGGAGCTCCAGACCCCAGGGTCCTTCCATCATACCGCCCTGTGCCTCTATATATCTTGCAGATTGATAGGAAAAAAAGAGAAAAGACAAAAAGATGTAGAAGAGAGAATGGAGATTGGTAGGGTGCCTTAGAAGGGCATCTGGTTTGGTTTTGTAGCCTGAGGGGCATGGAGGGGGGGATGGGAGTGGAAGGGAAGTAATAACACTCGCAAATCACAGCAAATGTGGCATCGGGACACTTTTGAGGCACGCACCTTTACCGCTGCACCAAAGTGTCATGCCTTTGGGTTAAATTTCCCCCCAAAGAACCAGCATATTAAGTTATAATTTATAGCCTTTTCTATTTTAATGTGCCTTGACCTACTGAGCCTCATTCTCGTATCAGTGGGCTTCCCTGGTGGCTCAGATGGTAAAGTGTCTGCCTGTAATGCGGGAGACCTGGGTTCGATCCCTGGGTTGGGAAGATCCCCTGGAGAAGGAAATGGCAACCCACCCTGGTACTCTTGCCTGGAAAATTCCATGGATGGAGGAGAGAGCCAGACATGACCGAACAACTTCACTGGTTCCTTTACAATTGAAGGTATATGAAATGCCAAGGCAGTAGGAAAACGTTTTTTTTTTTTTTTTTAAATCAGGGGCTTCCCTGATGGCTCCGTGGTTAAGAACCTGCCTGCCAATGCAGGGCACACAGGTTTGATCCCTTTCTGGGAAGATCCCACATGCCGCAGAGGAACTAAGCCCGTGTGCCACAACTACTGAGCCTGTGCTCTAGAGCCTGGAGGCCGCAACTGCTGAGCCCATGCGCCATAACTGCTGAAGCTGGTGCATCTGAGAGCCCATGCCCTGCAACAAGAGAAGCCACCACAGTGAGAAACCTGCCCACTATGAGAAGGGTAGGCCCCGTTCATCACAACCAGAGAAAGCCCGAGCAGCAACGGAGACCCAGTATAGCCCCAAATAAATAAATCTTTAAAAAAATATCAGTCAGTAGAATAGAAATGCAGCTCCCATCCAATATGTGTCAGTGATAGTGTTAGGTCTAAATAATTTTAAGCTCTAGAGCATAATGATCAAGGTGGCCTAAGTCTCTCCGAAGGGGAGTGGCTGCTTCTAGAAGCTGTCTACAATCAGTTAATCTTTGTGGAATGCTGACCACATGACTAGTGAAAAATCCTTACAAGTGAGGCTATCATTAAACAAGTCCTTAGTGACATCAGAATACCTGCAAAGAAAATTTTAATTTTGGAAGAGAATTTAATATGACTGTAAAATGAATATGTAGGTATGTTTTTACAAGTATTTTTGTAAACAGTTGAAGAGATAATTGATCACCTGGACTGCCTTGTAAAAACACACACACACACACACACACCCCATTTTAAAGCTATTAAAATATGCTTTGCAAACATGGCCCCAACCAAGACTTTTATGAAAAGAAAATCGTTGGCACTGATAACGCTAAGGTGCCCACAGAATGAGACATGACTCCCCGAGTTTCCTTCCATGCAAATACTTACAGTGTTTCATTATTTGGTCTCCTTGCTGTGCTTTCACATTGTTTGGAAAAGTTTTTAAAAATGGAAAATGAAAAATTCTGCCTGAAAGAGGTAAAAAAAAACAAACAAAAAAACCAGTTGAGCTTTTGGTCTTTAAGCCTGCTCATGTCTGTTTATGCTTTGTTCTTCCAAATTCTTTCCCTATTACACCTGCGTTGTGTTCTGTACCATTGTCCTAACTGAAACACTTCCAGGGGAGAGAGTGAAGGCTTCCGAGTTGTCATTAGAGTGCTTCCAGCTTAGATAAAATGCTTCTGAATGCTAAGTGTTTTGTGTGGGCTCTAGAGATGAAAAAACTTAAATTTGTCTCATTGAATCCTGGATTTTTCAGTGCTCATTAAAAGATAACTTTGTGGCATATTAAGGTTTTCTACTCACCACTCTCCTCCCCACATCGGCCTTGATGAACAAATAACCATTCAGAGTTCATGGCTTTGAATTATAACTGGGAATCTCTCTTGTAAAGATTTGAAGATTCTGGACCTGGCTTTAAAATGATGTGAATTTTCAGCCTTTTTGGCTTATGTGCAGAAATATAATGTGGTTGCTCCCTATTCCTCCATCTTTCCCTCTAAGAACTTTAGCCTGTGGAAAGGGGTAAATGTCAAGAAATTAAAAGAAGGCTATACTTGTATTCCTAAGATGAAACCGTGGTGAAGCACAAAGGAAAACTGGATGGAGAAACAGAGAGAAGAAGAGCAGGCTGTGCGAATTCCAGCCTTTCCTGAAGAGGAAAGAGGAATGTAATTCAAGATGGATATTTCTATTTATTATTCTTCTCCAACATTAACAGGGCTTCTCAGGTGGCGCTAGTGGTAAAGAACCCTCCTGCCAATTTGATCCCTGGGTTGGGAAGATCCCCTAGAGGAGAGCATGGTAACCCACTTCAGTACTCTTGCCTGGAAAATGCCATGGACAGAGGAGCCTACAATTGCAGCCTACAGGTGGGCCACAATCCACAGGCTGACACAGTTGGACAGGACTGAAGCGACTTAGCACGTTAGCGATATTACTGAGGCAATCCCTTGTAGGAATGACTTTGTGTAAAAGCAGGATGGTGGGGAATACATAAGGACTGTTTGACCTACTGGACTCACTTTCAGAAGTTACTCAGCTGATTATTTCGCCTTTGCGAGAAAGCGGGAGTGAGAAAGAGAGATTGTGTGTGTGTTTGATGCTGACTCTGCATCTGATACTTAGAGATGCTCCACATGAACCAATCTGCAATTAACAGGAAATGTGGTTGTTCTTGGCCTTCAGCTCTGTCTACTCTCTCTCTTTTGGAATTTTAATCAGAGACACCAAGGAGAGTTTGGGGGCCATCTGCCTGGGCAGCTGTGTGGGTTATCCAGGCTCCGCAGCTGCAGGGCAGAGGGCTGACCCAGAGTTTGCACAAACATCCACTGGCCCAGCTTCACGCTCTCCATCCTCACTAGCATCCAAGGTTTCTGACTTCAGGGATAGAGAGGGGTCAGCTGAAACTTGTCATCCTAATCAAGACAACTGCTGTGTGACTGCATTACCCTCTCACTTGGTGCTGGCCCACAGCTGTGTAATGCCCCCCCCACCCGCCACTGCTTTTATTTTAACCCATAGGTGGTAGTCTCTTCTTTCATCTGCTGGAATAAAACACCCCTGAACTAAAGCTTTAACATGTCAATGACTTCAGAAGGGATGCAGCCTCCTTTCCCACAAAAGTGGAAATGTCCGGAATCAGCTTTGTCCCGAGCCAGCATCTGTGCTGCGTGGTGTCCCCGTCGTTCTCTCACCGGCTTTGCTCACTCACAGCCCAGAGCGCTGCTTTACAGAAGCAAATCTGAGTGCTTCTGTTCTGAGCTCTCCAGTGGCTCCTCATCCTCTCAGCGACTTGGCCTTACACTCATCATAGCTCACCTCTCCCTGGTCTCCTCTGCTCACTCATCCTCCTCTCTGTAACCATAAGCTGTCTTGTTCTGGTTTTTCTGAATGACTGTCATTCCATGGCCTCTTGCCTTTGTGCCTTCACAAAAGCTCTTCCATCTTCTTGGCATGCTTTCTGTCACACCTGTCTAGCTAATTGCTACCTGTTCTTCAGAGCTCAGCAGAAGTCACTTCCTGGGGAAGTCTTCCATAAGCCCTGTTGCCATTTAGAAATTCTCCCTCTGTTCTCGCAGAGTCCTGTGTTCTGTTCTCAGCTGTATCATAACAATTGCTGGACTGCATCTAAGTATTGGCTGTCTTTTGTGTTGTCCTCAAATAGCTGCTTATGGCTCTGATGGTTGGGATGAGCTCTTACTCATCTTTGTAGCTTCAGATTTTTGCACAGTGTTTTTCTGGAACACGGTGAATACTCAGATAATGTTCTCTGAAGCTCAGTTAGTGGCACACAGCTTTCTGGGCACAGCAAATGGCCTGTCTTCTTGGTTACCCCGAAAACTTCAGGTAGCTCCATACCTCCCTATCTATTCGAGGTATGAAGTGGGTGTACGAAGATAACGTGCTGGTTGATTAATTGTAAATAGGTTGATCCCCAAAACAGTTGCCTCCTGGTGACACTCTCTTAATGCCTCATCTAATTAATTCTTTGAGAATCTTCTTAGGCTGTATAATATTCTTTTAGGGCAATGTTTTTCCAGCTGTGAGTTGTGACCCATTAGTGGGTCATGAAAGCAATAAGGTGAATCAAGACTAGCGTTGAAAGCAAACAAACATGAAATAAAATAGACAAGAGAACATAGTGTATGCTGGATAACCAGCATAACCGACAAGGACTTCCTGTATAGCACATGGAACTCTGCTCAGTGTTAGGTAGCAGCCCGAATGGGAGGGGTTTTGGGGGAGAATGGATACACGGATACGTGTGGCTGAGTCCCTTCACTGTTCACCTGCAACTATCACAGCGTTGTTTGTCAATCAGCTATATCCCAATATAGAACAAAGAGTTAAAAAAAATAAAATTATGCAAAAGAAAGAAAAAAAGAATAACAGTGTCTCACATGTAAAACAGTTAAGTAGTGCTCTGTTTTATTTCAGTTACATGTGTCGTGTTTACTGGTTGCAATGTAAAAAAAAGTACTTCTTTGTATGTATTACAGTGGGAAAAAAATCTGGAAGAGAGTGCTTTAAGGAAAGAATAAAATCCTTCACACCCTGCCATTCCGTTCCGGACTGAAGTGAATTAATTGAATCAGTAAGACCACCCCACCTCCCTGAAGCCAGCACTGGTCACAAACCCACAAACCAGCCAGGAGCTTCTGCCTTTTCCATTCTCATACCAAGCTAATCCTTAGGGAGCTAGGATTCTGTTCTATAATAGAAGATAGTCTTCTGCCGGGAGAGAAATAGCTTTTTTAAAAAAAGCAGTGAAAACCTTCTGTAGTGTTCTGTGTATTTTTTTTAACTAAAGATTAAGACATTAGGTAAAATTGACCTTATTGAGCCTACTTCCCCCACTTCTTTAGAAATGATGCTCTTTGATAAGGATTAGAGCTCCTTGATCTTTGAGGTACCAGTTTTGTACTTCATTTTGCAACTGTAGTTATAGCCTGATTTAAGGCTCTAATTGAATTAGCTCAGAATAAGTGACAAGGGTCTTTTCGCTGCAGGGTGAATCGACTCTTTGGAGTCAGTTTTCAGGAGGCACAGGACAGTTTGTTTTCTTCTTGTCTGTCTGAGAGTGACCCCATGACCACGGTGACTGTGGTGCTGGTTTAGACGGCAGGCAGTAAAAGGGCAGGATGCTGCTGACCAGCTGACTATTTTCAGATCTGAGTTTCTACCACGCTTGGCAGGCTCTACCTTTTGTTTTTTTACTTACTCGTTTGTTGGCAAGTTTCTAAAAGCACAGCAGTGGCTGGGGTAAGTCAGTGTGGCATCCAGGAGGTTGGTAAATTTTTCTCTTGATGGCAGTTTTTTCAGAAAATAGGATGATGTGGCAATTAGTGTCTGAATGGACTCTAGCCCATAGCTAGGCAGGGCCTGCAGTTTAGTGGAAGAAATATCCCTGAAAAGTAAAAAAAAAGAGAAAGGCTTACTTATTTATTTAATATACTTGATTCATAGAATGAAACTTTGTCTCAACAATAGCATCCTTCTAGGTTCTGAGGCATTTTTTCTCCATCTTGCTTTCTCCCTGATTCTCTGTTTCAGTTACTCTCATTAAGATCTGAATTCAAAAAAGCTACGTTGTGTTTTCCCTCATATTGACCCCACTATCCATTCATTAGGATTTCCTTTCTCCCTTCTCCTGCTTCCTTTCTCCCTCCCTTTCCTTCCCTCCACTTAGCTGAAGTAAAATAACCACTTGCTTTATGATAGAGCAGGCACATGCAGTGACACCAGCTTTGTGCTCTAGCCCAGGGGGAAGTATTTAGGGCTTCAGATGCCTCTCTCTTTGTGGATCAAGCTCCACAGAGTAGGTTTTCATGACGCACAGGCTGCTTATGCTATTAAGAGCCACTGTGCGGCATTAGCCATCATCTACCTTCTCTAAAGGCAAACTGGATTCATCAGTCCAAAGCAAGCGAATACTCATGCAAGCAGAATTGTGTGGAAAGCTCAGGGTTTTTCAAACAAGGTCCTGAACCCCTTAGCTTTTCTAAACCTGAGGCAATGTGCAAGAAACCTCCAAACAAATTAAATGTGAGAAGGAAGAATAAGTGGGCATTTAAAAATTCTTCCTGTCTTCCTGCTGATACACTATGAAGATTTTCAGGCAGCACCACCCCCTTCAGCACCCTGACCCAGTACTTAGTGCCCAGCGCATGGGATGGGATCAGTGGGTGATCGATGGACAGATGAACTTGACACCATGGAGTGATGACCAGGGTTGGTCCTTGGTGGAGTAATCAGGGTGGCAGAATTTGCCTCGGGGATGGCAGACTCTTACTGCTTTTCTGCCCTTATTGATTTAGGTAACCAGTGTTCTCATTCCGTTTTACAGAGTATTTCTGTTAGATGTATTAGGAATTGAGTACCTGATTCTTTACAGGACTGGTGAATTTTTTTGTTTTTATTATTTTGGAGTGGAAGTAATATGTTCTAAGTTAGGATTCTATAAATGTCAAGGTCTCATTACAAAGGAGTAAATCTCTGATGATAGATTTTCCGTTTCACTGAGTGACTTATGGGGGAAATATTTTGGGGGTATGGATGGGAGGGATGCTTATAAACCCTAAGGGCATAATGCGGATAATCATTTGGGTAGTAAAGAGACCTAGGCCTGGTTCCACTGTTCTGAAAAAGTCAAAGTAAATGCCCACAGGGCTCACAGTCACTTCCAAGCAGGCGGGCTGAGCAGCTTTTCAAGGGAAAAACTGTCACGCTGAGTGTCTTACAACCATGCTCACTCATTCTTATACCTGACCAAAGGCAACTCTCCTAGCTGTTCATTGCCCAAGTAGGTGGCCAGTTTGCTGTAAGAACTCTGCCTGTAGGGTGTGCTAGCCCGGAGTACTTTGAATACAAGACATGTAGACAGGAACCCCTATGGTAGGATGGCAGAAGCTGAGAGACAGCAGAGAAAGCAATGAGCAGGAGCCATGAGGAAGTGGAAGCCACGAGGAAGCAGAAGTCATGAGGCGGAGTGGAGAACAGAGAAGTAGGACTGATGATGCCAGAAGTTAGGGAGTGGAGAAAGTCAGGAGTTTTGGTGGCGGGAGTTAGGATGTCAAGAGACTCAGGGTAATAGGAAAGAAGTAGAGTCAGACTGATAACAGGAGTTGATAGTGGTGGGAGCTAGGAACCAAAGGAAGTCAGGAGTTGATAGGAAAGAGGAGTTAGGGAGGAGTCAGGAGTTGAGAGTGGCAGGGGCTAAGAAGTAGAGTTTGGGGCTTATAATGGGGGAATATAGAAAAGTAGACAAGATCATGAGTAGATACTGGCAGGAGCTGGGGTATAAAGAGTAACTGTGTCAGTTCATTCCTTCCTCTCATCAAAACCTTAGCGCCTCCTCACCTCACTCAAAGAGTAGCCATAGGCCCCTGACCTGGCTCTCGCCACCTCTCTGCCCTGCTCTGGGCCCTTCCCCTTGGCTCACTTGGCCACACTGTTCTCTTCTTTGTCCTTCCAACACGTGCAGATCCTGCCCAGTTCCCTCCAACTGGAATGCTCTTCCTGCTGATGCCCACACAGCTTTGCTCCCTCCTTTCTTTCAGGTATTTGCTTAAATATCACTTTTTCAGGACAGTCTTCCCTGACCATCCTCCTGAAAATACTAACTGCCCCTCCTGAGAACTCTCTTCGCCCAGCCAGCTAAGTTTCTCCACTCCACGACCATCTGGTGTAGTACATATTTTCTTTACTCATTTGATCCTTGTCCATCTTCCCCACTCTATGAAGGCAGAGACATTTGTCTTTTCTTACTCACTGCCGTTTCCCTGATGCCTAATTCAGTGCCTGGCACATAGTATGGACATACAGTTATTGGAAAAATCAATGAATGAATGAATAAACAGATGAACTGTACTACACTGCTCACTCTCTTTCTAGTACTTTTCTCATTTTTAATAATTATATTTATTTATTTTAAGTTGATTGATGATTGCTTTATAATATTGGTTTGATTCTGTCATACATCAACATGAATTAACCATAGATATACCTATGTCCCCTCCCTCTTGAAACTCCTACCCACCTCCCACCCTTTCCCACTCCTCTAGTTTAATACAGAACCCCAGTTTGAGTTCCCTGAGTCATACAGCAAATTTCCATTGGCTCTATATTTTACCTATGTTAGTGTATGTGCTTCCATGCTACTCTCTCCATTCATCTTAATACTTTTCTCATTTTAAAGTCATGTGCCTGTTTATCACTTTGCCTGTTCATCATTCTTTCCCCTCCATAGTGTAATGTTTTTTTATAGGGCATCAACCAGAGCCCACCACTGTCTCTGCAGCGTGGTGCCTGGTAAACAGGATGTGTTCAAGCCGTGCTTGAAGGCATTAGTGATGGGGTGCCAGAGTAGGAAGTAGTGGGCCGGCACCTCTGCGGAGAGGTGAGGCGGCCTCTGCTGTGAGAGCTGCGGCGTGTTTGGAGCCCTCTTGCATTTCTCCCTGAAGTCTGGCTACAGCTGCAATTGTTTTCTATAGGATGTTTCTGGCTTCCCAAGGCGTTGTCGGGAGACTACTGGTTTAATCTCCTGTTCGTCTTGATGTTCCCATGTGTCCTTATGTTCAATGCCCATTAACTGAGGGAACTTCGCTCTGCTCCTTGCATCCTCAGAGAGCCTGACACAACAGCAGCTCACTCAACCTTAATTCTCACGAGGGAATACCAGGGAACACCGGACCCCCTCTGCCAGCACGTGAAGAGGCCCGCCATATTTGATGCTGATTGAACTGTGTCTCACCCAAATTCATATGTTGAAGTCCTAACTCTCAGTACCTCAGAATGTGACCTTAATTGCAATAGGATCTTTCCAGAGGTAATCAGGTTACAATGAGATCATGAGGATGGGGCCTAATCCAATATGACTGGTATCTCTATACAAAGGGGGAAATTTGGAGACAGAGAAACACATCGAATACTCTGTGAAGACTAGAGTTCTACTGCCACAACCAAAGGGAGCTACCAGGAGCCGGGAGAGGTCTGGCATAAGTCCTTCCCTCGCAGGCCGCAGGAGGAAGCCGGCTTGCTGACAGCCTCGTTTCAGACTTGAGCCTCTAGAACTGCAGACAGCACAGTTCTGTTGTTTCAATCCCTAGTGGGTGGTGCTTTGTTAGGGTAGTCCTTTCCCATGCAGAGACTGGTTCCCCTGCAAACCCAGCTGGGGATGATGTGACTAGACACCCTGAGCAGGCCTGTTGGGCGGCACCAGTGTACTCACAAAATGCTAGGCCCCGTGGCCCCCCGGAAGGCATCGTTGTGCATCTTCTCCAGGCGTGCATTTTCCTTCAGCTCCCTGTGGGGAAGGACAGAGCCCTTAGTGGGTTTTTCAGCTCATATGTGAACAGTCAAAGCTGTGCGCATGCACGTTCGGGCCAGCCCATGTATGTGGTGCTCGGGGGTGGAGGCGAGAAGGAGGGGCTGTGGGTAAAATGCAAAAACGGTATTCTTGTCTTTGGCACAACTGTGAAATCTTGGGTGTTTGACTCTGCCCTTTCCCTGCAGTTTCCCCCTCTCTCAGTGGAACCCTTTGTCCTACCACTGAAAGCACTCCCACTGCTGCCCTGGAGCTGTGCACGTTTACTCCAGGCAGCTGGGCAGGGCAGAAATGCTGCTCCAGCGTTCAAGGCTGAAGGGTGCGGGTGCAGCGCACTCTGTACCAGGCTCGCAGCCATCGTGACCTTGCAGAGCTCAGTGTCTATTAATAGTAATATACTGAAGTTTGCAAATCTTAAAAGCAGCGTCCGTTCAAAGCTACCCCCTTTCATCGTGTTAATTGGACTCTTTTTCTTGCAGCTGTGTATTTCTCCTTGGGCCTCCCAGGTGGCGCTAGTGGTCAAGAACCTGGCTGCCAATGCAGGAGCCATAAGCGACTGGGGTTCGATCCCTGGGTCGGGAAGATCCCCTGGACAAGGGCATGGCAACCCACTCCAGTATTCTTGCCTGGAGAATCCCATGGACAGAGGAGCCTGGTGGGCTACAGTCCATAGTGTCACACAGAGTCAGACATGACTGAAGTGACTGAGCATACATGCATGTACATTTTTTCGGTGGGTGACAAAGGGGAAGAAGAACAGTCTGTATAGAAAATTGCCTCCTACACCAGTCTCGGCTATGTGTCTGATCATCACTAGGTATGTGTGTTGTAGGAAAAAAAGGGTTGAAGGCCACTACTCTTAAGGAACCCAAAAGCTGCAATGGGAGTAGCCACCTGAGGGCTTCTGGTTCCTTTTAGGGCTCCCCTGGTAGCTCAGATGGTAAAGAATCTGCCTGTAATGCAGGAGACTGGAGTTCGATCCCTGGGTCAAGGAAGATCCCCTGGAGAACAGCTACCCACTCCAGTATTCTTGCCTGCAGAATTCCACAGCTTAGAGTAAACTTCTCAGGACCACCTTGGCTTGGCCCCACTGAGCAGCTCCCATCTGGGCCCTGACGGTGCTGTCTCCAAGCACAGGCCCTTCTGGATGGACAAGGGAGCTGGGAAAGGAGTCCCTGGGCTCAGACTTGCCAGATCAAACTTTTGATCACTTTCTTCCTACAAGAGAAGGGTGGTATTTCAAAGAACTTTCTGGAAAATCCTGGACAATGGGCACAGTGTCCATTTGTTTTTGGCATGATGATTTTGAACACGGGACATGATTCTTCTAGTAGCACTGTTACAGTGGTGAAAGAAATATACCAACACCCGCTGCCCCTCCCTTGCAAGATCCTGTGTAATTAGGCAGCTCATCTCATAGCTTTACATCTTCTTTATCATCTTTCTGCAAGACTCCACATCACCCTTGCCATTTAAGAACTGCAAAAGCCCCTGCATTTCACCCATTGGTGGCTGTTTTCCATATGCTTCTACTAAGCATTTTCCTTGGGAAGCCTCAGCCCTTTCATCACAATGCACCCGTCCGTCTCACATCGTCCCATCCCCTGGGTATATTTCCACTTTCAAAGCAATGAGGTTGTCAGAGTCAATTGGTATTTAAAATCTAAATCAAAAGAAAATTTCCTTCCCAAACCTCCCTGGCTCTTCTTCCTGATTTGGTTTATTTTAATTATGTTCAGTTGTGGTCATAAATCATGGAAACCAGGCTCTGTGAGCAAATAATCCTCGTGTCAGCCAGGTCAAATTAACTGTTCAAATTTTATGACAGCTTTTCGCATGTTTTATTAAAACTCGGATCTTTCTGTATAATGATAACTCTGCGTTATGTAACTCGGCCAAAAAGAAATCAAATTTATCTACCACGTTTCCTGCAGGTTCCTTTGGGAACTCTCCCAAGTGGCATGGCCATCTAGGCATGAGAGACACAGGCAGGCAGGATGACCTTGTGAGGTACAGTGGGAGAACCCCCAGATTCCAGCCAAGGCTTCCTTAATGTGGGTGCCCAGGGAATGGTAGGGAGGGACTCTGGGACCCCTGGAGGTATCTGAGGGTAACCGTCTGAGGTTGCTCCCCTCCACCATATCTGCCTTAGTAACTAGCATATTTGAGGACTTTTCAGTGCTCTGGTGTCACTGTTCTGGACAGCTCTGGACAGGCCTCTACACGAGGAAGGGGTCAGAAATGGGGCTGGATTTATAGTTGGAACATTTTGCCCAGTTCTTTTGAAAACTATTCCCTCTGCCCTGCTCAAACCCTTCAGTGGGTCTCCTTCCCCTCAGAAGAGAATTCAGACCCCTTCCCATGGCCCCTCAGTCCTGACGCCTTGCTCCTGACACATCTCCATGATGATCTCATCCAGTGTCCCTCTTGCTGACGGCCCTGCAGTCACACCAGCCTCCTCCCAATTCTTGGAGTTTATCAACTTCTTTTCTTGCTCAACTCAGGCCCTTTGCACATGCTGGTCCCTCTTTCTGTAATGTGCTTCCTCTCATGACTGCCAGGGCTGACCCCTTGTCATCCTTAAGACTCAGCCTAAATGTTATATCCTTGGTGAGGGCTGTCCCTGAGCACCTCACCTAGAGTCAGTCTCCTGGCTGTGGTCTCTCAGATCTCAGTAATGAGTTATTTTCCTTCACGGTATTTATCACTGCCTACAATGAGTTCATTTATTTTTTGCCTTTTGGTCCATCTCTTCTGCTAGAAACTTCATGAGGGCAGGGACTGTTCCCACTGTACCGCTGCAGACCCAGCCCTTAACACCGTGCCTCATATATTGGTGATGCTCAACAGATGTGACGTGTTGAATGAATAAATGAATGAAATAGGTTTGTGTTCTTGGCAAACTGATTTGTGATCTTGGTTTCCTCTTTTTTGAAACTATGAGGTATGGGGCATTCATACTAATGGGACTTTGGGAACTTTTTAAGTCCACACTGGTTTCAGTGCCTCTAAAGGGGTTGACCAGGACCTCCCTCCTTATGCCCTGCTTTCCCTCACTGCCCAAAGCTGCGCCCTGCTGGCTGCCTCCTCACCTCTGACTTTGCTCTGGCTTCTTTTCCTCATCTATTGCGTTCCCTTAATTGTACCCTCAGTCCTCCAATTTTTCCTCCTTGTGCAGCTGACCAGGGCCACACAGGACTTCACGTACCCCCTCTCCTCAGGGACTTCTGACTCTGTGTCTGCCCTGGTCTGCCCCTTCCCTCTGCTCTTCCAACCCTCTGCCCTTTCTGCTAACCCATCCACCAACCTTCCCTGAGCAGCCCTCTCATACTTTCTACCCCAGGACTTTCAAAGGCTTGTTTTCTACAGCAGAGTCCAAATTATTTACCCCAGCATCGAAGGTCCTTCCTGCTTTGTCCTTGATCCACATCTAGGACTTTTTAAATGCTACTATTTTCTGGGCTATGAGCACATCCTAAGCACCTTCCTCTGGGCTTTTCTTGTCCTCTGAACATAGTACATTTTCCTTCTATCTCTGCTTGTCCAAGTTAAGCCCAGCTCAAGGTCTGCGTCTCTCATGAGGCTTTCTCTAATTCCCTTCTCTTCTGCCCCTGAAATCCCAGAGGACTTTACCTCTCTCCAGCCAGGCACCATACTTTGCCTTCTGTTTTAGTAACTACTTAGTGTACAGTTTACATACCATTTAGGAGTGTTTCTTCCTAGGCTGTAAACTCCTGCAGGGCAAACACCAGGGCTTAGTCATCTTCGTTTCATCTCAAAATATAGCAGGTTCCTTCAAACACAGCTGAAGCCTGGCAAACACTCGTCAATACCAGTATGAGGCCTCTGGGAGTGCTGTGCCCGGAGAGGATAGGCCTCTGATTTTAATTCAGCAGAAACAGATTCAACTGGCCAGAGTGAAACCTGCATTGAATTCAAGTCCACCAGAAAATGAGGGAAAATCTACTCCATGATAGGAAGGACAGCTTTTTAAAAAGCTGCCATTTCTTGAGCACTTAGAATGTGCCAGACCTGTGTTAAGTGCATGAAAACATAATCATATTTAGTACCATTCATTCATAATTAATTATGTAATACAGATAATAAGTGAGCACCTACTCTATGCTACACACTGTGCTAAGTACTGAGGATACAACACAGAGCTTTTCATTTTGGTGGGCTATCCTCCACACAAACCCATTAGCAGCTCCATTTTATGGATGAAACACTATGGTTTAGACTGGTTAAGTGACTTGCTCAAGATTAAGGTGATAAATGATGGAATTGGAATTTCAGTCCCAGTTAGTGACTGTTAGATCTGTTTTCTTAGCCACCAAGCTACATAACATGGTATCAGTATAATAGGGTCTTTAATTAATATTTATCATTAAAGTATGTAGTGTACTATATTTAGACTTATGCTACTCAACTCCAGACTGGCAGCATTAGCATCTCCAGGGAGCTTGTTAAAATTTCAGATTTTCAGGCCCTACCCTAGACCTACTAAATTAAAATGTCTTGGGGTGGGGCCTGGGATCTCTGTGTTAACAATCTCCGTGTTATTCTTATGTTTGTTAAAGTTGGAGAAGCACTGGTAAAGACCATGGTTTATACATGATAAGTGAAAGTGTTAGTCACTCAGTTGTGTCTGACTCTTTGCAACCCCATGGACTGTAGCCCGCCAGGCTTCTCTGTCCATGGGATTCTCCAGGCAAGAATACTAGAGTGGATGCCATTCCATCCTCCAGGGACTTTCCCGACCCAGGGATTGAACCTGGGTGTCCCACATTGCAGGCAGATTCTTTACCGTCTCAGCCACCAGGGGAACCCAAGTTTATACATCTGACTTATTAATGATAAAAGCCTTTCCATCCGTTTGCTTTCCTCAACTTTGGCTTTAGTTGCGCCTTTCACATGTTGTAAGGTTTTACTCTCGACAACTGTAGGGTGATGGTCATCTTACTTGGTACCTGTTAAGGTTCAAGCAGTGCACCCCTCCCTGCCCACCCCCTGCACCACCAGCTTTGTGAATGAGCCACTTTTTTTAGTAAAGGGGCCACAGAAAGAAAGAGAGGCTGAGGACAATGAAGGAAGCAACAGGGATGCTTCTCTAGAGTTGAAGGCTGTTCACAATAGGGACCAGGGTAGGGTGTGGTGAAAATGCAGGGCTCCCTCACCTTGTGAAAAATGAGCTCCTTACCCACCCCTGCCCCCAGCCCCCGCAGCAGGGAGATGGGATTCTGTGTGGGCCTGTTGAGACTGATTAGGCTGGTAAATGGCCTTATCCAACATCTTTGCAGTGGGGCCAGGAGGAAGAATTTCTTCACTGAAATCGTGCTGCCTCTAACACACCATCAGCCCAAGTGAGGGGACTAGAGAGGGGGGCTGTGAGATGGAGGAGCTTAAAGGAGGGTGTTGAATATTTCAGCAAACTGTCAACTTCAATGTATCCAGGCTGCATCTGTTTTTGATATCAGGGTGCTCTGGGGTTTCCAGTCAGCCAGTTGCCTAGTAACACTCGTGCTACACTGAGGACCAGGCACTTGAAAGTTTATTTTTGTCCTGAGTTAGTTGCTGAAGATTGAATGTGATCTGGTAGCCAGAGTAATATTTCATTTTTATTCATGAGCTGGGGAAACAAGCACATACTTACAGGGAAATCAGCGTTGTCCCATTGAATGCATGACTTTGTATTTCTTCAAATCCATTTCCATATAGTTTTCTGAAGAGGGAGGAGAGAGATTTTAGAAACGAAAGAAACACAGTTTGGAATCACACAGTCTTCTTTCTGTGACATTTATTACGAAGATAATTACTGGCATTTACAATACGTAGCTCAGTTTTTCTAGCATTTTAGATCCTCAGGGCCCACTGAGATGAGACTGTTTCCTTGCTCCAGTTTACTTCCATCTCCACCACCAGCACCACTACTAATCTGTTAAATGTTTGGTAATAAACACTTAATAAAATATATGCACAATGTTCTGCATATGTCTTATGAGTTAATCCTCATCGTCATTCCCACCATTCGGATCAGAAACCTAAGCCTTCGTGTTGCCGTGCAGCTTGCTTAAGGTCAGAGAAAACAGTGGCAGAACTGGAACTGGAGGCTTGAGCCATCTAACACTTAAGTCTTCCCTCTGGCTGTCCAGGCCAGTGTGGGTGTATGGGCTTTCCGGATCACTGAAAGCTGAGGGCAGAAGAAGGCTCCAGTACCGAGTTACTGTTTCTTTTTCTTAGATGAGTCTTTGGTGTTAGTGATGCCATATTTTGTTCCACAACCAAGATTTCAGGGTCTGTGAATGGTTATTTAAGACCCCTTGGATAGTGACATCACTTTAGTTGGGTGCAATCAGCATTTAACAAAATGAAATAGAACAAACCGGAAAATATTAGAGTATGTTGCATGTAATCAGGGCAGTGCTGTTTGTGACATTTTGTGCCACCGCTGTTTGTGTTATGTACGTTAAAGTATATGTATACGTACATATATATTAGTCTGCCCAGACTAAGACTAAGACTCAGTTCTAGTCTGAGTTCAAAGACGCCTTAGAACACAGACACTGGGAAATGTTAGAGCCAGAAAAGAACTTGGAGAGGAGCAAGGCGCATCCTTTCGCTTTACAAAGAAGGAACGGGGCTCAGAGAAGAAAGTGGCCTGTCTAAAGTCCACAGTTGGTGGAAATGAGACCAGAACACACTTTGACTGGGGCTACTTCTAGCACATCACTTTTGCTGGTTGATGTGCCTTTTCTTCCCTGAAATATCCACATGGCCCCTCTTCCTCCTCCTATAGAATTATGTTTAATGTTATGTTCTTGGTGTGGCCTCTCCTGACTGCCCTATTTACCACCCTTCCCTTCCTCAGCATTCCAGCATTCTCCCTCTCCCTTCTCTGATTTACTTTATCAGCATCTGACCCATGATTATATTGTTGTCTACCTCTCCCAGCAGAATGTAACCTTTATGAGAACAAAAATTCAAATTATTCTGTTCACTACAGGATTACCTGTATGTAGAACAGTGCCTAGGACCTGGGAGGATTACAGTGAATATATGTTACATGAATTGAATGGACAAATGGTAATATATAAGATGAATTTCTCAGTGTAAACCATAGCCAAGCAAGTTGGAAAGCCACAGTCTCAAATGGAAATGTTTGTGTATGTTCTCCATAAACAATGGCTTAAGACTCAAGTAAGAAAGGGCTGTGGTGTGACATAAAATTAAGCTTCTGCATCTGGCAAGATGCTCACTTTGCTTTTCAGTGTTGCTGGCAGCTGCATGGGCTGTGTCAGGGACAGCCTGGAAGGGGTGACGTGACAGTCTCCCCCTACTCCTCAGGTGGCTGCTGTCTGCAAGGTTTCTCTGCTGCTGCTGCTGCTAAGTCGCTTCAGTCGTGTCCGACTCTGTGTGACCCCAGAGACGGCAGCCCACCAGGCTCCCCCGTCCCTGGGATTCTCCAGGCAAGAACACTGGAGTGGGTTGCCATTTCCTTCTCCAATGCAGGAAAGTGAAAAGTGAAAGTGAAGTCGCCCAGTCGTGTCTGACTCTTTGCCACCCCATGGGCTGCAGCCCACCAGGCTCCTCCGTCCATGGGATTTTCCAGGCAAGAGTACTGGAGTGGAGTGCCATCGCCTTCTCTGGCAAGGTTTCTCTAGCCTTTGTTAAATAAAACTAGCACAGGATTTCACTTCATTGTATCTGTCTGTGTGTAATATGTATGTATATAGTGTGTGTGGGGGGGTGGGGAGGGTCCCTTCCTTTCCATCAACACAGCTGAGACAAACCAGCATATAAGTAAATATAGGTGGGACTCAGTGTTGAAGCATGGTATTTAGAGACTGAAATTCAGAAAATATAGAGATTACAAAATAATGAGTTCAGAAATTGCAGGGGATCGTATTTAATTCATTTTGAAACCGCCCAGATCTCTCATAATGCTATTATCTAGCAGGAGCTCAGTCAACAGGCTGGCGGCAGCAGTAGCCTTGCCCTGCCACGGGAGAAAGAGCCTTGTCTGGCTCCCTCTGCTCTCACAGTTCTCCTGTTTCCAGTTTCACACATGAGCTCTTAACTGTGTTTGGTAATGGATGATCGGATGCCATTTTCAATGGTTTCCTTCACCATTTATATTGTAGAATCTGAGGGGATTGGTATTTGGATTATGTCTGTTGTCTTGTGCAATTACACACAACCTTCTTACCTCCTCCACACAATCCCACTAGAATTCTCTTTTTCTTTTACACTTTGTCACCCGCTTGTCATCTTAGGGGCTGAATGCCTTTATAATAATCTCTTTTAGATGAAGAAATCATACCTGTCTCTTCTCTGAACTTTTGAAATTGGATCTTTTAGAGTCTAGTCTACTGTTTGTCGAATCTGCCTCCTCCATCCATTGACTCAGCATCATCTGGAGTTGCTGGCCAGAAATTCAGACTCAGACCTACTGACGAGGTGCCCTGCAGACCTAGAGTCAGAACCTGGCTGTGGTAGCCAGTAACATGCACATTTTTTGGAAGTGCGTATTATTTTGTCATGAGTTACTTTCCTCCTTAACAAGTAATTATCTTTTGGCTGCACTGGGTCTTCACTGCTGTGCACAGGCTTCCTCCAGGTGCAGCAAGCGGGAGCTACTCTAGTTGTGGTGCACGGGCTTCTCATCGCAGTGGCTTCTCTTGCTCCGCTGTGGAGCACAGGCATGCGGGCTTCAGTAGTTGTGGCTCCTGGGCTCTAGAGCACGGGCTCAATAACTGTGGTGCACAGAATTAGTTGCTTCGCGGTATGGGGGATCTTCCCAGGTCAGGGACTGAACCCATGTCTCCAGCATTGGCAGGCGAATTCTTAACCACAGTGCCACCAGAGAAGTCTGCAAAGGCACTTTCATAGCAAGCTCTCCCAGTGAGCTTTGGGCATGCCACTTTGCGACCCCTTGCCCTAGGCTGTATGTAATAGGATGCTGCAGCTCTCATTGTTTTCATGGTGCAAATCAGATGGTCTGTTGGACAGCACTGAGTCCAGAGTCTGGTCCTGCCTTCTTAGTGGTGGAGCTCCATTGTAGGAAAGGTAGTCCCTACTGTGCTTCTTGCAAAGCAAAGCTGCCAGCACTTGTCTGAATGCCCAGTCCTCACCACTTTTGATACATCTTAGGATCTTCCAGTTGACTTTTTTGCGGGGCCTACAGTGCCATTGCTCTAAGCACAGCCTTGCAGGTAAGTCTGCAAGCCCCAAACCCAAGCCTTACCTGCCCTTGAATCCTAGCTCTACTGCTTATGAACTGAGTTGCTTTAGGCAAGTTACTTAACCTCTCCGAGTCTCAACTTCCTGATCTGAAAATAGGGATGATAATAATAGTCTTGAGCTCAAAACACTGTTGTATAGATTAAAATAATATACATACATTAAGTGCTTAGAACTAGGTTCTGGAACAAAGTAAATGCTTAGTGTGTTGCTCCTATGATAATTATTATTATCATATTTAACAGTGGCTTCCAGATCTCTGGCAGAACAGAGGGAAAGATGTCCCTTTCCATGCTCTGAACAGCCTGTCCTGAAATGCAGTGACCTGTTAAATTGAACTGTCATTCTCCTCTGCTGAGGTGGGGGCCTTTCTTCTCCTGGATGGAGCAGGTCAGCTCAATGGCCTGGGCTGCTCCAAATGTACTCATTCCCTAGGGGCCCTCAGCCACCTCTGGTCTATGTTGGCATCATTGCATTTTTGTACTTGAACATTTTTCCTGTCTTAAAAAAAATTTTTTTTTTTTTATACTCTGGGTTCTGCTTCTTCCAACTTTCCAAAGAATCTGGCTCACTATTTCCTTTTCAGCTGCTGTTCTTCGGCTCTGTTCTTAACATTTGCAGACAATAGAATGTGCTGCCTTGTTTTGATTAAATGAGTGGAGAAATTACAGATGTGAGTGGAAAACCTCATGCTGTCAGCCTGCAGAATGCTTTAAATGCCCTTTAAAACATCTGGAGAGTCACTTCAGATCGTTTTCTCCAAAGCATCATGGTGTCAGAATTAAATGAGGAGGGCTTCCTTTGCCTTGAGGATGCTGTCACAGGCATAGAAATGAATTTTTCTCTCTCATCTATTACAATAACTGCACCTTACTTTAAAGCATTGTCTAGGTTCTCTATTCAAATGTCAGAAATTGTGACTCAGAAAGAGTGGCACCTTTTTATTCAAAATAAGATTCGGGCTTTAGAACTTCATCACAGATGACACTCTAATTCTGAATGCTGCCTTATAGCAAACCCTAACTATTCCTGGGGCTTTAAAAGTATTTCTGGGGTTATAGTAGCAGTCTCAGACATTCTGCCATAGTTCCCACTCAGATCATGAAGCCAACTTGTTTTTGAATGATTTCAAAGAAGAAAGCTTAGCTTAGGTTTATAGATCCTCAGGGTCTCAAAGAGTGCCCCCACTGAATGGGGAAGTATCACATACCTTAGGATCTGGGGTCCTCCCATGTCTTTATTGAGGACACAAGATACATAAGATCCATGTCCTTGCATGCTTAGTCACTGAGTCGTGTCTGACTCTTTGCAATCCCATAGACTGTAGCCTGCCAGGCTCCTCTGTCCATGGAATTTCCCAGGCAAGGATACTGGAGTGGGTTGCTATTTCCTCCTGCATCCATGTTCTTGAGAGGATCATAATCTCAGTGAGTGAAAACATGAAGTAATGAAAGAATAATACAAACCAGGAGACATTCCCTGTGAGCATGTGTGGTGTGCAGAAATGAGAAGTCTTGGAGAAGTTCTCTGGGGTTAGAGAAGTCAGAGAAGCTGCATGGTGGACTCAGACCTTGTGGAATCACTAACACACTCTTCTAGAAAATCTGCCCTGTGGTGGTATATCTGTAAGCAAATTTTTATCAGATGACCATGCAAACACCATCCTAAAGAAGGGGGATCCTAAAATCACCACTTTCTTCTTATAATACTTTGCTGAAATCCTTTTATATCTGAATACTTCTTCATGCATGAAGACACTGCTTCAGTGGGGGCCCTGGCAGTGGTCGTGTGGATAACTGTCTCTGGTCACTGCTGGATGCTGCCATGACCCTAGTTTTGGATGTTCATCAGAACTCTCCCATATTTGTGGGACTCACATTCTCTGTAGCAAGGAATTCCTCCCTCTGATATGAGCACACCTCTTGCTTTTCAGCAGTACTGAGTTTTTATGTTTCCCTCCACTACGGCCAAGTTCGTGCCAGCTTACCATATGCAACAATAAAAAGGTGACATGCATTCAAAATAATAATGATAGCAATGGAGAACAATACATTGAATAACATTTTTGAAAAATCCATGTTTTGTAGTGATACTTAAAAAGAGAGAAAGAGAGGAGAATGAATAAAAAAAAAACCCTTTTTTATACAGAAGAGTGCTGGCTGATAAACGTAGAGGAGTGATACATTTAAAATTACCATTTTATAGCTCTCTATAATAACTGAATAATGAATGAATGCTGAAACCATTAGGTGAAAGGTTGTTGGCCAATGGATGGTCACATGAACTCAAAGTATCCCATGATGGTTTGCTGAATTATGACAAAGGGAGAAACATGCCCTTACAATGAAGAGGTCTGGCAGTACCTCCATAGCCAAATGGCCAAGGAGTGGCATCGCGTGACATGATACACCTCCTGGTCTGATGCAGAGAGAGACATTTAACATCTAATCAGGACAGTATAGTTGGAGGAGTCCAGACAACTGGCCTAAGCCCTCAAAGGAATTTGTGTTTTGCAGAGCAGAGGAAGTCAGGAGGGCAGTTCTCAGGGGGTGAGGTTGGGAGGTCTAAGGGACATAACAGCAAAAATGCTATGGATAATGTTTGAATTCTGAGTTTTAAAAAAAATCTGTCAAAGACATTTTCATTTGAACACAGACTATAAGTTGGATGATGTCATTAAATCCATGTTGATTTTCTTAGGTGTAATGGTGTTGTAGTTCCAGAGAATGTTTCTGTTTAGGGAAATAAATGCTGAAGTATTTGGAAGTATCATGTCTATAAACTTCTTTTGGATGGTTTGGCAAAAGGGAAATGTGTTGTATATATTTACATATACAGGATGGCGTGGATGTGGCAAGACGATGATAGTAGGTGAAGCTAGGTGAGATGTGCAGGGGTGTTCATGGTGCTGCTCTTTCCTTTCGTTAGTGGAAAGACAAATGAAAAGTGATTCTATTTGTCAGTTGAATTTTTCAAAATAAAAAAAAAGTATTTAAAAAGAGATGATGAGACACGTTTTCATGATGGTGTGAAATAATCGGCTTGCTAAATATGAGCTTTTAAGTGGTGATACAGTGTGGTTGTCACAATGTGACTGAATTGAGTTTGCACGAGGAGGTATGAGTAGTCCCATTGGAAAGTTTGTCGCGGGTCTGTGACTTGGCTTAAACCAGGTGGACTTAGAGCCAGGGCTAATGCCCAGGCTTTTCTACTTGAGGGCCCAACAATCTCCTCACTGCGGCTCATCGCGGGTGCAGCCAGGGATCTTGTCCTCCTTTGCCGGGCCACCCTTCTCTGAAGGGTCTTAGAGAATTGATTGCCATGACCTTTCCTTCTCTGTGAGGAGTTCAGATGTGAATCAAGGTTGACTCCTTTTTTGAGCCTGGTATGACAAGTCATTTAGAATATTGTAAAGGTGGTGCAGCCAAATCCTGCTCATTCAGGGTGGGGGGCATTTCAAGGTAGCCTCTTGAGGAGATTTAATGAAAAGCAAATGGCTTTAAAGGGACATAAGAGCATAATGCATAGTTTTAGTATTAGCCCCACTGAGCTTCTCCAGCATCAAGTGAAGTGTTTTGTTTTCATTAAAAGAGCTCACAGTTGGTAAAGATCTGGGCGGGGGGAGGGCAGGAACCCTTCCATAAAAAGCGAAATCTCAACTACAACTAATAATGAGAAGAGAAGGCTTGCCTTCATTATTTTCTAATTAGAGAGTTGAACTTTATAGCTGAGGAAATAAGGTTTTCCTCTTTGAATGTAATACCCTTTTCCAGCGGGGTGCTCCACATGATTCTTCATGTACAGAAAGGCCCATTCAGCTGAGAATAAGTGCCAAGCAAATGACTAATCACTCCCTTCCAGATGAAGGGCCAAGAGTGAGGAGGGAGATGGAGGCACAATCCCTCATGGGCTCCCTGGGCGAGATGGAGCTGCAGTCCTCGTTAACTTCAGAAGTGGGGCAATTAGGCCCTGCTGGTAGGCACTATTCTTCTTAAAATCATAACTAAAATAAGTTAATGGCCCCTAATAAAAACACTGTGCAGCTCCTGTACACTGTACAAGATGCTGAAATGTGACGTGTGAGAAGAAATCGTTGGTTTCCCCTTGGGTTTTGTGAGGCGGCCCCATCGTGTGAACTCATAGAGCCCCATGGCTTATCTCAACATTCATTTTCTTATTGGTCTTCTTCCCCATCTTCTGTTCTTCCTCCCATTCTCGTTGCACTCCTCTCCCATGGCTGTGCTTATATCTGGGAGGAGTACTTGCTACTGTTTTCCTGATTACTTTCAGATTTAGGTCAGAATCAAAGGAAGTCTTGGCTATTTGTGATCTTTGAATAAAAGCTCTTCTACTGAGTGGTTTCTTCTTAATACTTTTTTTTTCAGGGTTATTTCTAAGCTGTTAGCCCCTTAACCCTGCATTGAAAATGCTCTGCAATCCAGTGTTTCCTCCACCCCCCCATTCATCTAAATGTCTTTTCCAACTGCCAATAGATATGCCTCATCCTCTTTTCCTCCTTCCCACTGCCATGCTTTTGCTCATGTTCACTTGGAATGTTCACCCCCTTTTTCTCTGTATATGGTACCACATTAATGGTTAAGACCATGACTCTGGAGCCAAGACTGTCTGAGACTAAAGCTTGACCTGGGGTGAATTACTTAACTTCTCAGTGTCTTGGTTGCCTCATCTAAACGTGGGGTGGACAGGCCCTACCTTGTAGGGTTGCAAGATTTAAATGAGTTTTTTAAAAAGTACTTTTAAACAGTGTAGGCATTTAATAGGAGAAGGCAATGGCACCCCACTCCAGTACTCTTGCCTGGAAAATCCCGTGGATGAAGGAGCCTGGTAGGCTGCAGTCCATGGGGTCGCATAGAGTCAGACACGACTGAGCGACTTCACTTTCACTTTTCACTTCCAGGTATTGGATAAGGAAATGGCAACCCACTCCAGTGTTCTTGCCTGGAGAATCCCAGGGACAGGGAAGCCTCGTGGGCTGCTGTCTGTGGGGTCGCACAGAGTTGGACACGACTGAAGTGACTTAGCAGCAGCAGCAGCAGGCACTTAATAAGTGCTATATAAATATTAGCCACTTTTATCATATTTACTCATACAGGTGCCACTGATTCTGCAAGGTCTCACTCAGGTCTGCAGCCTGACTTCTCAGCCTAAGAGAACCTCTCCAAGACTTCTCATTTCTGTGTACCACACACTCACAGTGAATGTCTACTGGCTTGTATTATTCTTTCATGTTTTCTCCCATTGAGATTGTGAGCTTCCCAAAGACATGGGTCTTATATGTCTTTTGTGTCTTCAGTAAAGACATGGAAAGACCCCAAATCCTAAGGCATGCAGTGCTCTGTAAATGCCCTGTTCCTGACAGGGGACATGATGAATGAGTAGTTCCTGATCCATAGGTGATGGTGAGTCAGAAAGGCTTTATGAACAGCTAGAAGAGCTACAGTACCTGAGGGAAGTGGAGGAGTAGAAAGACTCTAGAGAAGTTTTTCTAGGATCTAGACTCCTTTCTGATGTGTAAGAGATGCAAAGTAAGAATTTGAGTTATTTTGAAATTATTTCTGGTTGCTGCTCTGTATTCTTTTGATTGCAACACTCTTGAGTCCAGGCTGTATTGGCCACAGTTTTGTAACATGATAACTGTATGTGTAGAATTATACTTACGCACAGTAAAAGCAAAATGGCTGTCTGGGGAGGCCTTACAAATAGCTGTGAAAGAAGAGAAGTGAAAAGCAAAGGAGAAAAGGAAAGATATAAGCATCTGAATGCAGAGTTCCAAAGAATAGCAAGGAGGGATAAGAAATCCTTCCTCAGCGATCAATGCAAAGAAATAGAGGAAAACAACAGAATGGGAATGACTAGAGATCTCTTCAAGAAAATCAGAGATACCAAAGGAACATTTCATGCAAAGATGGGCTCAAGAAAAGACAGAAATGGTATGGACCTAACAGAAGCAGAAGATATTAAAAAGAGATGGCAAGAATACACAGAAGAACTGTACAAAAAAGATCTTCATGACCCAGATAATCACGATGGTGTGATCACTCATCTAGAGCCAGACATCCTGGAATGTGAAGTCAAGTGGGCCTTAGGAAGCATCACTACAAACAAAGCTAGTGGAGGTGATGGAATTCTAGTTGAGCTATTCCAAATCCTGAAAGATGATGCTGTGAAAGTGCTGCACTCAATATGCCAGCAAATGTGGAAAACTCAGCAGTGGCCACAGGATTGGAAAAGGTCAGTTTTCATTCCAATCCCAAAGAAAGGCAATGCCAAAGAATGCTCAAACTACTGCACAATTGCACTCATCTCACATACTAGTAAAGTAATGCTCAAAATTCTCCAACCCAGGTTTCAGCAATATGTGAACCGTGAACTTCCTGATGTTCAAGCTGGTTTTAGAAAAGGCAGAGGAACCAGAGATCAAATTGCCAACATCCACTGGATCATGGAAAAAGCAAGAGAGTTCCAGAAAAACACCTATTTCTGCTTTCTTGACTATGCCAAAGCCTTTGACTGTGTGGATCACAATAAACTGTGGAAAATTCTGAAAGAGATGGGAATACCAGACCACCTGATCTGCCTCTTGAGAAATCTGTATGCAGGTCAGGAAGCAACAGTTAGAACTGGACATGGAACAACAGACTGGTTCCAAATAGGAAAAGGAGTGTGTCAAGACTGTATATTGTCACCCTGTTTATTTAACTTATATGCAGAGTACATCATGAGAAACATTGGACTGGAAGAAACACAAGCTGGAATCAAGATTGCCGGGAGAAATATCAATAACCTCAGATATGCAGATGACACCACCCTTATGGCAGAAAGTGAAGAGGAACTAAAAAGCCTCTTGATGAAAGTGAAAGTGGAGAGTGAAAAAGTTGGCTTAAAGCTCAACATTCAGAAAACGATCATGGCATCCAGTCCCATCACTTCATGGCAAATAGATGGGGAAACAGTGGAAACAGTGTCAGACTTTAGTTTTTTGGGCTCCAAAATCACTGCAGATGATGACTGCAGCCATGAAATTAAAGATGCTTACTCCTTGGAAGGAAAATTATGACCAACCTAGATAGCATATTCAAAAGCAGAGACAGGAGAGGGACAGGGTGGGAAGATTTGGGAGAATGGCATTGAAACATGTATAATATCATATATGAAATGAGTCGCCAGTCCAGGTTCGATGCACAATACTGGATGCTTGGGGCTGGTGCACTGGGACGACCCAGAGGGATGGTATGGGGAGGGAGGAGGGAGGAGGGTTCAGGATGGGGAACACATGTATACCTGTGGCGGATTCATTTCGATATTTGGAAAAACCAATACAATATTGTAAAGTTTAAAAATAAAATAAAATTAAAAAAAAAAACAAAACAAAAGCAGAGACATTACTTTGCCAACAAAGGTCCATCTAGTCAAGGCTATGGTTTTTCCTGTGGTCATGTATGGATGTGAGAGTTGGACTGTGAAAAAGGCTGAGCACTGAAGAATTGATGCTTTTGAACTGTGGTGTTGGAGAAGACTCTTGAGAGTCCCTTGGACTGCAAGGAGATCCAACCAGTCCATTCTAAAGGAGATCAGCCCTGGGATTTCTTTGGAAGGAATGATGCTAAAGCTGGAACTCCAGTACTTTGGCCACCTCATGTGAAGAGGTGACTCATTGGAAAAGACTCTGATGCTGGGAGGGATTGGGGGCAAGAGGAGAAGGGGACGACAGGATGAGATGGCTGGATGGCATCACTGACTCGATGGACGTGAGTCTGAGTGAACTCCGGGAGTTGGTGATGGACAGGGAGGCCTGGCGTGCTGCGATTCATGGGGTCACAAAGAGTCAGACATGACTGAGCAACTGATCTGATCTGATCTGACAGTAAAATTACTAATCAAATGCAGTGCACCATTGATAGCAATTTCTAGAATCCATTGTATAAAAGACAATCCTCTGAGATGGTCTCTTCTCTTGTTTCACAACTAGCTCCTCATCTCTGCATCATCAGCACATGCTCTCTCTTTCTTTAAGGACATTTAAGGTCATTGATTGTCTTATCATGATCCTGCCATGGAATGTAACCGAAGCAGAATGAGTGAGAAGATGTGGATGTGGGAGCAGAATTGAACACGGGTCACCGGGCTTTGGAGATAAATGAGACATGGTGTCCAGGATTCTGCCTCTGAATGGTGGAGCCAAGGAAGGTGGTTCATGTGAAGAGGGCAGGGATCTAACGGGAAGGAAGTCAGGCAGGTGTACAGTGAAGAGAATAAGTTGGGTTATCTTAGCTCGAACTTTAATGTGATGTGAATCACTTCGAATCTATTAAAATGCAGATTCTGAGTCGGTGCGTCTGGGATGAGCCTGAGAATCTGCGTTTCTTACCAGCTCTCAGAAGACACTATAGATGCTTGTCCATGGACCATATATTTAGTAGTGAGGCCTTACGAAAGAGCATGGAAGGGATTGGCTTGTGTGCCTGGTACCCTGATGAGTGACTGCCAGATGAGAAGACATTATTTTCAAGTATGAAAGGATGTAGGGAATGGGCATAGTTGGTGTTCCTTCAGAAACAAAGTAAGCAGGTTCCAAGGAGAAGGTGAAAAATAACTGAGAGAGAGAGAGAGAAGGAGCAGGGTCCTTTGATCAGCTACTCTACCTACTTGAAGAATATCCTTCCAACCTCTTCTCGGTTGAAACTTGAAATTTTTGTGCTCTCTTGTTACCAGGGCAGTCACTGCTCTCCAGGCTGTCTGTTTTTAGCTTCAAAGCAGTCCATCGATGTAGTGAACAATTTCATCAGCTGGAAATTCGGTCACTGTAAATCCTCAGGGCCTATTTGATTAATTTTGAACTTAATGGGTTGGTTGGCTGTCACAGGAACAGATGACCTAGCTGCCATCCCACATGACTCCTCTCACCCTTGGCATTTTAGGTCAGAAAGAATGTCAGCAGTGAGTTAGGAACGTGATGAAAGATAAGAAAGAGCCCACCTCAAGCTAGAAGTGGGAATAGTAGGAGCTGCATGGCAGGGCCTGAATTTGCGCATTTACTTACAGCGTTATGGATTCGTTATTCATCCCTTGAAAAGCATTTCTTGGTATGGTGGTTATGTGTAAGTTATCACAAATTTCCCTTGAGGAATGAAATGAGAAATATTTACTTTCTAAATTTCAGCTGCAAATAGGAAACTCTTATGCATAGCAATCAGCCTGGTACTTACAGAATGAAATTAAATTCAGAGGAGAAGATCTTCGTAACATCTGGAAGCTTGTGGATGCCTGTATTACAGATGCTTCTGTGATTTGGGGCAGGATGGGAATGTGGGCAGAGTGAGTATAGGGGATTGTTACTAAGGAATAAAGATAAAAACAGTAGAAAGACACTATGCAGATAACTCTTTTCACTAAAATGTGGAGTTTGGCTCTCTCAGTAACACTTCTGGCTGTTGAGGATCAGAATTAAAAGCCCCTAACACTATGGGGGAAGTTGCTCCTTTTAGAGATCTAAGGGATGGGGCCAAACTCTTCTGTCTTTCTCATTTGCATTTGTATTTCCAGCTTGTCTTTTTCCTATTGCATCAATTGCAGTTTCCTATTGTATTGCGTTCCATTTCCTTTTGCTAATTAGTGTATTCTGTGTTCTTAATGGTTCTAGAAAGCATCTCTCACTTTAGAACAGGTTTTAACTCAAACACTTCAGGAAGATTAATCTCCATGTGAGAAATCATATCCTCATTATTAAAAATCTCCCTTTATTTAGCTACCTTACAATTCAGGGAGTTCTTCCCTGTATTTCACTGATCAAGGAACATTCTTTTGGTTTTGGAGCTACTCAAGGCTCTTCCTCTTTTCCTCCCACCTTTTACTTAGCCTTCAAAGAGGAGTGAGACTTCACTGATAGGTTAGATTGAAGGATATTTTATTACACAAGAATGGGACTCCTTGAGAGGAGTCCAGCGTCTGGATCTTCCCAGCCGAGTTTTAAATTCACCAGTCATGGATTGTGGACAGCTGAACTGAACTGCCCAGCACTCTGGTGATGAAGAAAGGAGTCCAGGTTTCTCTTTTGGCTCTCTCTGGTTCTCCTCCCTACCTGTTACCCCAGATCACATGGAATCCTTGTCCTCTCTGTGACTGGTGAAGGCAGTGTGGGCTTGGACTGCAGTGTGTACTGGGTTGGGGGAATATTGTATTTTAGGGGTGAAGATGCTGTTTAATAAAAGCAGTGATTCTTAGATAACAAGGGGCTGCAGTGGTCAAATTTGGTTTGGGGATTTTCTTATGTTTTTCCAATGTATTTGATACTGCAGATGCTTATGCATCCTGTAGATCCCTTGGAGGTCTGGAAAAGCAGTACACTTGAGTTAGGAATTGTCATCCAGAGTTAGAGCAGCCAAAGGGGCTATGCTCGTGGCCCAGGGCAGGGCTGCTAGAGGTGGTGGACTTTGCTTCCTTTGGGGATTTTATGAAATTTAATTCATCAGGAGGAAGAGAGAATGGACATCTATATCAGAGGGTTAAATGTTCATTTTTTTGTCTGTGAATAAATGATTACTTGATATGTGAAAAGATCCAGGGTGACTAGTTTATAGATTTGTATCCCGTTACAGGGATTCTTGTTTTGCTGGCAAGGTGATGAATCTGCTAGGCTACAGTGGTAGTCAACTTGTAATGCTAACTAGTGGGCTTAATAAGGTTTAATGGGAAATAGAAAATAATGGTTTGGTTTCTATGGCACAAGGCCTACTCAAGGCAATACTTTAAAATTCGCTGAGTGAATGAATGAACACATGAGGGAAATGAGGTCAGGAATTTTTAACCATGGATGGGGGTCAAATCAGAACTGCCTCTCCACTTTCACCTGTGCCCTGTCTATATCACCACCTCACCTTAGAGAGTCCGACTTACCCTTTTTAAAGTGTCCTGACCTCCCTGCCCTATGCCCACCATCACTTTGAAAATCATTGCAAGGGGGTGATATCCTTCTTGGAGGTTTGGGACAAAGAAAACGTCGGGAACCACTTACATGTATTCAAAAGCACCCAGCATAGTGGTTAATAGGAAGTGCTGATTAGCTTTTAATCAGAAAGCTGAAGACAGACATGCAAATAATGCTAAGTATGTGGTTTAAAAATTCTTCCCAACCTTTTAACTGTTTAAGTTTTCATCAGATGCCCACATCCCCTGCCCCTATTGCTTAAAAAGGAAAATTCCTCACAGGTATTTTAACCGAGGGAGATTTGTAAACGCTCCAGCCTCAATGTGCACCAGGTTTTTAGTGTTCTGGATCAGTCTGTAAAGAGAAATGGAAAAACAGGCAGCAGTTTAATAGATGTGCTTTATTTGGACTGCACAAGGCCGTGGTCACCAGAGGGTGCTGGCTGAAAATGGCACCAAGAAAATCAAGTGACTTTCTTGTGCTTGAGGGGTGCTCCCGAGACCCTCGGGGTAGAAACGGGACGATGAGAGCCCGCCGGCTACTGCCAGGAGTTCTGCTTTCAACATCTTGCTGAGATAAGTGTAAGCATTATAGCTGGGAGTCTGTTCCATTCTGCCTGCTCTCCTTCCTGCCCCCGAGTAATAACCAACATCCAGGGCTCCTGGCCAGCTAGATCCTGCCCAACCATGGAGCCAGCACACTGGGGGTGACGGGCAATTTCACTCTCAAGAGAAATGAATGAATTGGCTGTTTGCTCTTGGAGACAAACTGGTCATCTTCGTAGTGGCTGGCAGTCACACTGACCGGTTATTCAGATGGGCACTCAGCCTTTGGAATAGCCCAGGGCTGATGCTAGGGGCTTGCATTTGGGGGTTATTACATCCATTCTATAGATAACTGGTTGTGTGATGATGCCAGGCCTTCTAACGTCCCTGACCTAGTGCTCCCTACTGTAAAATTAGAATAATAATAGCACTTCCTCTGCCTCACAGGTTGGTAGGGAGTAACATAGCAGGTAGAGATAATGCACAAGGCAGGGCTTGGCAAAATGGAAAAGCACAGCACTGCAGTGGTATTAATGCCTTTCCTCCTAGTTCCCCAGTGACTTTGAAAAGCAGCTACATTTACTGTCTACTATGGATTCAATAAAAGGTCAGTAAATGTCTCTGGCTTTTTAAACCCAGGCAACAGCCACGGAAGGAAATGATAATTCCTCTTGTTCTGTAGAGAAAATCTAGAGTATTGGTTAGGTGGATGGACTCCGGTGTCAGCTTGGTTTAACAGGCTGGTGTTACTAGTCGTATGACCTTGGATGCATCACCTGAAGCCTGACTTCCTCATAGAGTGGGTTTTGAACGGTGAATGTGCGCGTCTGGTTCACAGTGAGCCTTCCAGTGTTGACAACAGTGGATGAAATCAGGACGCTGAATGACTGGTCTCTAATCACAGAACTGAGAAGTAGCAGAGCTTGGAGGTGAACACAGCTTTTCCAAATCCAAGTCTAGCGTGTATTCCACCTTACTATAGTTTCCCATCATGGTGTCGACTTCTGTCCTTTACATCCCTTTGATTCTTTAGAGGTGAGGGACTTTTTGTTGAAATTAACTTTACAACAACTAAGTCAAGCAGTCTTGGGCCATATAAGACATTAGGTGGGTAGGATGGAAAGAACTTCTGTTTCTTAAGACTCTTTTGGAATCTGACCACTCATCCATCCATTCATTGAACAAACATTTATTGAATACCTCCATGTACCAGGCACTGTTCTAGGTGCTGGAGATCCAGCTGTAAACAAGGCAAAGAGAGCTGTGGGGAGCTGACATTCTAGTCTCAGGGCCTTCCTTTCCTTAGAGCACTTTATTTTTCTTTCTGTATTAATAAATTGATACTTTATCTATCTATAAATTGATAATTTATCTTTACATCTATATAAAGATAGATATCTTTATCTATTAAATAAAACTGCTTTACATCATGAGCAGTTTTATTTATCTCAAGCTGCTGTGGTTCAACATTGCTTGGGAAGTCTGTTAAAATGGATGCTTGGGGCTAGTGCACTGGGACGACCCAAAGGGATGGTATGGGGAGGGAGGAGGGAGGAGGGTTCAGGATGGGGAACACATGTATACCTGTGGCGGATTCATTTTGATATTTGGCAAAACTAATACAATTATGTAAAGTTTAAAAATAAAATAAAATTAAAAAAAAAAAGAAAAAAAAAAACTACAGATTTTCAGATTTCCAGGTCCAGGTAGGACTGGTAATGGAAATGATGTAACAGAAATGACCTTCCCCTACCCCACTCCCACCATGAAATTCTACTTCCCAGCGAAGTCCAGACTATACCTTTTGCACTTAAATACCTGTTATTTTGGATTTCCCTCTGTTTGGTGAATTAGTCTTACTTCCCTGGTTACACTGTCATCTCTTGGGGGAGATGTAAATTTTACCTCCTCTGTATTCCAGGATCATTTGACCCTTAGTTGGACATGTGTACCCACATACTTATTAATTCATTATCCTCTCTAGATGATTGCTAATTGGACCATTCATAGGGGGGCCTTGTGGTACAGTGGAAAATACACAAGCTTTGAAGACATGGGCTGGGGTTGAATTCCAGCCCTGGCATTGTCGAAGGTGCCACTTTGGTCAAGTTACCGACCCTTCTGAGCCTCCATTCCTTCCTGTGAACAAAAGGGATAATTACCCCACTTTGCAGGGCAGCTGCAAGGATTAAATGACACAACCTAGAGGAAATAAAGGCTGAGAACGAGTGCTCAAAATATATTTGTTGCTAATATCTTTTCTGCTTCCTTAACTTTGGAAACTCCTCTGCTGATGCAGCTTGTAGAAGTTCAGATTTGGGTCAAACTGGGCAGCAGTAAGAAGCCTGGTTTAGGAGTCACATGACCTGATTTCTAGTCTTATTAACTCTGGCGCTAACTTGCTGTGTGACATCTGAAAATTGAATCAAGCTAGTCTTCTCCCATTCCCCCTTTTTTGTAAATTGGAAGAAAATGATAATTTGGAAAGGATTATTATTAAGAATCAGTTCAAAAATGTCACAACAACAAATCCAACATACACGTGTCAAACACTTTTACATGGTAGGTTTCTAAGAACCATTTACTAAATAAGTGAATATGTCCAAATAGTCCCCAGTGAACTAATTCATGATCTCTAAGTGAAAGTGAAAGTGAAAGTGAAGTTGCTCAGTCGTGTCCGACTCTTTGCGACCCCGTGGACTATAGCCCGCCAGGCTCCTTTGTCCATGGGATTCTCCAGGCAAGAATATTAGAGTGGGTTGCCATTTCCTTCTCCAGGGGATCTTCCCAACCCAGGGATTGAACCCGGGTCTCCTGAATTGCAGGCAGACACTTTATCCTCTGAGCCACCAGGGAAGACTCTAAGCTCCTTTCTAAATATTCCACCACCTCAAGGACTCCATACCCTTCCTTCCAAGGTAAGAGCTACTTGGCAGGACTCCACAATGTCAATTTTAATTTCCAACTTTGTGTTGTGAAGTTTCAGAATTTATACAGCTCCCAGGGAGAAGCAGTTGTCACCATGGCAACCTGCAGGACACTGCAGTGACAGAAATTGGTGCCTGCCCAGACCTAGTAATTGCTGCAGTCTTTTCCTCTTGCATTCCTAGCTATGGATGCTTGAATACAAATACTGAGTGGGCTCCAGCCAGTGAGGGTAATAGTGTACAGCAATAAACTATCTGTTAGCTGATGCTTACATTTCAGACAAATTGAGGAGGTTGTCAAAGGCATTAGCTTCTATCTTTTCCAGGGAATCACTCTGAGAGATTTCACTAGGGAGAGAGAGAAAAAAAAAAAAAAGGAAAAAGAAGCATGAAATAAATGATTGTTTCTGCATGATAATAAGTTGTATGCATGACCCAACAATGGGTAGGGGTGTGTCCCTTTAAAAAAGAATAGGGATGCCTTAAGTTGTCCTCACATCATAACGTGCTCACACCTCCCTCTAGGAGCCCGAATGGGCACCTACAACCCAGATGCAGTTGAAATGCAAGTTTCAGTATTTCCCGTTAATGTGACCGTTTTGCTTATTTATCTGTGGACTCAGAGTTACAGATTGTTGGAAGTAGACATGTCCTCTGGGGAAATCCAGTTGGATTCCCTTGTTTTATAGCTTTGGGCATTAAAATTCTGAGAGGAGAGGCAAATAGTGCTTATAAGAAGATTCGGGATCAGGATCAAAATGTCTGGGTTCCCAACTCCATCACTCTAGTGAGGTTTTAATTTGGGTTAGGATTCCTGGTTTCTTGACTCTTTACCCCTCTCCCAAATCCTCTTCTGAGGCAGCTGCAGAGTGGTCAACTCCTGCATGAAGTGTCCTTATTGGGTTGTGACTGTCTATTTGTATATGACCATTTTCCTCACTTTGTCAGCAAACTAAGGACAGAGACTATGTCCTAGTCACTCCTGAATCCCTAGTGGCTTCGTATAGTCTGGCATTTAGGGTATCAATGAATGAGTAGATATGTGAATGAATTAATTTTTTTAAAAAAGAAACACAAAAGTAAAGGAACCAACTTTGCCATATATCACCCCCAAGCATGTGGGTAATGTCAATGTTACCCTAAAATCCCCATATAAGCTATCATTTGCTGCCAGCTGAGAAAAGAGTCTCAAATTCTAAGGTTAACATTCACTGAAGGTTTCAGACTTGATGAGCTTTAGCCCACAGGAAGGCTGAGTCTAAGGCAGTTAAGATCTTTTATGAAAACACAGTAGTGGATAGTTCTAGGCTGATTCATCTTATTCCTACCTAATAGTTTTGCTTATTTAACTGTGGCTGCTTTTCTCACTAGGAGGTCTTAATGCATTCAAAGTTTTCAAAACTCAACATTTAAAATTCTTGAGAGCAGAAGAGTAAAGGTTAGCCTCAGGCAAACTGACATTTCTGTAACCTGCAATGAATTTCCTATAATACGCACTAATTCTTAACAAATTATTTTTAATGTTCCTATGGACGTGAGTCTCAGTGAACTCTGGGAGTTGGTGATGGACAGGGAGGCCTGGCATGCTGCGATTCATGGGATCACAAAGAGTCGGACACGACTGAGCGACTGATCTGATCTGATCTGATTGCTTGCTAATACCCTAAGAGCAGTCAGAGATTCCCCCGAAGAACCAGGACTGATGATGTAGCATCTTCAGAGATGCAGATCTGTTTTCAAAGCCTTGAAAATTGTTAAGATGCTCTCTGGAAGCATCTAAATGGCCTCTGAGGTCCTGTGACTCAGACTGACATTAAGGAGGATGCTGGAATACTGGACTCCATACTCCCTTTCCATATATGGGCTTTTGTGTCCTAGAAGCTGACCCACGAACATAGGATTGAAGTTACACATTGCACTGAGAGCACATTGCATTGTCAGGCTGCTTTACACTTTTGATAAACGCCTTTTATCAATATAGATACAAATACTGTATTTGTTATATACTTATTATTTGGATACAAAGATAGTCTTCTGATGCACAATAAACTTTCAACACATTTTCTTCTATGCGGGTGTTATCTAAAAATGTGACATGAGGAAACAGCCGCTCTAGCAGAGGGAGTTTTTTATGATTGGAATCTTTTTTTTTTTTTATTGGAGTAGTTTATCATCACCTATCAAAATGCATTCAGTTTGTTGAGACAAGGTTAATTATCTGAATTTTAATGACTCTTGAAAATCATCCCTTTTCTTCAAAGGTCCCTGGATATTATTTGTATTTTAAAGATAAAAATACTAGGGTTTCCTAAACACAGTTTCTCTCCTAGAAAAATTACCACTTTTCAACTATGTGTTCTCTGAGAAAAAATTTTATTTCAATTATGAATGTTTTTTGATATGCAGTATCTTACTTACATTTTTATGACCTCATTAAGTCCTCTGAAAGCTTGAGATGGGATTACTTTGATAGAGAGATAGGTGAGTGATCTAGAAAAGAAAAAAGGAAAGCCAAGAGTTTAAGATTTAAGATTCGGTGCCTTTTAAGTTCATGAATGAAATGTGTGTGTATGTGTGTGATCGCAGAGTTCCCAATAGCTAGATTCAGGTCGAAAATTCTAACTTCTATCAATAAAGAAATGTGCCATGACTAATTCTTGGTCTTTATCAAAAAGTGTGTAATTTTGTGGTTAAGATAGTGAACCTTGGGATCAGATGCACCCAGGGTCAAATCTCCACTCTTCTACTACCTGGCTACAAGACCCTAAGCATACTATTTAGATCCTCTATTTCAGGTCCTTTGTCTATAAAATTGAAATAATAATTCCTATTTCACAGGGTCATTGTGAAAATTAATCAAGATAACCTGTATAAAGAATCGGGCTTGGTACCAAGTAAGCAGTTAACACATAGTTTAAGAGTGGACATATAGGCTTGTTGGGAGGATAGAAAAGAAGCTGTCTTGGGTAGAGTGGAGAAATGGATGGTGAAAATACAATTGAAAACCAGGCAGGTAGGAGAAGGGAAGATTCACTAACAGCATGCTCCTATTTCGCTCTATACCATCTTCCCCAGGCAGCCCATTTTAATACTATCTCAACCAGACCACTTTGCTCCTATGGTTAATCAAATGCCATTTTGATTTAATGCCATTTAATCTCATGCCATTTGAGGGAAACATCTAAAGAGACTCCTTCAGGCTCTTACTTATATCCAGAAGAACAATCTGAGTGTTCTTGAATTGAGATCAAAGTTACGCATTACAAAAAGTTGAGAAAAGAGTGACCACTCAGCGAGAGCAAAACCAGAATAGGACAACGTACGAGTGATAAAGGAGCCTGGGTTAAGATAACTCAGGAGAAAGCATCTGCAAGGCAGAGATGAAGGTTAACCGGAATTTATCAAGCATCTACACTGATTGAAGGATTTGGCCCAGGGACTGGAAGAGAGGCGGGGAGTGGACCAGGCATTTCAGGAGGGAAGTGAGTATTGAGAGTATGGAGAACAGAAGTGGAGATGCTGCCTTGCTTTTCTGTGTATGCAGCAGAGCCTGGCTTACCTGCTGGGAGAGCACACCTCCTCCATGACGAGCAGGTAAGAATCAGTGAGATGTCTTACAGTTCCAGAAAGGACTTGCTCCTGGGACTTGTAACATGCTGTGTAAACTATGCACACCCACTTCTAACCTTATTTTATCCACTTAACAATGGTGTGAGGCAGGTATTTCCCTTCAATAGCCGAAGAAACTTGATCCGAAGAAATTCAGTAACCTGGACCAGGTGACACGACCAAGCTGACAGAGTCCAAATGTTCTTCCCACTGTGCGATATGGGCTGAAGTATATGGCTCCTAACCCCACTCTCTCTTCTTTTTTCCCAACTTTATTGAGGGATAATTGACAAATATAATTGTATATATTTAAAGGGTACAACATGATAATTAGATATATGCAAATTAGATATATACACACATTGTGGAATGACTACCGATATCAAGATAATGAACACATCCTGTCACCTCAACACATCGGTCACATCTCAGTTAACATGTATGTGTGAGTGTGTGTGTGTGGTAAGAGTATTCAGCTCAGCAACTTTTCAAATACACAATAGCCACCTATTCTTTTTTTTTTATTAATTTAATTGGAGGCTAATTACTTTACAATATTGTGGTGGTCTTTGCCATACATTGACATGAATCCACCACGGGTGTACATGTGTTCCCCATCCTGAAACCCCCTCCCACCTCCCTCCCCATCCCATCCCTCAGGGTCATCCCAGTGCACCAGCCCTGAGCACCCTGTCTCATGCATCGAACCTGGACTGGCGATCTGTTTCACATATGATAATATACATGTTTCAATGTTATTTTCTCACATCATCCCACCCTCACCTTCTCCCACAGAGTCCAAAAGACTGTTCTTTACATCTGTGTCTCTTTTGAATAGCCACCTATTCTTAACTATAGCCGCCTTGCGGTACATTAGATCCTCAGAACCTATTCTTCTTATAACTGAACGTTTGTACCCTTTGACTTGTATCTTCATTTTCCCTTGCCCGTGGTCACTGGTGACCACCATTTCTATTCTCTGTTTCTATGAAATTGTTTTTTTCCCCCTAGATTTCAGAGAGAAATAATACCATGTAGCATTTGTCTTTCTCTAGCTTATTTCACTTAGCATAATGCTTTCCAGTTTCATCCATGTTGCTGCAAATGGCAAACTTCCTTCTTGTTATGTCTGAAAAATATTCTGTTGTGTATATATATACACACACAAGGTATATATATACACACACCATATTTTCTCTGTCCATTCATCTGTCAAATAACTTTAGGTTGTTCCTATATCTTGGCTATTATGAATAATGCTGCCAGGAATATGGGATGCAGATGTCTCCAAGAGTAGTGATTTCACTTCCTTCGGATATATGCCAGGTCACTCACTCTTCCTCACTGAGCACAGTGAAAGGACAGGCACTGGACCCTCGCTTCTCTTGAGAAGAAGCATGTTACACTCTTGCTATTCCTCCTGCAAAGCAGCTTACCAGTAATTCCTCTCTAGGAGCTAATGCAAAGAAATTTCATTGCAGAAAAACACTTGCACTCAACAATCTCTTAGAGGTGTTACAACCTAGAACAAGTAATCCAAACTTGGTCCTCTAATTTTATTCCTGAAGACAGTCCCACCAAGCATATCCTTCAGTACCCAAACTTATTTGACAGAACATCTGAGAAGAACAGGGACAGGACAGGGAGAAATCTTCTTATGATGGCATGTTTGCTTCCTATATTTCTTCTGGAATCATGTCTGCTTGGCTTACTGATTAAAAACACAGTTTTATTGCTCTCTGCACTGCCAAGTCAATAAATTTCCAGAAGAGAAAGCTGTATTCTACTGTACCCCATGCAACATCAATAAAACTGACAGCCAAATTCTGATTCCAGAATCTTTATTGCTGGGGATAATGCAGTGCAGAACATATTTTGGAGAGTGTTTACATAAAAGCTTCAACTGAACCCTTCAGAGCTGTTTATTCATGCAAATGCAGCTCAGAAGCTGAAGCCTCTTAGCAGGCAGCCTTCTCCTCCAAAAGGGAGCACGTGTGGCTCCCAGGAGAGCAGTTTGGCTCAGAGCTGACCCAGGGAGGACACCTGAGTGTTTGATTGATGGAGGGATGAGGGGTAAGGAGCAAGGGTTGGAGAGAAGTGAGAGAAGCTGTAGATCATCACTGGCTGCTCCCAGTGACTGTGCAACAGCCCTGGTGCAAGATGAAATTTTGTAGAGTTGATGTTGATGCTGCAGAGCAGGAAAGGCTAGTGATGAGAGTGAAAACAGAGTGCCGTCCATAAAAGAGACACCGAGTGAACAGCAGGTAGCTTTATGGATGTGGCTGGCCCCAGAAAAGAGGCCTGGGGTCAGAGGATGGAGGGAGAGATGGGGTGAGACAGGTGCACCAAGCTTTTCACAACAGAAGTATTGGCATGAAGTGATATGGGGAAGGTGGGCCTATGAATCCCGAACTGTTTCCTCCACAGACACATTTTTATTTTAGTGACGTCATGTATTCCTTCCTGATTCATTTTCCAAGGGCAGCAGTTCCGAAGCATTCACGTGTCTGTATCCTGTATTTAAATGTTTGTTCATGTGGCCCATGATTTGTTAATAACCATCTCAATGTACTCCCTTTGGAGGCGATCCTTTTCCTGTTTGATGCTTCTGTGATTCTACCCATGAAGCCAGAAGCTCTTAGCAACGTGGACAATTGTCCCAATAACCCTGTGGTTCTACTCCTGTATACATCCCAGAGAAGTTCTCACACTGATACTTAAGGAAACCTTCACAAAGATTTTCTTGAGGGAATGGTGAAATGTGCACACTTACCTAAGGGGTCGGCAGGTAGGAGCAAGTGTGTAAAGGTACACGGAGCAGTGTGTGTGGATCTTAGAATCATGGTGTTAAGAGAAATGCCTTCATGTTGATGCATGGCAAAACCAGTACAATATTGTAAAGTAATTAGCCTCTAATTAAAAGAAATAAATTTAAATTAAAAAAAATTAAAAAGAGAAATGCCTAAGAAATTAATGACATATATGCACAATACTACTTGCAGAATTAAAATACAGGCACACCAGACATTAGAAAACATATGAACATACATCAGGATGGTTGCCTATGGTGTACCTTAGTACCTGAAACTATGCTCCCCCTGCACTGGTACTTATTTTGGCCTTGATTTCTTATCCTGTACCCTGCCTGGTCTCCCCAAAGTCCATCCAGAAGGAAAGCCTCTGACCTTCCTTTCTGCCAATCGCCAGATCTTGAGCCCTGTATTTCTGCCTCTCAGAAGACACTGCTGACCTGGATAGGTTTCTAGGTACTATCTGGTTCAGCTCAGTTCAGTCACTCAGTTGTGTCTGACTCTGCAACCCCATGGACTGTAGCATGCCAGGCTTCCCTGTCCATCACCAACTCCCAGAGCTTGCTCAAATTCATGTCCATTGAGTTGATGATGCCATCCAGCCATCTCATTCTCTGCTATCTGATTAGGATCAATATAATATCTCTCACTGCTGGGTTCTCACTTGCAAACTGAGTCCCATGGCGTAGATGCTGACCCTTTGCTGGGGCCACCCAGTGCAGCTGGGTTAATTCCTCTAGTGGATGCTGTGGTAGGCTGCCACAGTCTTCTTTTAGGACTGAGGTGCATTTTGGGAAGCGATAAAGAATCTACCTGCAATGCAGGAGACTTGGAGACATGGGTTCTATCCCTGGGTCAGGAAGACCCCTTGGAGAAGGAAATGGTGATCCACTCCTGTATTCTTGCCTGGAAAATCCCATGGACAGAGGAGCCTGGTGGACTTCAGTCCATGGGGTTGCAAAAGAGTTGGACATGACTGAGTGGCTGAGCACAGCAGCCATTCCCCCAGATATTGGGAGAGTCGGCAACTGAAGTTCTCGGCTGAGTTGCCCTCCTGGAATTCCTGTCAGCCTTAGGTTGCCACTTCACTCAATATTAGGCCTTCTTTCCTGGGTATCCAGTGACTGGTCATGCCTATACTTAGTTGTGCCTGACTCTTTGCAACCCCATGGACTATATAGCCTGGCAGGCCTCTCTGTCCATGGGATTTTTCAGGCAAGAATACTGGAGTGGGTGCCATTTCCTCCTCCAGGGGGTCTTCCTGACCCAGGGATCAAACCAGCATCTCCTGCATTTGTAGGCAGAATCTTTACCTGCTGAACCATCGGGAAGCCTGGATGCATAGACTAAAGGTCCAGCCCATTTGTCTTGCCTAATGTGGAACTGCTCATGAAAGCCATCCTGCTTTCAGACCTCCTTTACATCAACTCTTTCACCTGGGCCCCGACTCAATGCCCTTCCTAGCCAGCCCCAGTTGTCAAGGCACCAGCTCACCTTCTGTCAGAGCCCAACAACAGATAACAAATAGCATTCAGATGAACCTAGTCCCCTTGAAGAAGATTATCAGGTCCTCCTTAATTGTTCCTAATGTCTCTTTGAGGGATCAAGGGTGGGGCTTGGGCCCCTCTTTTTTTTTTTTTCTTCTGAGTTTAATAATACAGATGACCTTGGAAGAAGCCAGTTTGTCCAGCTCACTGGTTTGTTAATGAACGTTCAACATAATGTTAGCAGGAGAGTTTCAGAATCAGGAGTTTCTTTGTCCCCCTTTAAAGAAGCCCAAGATTTAGAAATCCTTGCTTATAAAAACCTGTCCATTGGGAGACATTTGTGTTATTAAAGAGTTCTTTGTTCTACAGGAGGAGCTGATGAAAGGCTCCTTTAAATAGCAAATTCCCTAGGTGAATGAAAAACACGGTTTAACTGACACACTCTCCTTTTAAAGATAGGTATTGCCTCAAACCAATTACAACTGTAGGTTCCCCCACTTCCCCCTGCATTTTAGGAGCTTGGAGTGCACAGATGCTTTCCAGGGTAGGACCACCTGCTGAAGCCCACAGGCTGAGCAGGACCAGAGGAAGACAAAAGCCAGGGAAGAAATCCCATGCTAATCTGGAGTCCTCAACGCCTGGATGGGGTCTTGTTCACCTTGCTGGAGCCTTCACCTCTTCTGCTCAGAATGGCAGAAATGAAATGTTTTCATTCATTTCCCTCTAATTGTTTAGAAAAGCCATCTGTATTACCAATTTAAGAAAGCTACAAACATCCAGCCATTTTGCATAGCTACACACCCTGAATTTTAAAACACTGAAAAATCAGAGGAAGAGAAAAAGACATAAACCCGGGATGGTCAAAGATATGTTTGCAAATGAACTCAGAAATGGGAGCATTAAACACTGAATTGTTCAACTTTAAAAGAATGTTAATGTTTTTGTATTTATTACATAAGACCTTGTTCTACATTGAACAGAGACTTGAGAATTCCTGCGTTCTTTTCAAAGTCAGTCATTATAATAAACTTGCTTTCATCTTGGAATGAAATAAAAGTGGCTTTCCCCTTCACAAATGATTTTAAACCATTATGCTTTCAAATGCATTAATGTATTTGGTAACTTCATTACTGAGTATGTCTTCTTTTATTGGCCTCTTGTCTTTAGCATTTACCTGGAGGAAACCGAGATGTCAATGTTAACTGAAATATGAAGTCAGTATAGATGGGCATCCAATATGTTAAAGTTTTAAATCAGAGAATCTGGGAATACACTTTTAAGCACTTCCTGCATTAGATTCAGTGAATCACAATAAAAAGGATTGCTTGCAAGTGGTTTGGTCCAACCCCTCACTTTAGATGAAGAGTCTTAAGTGGGGAAAAGTGAAATGACTTCCCCGAAACGGCAGGGCAGTTCAGCAGCAGACCGGGACTAGAACATAGGTTACTCTGTTCCTGGTCCAGTGCTATGTCCTACGTTAGTCAAATCACAACAGTCCTGTTCCTTAGGGGTGTGTTGATACACCCCACTACACAGTCCTCTGGTTCTTCTGCAAAAACCTTGCTTCTGTTAGAGCCACCAGCTTCTTGAGGGTATGTGCTCACAGTCTTTAACTTCAAAGTGTGAGTCACTCAGTCATGTCCGACTCTTGGTGACCCCATGGACTGTAGCCCACTAGACGCCTCTGTCCATGGAATTCTCTAGGCAAGAATACTGGAGTGGATAGCCATTCTCTTCTCCAGGGGATTGTCCCAACCCAGGGATCAAACCTGGGTCTCCTGCACTGCAGGCAGATTCTTTACCATCTGAGCCACCAGGGAAGTCCCCTAACTTCCTGTTTTCCCATGAAGCTTTTAGAGCCTACCAGGGTGCTCTTTCTTCCTCTCCCCTGTCTTCCTCAGCACTAATGGCTACATTAAAAATAGTTTCTCTTTTTCTGCACTGTTTTTTGAGAATTCACCAGGTGTTTTGTATGAGCGTTTCCTCTGTTCACCATTGAACTCCTAGTGTCACAGCCCCTTTCTTCTTTCCCCACTGTCGTTCTCCTTGGCCATTCTTCCCCTTGGCTGCTCTGTAGTCCACATATTGGTTTCTCTTCACGCCATCCTGAGTTTCCTCTGCCTAGTAGGGCCTTTCCTGGTAACTCCCACCACGTCACTCTAATGCTCAGATTCTTCTGTCCCTCCTCTTGACCTGTCTACTTTTCTACAAATGTCTCAGCCTTGCATTCGAGGCCCCTGAAACAAAAGCTTAAACTTCCTTTGCCAGGCCTATCAGCCACACTTCCCCTCATATAACCAATACACCAAACTGGCACTGTCCAAAAATGCAGCCGCCAGCCACATACGGGTATTGAGCACTTGAAATACATCCAGGCCAAACAGAGATACACTGTAAGTTTCAAATACACACCAGATGTCAAAGACTTGGCAAAGCAAAATAAAGCACCTCATTAATAATTTTTATATCGATCGACGTTGAGATGTATGTGGCTGAACCCCATTGACTCTGTTTTTCTCAGCTCTCTCTTAGGCCCACAGTCTTACCCCTCTCCTTTCTGCATGGCTGACCTTTAGTGCACTCAGAAGGAATGCACACAAATTGGACGAGTTTTCTGTCACCTTTTACCCTTGTCTTCATCCAAAATGAAAACTGGAAGAATGCCTCCTGCTGATGCAGATGATTAATGGTCATGAAACCCCCAAGCGGAAGGAAAAACCCCTGGTTCCCATCTGGTGTGGACCTGCTTCTCCATGGCAGTCAGGTTCTATTTTCAGCTCTGGTCCCTGTAAAGCCCCCGTACACCCTTTTCCACACCCTGCAGTATGGAGTACAACTGTGCACGTTGTCCACTTAATCCCACCTGTATATAAATTACCCTCAATAAGCTTCATAGTTGCACTTCATGAAGATGCCTGTTTTGTTTTTCAATCTCAAGTTTAGAAGACATTATTTAATATAATAATTTTGCCTTCCAACAAAAATTCAACATTGAATATTCAAAATTTCAATATTCAATTGAATATTCAAAATTCAATATTCAACTTTGCCTTCCAACAAAAATGATTTTGTACATTTGGATTAAATAAAATATTTTACCAACCTAGACAGCATATTAAGAAGCAGAGACATTACTTTGTTAACAAAGGTCCGTCTAGTCAAGGCTATGGTTTTTCCAGTAGTCATGTATGGATGTGAGAGTTGGACTATAAAGAAAGCTGAGCATCGAAGAATTGATGCTTTTGAACTGTGGTGTTGGAGAAGACTCTTGAGAGTCCCTTGGACTGCAAGGAGATCCAACCAGTCCATTCTAAAGGAGATCAGTCCTGGGTGTTCATTGGAAGGACTGATGTTGAAGCTAAAGCTCCAATACTTTGGCCACCTGATGTGAAGAGCTGACTCATTTGAAAAGACCCTGATGCTGGGAAAGATTGAGAGCAGGAGGAGAAGGGGACAACAGAGGATGAGATGGTTGGATGGCATCACCAACTCAATGGACATGGGGTTTGGGTAGACTCTGGCAGTTGGTGATGGACAGGAAGGCCTGGTGTGCTTGCAGTTCATAGGATCGCAAAGAGTCAGACATGACTGAGTGACTGAATTGAACTGAAACTTTATTTCACCTTTTTAAACCTTTTAAAATGTGGCTATTAAAAATTAAAATGACATTTGTGACTAACATATTTCTACTAGACAGTGCTTCCCTAGACAAATCAGACGTTCGTGTTTCCTGAATTTGCCTCATATTGTCCTGCCTTCTGGAGAAGGAGATGGCACCCCACTCCAGTACTCTTGCCTGGAAAATCCCATGGATGGAGGAGCCTGGTGGGCTGCAGTCCATGGGGTTGCAAAGAGTCAGACACAACTGAGCGACTTCACTTTCACTTTTCACTTCCATGTATTGGAGAAGGAAATGGCAACCCACTCCAGTGTTCTTGCCTGGAGAATCCCAGGGACGGGGGAGCCTGGTGGGCTGCCATCTATGGAGTCACACAGAGTCGGACACGACTGAAGTGACTTAGCAGCAGCAGCAGCAGCCCTGCCTTCATTCACACTGTTTCTGCCGCCTGGCACATCCACCCTTCTCTGCTGGTTAGATTCTACCCTTGGTTAAGGTCTGTCTCGGGCGCTGTGTACTCTATGGAATGTGTCTTCATCGCCATGTGCATGTGCTTTCTCTCTGGGCGGCAGCATGGTGGGAAAGTGACAATGTAGACTCAGAAGCCAGACTGCCTGGGTGCATTTCACATGTATAGAGTGATGATGATACTAACTACCGCACAGATTTTTGAGATTCAGTAAGAAAATGTTTATGTAATATTAATACAGCATCTTTCACAAGATTAGAGCTCAATAAGTACTTTTAATTCCCAGCTGCTTGCTGTGAAGGGTTCAAGTTACCCCAGCCATGCCTCATGACAACTCTGCCTCCTTGCTGGGGATGGGGTAGGGTGGACTCTGTACTTTGGAATGGATTCTTGTATTGTTTGTCCAACCCTTACGTTGACAAAGTGCCTGTGACTTGTCTCCAACTCTTTACTCCGCAGATTATACATAGGACAACTGAGAGAGAGGGTGGACATTCCCACTTGGCACCTTTCCGTTGAGCTCAGGTATTCCTTATAGACTGTGTCTGATAGCCTTTTAAAGAAATGATAAGGAAATGATAAAGAATAACCTTCCATTAAACATTTCAACTCTAGGGAGCCACTCTGCAGAGTTCTCATTTGCTCATTGATTCTAAAAAGTGTGGTCAGTTGCAACTCTCCCGCTGGAAAGTACAATTTGAGTGACTCTTCTTTAAGACAGCCTTTGCAAAGCACCCGAGAAGCTTGAGGAGTTTATGAATTACAATGTGAACCAAGAGTTTCAAGAAGATTCCCTGGGTGATGGATTTTCCAAATCATTTGTACAACAACTAAATTAAAAATGTAAAGCCTCAGAGAAAAATGGTCAACACATCTAAGCCCTTACTCAAGACCCATTTCTAAAGACACAAAGCAAAATAACCCAATCTCTACCCCCAAACTCGAATTCTTCTAGCAATAATATAACATGACAGGAATAACTCTGGTAAATAAAACTACATGTTGAATCTTCCCCAGGGAAGGTGTGCATTTTCTGTAATGATTTCTCAAAAATATTTCTTAGAAGCAGAGAACATTATGTTGTCAGGGCAGTCACATTGCAGCTATGCTTCGGGAGCCTCTTTCATTACAAGATTCTGTTTCCAGACACTTTTTTATTTTTTTGGTGAGCCTGTTAAAGCTGGATGCAACTGATAAACTACATGCTTTTAATTAATTTGATGGAATGGGTTTGAATTGCCTGAAATTATTGGCATGTGTACCTTCCCTTTTCACTAGCTCCTCAGATCTGGTAGACACGTTTGTGTGGTTGCCTGGTTCACAAAGGCCCCTTCTCTGGAAGCATCTCAGTGCTGCTTGCAGCAGCGTGGAAGCATCTCATTGTCTGTGCTCCAGTCTCAGCAGTGGGATGGGGCACCCTCAGATTCTCCCTCTAGGAATTTGAAACTTGTGATAGGTCTTTGGAGCTGATTCATTACAAAGGTGGAATCTACAGAAAAGTTCCCTGACCTCTTGCTGCTAAAATGCCAAATTCTCCCTGGATCTTGCTCACATCTTTCTAGCTCCTTATTCTTCTGTTAAGTTAATCTCTTATGATTAAATCTGTCAGAATTGATTTCTGATGCCTGCAAATAAGAAAAGCCTTCATCAGAGCCACACCCACTGTTTCCAGGGGAAAGTCATCCACTCTCCATTGATGATCCATGACACAGACAGGGCACATGCCTGGTGGTCCATGAGAGAGCAGAAGGCTTTAAACAGTGATTCCCTGGTGGCTTCACTAAGCTGGTTTCAAAGGCCAAGATGGAGTCTGTGGGATAACCATGTTATCCCACTGCCCCTGCAGAGAGTGAGGCTTAAAGAACTACAGTTCAACAATCCTTTCACCAAGGTGTCTTTGTTACTCTGGCTAGAAGGGACAGAATCTTTCTCTGAAATCTCACTAGACTGTGTGTGTAACCTTCATCTGGCTTTTATCACCTTCTGCATTTCTGTCAGTTACCTGAGAATGAGTCCTCTCCCTCCTATGGCTGGAAGACTGTAAGCTTTTGGGGGGCAGGGGCTGGTCTGTGGATCCTGTGCATCACCCTATACATGTCAGTACCTAGTTCCTGAGTGGTCAGCAAGTCTGACCTGAAGGTTTTCTGTGTGTCCAGCCGCAGGCTTAGGGAAGGGGAAAGGACTTAGAATAGGCTTGGGTGCTCTAGCTGGACAGGTAGGACTGGCCCAGTTGAATGATAGAAAACAGAGTACAATCATGTATTATGTGACGTGTTTGAGAGGCCGCTCAGCCGGTGCTGAAAAGACCAGCATATATGAGTTCCAGGCAGTAATGAGCTCTGGTGTTTCAGGATTCTAACTTATTTACCTTCCAGGCTGAGAAGACCCCGTGGGTCATTTTCTCTAATTAACACCTCACAGGAGCAAAACTATTCCATCAGGCTTCCATCAGCCTTTGCAAAGGCTGTCTTAACAGTAATAGATATTTACTGTTCAACTTCACATACAGGCTGTGGGTTTTTCAGGTCTTCTCTGCATCATCAGATTATTACAATAATCCTTTGCAGTTATGGAAAACCTTTATTTCCAAGTACTTTTGGCCCTGCTGTCTCGGTTTTCTTCACCACAGTCGACCCCACTCAGGGGTAAGAATCATGATGCCCCTTTTACAGACAGAACAGAGGTTTTCTTGCTGTCCTGAGTCCACACTGCAAATTAGAGAAAGGGGGACCTGGTGCTAGGACTCACGTCTGCCTGGTCCATGTCCTGTTGATCAATTCAGGTAATTTGGGGGATGTGCTGGGCCTTACCCCATCGTACCAGGGTGTTTTCACCCCTGTGGGATCAGAAATGCTCTCTACTGCTGCTCCCGAGGTAGAATTATGAACCCGGGAGTCACCTCATTTTATCAGCGTCAAGGACAAACTTAACAGCAGCAAGGGATAAAGCTTTCCTTCTGAAAGTTCAGTTTTACTTGTAGATGGGACTTTTCTGACTCTGGCTCAGGTGGCATTCAAGACTCGTGGTTCAGGGCCACCAGAGAACAGCTGTGAGTGGTGTGCCAGCATGGAGGGGGCGGCATCTCCTAGTGAGGCAGAAGCTGAGAGTAAATGAGGACCATGTGGGGAAGCAGCTAGAAGCTTCCCACTAAGTCAGGGAGCCCACCTGCCTGGTGGGTGGGATTATTTTAATTTCCTTCTTAAAAAAAAAAAAAAAAAAAAAAAAGAACTGGTGTAAAATTTGTTAAAATCTGCATTAAATGTGATTTTTTTGCACATTAAGGGGAGCTGCCAGAATGGAACACATATGCTCCCATGGAGCCAGCCCTCTTGGGTCTGGTTGGAGAGCAGCAGGGCCTCTCTCCACCACCATGACCCTGGCTTTAAAATTCCATGTGTAAGATCAAAGTTACACATGGCCAAGACACTGCCTGGTGCCGCCAACCTGGGAGATTATATTTTAGAAAGAAAGCTTTTGTGTCTCATTTTTTAAGACATGAAAAGTAGCCAAATTGAGGAGATTAGAAAGAAGGTAGAGGTGGGTGAAGGAGCAGAACTGGAGCCCTGAATTAATCTAACACACTACTTTTGAAATAAGAAACAGGATAATGTAGAGAAAATCCAAGGAATTATTGCTCTGCAAAGGGAAGGCTGGATCCAATGCCAAAGGGATCTGTGTGTGGAGCTTTTTGGCTCCACACTTCCACTGAGATTCTGGGAGCTCTGCTGCTTGCATTTTAGTGTCCTTCTAGGGGCCATCATTCACTTTCCCCAAAAGGATGATTTCTAAACTAATAAAATCTGGCCCTTGCAAAGCTTCTCCCAGGGAGTCTGTTTATAGGCACAGCCAGGTTTAAGAATTGTCTTGAAGATAATAACTGGGAGAGCTGAGTCAGAACTGAAGTTCAAGATCAACCTCTATCTTGGGCCTTTCTTTCTGTTTTTGTGGGAGTGAGGTAGGAAGGTGGAACATGAGCTTTCAGAAATTTTTTTTTTTTTTTTTTTTTTTTGAGTCTGGTTCAGCTGCAGGTAGGGCCAAGCTGTTTTACTTGAAAGAGTTTAGTAGGCTTCCCTCTGTCCTATGGACTCTTACCTGGTGCCCTGACCCGGGAACCAATAGGTCTCAATTCACGTTGCCCTGGTGGTTGTTTTGTTTTCATGGGTCCTGGGCTGGGAATTGATTTTTTTCTAGTGAATGAGTTAAAACAAATTGACAACAAAAATTAGAACAATCTATGGGACTGTTGGGATACACGATCAATAATATAGGTAAGCTTCCAGTCTTGCTTCTCTGGATGGTCCTTTTAAAGGACAGAAAATCTGGGACCTGGATGTTGATATAATAGAAAGAACCGCCTCTGATACTCATAGCACCTCACCTTCCCATTTTCTAGGATGGAGATTTTTTTTTTCATTTATTCATTTTTTAAATTGGAGGATAATTGCTTTGTAGTGTTGTGTTGATTGCTGTCATACACCAATGTGGATCAGCTGTAAGTACACATATGTCTCCTCCCTCTTGAACCTTGCTGCCAGCCCCCACCCCATCCCAGCCTTCTAGGCTGTCACAGAGCGCTGGGTTGGGCCCCCTGCGTTACACAGGAACTCCCCACTGGCCATCTGTTTGCACGTGGTGATGTGTGTCTCAGTGCTGCTCTCTCCATTCGCCCCCCTTCTCCTTCCCCTGCTGTGCCCACGAGTCTGTTCTCTGTGTCTGCATCTCTATTCCTGCCTTGTACATAGGTCCACAGTACCATATTTCTAGATTCCGTATATATGCATTGATATATGATGTTTGTTTTTCTCCTTCTGACTTACTTCACTCCTCACTAGGACTGATTCAAATTTGCTCCTTTTTATGGCTGAGTAATATTCCATTGTATATATGTACCATAACTCTTTATCCATTCATCCATAGGGGGATATCTACATTGTTTCCATGTCCTAGCTATTGTAAATAGTGCTGCAATAAATATTGGGGTACATGTGTCTTTTAAAATTATTGTTTTATCAGGGTATATGCCTAGTGGTGGGATTGCTAGATCATATGGTAGTTTTATTCCTAGTTTTTTGGGTTTTTTTAAAACAAGTCTCTAGGATGGAGATTTTAAAGTAACAGTTAGACGTGGTACGTGCTTTCCTTTTGCACTGGTTCATTGTTCCTGTTCAGCTCAATTTGATCATCATATAGTTCAACAGACACTTTAATCACACTACCTGTGAACTTTTGGAAATCCTGAGCTGAGTAAGACCCCTTCAGGTGCTTCTCACTTTAGCACAATGATTCAAAACCATGGTGGGGTGAGGTGGGGACTCCACTCCCCGCCCCAACACACACTGTCACCAGGGGCATTTGACTAATGTCTAGAGAACTTTTGTTTGTCATCATCTGAGAGGGTAGTGCTACTGGCATTTAGCAGGTGGAGGACAGGGATGTGCCTGACACCCTGCAGTGTACCAAACAGCTGCCCACAGCAAATGATTATCTGGCCCCAGAGAACAGCTGTGTTGAGGTTGAGGAAGCCTGCTGTTGCAGAGAGGTCCATGTGGAATAAACAGTTTATATGGGAGATATGCAAAAGCAGATATAAGTACAAAGTATCAGAGCAAGGGTATATGGGACAGAAGGGCCATGGGGAAAACTTGTTGGGAAGCGACTTCAAATCATGATTTTTATTTAATGCCTTTGCAATCACCTATCCAAGAATGACTCTGAAAGTTTATTAGTCGAGAACTACATATTGGGAATTTTTTTTTTTTTCTTTTTGCACAACTCTGGGTAATTTAATCAAACATTCCTGATAACTTTATATTTCCCCTTACAAAAAAATTTCCCCAAAGAACCAGGGAGAGATATAAATAGGGAAGAATACATTCAACCTTATTCTTGGCTTCTCAGCAAGGAAATCTCTAGTCCACTCTGAGCTGTGCTTTTCTTTCACCTGGACTCGCCTTTCCTTCTCTCCTTCAAGGTTTAGCCTCATAACCCTTAGTCCATGATGCTTTCCCTTGGAGATTTCCATGCATAGGGAGTGGTCTATTCCCTGAACTCCTCAGAGCCTCGCTGCCTACGCTTCTCCTGGGTGTGAGTGTGTTTCTGCCTAGACTGTGGGCTCCTCAAGGACAGGGACCACCCCCTCCATTGGTATATCCCTCTACAGCACAGAACATGCTCTGGATCTCGATTTACACTCAAGGTAGGAGAAGGAGAAAGACATTCAGGAAAGATGTTCAGAAAATTAACATCTTCCTGTGACACTGGACTGACAGATACAGCACATTTTCTCCTTCTAAAGTCTCTGGATTGTGTCTTATAATAAAGTCTAAAAGTTTAATCTCTGTTTAGTAGGCACAACATGCAAAAAATAAACTGTCATTATTATTATTAGCATTTTCTTACTAACAGATTTCTCAGAAGCTGTTTCTATATCAAGCAGACCAACCTTTCTGTTGTCATAGAGACAAAGATCTTTATATAACCATAGGCAAGGTGAGATTTTTTTTTTCTTTCTCTCCTTCTACTTGTCTGGAACTAATAAGAAAAGGAAAAGGAAAAATTTTTAATTAATTCTTTTAGATTTTTTTTCTCCAGTTAAAATGAGTGAACACATGGGAGGCATTTTTTTTTGTATTATATTTTAGATTTTAAATTCTTAAGTTTTTAATAAAATACTGTTGGGCTAGAAAGATCTGAACAACAGAATGATGCCATTTTCAAAATTTGCAAGTAGTGGGCTTATTAATGATAAGCAATTATTATCTATGTTCCTTTTTTTTTTTTTAAACCAATAGTGGACTTCAGATGGAAGTCTTATAAGGTAGGACTGCTGCTGCTGCTGCTAAGTTGCTTCATCATGTCCGACTCTGTGCGACCCCAGAGACGGCAGCCCATCAGGCTCCCCTGTCCCTGGGATTCTCCAGGCGAGAACACTGCGGTGGGTTGCCATTTCCTTCTCCAATGCATGAAAGTGAAAAGTGAAAGGGAAGTCACTCAGTCGTGTGTGACTCTTCGCGACCCCATGGACTGCAGCCTACCAGGCTCCTCTGTCCATGGGATTTTCCAGGCAAGAGTACTGGAGTGGGTGCCATTGCCTTCTCCAAAGGCAGGACTACCAAGGCCTGAAATGACTGAAACATAAACTAGCATCTACTGATGGACCAGTGATGAATTCTAAGGTGCTCTGTGGTTCTCACCTGTCCAACCCCCAGAACTGAGAGAGCCACCCCTCACTGCACAGAATCAAACCCTGTGGATGACTTAGTGCAAGACTGCATCCTTCTTATCCTTTATCTCATAATTTTAATTCTCTTTTTATGAACTCCCAATAACTTGTTATTTGTGTCATTTTCTGTCTCATAATTACTGTTTACCACTTCATTCATCATTAAGAAAAGAGGATTTCAGCATGAACCCATTCACTTTTTCTTTCCTTTGCCTCAGTGTTAAATTACACCTTTATCCATCTGTCTTCTTCTCTCAGACTCAGAAGTATCCCTGTATTTTAAGAATTACCCCTTCCCCTTTAATCTGATGCCAGTGCCTTCCTCCCACTCACACTGATATTTTATACCATCATTCCTTGCATCTTCAATCAGTCCTTCTCCATAGATTCCTTCCTCTACTCCTTTTTGAAGACAACACCAGAAAAATAAAACAAAAAACTTTTCTTAATCATGTTAATTTTTCCATATGTCTCAGACTTTGAGGTTTTAATCTGATCACAACTGCCTTTTTTTTTTTTTTAATAAATAGATATTGTCTATGTATGTGTGTGTGTGCTGGAGTGGATGTTGGAGGAGATGGAGAAGAGAAGTTTATGGCACATAGAAGTTCTAAATATTCTTCTTGCTTTCCAGAAGATCATATCCTCCATGGAGAGCAACTGGGATTTCCCAGGTGTGCTAGTTTTAGAACCTGCCTGCCAATGTAGGAGATGCAAAAGATATGGTGTTTGATTCCTGGGCTGGGAAGATCCCTTGGAATAGGAAATGCGCAACCCACTCCAGTATTCTTGCCTGGAAAATTCCATGGACAGTGGATTCTGGTGGACTGCAGTCCACGAGGTCGCAAGAATTGGACATGACTGAGTGAGCACTGGCGAGCAATACCTTGATGCTCAAACTTTAGCATCTATCAGAATCTCTCAGGGAGGTTGTTCAAATGCAGACTGCTGGACTACACCCTCGGAGTTTCTGATGTAGTAGATTGGGGCTGGGGGCTGAGAGCATGCATTTCTAACATTTTCCAGGTGATATTTATGCTGCTGGTCTGAGGAACATTGTCTTAAAGAAGCTGCTGCTAAGCTGCTAAGTCACTTGAGTCGTGTCCGACTCTGTGCGACCCCATAGACGGCAGCCCACCAGGCTACCCGTCCCTGGGACTCTCCAGGCAAGAACACCGGAGTGGGTTGCCATTTCCTTCTCCAGTGCATGAAACTGAAAAGTGAAAGTGAAGTTGCTCAGTCATGTCCAACCCTCAGCGACCCCATGGACTGCAGCCTTCCAAGGCTCCTCTGTTCATGGGATTTTCCAGGCAAGAGTACTGGAGTGGGGTGACATTGCCTTCTCCGCTTAAAGAAGCTACACTCCTATTAATTCTTATGCAACTCTCGTGTCATATGCATGTTTAAATCACCTTATCATGCTGAGAAACTTATCCCCTTTCGGCCTTTATAGGCTCCACCTCCATAGGGTTCTCCCTTGAAGTCATCTCTCAATTATCTGATCCTCGGGAAGCCTGGCCTTGTGAGGGTCAGAATGTGTGCTGAACTAAGGGGTTTAAAAGTCTAGGAGAAGCTGCTGCTGGCGTGTATGACAAAACAGTGCATGTGAAGGGAGGAAGGTCAAGGATTCTGTAGCATTCCCCAGGGATGGTCAGGGCTTCAGAGCCCGGGCAGTTGGCTCCTTTTGGGGAATGCGACTAGGACTAGCCGGCCCCAGCATGCTAACAGCGCTTATACTGTGCCTGCTTCCCACCTTCATCCCCAAACCCAGTCAACATTATAAATCTTTCTGAGGGGTTCGAGGCTTCTCTAAACTGTGCTGTTGGGCAGTGAGAGAATCTGTTGAGTTTTAGTCTTTTCACTTCAGCCTACTCCAGGGAAGAGGTACTACCTTCCTGAAACCAGTGAGGGTGTGGCAGCAGGAACTGTTGAGAGAGCTCAGTGAAAAGCTGAATCTGAAAGGAGCTGGGACTTGACTCTCTCATTCCTGTCTTCCACCAGCAGGTTCTCTGTGCGTGCGTGCTCAGTCACTTCAGTCGTGTCTGACTCTTTACAGTCCTATGGTCTGTAGTCCGCTGGGCTCCTACGTCCATGAGATTTTCCAGGCAAGAATACTGGAGAGGGTTGCCATGCCCCACTCCAGGGAATCTTCCTGAACCAGGGATCAAACCCATGACTCCTGTGTCTCCTGCGTTGCAGGTGGATTCTTTACCACTGAGCCATTAAGGAAACCCACAGGAGATTCTCTACTCAATGCCAATTTGGAAAAACTGAGAACTTTTTTTTTTTAAGGAAGGGGTAATTTTCTTACAAAAATGAGGAAATATTAACAGCAAGTTAAGACCTTTCTTGGCAACTCAGTAGCTGTGGGACCTGGGGAGGTTTTTATACGTCTTTGGATCTCAGCCTCTTATAACCTGTATGCTAAGTAATGCGTGAGTGAGAAAGGCACAGTGTTAGTGGCACAGTCATCCATAAAAGCAAGATGGGAGGCTTGTCAGGGAAGGACAGGGGCTGGGACTTGGAAGGCAGTTTCCATGGATTTATTTATTGATTGAAACAAATTCTATCAGCATGGTCCTTACCTTCAGGGAATTGAGCTGACAAGATAATTAATGGAAACCAATTAATATAAACTCTTCAACCTTTACACTGTATCTCTCAACCACAAATATTCTCCAAAGGCCACTAACTCTTCCAGAGGAGAAGCTCAGCCCCTCATGCCCTTGCGGAGAAGTGGGCTCCTCACAGACTTCTGGGAGCCCATGGAAATGGGGTAGGGGGATCTCTCTCCTCCCCCAGCATGGAATTCCATCACACTATTGGTTAGAACAGAACCAAGCCCTCCACCAGCCTGGTGCCTTTGGTACACCTTTACAGTCCTCTTCTTTCTCTTTCCTTCTCTCTTTTATCACCTCTACCAAGATGTAATTTATATACAATACAATTCACCCATTTTAATTGTACAATGCAATGTTTTTTAGTTTGTTCAGGGAGTTGTGCAACCATGACCACATTGAATTTTAGATAATTTTCATCACCTCAAAAAGCAACAGCCGTTAGCAGTCACTGGGCCTTCACTCCAGCCGGATGGCTACTAATCTCCTTTCTGTTTATCTGGACATGTCATATAAATAGAACCATGTACCTTGTGCTACCTTTTTCCCAAATCGAAAAAGTCTGCTGACACTCTGATACACTTGTATACTTGTCTCCTCTTTACCCCATCAGTCTTTACCCCGGCTTCCTCTGCCTGCCTGCCAATGTGTCCAGCTCCCTAAGGGGTGGTGGTGTGCCAGAGCTGGGACTCAGGGCCTCTCATTGATTAGGCAACCAGATTGAAATGCAAGCACATCTGGTCAGACAGCCAGGCTGAAACCCAAGTACATCTGAGGTTGGGGTGGAGCCGTGGTTGGTATGCTCAGAGTTGTAGGTGGCCCTGGTGGGCCAGCAGACCCCAATGAGTGACCAGGTCACCTCTGGCCATCAGGTCTGAACACCCCATTTCTAGAGGACCACAGGGTCCTCACAGGAACCCTCGCCAGCCTGGCTGGCCCAAGGCTCAAAGACTATGCAAGACTTCTCGTGTCTCATGCCCCATCCCCTTTCAGCAGTTGCAGGGAGAGGCCTTCCCATGTGGCCTGTGGGCAGCTCCACGCCCCTGGCCAAGGTCCCAACCAGGGCGAAAGAGTGGGTCTGGGGCCGCCAGGGGCTGGAGGGTGCACGGGGCCCAGGCGCGGGAGAGGGTGGCAAGGACAGCTCCCAAGCTTGGGTTTCTCATCACCCTGAGAGGTGGTGGAGTTCGACAGGCACCGCGTCTTTCTCCAAGCATCCAGGTAAAGGGGGTCAAAGAGCAGGGAGGCCAGGAGGCCGGAGGGTGCCTGGGCGGGGGCGCCGCATACTCACAGTCGGCTGAGGCCGGCCTGCGGGCCGGGGCAGCGCAGGGCGCCGTCGGGCGGGCAGCTGCAGGGCTCTGGGCAGGGCGCCGGGCGCAGCGCCCAGAGCAACGGCGCTGGCGGCGGCAGCAGCAGCAGCGCCAGCAGCAGCCTCAGCGCTAGGGACGGCCGTCCCATGGCCCGGAGCCTGAGCGCGGGCTCCTGCCGCAGGGCGGGCCGCCGCCCCAACAAGTGCGGCGGGCGCCCCTCTCCCCGCCCCCTGGCCTGCCCTCCCTCCTCCCTCGCCGCCCGCCCTGGCCCCCCTCCCCGGATGGCGCCCCGCCGCTGAGTCTCGCACTCCCTCGACTCGCGACAGTGGCCGGAGGGACTCCATCACCTCCTTTCTGCTCTGTTCCCTGGCCCATCCTGTCCGTCTGCAAGTGGCCCTAGGTACTGGAGGCAGCATGTGGAAATGGTGAATGCTTTGGATAAGGGAAGAGGACGGAGTTCTGAATTCTCCTGGCTCTGCTGTAACTGTGTGTGAAGTCCAGGGAGAACCTCTCATTTCATCCGTGAGAGGGGCACACTGATAGTCCATACCAGCTCTGTCCACCTCAGAAGCGGGAGAAGTGCCGAGCGCAGACGCTCCTCCTCCTCCTGTCTTTGATTCTCAGCCCCCAAATCCGTTCCCCTTTTCTCCCACCAACTCTCTCATCCTATAGTTAATCTGTGTCCTCCCAACATCCCCAGTAATGTCTCTGTATTTCTCTCAGTAGTAACCACTTTTCTCCTTATAGTACAGGCATTTGAGTGTGTTCTCTATCTTCCTATAGATTGTGAAGTCCAGTTTGGGTTTATTTTATATTTCTGGTTTCTACATGGTAATTCCTCAGTAAAGATTTGCTGAATGAATGCAACTGCTATAATAATGAACAGAAGCTGCCCCAGTGGGAGGCCCAGGATAGGCTAGACCCTGTGACAGGCTCTCTTCCTCACATCATGTCTAAGTTTCACCATAAGCTGGAAGGGTGTTTGCAACGAGCAAAATGATGTCCTGAGAGGTGATGTGACTTCCTTGAAGTCACACATCTCTTAAGTGGTAGAAACGTGTTTGAACTCATGTCTATCACCTACTTTATCTTGCCAATAAAGAAAATTAAGTGTATGATCTGCAAACCAAGGACTTGGAAAGGAGATGTTTTATGGTTAACTGCCATGATGTAAAATTTTCCCTATATAATTTCGTCATTAGAACCCTTGACCTTTCCTCTTTCCTAGGGCTCTGTTTGGACTCTGAAACTTTGAGATTTTGAGAGCTGGGAAGATGTCTAAGACTACGGACAGGAAATAAAAGAATGGAATTCTTTCTGACTTGAAGCTAACTCTCAAGGTCAGAGTGGCTAAGTCACTAATCTGCATCTCTTGTGAGTCTCTTGCCTGAGGAAAGTAGATTAAAAAAAAAAATCGTTTGGCTTTGGCCACATTGTGCTGGATGGCATGAAAAAACAAAGCTTCTGTGTATAATATTGGGCCCCTCTCTTTTACTGCTTACCTGATCTCCTCACCCTTTCATACTACTGTATATGCTATTCATTTACCTGGAATGATTTTCTCTTCCTTTTCCATATTGTATTAGGTAAACTTCTGGCTGTCCTTCAAAATTCAGCCCAAAGTCATTTCTACCATAACACCTTCTTGAACCCAACTTAGCTGAGTAGTTGTACCCATAGCACTTGATCTTATAGCCCATGATATAACACTCTGTAAGATCCCTTGGAGAAGGGAAATGGCGACCCACTCCAACATGCTTGCCTGGGAAATCCCATGGACAGAGAACCTGGTGAACTACCGTCCATGGGGTCACAAAAGAGTCAGACATGACTTAGTGACTAAACAACAACAACGATAACACTTACTGCTTTAGTTTTGCTTCCCCCTGACTATTCATCTTAGTATTGTTAGGACATGTCATAGTTTCTAGCTCCTAGTAGGTGCTGCTCAGTATATATCTGTTGAAAAACAGAATGAATAAATGAAACCCAAGCACAAATCTATAGTAGATGTTTAGTAGATAATCTGAGATGAAGTTAACAGACTTGCTTGATTAATTCTCAACCATTATGGATCTATCTGGTAAGTACAAAGTATGCTCATGTCTGGGGCTTCCCAGGAGGCACTAGTGGTAAAGAACCTGCCTGCCAACGCAGGGGTTGGAGTTCACAGTCCCAAAGATGTAAGAGATGTGGGTTTGATCCCTGGGTTGGGAAGATCCCTTGGAGGAGGGCATGGCAACCCACTCCAGTATTCTTGCCTGGGAAATCCCATGGACAGAGGAGCCTGATGGGCTACAGTCTACAGAGTCACACAGAGTCAGAATGACTGAAACGACTTAGCAAACATGAATGAACTGATGACTCTGAGATCACATTTCCTCTCTTTTAATTTGCCAGATTTTGGTAAGGGAGTTGGGGTAGCACTGGATTTTTCAAAGGTTTCCACCATGTAGGCTGAATTAAGGAGAGAAGAAATGAATAACTCAAGGTGGCCAAGTGGCATTTGTTTCAAGTCTTATGTTTTATGTGGCTTTTTCCTTTTCTTTTACTTCAAAGCACATCTGTTATGTAAAATGAATGGCTGTTCCCACCCACCCCTGAAGAGTCATTTGATTCGCTGCTCGGATATCCTCGGGACTTCTTACATTCCAGTAGGAGAAGTCTTGGGCAGTCAGGGTATCCTGACTGCCATCACTAGTGTGACTTGGTCTTTGGTTTCCTCATCTGTAGGAGAAGGGGTTGGAGTTCACAGTCCCAAAGTCTCTTCTAGCTTTGAAGCACAAAGATTCTGTGGTTAGCACTTATGTATTGGTGGTGGAAGGAGTTGGATTGGGTACATTGATTTCTTATTGCTTGTCTTGGATTGGAAATACAATCCTGTTTGTGAAGAGATGCAATTGTTTATTTGGAAGAAAACTCACAGCTATAACGAGTTTTCATAGAATGTTTCTATCTCTAATTAATTTCAGTTGAATCTTAATCATTGCATTAGTTTTTGCAATGTACCGATTATAACCAAATCTTGTGGAATTGTTTGCTGTAATCATGAAAGTTTGTTACAATGGAATTTACCTATCCTGTTCATTAATATGTGACCTATTTAGAGTGAATATTTTTAAATCTGAAGGACTTCTGTGTCATATAACTCTGCTCATAGTTACTTTTGTCACAGAACTTCAAAAGAGCATGACCCACAAGGATTGCTAATTATATTTTGCTGACAAACTAAAGTTCATGAAATTCATAAGAATTTTAATTCTACCTTCGAGATATAAAAATATCTGACACTACAACTCAGAAATCCTAGTAAAGCTCTCCAGAATTCTAGAACAGAACTTCTCATAATGTGGGGTTACAGAAGTACATTTGGGAAGTTTTAAAAACAAAGGTCCCTGGTACACTATCTAAAAAGATTGTGAATCGATTGGTATAGACTGGGGCCCGGAGTCTGCGTTTTAACAAGCACCTTATATAATTTTGATGCATGGAGTCCCCACAGCATAATTCGTGAAACTCCAAAATGGAAATCCTAGAATTGCTAGAGAAGACAAAGTTCAAGAATCTTTACTAAGAACTCAGGGTGAAGCCTAAGAACTGTGATGCATTGTTAAAGAAACCTGGTGTAACATGCATGCAAATAGTATTGTCTGTGTGCGAGTGCATGCGCGCAAAACTGCTCAGTTGGTTGTAATGCTGAAGATTTTTTCCTTTTAAGTGGCAATTGGTTTAAGTGTTTTCTTTTTTGGTGGAAGCGAGTAATTTTAGAAGATCACGGATGCTGTTTTTCTCCATGTCTTACTAGATTAACTCAACAGCACTTAATGTCATACTAAGACACTGGAGTTGGAAGAAGTCAGCAAAGTAGAAAAAACAAAACAAAACAAAACACCTCCGGTAGAATAGGCAAGATTTTGTGACTTTTGAACACATACCCATTAGTACTATAACTTGTACTTCTTCCTCTTAAAAGCAGTGGTGTTAACCTTTTCCTCAGAAGAAAGGTGAATGTAAGGGCAGAGGAAGGAAAAAAAAATGTATAAGAAAAGAAAAAATATAGAATGATGTCTGTGAGTGATCCACCCTTGCTACTTGAGACAAAAAACAAAACAAACAAAATTTTAAAAGGTGACCCCTGAAAGTTATACTCTGAAACTTTGTGCAACCTCTTTGTTGCTTGCTTAGAAATTTCATCACTGCCTGTATGGTGTGAAAACAGAGATGTGGTCAGCTGTGGGCCACCTCCAGGGTGGCCCTGGGGTTCCTGTGGGCCTTGAGATGAACTCAGAACTAGAGGCTGATGAGCACCTGGGCCCTGGTCCTAGTGACGGATCTGGAAATAGAGGGTGAAGGCTGATCTGGCACATGAGAATCCTTCTCCAAGGCTAACAGACAGAGAGAGAGAGAGAGAGAGACAGTGAGAGAAGGGGGCCTTGCTTTTATGATTATGTTGCTGGAAGACTGAATAAATTGAGAACTGCTATTTTTCTTGTCTCCTGGCAAAAGCCTGTCTTTTCTGGCCGTGACTCAAGCTACAGAGAGAAAAACAGAGATGAGAGACAGATGGGGCAAGCGGACCTGAGGCTAGCACCTCCCTTGGACTTGCCAATGTAATAAGCCAACACATCCCCTCTTTTGCTTAAAAGCTAATTGAAATAGCATCTCACTCATTTGCAGTCAAAATTCCTAATCTCCACTGTCAGGCTTGCCATGACCTTTATTTGAACTGCATGCTTCCACCACCCCTTCTCAGTTGGGAAAGAAATAGGACTTTTCTCTTTTTATATCTGTCATAGGCCTCATCACAAACACCAGTGAATTTTCCCCCTTTACACTGGCAGAACTTATCACAGTGCTTCAGGGAATAAATGAGTGGAGTAAGTGAGTGAGTGAACAAATGAATGAATGATGAATGAGTGAACAAAGAGGCAGTGACCTAGAACCACATTATTATTTCTAGAGAAGCTGCATTTGGCTAAAGAATTCACATGGCATTCTTTGCATTTTAGGCAATGCCTCCTAGCAAACTGTGACCTTGGTTTAGAAATTAAATTTCAAACTTAAATACTAGCTAGAGTCTATATAAGGAAGGAGAGAAAACTTTCTGAGATAATGAAATAAATCCACAAGGAAACAGGATTTGATTTTTTAAAAGCAGATGTAGAAGTAATCAAATTGTGTACTATAGGATACTGGTTGCCTGCAATGCTCCTTGGAAATATTTAGGGGAAATGTGTTAAAGTTCAAGAAATTTGGTAAAAATTGGATTAAAAAGTTAAATAATGTTCTTTACTAGACAGTTTCTCAGAACTTTTAACATGCATTCTAAATCTCCAAGAGGGTCATAGTATATGGCCCTGTGACTGTGGAACATGTTTTGAGAATGTAGATTTGGGAAAACAGGTTGAGAACACTGATTTATTCACAAATGTTCAGGCACCTGACTTTTATGGCAAAGAATCCCTTCACTGAACTAGAAGGCAGAGCTGACATTAGGATGGATTGAGCCCACTAACGTGCGGCTTTGGTGGTGAAAGGCAAGGTTGCCTGGATCCCTCTTCTCCCTATGATGTGGATACTCAAGGTCTAGATATCAATGTATTATTTTAGGTTAAGCATCACCTTCCCCAGGCCTCTTTTAAAACTGAAAACACAGCACAGGGTGAGGGCACGTTGATTTGATTGCATCTTCACCTGAATTATTAATTTTCAAGACTACTTTTTTATGGAGAGTGTAGGAGATAGATGCACTTCGCTAGCAGAGAGGGAAGTGTTCGCAGAAAGCTTCTTCCCATTAGAGCTGCGTCAAAAACCTGGACTCTGATCTGCCTTCAGATGCACTTAAAACACAGAGATCAGGGCCTGGAGGGTGAAGAAAACCTCTGTTTTGCTCCGAGCTGCTTTGTATGGAGGAGGTGGCCCTCTTCTCTCACCCCTCTGCTCACATCCTGTCCTGGGCGGGCATGGTGATGGGCTGGCAGGCGCACTGAGAGAGCGCTTCCTAGGGTGCGGCTCTCTTAGAGATGCACAGAGAGCCACCCCATCTGTCTGCCTGCCGCTGCTATCTGTCACACTGAGTTATGCTTTCTGAACATGATGTGGCATGCAGACAAACAGGAAGGCCAGTCATTACCCTCGGGTCTCCCAGGCCTTTATCCAAAGAGGAATCGCCTTCAAAGAATAGTTTGGAAGCGGCCGTCAGTTTTGAACTGTGCACGTGGGGCCCAAGACTGAAAGAGTGGTGGTTCTGTTTTCATCAAAAGGGAGTACAGCGGGAGCCGACCTGCGGAGGGTGCCTGTGAGAGAAGAGCCAGGCTGCACACGAGCAGTGCTATTAGGATGTGAGTCTGAGGCCACATCAGGCTGCAGAGACCCAGGAGGCCACTGAACTGCACTGGTGCAGAGCAAGGAAAACACTGAAACGGGAGAGAGAAATCTGGGTGTCCTACCTCAGTGGTTGTCAGTCTCAGAATCACTTCTGAGAAGTTGCTCGAAAGGCAGATTCAGGGAACTTCTGCTTCTGTGCATTTGGCATCAGGCTAGGAAATGTGCGCTTTGAAGGTGTCTCAAGTGACTTTTTTGGGAGAAGGGACCTTGTTCTACTCTCTGAGAAACATTGCTCCAGAGTGATTAATGAAACCCTGGGAGAGATTGCTGGAAGAAAAAAGCCGTGGGCTCAGGATAGCATGGTGGGATCCCTACCAGGAAGGAGGAGGAATCAAAGGCACCCTTGGAGCCAGCTCTGCAGCAGAGAACAGATGATCCATGCAGGCGCAGAGAACAGGCGATCCATACAGGGACTGAGACAAATTATAATCAAACATAAAGGGAGAGGCTTTCTACCTTGAATTTAAAGATACCGAAAATTAAAGAAAATCCTGTGCATGACTTTACTTCTGCTAAACTAGTCAATAGAAAGGTCAGTTAAAGGAAACACCAAATGGTGGAGAAATAAGTGTAAAACAAATATACTCCTGCATTTAAAATGGTTTAAGCCTTTTGGAAAGCAACATGGTAATTCTCATCTCAGTTCAGTTGCTCAGTTGTGTCCGACTCTTCCTCTGTCATCCCCTTCTCCTCCTGCCCTCAATCTTTCCCAGCATCAGGGTCTTTTCAAATGAGTCAGCTCTTCACATCAGGTGGCCAAAGTACAGGAATTTCAGCTTCAGCATTAGTCATTCCAATGAACATTCAGGACTGATTTCCTTTAGGATGGACTGGTTGGATTTGGATCTCCTTGCGGTCCAAGGGACTCTCAAGACTCTTCTCCAACACCACAGTTCAAAAGCATCAATTCTTTGGCACTCAGCTTTCTTTATAGGCCAACTCTCACATCCATACATGACTACTGGAAAAACCATAGCCTTGACTAGATGGACCTTTGACAAAGTGCTGTCTCTGCTTTTTAATATGCTGTCTAGGTTGGTCATAACTTTCCTTCTAAGGAGTAAGCGTCTTTTAATTTCATGGTTGCAATCACCATCTGAAGTGATTTCGGAGCCCAGAAAAATGAAGTCAGCCACTGTTTTTTCCCATGAAGTGATGGGACCAGATGCCATGATCTTCGTTTTCTGAATGTTGAGCTTTAAGCCAACTTTTTCACTCTCCTCTTTCACTTTCATCAAGAGGCTCTTTAGTTCTTCACTTTCTGCCGTAAGGGTGGTGTCGCCTGCATATCGATCTAGGCATATGTATATGTTCCTCAATCCAGTGATCCTAGAATTGAGGATTTTCCAAGGAAATAATTGAATGGACTAAAAATGCCATGAGAATGGAGATGTTCAATATGGTCAATTCTACATTACACATTTGAAATAACCTGAATATTCAGCAATATTGCAGTGATTTAAAGAAATGATGATTCATTTAAGCAATGTTACTGTGCAGTCACAAAATACTTTGAGAGACATAGGAAAGTTAATGTGTTAAAAAGTCAGATTACAAAGTCATGTTTGAACTGTAAATCCAGTAATGTATTCCTGTTCCTTTGAGGAGAAAAGCAATTGTTATTTTCTGTCCCAATCCTACACCTGTAAGTCTGCTCAATACATATCTATTTTACATATGGTAATTTAAGTTTCCACGTTACTCTTTCCATACATCTCACCCTCTCCCCGCCTCTCCCCATGTCCATAAGTCTATTCTCTGTCTGTTTCTCCATTATTTCCCTGTAAATAAATTCTTCAGTACCATTGTTCTAGATTCCCTATATATGTGTTAGAATATGATATTTATCTTTCTCTTTCTGACCGACTTCACTCAGTATAATATGTTCTAGGTTCATCCACCTCATTAGAACTGACTCAAATGCGTTCCTTTTATGGCTGAGTAATATTCCATTGTGTATATGTACCACAACTTCTTTATCCATTCATCTGTCAATGGACATCTAGGTTGCTTCCATGTTCTAGCTATTGTAAATAGTGCCGCAATGAATAATGGGATACATGTGTCTCTTTCAATTTTGGTTTCCTCAGGGTATATGCCTAGGAGTGGGATTGCTGGGTCATATGGTGGTTTTATTCCTAGTTTTTAAAGGAATCTCCAACTCTTGCCTCTTTATCAAGCTTAGAGTGCCACCTCCAAGCCTCCTCACTTTATATTAGCAGCTAGCTCTGCTCCTGACTTTCATCTTCCCCCAGGCCCTGCTGTGACTGGTTGTTCCAGTATCAGACCATCTCAGGTATTAACCCCCACATCAATGGTCCTTTAATGCGTTTAAGTTTTTACTTTAAAAGATTACATCAAAGTAATGTTCCTGCTAAAATTATTCAAATGGCTTTAAACAACTAATATTAAAATATATAATACTTCCTCATATCCCTCCCCCATCCACAGCCTTTTCACTTGCTTCCTTTCTAAATAATTGCTGTGTGTTTTGTTTTATATTTTCTGTGTGCTTTAATTATCTATTGTTGTGTAACAGATTACCACAAACCAAGCAGCATAAAACAACACGTATTTGTAATTGCACACTTGCTGCGGACCAGGAGTTTGGGCCCAGCTTAACTTGTAGAGGGTGGGCAGGATTTGGGAGAGGAGATGGTGGCCTGATCTCTCTGGATTCAGATTTTTACGGGATGAAGCTGTTTTTACCCCCTCATTGCACCCCTCTTCCCGCCTTCTGCAATAAGTTGCATCTCCAAGTCCCAATTGTTTCTGGATCTGCTGGTGGAATTGGCTCAATGCCTATCACCTTTCCATTCCACTGCGCTTATGGGTCACACAGCTTACATCAGCTCCTGCTCCTCCATCAGCTTGTTATCTTCCAAATATTTGCTGAAATCTTTCACTTGCAGTTATGCAATAGTCTGGTCTCCCAAGAGGCAGATTTCAAGGTGATATTAAGTGTGCAAGGGTTTTATTAGAGAACTGCCTTTTTGAGAGAATATGGGGAGGGAGTCAGAAAAGGCCAAGAGAGCATGAGACTGAGATGAGAATGAAGGAGAGGAGGGAATAAGGCTGGTTGGAGCACCCCAGACCATGGTGCAATGCAAGGGTGTTCAGCAAGGCAGGCAGGAGTCCTTGAGCCAAAGTTGGCTTTTGGAAGAGTCTGGTGTCTGCTTGGAATGGTTTTGGCTCAGTTCCTTGCCATACTCAGTCATCAGTAGGGAGCAGCCCCGGGGAAGCATGACATTGGCCCAAACTCAACTATGGGTTGTAGGTGACTTTCAGAGCCCAGCAGCAGGGGCCCTTAGTCAATTACACGCCCATAAATGGAAGCCTGAGCAGTCTCATGGATGCCACAAATTATTTCTTTTCTCATTCTCTCTATCCTTTGGATGATTCCTTTTTGGGGGAGTAGGGTGACTGTGTTTAAAAAAAATTCTTATTATATTTTAGTGGCATCTAGAAAAGGAAAGGAAATGGGTCGGTGTAGTTCCATATTCATTTTCCCAATCATTTGAACTAATTTTCTCCAAAACTTAATATATTTCTATTTGAAAAAAAGTTTAAAATAAGAAGGTAAAGGTGATCAGAATTGTCACATTCAGAAAGCTGGAGAAGGATGGAGACTGAGAAAAGGCCGTGTGATGTGCTGACTAGGAAGTCGCTGGTGGGTGAGCTTATTGCTGGTTCCACAGCTGTGGGGGTGAAAGTCAGCTTAACAAGACTGAGGAGTGAGTAGGTGTAGACAAGTCTGTCAAGAAGTCTGGTGGTGAAGGGGAAAGGAAGAGAGAGTTAACCCAGGGGTGAGCTAGGTAGAGGGAAAGGAGCTCCTAACAAGTTCATTAGTAGATATAAAGGGCCAGAATGGAGGCAGAGATAAAGGGTGCAGATAAGAAAAGACATTATGAACAGGATCTAAGAGGAAGCAGGGGTCAGGGATAGGATCAAGAATGGATGTGCAGGGCTTACTCAGAAAGCAGAGAGGTGGGAGCAAAGCAGGAAGGGCGGTGCAGACATAAAGAAATGTTTCGCTGGTCTATCAGTTAGGATTGCTTCTAGCTACAAGAGGCAGAAACTTGACTACTGTGGTTTTGGAAGTAGGGATTTATGTGATAGGCAGTTCAGAGCTAAGATGACAGATAGCAGTAAGAGGCTGCCAAGGGCTCAAGATCCTTTCATCTTTCTGCTTCATCTTGCTCCATGAATGAATGAATGAGCAAAATATCGGGAGATAAGTATCACATTCCTATTAAGACTTTTCTCATTTAATGTTTGACCCATAGACTGAATCGTAGTAAACATCTTTTAAGGAATAAATGCTACTCATATGGATTCTTAAAAAAAAAATTGAAGAATTTTCTCTTTCAGTGAACAACAGTGTGAGTGACCAAACTATGATGATTTGTTTAAATAATCTGGTATGCTAACAAACTGAATATCACATTACTTTTTAAAACTATGTAAATGAAGTCAGGACATGAAAAAAATCTAGATTCTGTGATGTTAAGTAAATAAAATCTTAAAATAATTGAGTACATTGATAGCAACTATGAAAAATTATATTTGTACAATATTAAAGCAAGGAAGGATCCTTATGTCTTGATACTAGTTTAGATTTTATGGTAAAGAAGCCTGGGATTTTCCTTTTTTCTTCTCCTTTCCCCAGTTTTATTGACATATACAATTGTGTAAGTTTGAGGTGTACAGCTAAATGATTTGACTTCCGTTCATAATGAAATGATTGCCACAATAGGTTTAGTTAGCATCCATCATCTCATATAGATACAATACATAGAAAAAGCATAAAAAAAGTATTTTTTTCTTATGATGAGCACTCTTAAGATTTACTCTCGTAATTACTTTCCTGTGTATCATCAGGCGTCAGGTTGTACATCACATCCCTAGTGCTTATTTATTTTAGAACTGGAAGTTTGTACCTTTTGAGCACTTTCCTACAAGCTGCCCTCCACCACCCAGCTGCCTTCCACCTGCCCTTCTGGCAACTAGAAATCTGATGTCTTTTTCTGAGTTTGGTGGGTTTTTTTGTTTGTTTGTTTCCACATATGGATGAGATCATACAGTATGTCTTTCTCTGTCTGACTTATTTCACTTAGTATAATGCCCTTAAGTTTCATCCATGTTGTGGAAATGGCAGGATTTCCTTGTTTTCCTATGGCTGAATAATTTTTGATTTTGTACATATATAATAAATATAAATATATAAATGTATATATATATATATATATATATATATATATATATATATATATGGGCTTCCTAGGTAGGTCAGCTGGTAAAGTATCCACCTGCAATGCAGGAGACCCAGGTTCAATCCCTGGTTTAGGGATTGAATGAGGAGCCTGGCAGGTTACAGTACATGGAGTTGCAAGAGTTGAACATGACTTAGTGACTAAACCACTATCATATGTGTGTGTGTGTGTGTGTGTATATATATATATATCTCACATTTTCTTTATCCATTCATCCATTGATGGACACTTAGGTTGCTTTCATGTCTTGGCTATTGTAAATAATATTGCTATGAACATGGGGGTCTAGATATCTTTTTTAAGTTAGTGTTTTCACTTCATTGGGTTATACTCCCAGAAGTAGAATTGCTGGATCATATGCTGTGCTTAGTCACTCAGCTGTGTCCAACTCTTTGCGACCATATGGACTGTAGCCTGCCAGGCACCTCTGTCCACGGGGATTCTCCAGGCAGGAATACTGGAGTGGGTTGCCAAGCCTTCCTCCAGGAGATCTTCCTAACCCAGGATCAAACCCAGGTCTTCCACATTGCAGGCAGATTCTTTACTGTCTGAGCCACCAGGGAAGCTGAGATCATATGGTAGGTCTATTTTTAATTTTTTGAGACTCCTCTGTACTGTTCTCCACAGTGGCTATACCAGTTTACATCCCATCAACCATGCGAAAGACTTCCCTTTTCTCTACATGCTTGCCAGCATTTGTTATCTTGGCTTTTTGATGATGGCAGTTCTAATAATCGTGAAGTGATACCTCAGTATGGATTTAATTTGCATTTCCTTAGTGACTTGATGTTAAATATCTTTTTATATACCAGTTGGCCATTTGTATATCTTCTTTGGAAGCATATCTATTTAAGTTGTTTGCCCATTTTTTTTTTGCTACTGAGTTCTTGGTGTATGTGTTCTTTATATATTTTGGATATTAACCCCTTTTTAGATATATGGTTTACATATATTTTTTTCCCATTTTGTAAGTTGTCTTTTCGCTTTATTGATTGTTTCTTCTGCTGTATGGATTTTTCTTTTTGAGGATTCTGTTTATATTTCACTATAAAGTTGTTAACTTATAATTAAAAAGTTAAAGAGCCCCTGTGGAACATTCTTTAAAGCTCACCTAGAAGAAAGGCACTCTATAAATATAAACACGGTCATCAAAATATTATCACATCATAAACGTACATTAAATTCTGGTAACTAGCTAGGTTGCAATTAGAAAGCTGACTGAGTCTCTGTGGATCCTCTTGCAATGGTTAGCCTGCAGTGAGGTTTCTTGGGGCTGGGGAAGCGTGGACCCCATGGTGTCACCTATGTGATATCTGAGGGCCTCTTTCCCAAGTATTTCTCAACCTCCCACACAGGTCTGCAATTCTTTTTTGGGAGGTGGGGAGGAGGGAGGAATGTTTTCCTTTGCAGCAGAAGAGGCTTTGAAACCTTCACACTACATATAAATGTTTATGCTTTTCTAAAGGAAACGTTTCAATATCTGTGAAGGGAAAAAGTATGCAAAAGGAGAGACTGGATTCTCTGAAATCTAACCCATTCCTGAATGTGCTGAGGTTCAATCTAGACCCCAGTTCAAATGACCTTTGGTCTGTCACTCTTTAATTCTCTCCCCCTCCTCTAACTGCTTCAAATTAAGCCCCCTGCCTTTTATCAGCAACTTGAAATCATTCCAGGGAAGAAAGTATCTCTATTCTTAAACACCAGAAGAGCATGTTCTTCAGTATCGCTCAATCATACATTCCCTGTCTGGCAAGACTCACCCCAGAAATGCTTCCATAAGCTAAACTTCCTAATCTGAATTTCTTACCTGCAAGTTACAGCCTGTTTCTTGTTGGATGCCATCAGAGGTTGAGAAGCCTTAATCATAGCCTCATAGCCCTTTAGAATTCTTATCTGGAAGCTCTAATTAGGTGAGAGGTTATCTAACTTTCCTTTGCTAAGGCTGGGCTCAGACACCTGGGAACTCAGAAGCTGATGGATACTCTCTCTAGGTCTTAGTTTCTTTCTCTGAAAAACAAGAAGAACAATATTCACTGCTTTCCTCCTTGCGTGGACTTTGTAAGGACCCAGTAAGGTGAGTAATAGTACTCTGGGAAATATAAAAAAATCCAGGATATTATTTAAATTCTTCTTACTTTCCCCTCAAATCTTTCTTTGCTATTGTTTAAGGCTTCTCTGCTCCTACAGCAGCTGACTTTGGCACTTTCTGACGTTTCTCTCAGGCGCCTTATAGCCCTCCAGCCAGCCTTCTGCTCCTGCTAGCAGCTTGAAGCTCTGTTCAATCCACAGCACTGATTATTAGGGCTGAATGGATTTCCTGGTCCACACAGATTCGACTCAGGTTAGTCCCTTCCTTTACTTCTTTTGTAGCTTGCTAAATCCCTCTAGACATATGGCTGTCACCTCTAGGTGACTCTCTTCCCTTCCACCCCTTCCCATGAGGGGACATTTGACATCTGTCATTTTTGGTCATTATTATTGGTGGAATGGTTAATGGTTCTCCTCACCAATTCCAACTTCTATGCTATTTTCTCCCACATTAAGCCACTGTCTGACACTGGCTGAGTGTCCTACCATTCAACTCAACTCTGACACTGTCTACCCAGAGATGGTATCAGATTCCAAAGGTTAAGGACTCAGTCCTACAAGACTCCCCTCCACTTCAGATGCCAATTTCAGGCCCAGGTTGTTACCTGTGCTTCTGACCAACTGACTATAAATCAGAGGTTTCCACAACCCCTTCTTTAGGTTTGATTAATTTGCTATAGTGGCTCACAGAACTCAGGAAACCTGTATACTCACTGGGGTTATCAGTTTATTATGAAGGATATTGAAGGATACAAATCAACAGTCAGATGAAGAGATACATAGGGTGAACAAAGAAGCTTGTCTCCTTGTGCAGTTTATGGCAGCCCACTCCAGTATTCTTGCTGGGATAATCCCACGGACAAAAGAACATGACAGGCGACAGTCCATGGGGTTGTTCAGTCATGTGGGACTGAACGTGCGCACAAGGTGGTGGTTGGAAGTATTCAAGTTCCCCAACCTGGAAGCTTTCCCAACCCTCCCTTTAGGTTTTTATGGAGCCTTCATTGCATATGCGGTGAAATTATTGGTCTTTAGTGACTGATTCAACCTCCAGCTTCTCTTGTTTCCCCAGAGGTGAAGGCGAGGACTGAAAGTTCCAACCTTCCAGTCCCATGGTTGGGTCCCCTGGTAACCAGCCCCCATCCTTAGGTTACCTGGGTGCTTTGCAGAAGTCACTTTATTAACCTAACAATAGATACTCTGGTCACTCTCATTACTTAAGAAATTCTCAGGATTTTAGAAGATATGTGACAAGAAGAGTGGATGAAGATCAAATGTTTATGTCTTATAATAAATCATAATATCACACAGTGCTACTGGTATGTAGTGGTAGAGGCCAGGGATGCCGCCGGACATCCTACAATGCACAGGACAGCCCCTCCTATAAAGACCTAGCTGGCCCAAAATGTCATTAATGCTGACACTGAGAAACTGGGCTACAGATTAAGCTCCATGAATGACATGGAGCTTTTATTTTAAACAGCCTTATCAAGATATAATTGATACACAGGAACATGTACATATTTAAAGTGTACAGTTTGGTGAGTTTTGATATCAGCACATGGAAAGCTATCACAACAGAATGAACATACCCTTCCTTTGGTCACTCAGTCCTCCTCTTGCCACCTGTCCCATAACCCCATCCTCAATCAACCACTAATTTACTTTCCATTACTGCAGATTGGTTTGCCAATGCTAGAAGTTTGTATAAATGGAATCATACAACTTATGCTCTTTTTTTTTTGGTCTGATTTCTGTCATTCAGCATTGATTATTTTGAGATTTATCCATGTTGTTGCTAAACTCCTTATTCCTGAAAAAAAAACGAGATAAACTCATGGTTGAGAACAAAGGGGGTATGACCTCTAGGCTCTCAGGTCACCCTTAGATACTTCTCTGACGATTTTAGTTCCTAAATGGGATACCTCACTTAGCTGTTCTATACTTTATTGTTTTCTTTTCTTTTGTTTTTGTTTTACTTTCATAGTACTTTCCTCGTCATGATTCTCAATATGTAACCAATGAACTATTAACCCTCCAGTCTCTGGTCTAGTCTCTACTTCTTTTAATTCATGGAACCCTGTTTTCTATTTTCCCCCTCAAGAAGATCTTAAAGAGCTAAGTATATATATAGAATACCAATTTGAGAAATGCTGCCCTGATGTTGCTTTTAAAAAAAAAAAAAAAAAAACAAGGAAAGAAAAAGTTCTACGTGTCAGGCTTCGTGGCTGTGCAGGGCACACACAGAGAAATAAGTCTTGAGACACCATTTCCATGTGGCAGTGGTTACCTGGTTTTGCCCGCTGTGCCCTCAGAATCTTCCCTGAAGTCATATCCAGTCACGATACCAATATTTAATGATTACAGGATGAATTCTTTAAGAAGCAACTTTGTGAAGTCCGTAAAGAAATTAGTTGATGATGATTGAACTCACATGTACTTATGAGGACTATGTGTATTTTATCACACAGTTAGCTGAAGCATACTTTTATACAACACTGGCGCCTGCTTTTGGAGTAAGATTCTTGAATAAATCTTAAGTAGCGTCTTTCAAGACAGTTAATGAAATCTTTATCCCTAAGAAAACGTTTCTCTTTTTGGTGTGCTCTGTGGTTTTCTTCTGCAAGCGTTTTCAGATACCCTCACCCTATAGGTTGTGGCCTGATCTTTTCTCACACAGTTGCTCTGGGGTTGATCATGTTCTTACATTAATGCTGATATTCTTTCTCATAAGCTCTTGGTTTTTACATCTGCAGATCTTCCAAGGTTATGTAAGAGTTGTGCCGTTCACGTGAGCGTCTTTTTCTCTCCTCCACACACAGTGCTTATCCCCTGGAAACCTGTTACTTGGGAAGCCTCAGTCTTCCCAAGTCTGTGAGAGGCACTAGTCATTTTGTCCGTCCAGTCTCCCTTCATTTGGTTGCAGCGCTCTGCTTTTCTTTTATGGGAACTCTCCGTCCCCTCTTCGATGTGTCTGGTTAACCTATTGATCTAAGTACTCCTTGGCCCTCAACTCTCTTACCCAAGGAGTGGCAAGCGCATGACCTGGGTTAAGCCCATCTGACTCTCTCCTGGGAGTTCAGTCGGCAGTGGAAAGACTCAGAGAGGCGCCAGAGCTGAGTCATTCTTCTTTCATCTGTGAGATCCTGACTGAAATTCTTGGAACTGCCCTTTTCCTGTCCTTCTTGAGGACTGCTTGTTCAGATCTTCCTTCAGTCCTCATACATTAGCCAATAAATTATTATTTTGTCTATATTTTTCAGAGTCAGTTTCAATTGTTTACAAGCAAAGAACCTAATCGTATACAAAGTCTCTCTTCTTTCCACTCGTGGTCTTTTCTGCTGTTTGCTGCACTGTCTCAAAGTAGAAAGGACCACTGCTCCCTCCTTTCAGCAGGCAGGTTGACTTCCTAATTGTGGTCTGAGTAAGATTCTTCCATGACCATCTTGGTGACTTCATTGAAGAGACTCTAATGGTTGCCATCAGAAACAATGAGAGGAGTGGGAGAGTGAGTTCCCTAAGACTTTAATAAGCACCAGGACTGGTAGGCGGTAGGGAGAAAGCTTGGCAAGGCTTGGGCTCAGCAATGTGAGGGCTTTTGGCCCAAAATGGTGACAAGATTTTGGGAGGGGTGAATGATGAATCTAGGGAGGCTAACTTTAGGCTTCTTTGTTCACAGTGGTAGAAAAAAAATGCTTTTCTTCTGGCTGGGCATGGAAGCAGAGAGATACCAGACTTAAAGACTTTACTGCAGGGCACAATGAGGATGTCAGCAGTGACCATGATGGGCAGGGTAATTGAGTCCCTTCCCTTGCTTTTTTGAGAAAGCCTACTGGATTCTGGGGAGGCCTGAGGATGAGTGAGACTCCAGCAATACCTGAGGTTGAAATTTTTGCAAATTTAGGAGGATGTGAACTCAAAAAAGAAATTAATTTGATTTAATGAAAATGAAGAGATCATTTTTTTGTATGTCTCTGTAGATTGAGATTCATAATGACTCTAATCCTTAAAAATTTCTTATCCATAGATTTATGAGTGTAGTCAGTGCCAAGTCTCTCCTAAACATTAGCAAGACTCTGTGGGTAAAGCAAAGACATATAGGGCTTTGCCTCAGTTGGAGAGAGAAGACTTAAATAGTTGGGGGTAAGTTATATATCCTTAAAGAGGTAGTTATCAGCTTCTGACAGTTTAGGGTCTACCACTTATGCCTAAGTCAGGAAGATCCTCTGGAGAAGAGAATGGCAACCCAGTCCAGTAGTCTTGCCTGGAAAACCCCATGGACAGAGGAGCCTGGTGGGCTATAGTCCATGGGGTTGTGAAGAGTCGGACATAACTGAGCAACTAAAACAGACACTTGTGCTTAACTACTGAATGAGTGGCCTGGTCAATAAGCACTATGAATTCACTGGCTGTGACATTAAAGGAAAGTCAGCAGAAAGAAAGAAAAAATAATGCTCTTTGTTCCAGTAAGGGTGAGTTTGCAGGATTGCTTGTTCTAGGAAAAAGAATGATTTGTTTCTGCAGCTCACCATTTCCCAGGGAACCCATGCTTTGCCAGCCTGTGGTCTCAAGGGTCCCTCCTCTGGATATGGGTGTCAGGCCGACTAGAACAGCCTGCAGAAATCAATCAGGCTGCTAATGCACTTAAAGATGTTTCTGCTGTCCTTTTCCCCTGTCTTCTCAAATACATAGCACTTGTCCTGGTCAATGTCAGAGGAGCTTATGTTTCTTTTAAGCAGTAAGAGCCAGCAGGCAGGGAATTGCTTGGGGATTAGGGAAACTCAAAGTGGCTTTGTATGTCAGGGAGATGAGTCTTTTCTTCCATGCCTGTATCTAGCACATGGTTGTTTGAAAGCCTTGCTTAAAAAAACTTCAAGTTGGGACTTCCCTGGTGGTCCAGTGGTTAAGAATCCACCTTGCAATGCAGGGGACACAGGTTCGATCCATGGTTGGGAAACTAGGATCCCACATGCTGCCTACACACCATGTGGAGCAATTAAATAGAGAAATATTAAAGCCAAATAAGTAAATAATTTTTAAAAAATATTAAAAAAAATCTCAAGTTATGGCCAACTTGCAGCTCTGGACATTGATGTAGGCAAGATGAAGAGATCAGATGAAGTTCTTAGAGATCCAGGCCATGAGGTTGAGTGAATGGGGAAGGAATTGGAGGGCCGGATCTAAACAAATAGCTGGGTTTGTCCTGGGCTATTCTTGGATGAGACACGACTCCCTTTTGGAGCTTGTTTTTTAAATCTATAAAATGAGTATAAGATATAGGTAAAGCTATGATCAAAACCAACCACAAACATCTAAATATTCTACATTAACACATTCAGGGGTATCATTCACTTTGCAAAAAGGATTGTCCCCTTTATGAGAATTCACAGTAAAATAAATTTACAGGCCAGTTGCTTTTCATTTACAAGTGGAATTTGGTTTTCAGAATGTGACTGCAGTCTTAGCTTCTAATGAAAATACCAGTTGCATAAAGGGAGTTCTAAATGTCTTATTCTGTTCCTTCTTCAACCCTCCCCTAGTATTCTCTTCTTCCCATAAAAATCGTGAAGATGTTTATAGTCTTAACATATGTTTAAGATCTGAGTTGAAAGATCCAAATTGATGGTAGACTCATCAGCAAAGATAAACTGAGATTCACTCTCCAGTGGTTTCTGGATTGGCAGTGGCAGACCTGGGTTCTGGTCCAGGCTTTGCCTCTAAGCTGCTGGGTTCCTTTCGACGAGTCTTGGAATTGTTGTACCTTTGTGTCGGAATGGAATTAAGGGCCAGTTAGTCTAACCTCCTGTGAACAAAGGTATTTCTCTACAATATTCCTGCCTGGTGAGTATCTGATCTCTCTAGTTTTAGACCTCAGTGTGTCCATCTTTATGATTAGGAGAGTTGATCTTCAGTTTGAATCAGGGCCCAGGGTGAGAATGGGAGAGATGAGAAAGCAGAGGCCAGGACTCTGAAGTCTAAATATACCAACATTACAGTCTAGCAGAGGCCAAGCCCTACCTATAGGGTATAAATAAGAACCCTTGGGGAATAAACTCCATACATTCCTTCCTTCTTTACAGGTCTGGCCAATAGTGAGGAAAAGTTCTGAGACCTTGAAGTGCTTGGAGTTTGATCTGGAACTGTGCGTAGGTACCTCAGTGATTTCAAGGAAGGTGAAGTCAGCATGTCAGTTGAGCTCTCTTCACATGTGAGCTGAGTACTAGTCCAAGATTGAGCAGACTTCTTCCTTACTTCAGGCTTTCTCTTCTTCCTTTCCCTCCATTCCCCTTCCAACTACCTTTTTTGTTTCTTTCTTTCATGGCATGCAAATTTCAAGGATGTGCAGTTGGATCTTGCTGAAATCAGCCAAGTGTTTACAGGATTTATCCTTGGAAGTGCCTAAGGTCATTGTCATGGCAATTTTGATAGTCCTGACAGAGTGCAGATGTGTCTGTCCAGGGCAATCCAAGAATGCCTCCTACTCTCTCTCCAGCCTCAGTCACTGCTTGGGGCAAATGGGGCTTGCTTACCCTTTTTTGGGTTATATATTGCAAAAAAAAAAAAGAGTTCTCAAAATTTCAATTATAAAACCCCTGTAACAAAAAATTCTATCAAAAACTTCATATGGAGCAAGACTCTGCAAACCTTGGATGAGTCACTAAAGGGATGGGACAAATAGGCCATTCTGCATCGCTACACTGGTTCTTCGTTGTCTGTTAACAGGTTATTCACCCTCTCCAATCCCACCTTCCGTTGCTGTATTCAGATCTGGAATATAAACTCCTTAAGACTAGTTCGTCTTGATGTCTCCAATTCCCAGCACTGTGCCTAGGCACTTAATAGGAATTTAATAATGTTTGCTGGATGAATGAAGAGGTGAGCATAAGATGGCAGAGGGATGTATAAGGTGACCCTGGTAGGTAGATATTGGATGAAGGTAGGAATGAGTGGTATGAAGAGACAGGGGCTTTCAGTCCAATTGCCAGGACAAAATACAGAAGGGAATGAAGCTGGTAGGGTGTACTGGAGATGCCACACCATGAATGGCAGGCCCTTAGCCAAGGCTCTTGAGCATGGAATGGAAACCATGACGATCAATGCCAAGAAAAGTAGACCTGGTGTCAAAACATGCGGAGACCTAGGGTTGGAGAGAGTTTGGAGGCCATGAGACCAGCAAGGAATGAATGTGAGTCGGTTTGAAAAAGTACAGAGTGGAGAAAGCAGTGCTGGGGGAGAAAGCAGTCCTGGGGGAGCCTGAGAGAATACAGGTCCATTCATAGTGCCAGGAGCACAGCCAGGAGAGAGACTCAAATGTTGAAAGAGTTAGGCACCAGCTTAAACATGAATGTTCACAGCATCGTTATTCAAAATAGCTGGCAAGTGGAAACAACCCAAATCTCCATCAACTGATGGGTGGATGAACAGACGGTGGTGTACCTATATAATGGAATATCATTTGGCAATAAAAAGGAATGACATAGAAGAACATGCTATAGCCTGAACCTTGAAAGCATTGCATTAAGTGATAGAACCAGTCAAGATATGAAAAGGTCTTATCTTGAATTATTCTATTTATATAAAATGTTCAGAATAGGCAAATCCATAGAGATAGGAAGTATGTTAGTATTTGCCAGGGCCTGAGGAAGGGAGCAGTGGGGAGTGATTGCCAATGTATACAGGGTTTCTTTCTGAGGTGATGAAAATGTTCTAAAAGTATTAACAAATAGTGGTGATGGTTGTATGTGAATATACTAGAGCCCATTAAATTATACACTTTAAAAGGCTGAATTGTATGGTAGTGAATTATGTCTCAGTAGAGCTGCTATTAAAAATAAAAGAGTCAATCACTTGATCTGAGGGTTTAAGGGCTCTGGAAGAGAGGATGCAGAGAATAAGAGGTAGCCAATAGACCCTTACAGCAAGTTGTTCATGTTAGTAGCTCGTGTGTGTGAACCAACCAATTCACAAGTCTGCAAATGGCCATCCCCTTTTTTCTTCCTATCTATTCCAAACATGGGCTGGTTCAGATGCAGCTTGGGTGGGGTCCACCTGTGTGGAGTGCTCAAGTCCCCCCAGCTCCTGCTAGCTGTACTTAAGTGAGGGAGCCCCAGGGTTCTCCTGGGCTGTTGCTCCACGTGGCTCAGAGATCTTTATAAAGCATCTCTTTCAGGTTTCATCTGCTCTTATTTTAGCCGCTCTTTTTCTAGGACTCAGTTTCTGTTGGAGGACCATTTTAAATGATAGGCAATGTTTTGTTTTCAAGATGGCCCCTCCCTTAAGGAGATCCTGAAATCCACTTGTGAACCATGATACAGAATGACAGGCTTCTTTGGAAGCTACTAGTGCTGTGACCATAAATCAGCTCTCCAGAAAAAAGATTAAGTCCCAATGGCAGAGCAAAGACTAGAGCCTCTGTCAGTCAGACTCCAAAGCAGGTGCTTTTAATCACTGGACTGTCTTGCTTCTAAAACACAAGAGTTCACAAGACCCTCAGCTGTAAGGGCTCCAGGAAGAAAACGGCCCAAGCAAAGAGGCATCTTCAGATCAGATCAGATCAGTCGCTCAGTCATGTCTGACTCTTTGCGACCCCATGAATCGCAGCACACCAGGCCTCCCAGTCCATCACCAACTCCCGGAGTTCACTCAGACTCGTGTCCATTGAGTCAGTGATGCCATCCAGCCATCTCATCCTCTGTTGTCCCCTTCTCCTCCTGCCCCCAGTCCCTCCCAGCATCAGAGTCTTTTCCAATGAGTTAACTCTTCGCATGAGGTGGCCAAAGTACTGGAGTTTCAGCTTTAGCATCATTCCTTCAGGGCTGATCTCCTTCAGAATGGACTGGTTGGATCTCCTTGCAGTCCAAGGGACTCTCAAGAGTCTTCTCCAACACCACAGTTCAAAAGCATCAATTCTTTGGCACTCAAAGAATTGAGTGCCAATTCTTCACAGTCCAACTCTCACATCCATACATGACCACAGGAAAAACCATAGCCTTTACTAGACGAACCTTTGTTGGCAAAGTAATGTCTTTGCTTTTGAATATGCTATCTAGGTTGGTCATAACTTTCCTTCCAAGGAGTAAGCGTCTTTTAATTTCATGGCTGCAGTCACCATCTGCAGTGATTTTGGAGCCCCAAAAAATAAAGTCTGACACTGTTTCCACTGTTTCCCCATCTATTTCCCATGAAGTGATGGGACTGGATGCCATGATCTTCGTTTTCTGAATGTTGAGCTTTAAGCCAACTTTTTCACTCTCCACTTTCACCTTCATCAAGAGGGTCTTTAGTTCTTTTTTGCTTTCTGCCATAAGGGTGGTGTCATCTGCATATCTCAGGTTATTGATATTTCTCCCGGCAATCTTTTTTTTTTTTTTTCTTAATTAAAAAAATTTCAGGTATACACGTGCTCCCCATCCTGAACCGTCCTCCCTCCCCCCTCCCCATACCATCCCCCTGGGCCGTCCCAGCGTATCAGCCCCAAGCATCCAGCATCGTGCACTGAACCTGGACTGGCATCTCGTTTCATACATGACATTTCACATGTTTCAATGCCATTCTCCCAAATCTTCCCACCCTCTCCCTCTCGCACAGAGTCCATAAGACTGATCTATACATCAGTGTCTCTTTTGCTGTCTCGTATACAGGGTTATCGTTACCATCTTTCTAAATTCCATATATATGCGTTAGTATACTGTATTTATGTTTTTCCTTCTGGCTTACTTCACTCTGTATAATAGGCTCCAGTTTCATCCACCTCATTAGAACTGATTCAAATGTATTCTTTTTAATGGCTGAGTAATACTCCATTGTGTATATGTACCACAGCTTTCTTATCCATTCATCTGCTGATGGACATCTAGGTTGCTTCCATGTCCTGGCTATTATAAACAGTGCTGCGATGAACATTGGGGTGCATGTGTCTCTTTCCCTTCTGGTTTCCTCAGTGTGTATGCCCAGCAGTGGGATTGCTGGATCATAAGGCAGTTCTAGTTCCAGTTTTTTAAGGAATCTCCACACTGTTCTCCATAGTGGCTGTACTAGTTTGCATTCCCACCAACAGTGTAAGAGGGTTCCCTTTTCTCCACACCCTCTCCAGCATTTATTATTTGTAGACTTTTGGATCACAGCCATTCTGACTGGTGTGAAATGGTACCTCATAGTGGTTTTGATTTGCATTTCTCTGATAATGAGTGATGTTGAGCATCTTTTCATGTGTTTGTTAGCCATCTGTATGTCTTCTTTGGAGAAATGTCTATTTAGTTCTTTGGCCCATTTTTTGATTGGGTCATTTATTTTTCTGGAGTTGAGCTGTAGGAGTTGCTTGTATATTTTTGAGATTAGTTGTTTGTCGGTTGCTTCATTTGCTATTATTTTCTCCCATTCTGAAGGCTGTCTTTTCACCTTGCTAATAGTTTCCTTTGATGTGCAGAAGCTTTTAAGTTTAATTAGGTCCCATTTGTTTATTTTTGCTTTTATTTCCAATATTCTGGGAGGTGGGTCATAGAGGATCCTGCTGTGATGTATGTCAGAGAGTGTTTTGCCTATGTTCTCCTCTAGGAGTTTTATAGTTTCTGGTCTTACATTGAGATCTTTAATCCATTTTGAGTTTATTTTTGTGTGTGGTGTTAGAAAGTGTTCTAGTTTCATTCTTTTACAAGTGGTTGACCAGATTTCCCAGCACCACTTGTTAAAGAGATTGTCTTTAATCCACTGTATATTCTTGCCTCCTTTGTCAAAGATAAGGTGTCCATATGTGCGTGGATTTATCTCTGGGCTTTCTATTTTGTTCCATTGATCTATATTTCTGTCTTTGTGCCAGTACCATACTGTCTTGATAACTGTGGCTTTGTAGTAGAGCCTGAAGTCAGGTAGGTTGATTCCTCCAGTTCCATTTTTCTTTCTCAAGATCGCTTTGGCTATTCGAGGTTTTTTGTATTTCCATACAAATTGTGAAATTATTTGTTCTAGCTCTGTGAAGAATACTGTTGGTAGCTTGATAGGGATTGCATTGAATCTATAAATTGCTTTGGGTAGTATACTCATTTTCACTATATTGATTCTTCCAATCCATGAACATGGTATATTTCTCCATCTATTAGTGTCCTCTTTGATTTCTTTCACCAGTGTTTTATAGTTTTCTATATATGGGTCTTTAGTTTCTTTAGGTAGATATATTCCTAAGTATTTTATTCTTTTCGTTGCAATGGTGAATGGAATTGTTTCCTTAATTTCTCTTTCTGTTTTCTCATTATTAGTGTATAGGAATGCAAGGGATTTCTGTGTGTTGATTTTATATCCTGCAACTTTACTATAATCATTGATTAGTTCTAGTAATTTTCTGGTGGAGTCTTTAGGGTTTTCTATGTAGAGGATCATGTCATCTGCAAATAGTGAGAGTTTTACTTCTTCTTTTCCAATTTGGATTCCTTTTATTTCTTTTTCTGCTCTGATTGCTGTGGCCAAAACTTCCAAAACTATGTTGAATAGTAATGGTGAAAGTGGGCACCCTTGTCTTGTTCCTGACTTTAGAGGAAATGCTTTCAATTTTTCACCATTGAGGATAATGTTTGCTGTGGGTTTGTCATATATAGCTTTTATTATGTTGAGGTATGTTCCTTCTATTCCTGCTTTCTGGAGAGTTTTTATCATAAATGGGTGTTGAATTTTGTCAAAGGCTTTCTCTGCATCTATTGAGATAATCATATGGTTTTTGTTTTTCAATCTCCCGGCAATCTTGATTCCAGCTTGTGTTTCTTCCAGTCCAGCGTTTCTCATGATGTACTCTGCATGTAAGTTAAATAAACAAAGAGGCATCTTAGACTAAGATAACCAAGAAAATGGATACATTCTGAAACCTCCACTGTGGCTGATTTCAAACTACCAGTGTGATGTCAGTGAACTTAGGATAGGGAAGAGAGGAGCAAGATTGGCTTTTGAGAGATGGAATGAGCCTGCACCTGGCCAGTACACCCTGGTGGTGCTTTCAGCAGCTTTTCAGACACATTTAGATGGGTTTATCTACGATATTCAGAACACAGGAAAGGTTTCCGCTTTTCCCCCCATGTCCATTTGTTTGATACTTGTGCAGGCACACTAGACAGGGATGAATTACTAATGAGGAAATGATATACAGGTTTGATGTGGACAAATTCCACAGCAAACTATTGATAGAGGTGAGCTTAGTTTCCAGATTCCAACGGACCCAAGTTGGTTTGCTACTCTGTCAATTTCAGAAAGCCTGTGATTATATAGGATGAATCTGTATAAATTTATAAGGGGTTAAAATGTAAACTGGTGGACTCCTTTTTGCATATTCTTTCTAGTTCCTAGTCTTCAATCTGGTGGACAAACCTAAACTTCAGCATGCCATCATCAATCACATTTTTTTAGGTTTCCATCCTTACTTTTGCATTTTTCTTAAATTAAAAACTTTTGAAAAATATTATCACAATCTAATATTAGAACATTTTAAATGACCTCCAGAAGAAGAAACTATATACTTTAATAGTTAATATTTGTTACCACTCCCTCTTCACACTGCCCGGGTCCATTTCTAGGCCCTGATTTACATTCTGTTTCTGTGCATTTGCTTCTTCTGTACATTGCTGATAAGTGAAATCATATGTGGTTTGGAATCACAAATGGTCATAATATGTGGTTTTAGTGTGTCTGGCTTCTTTCATTTAGCATAATATTTTCACGTTTCCTCCATGTCATAGCATCTATCAGCACTTTATCCTTTTTTATTGCCAAATCACATTAGGTTGTAGGGATATGCCACATTTTGTTTATCTGTTTATGATATGATGGACATTTGGGTTGTCTCCACTTTTTGACTCTTATGAATAATCCTGCTATGAACATTTGTGTACAAGTTTTTGTATGGATGAAAGTCTTTGTTTCTCTTGCGTATATACCTAGTAGTGGATTTGCTGGTTATGTGGTTACGCTTTAACCTTTTGAGAAATTGCCAAACTCTTTTCCATTATGGTTGCACCATTGTACAGTTCCACCACTAGTGTGTAAGGGCTCCAGTTTCTCCACATCCTCACCAACATTTGTTACTGTCCCTCTTTCTGATTACAGGCATCCTAGCTCATGGTAAGTGGTCTCTCATTGTGGTTTTGGTTTATATTTACTATTGATTGCTGAAGCTGAGCTCCTTTTTATGTAATTATTGGTTGTCTATCTTCTTTGGAGGAGTAGCTATTCAAATTCTTTGCCGATTTAAAAATTGGATAATTTTTCTTTTTATTGGTAAGTTGTAAGTGTTCTGGGTAGATCAAACATGTATTGTCATATGTATTTCTTGCAAATATTTTCTCCTGTGTTCTGGGATATCTTTTCACTTTCTTGATGGTATCATTTGATGCACAAAATTTTTAACTTTGATGAATCCCAATTTATTCATGTATGTTTGTTGCTTTTGTTTTTGGTGTCTTATTTAGGATATTTAAGTATTACCCAAGGTCATGATGATTTATTCCTATATTTTCTCTTTAGAGTTTTGCACTTTTAGCTTCTACAGATAAGTTTATGATCCATTTTGTGTTCATCTTTGTTCACAGTGTAAAGTAAGGGTCCAACATTTGTGTTGTCCCAGCCCTGTGTCTTAGAAGACTATTCTGTCTCCACTGAACTGTCTTGGCATGCTTGTGGGAAATCATTTGACCATAAATGTGATAGTTTATCTTTGGATTCTCAATTCTGTTTCATTGATCAATATATCTATCCTTGTGCCAATATTACCCTGTCTTGATTGCTTTGTAATAAGTTTTGTGCTTATTTTATCATAAAAGGATGTTGGGTTTATGTCCAATACTTTCCTGCATCTATTGAGATGATCATGTGGTTTTTAAATACTTTATTTTATTAATATGGGTGTTAAACCAACACTGAAACTCCCTTTTCCTTTTTTTTTTTCAGTTTATTTATTTATTTTTTAAATTTAAATTTATTTATTTTAATTGGAGGCTATGAAAAAGTTGGAAAAGCCTGGCTGCTATCTTCTGTTGCTTTTTGTGATTTTGGTTTTGAATTAGGCTCAGCCTAAAGGTGACTGTGTGTAATTATCTTCCTAAGCCTAGCCTGGGATTCAGTCCCAGCAGAAACTGGGATCTGACAGCTGTGTATCCTTTGGAGGTGTTATGGGATGAATGTTTGTGTCCCCTCCCTTATATGTTGAAATTCTAATCCCATGTATTGGGAAGGTGACCATGTCTTGAAGGTGGAGCTCTAATACTGGGTTTCAGTTCAGTTCAGTTGCTCAGTTGTGTCTGACTCTTTGCAACCCCATGAATTGCAGCACGCCAGGCCTCCCTGTCCATCACCAACTCCTGGATTTCACTCAGACTCACGTCCATCGAGTCGGTGATGCCATCCAGCCATCTCATCCTCTGTCGTCCCCTTCTCCTCCTGCCCCCAGTCCCTCCCAGCATCAGAGTCTTTTCCAGTGAGTCAACTCTTCGCATGAGGTGGCCAAAGTACTGGAGTTTCAGCTTTAGCATCATTCCCTCCAAAGAAATCCCAGGGCTGATCTCCTTCAGAATGGACTGGTTGGATCTCCTTGCAGTCCAAGGGACTCTCAAGAGTCTTCTCCAACACCACAGCTCAAAAGCATCAATTCTTCGGTGCTCAGCTTTCTTCACAGTCCAACTGTCACATCCATACATGACCACTGGAAAAACCATAGCCTCGACTAGATGGACCTTTGTTGGCAAAGTAATGTCTCTGCTTTTGAATATGCTATCTAGGTTGGTCATAACTTTCCTTCCAAGGAGTAAGCATCTTTTAATCTCATGGCTGCAGTCACCATCTGCAGTGATTTTGGAGCCCCAAAAAATAAAGTCTGACACTGTTTCCACTGTTTCCCCATCTATTTGCCATGAAGTGATGGGACCAGATCTTCGTTTTCTGAATGTTGAGCTTTAAGTCAACTTTTTCACTCTCCTCTTTCACCTTCATCAAGAGGCTTTTTAGTTCCTCTTCACTTTCTGCCATAAGGGTAGTGTCATCTGCATATCTGAGGTTATTGATATTTCTCCTGATAATCTTGATTCCAGCTTGTGCTTCTTCCAGCCCAGCGTTTCTCATGATGTACTCTGCATAGAAGTTAAATAAGCAGGGTGACAATATACAGCCTTGACATACTCCTTTTCCTATTTGGAACCAGTCTGTTGTTCCATGTCCAGTTCGAACTGTTGCTTCCTGACCTGCATACAAATTTCTCAAGAGGCAGGTCAGGTGGTCTGGTATTCCCATCTCTTTCAGAATTTTCCACAGTTTATTGTGATCCACACAGTCAAAGGCTTTGGCATAGTCAATAAAGCAGAAATAGATGTTTTTCTGGAACTCTCTTGCTTTTTCGATGATCCAGCAGATGTTGGCAGTTTGGTCTCTGGTTCCTCTGCCTTTTCTAAAACGAGCTTGAACATCTGGAAGTTCACGGTTCACGTATAGCTAGAAGAGATAAGAAAGCCTTCCTCAGCGATCAATGCGAAGAAATAGAGGAAAACAACAGAATGGGAAAGACTAGAGATCTCTTCAAGAAAATTAGAGATACCAAGAGAACATTTCATGCAAAGATGGGCTCAATAAAGGACAGAAATGGTATGGACCTAACAGAAGCAGAAGATATTAAGAAGAGATGGCAAGAATACACAGAAGAACTGTACAAAAAAGATCTTCATGACCCAGATAATCACAATGGTGTGATCACTCACCTAGAGCCAGACATCCTGGAATGTGAAGTCAAGTGGGCCTTAGAAAGCATCACTATCAACAAAGCTAGTGGAGGTGATGGAATTCCAGTTGAGCTATTTCAAATTCTGAAAGATGATGCTGTGAAAGTGCTGCACTCAATATGCCAGCAAATTTGGAAAACTCAGCAGTGGCCACAGGACTGGAAAAGGTCAGTTTTCATTCCAATCCCAAAGAAAGGCAATGCCAAAGAATACTGGGTTTAGTGTTATTATAAAAGAAAATCCAGAGAGCTCTCCTGCCTCTTTTTTTCTTCATTTGAAGACATAAACAGAAGTCAGACATTTTTAAACCAGGAAGTGGGCCCTCACCAAACACTGAATCTTCCGAGCCTTGATTTTGAACTTCCTAGCTTTCAGAACTAGGCTTCCAGTCAATAGTATTTTTTGTTATAGCAGCCCAAAGGGTTTAAGACAGGGAGCAGTGAGATGGATAGCTCTCTTATCCAAGGAATCAGAAGTGGAACTAACAGGGGTAAATCCAGTGCGTGGTCAAGGTGTTAGAACTAGGAAATCATAAGTGGCCTGAGATTCATGACTGGACGTGAGTGAGCTTCACAGGCAATTGCACAGAGCTGCATTTGGGCAACGACCAGAGTGGAAAGGAGAGCAAAAAAGGAGTGGGGGACACTTGATGAAGTAAGAAGATAGGACCTGAGGCAATATGGTTTTACAGCTTGCGTACCATCTCACCTGGGACTGATCATCCATCTAGGCTTTCAACCATTGTGGTCTCAGTGTCTCATCTAGAATAATACTGGCTTTCTTTCAACACCCTCTCCCAACCACTGGCCCTTCTGCATGGTTCTCAGCATGACTGTAGATAGGTTTAGGATGACATCCACTTTCTTGTATTAATTTAGTCCAAGGAAGCTCTTGGCCTGGGATTATTTCCTTTCTGAAGGTCTTATGCCAGGGATCTTGTGACCTAATGTGAATGTTTATGAATGAGTACAGCAGTCCAATGATTAAGAGCACCATCTTTGGAATCAGAGAGACAAACTCTGTCATTTGCTATTTAAAAAAAAATATTTATTTTAATTGGAGGCTAATTACTTTACAATATTGTGTTGATTTTTGCCATACATTCACATGAATCAGCCATGGGTGTTGTCATTTGCTATTTACTCAATCTTTCTAAGTCTCTGTTTCCTCATCTGCCAAATGGAAATACTGAATGCCTTAGGTGGTGCTAGTGGTAAAGAATCTGCTTGCCAATGCAGGAGACTTGGAGAGACATGAGTTCGATCCCTGAGTTGGGAAGATCCCCTGGAGGAGGACATGCAACCCACTCCAGTATTCTTGCCTGGAGAATCCCATGGACAGAGGACCCTGGTAGGCTACAGTCCATAGGATTGCACAGAGTTGAACATGACTGAAGCAACTTAGCAAGCATGCACCTAAGTTTTTCCTGAGGTGTATATAGAGTTTGTAAACAGTGTCTGACCCTTGAGTGACCAACAGCAGATGTTGCTATAATCAATGATAATTTTGATGGCACAGATGTGCTGGCCCCTTCACTTTCTCCTAATAATTCTCTGACATAGGATCTGGTGTATTTTGGAGGGTATAGTAAGTGGCTTTTGAACCTGGAGATAAAAATGGAAAAAGAAGAAAAGAAGAGAAAAATTTATTGACAAGTGTGTGCAAACTCTTGCATTTGCATTTGATTTAGTTTCTCCACTGAAAAAAATGCTAATGAATATGATTAAATGGCTGTGCTTAATCCTATAACTCAAGAGGGAAAAGAAATCATTAGCAAGTTGATTATTATTATTAATACTCAAGGTAATCAGGTTCATTTATAGAGGCTGATTAAAAGTGAATGCCAAATGAACATATTGGGTTTAAATTAATAAAACTCGAGCCCCAAATATTTAAGACAGTAATCTCTGTTACCACAATAAGATTAAAGTGATTAAATTAGTGGCAATATTTGCACAGGAACATGTGTGTATTTTTTCTCTATCTCTCTAAATAAAAATGGGAGAGTGGGAATTTCCAGATCTGTTCCTTTAATAAAACCTTTTCATTTTTCTTGTTCAGTTAATAGTAGTTTCATTCAACAACTTTGTTCCTTGGCTGACAATCACAGTTCTAACCAGGCATGATAGAAATGCCTCACTGAAAACTTTTTTGAGTCAGCTTACCATCAGTCATTCTTTATTGACTTACACTTTTACATAAGATTAAACACTCAGCACCAGCTTACACATTAGATGGCAGATCCTGGCAGGATACCGTGACTATTGACAGGAGAATATTACCTAATTTTTGGTTATGCTGCCCTTCAGTCACTTGCTAAGACATCAAAGCACTTAGTACTGGCATATCTTGCTTTAGGAAACATGTGTTTTCCAGAAAATGAAACGTTTGCAAGTTAAATTCTATTTTAAATGTAAGGTGGCTCTCCCCATGAATTATCTAGTGTATGCTCTATAAAGAGCTGTCAGGCATTCTCTTCTTATGCCTTCAGTTGCTCCCTTTGTCTTACTTCTTTTCTGCCTAGGAGGGTGCTCACATGACTCCAGTATCCAAAAATCCCTCCTTCAGCCCCTATCAAACACCAATCAACTCTCTGTTTCTATGAGTTCAATTTTTCTTCAATTCCATGTCTGTATAGGTGAGATCATATAGTGTTTGTCTTTCTCTGTCTGACTTACTTCACTTAGCAAGATCCATTCATATTTTTCCAATAGCAGGATTTCCTCCTTTCTATAGTTGAATAATATTTCATGTATGCGAATATATGTATTTTCCCATTTTCTTTTTCCATTCATCTGTTGATGGAAACTTAGGTTGTCTCCATGACTTGGCTATTGTAAATGATGCTGCAGTGAGCATGGGGGTGCAGATATCTCTTTGAGATAGTGATTTCATCTCCTTTGGATATATACTCAGAAGTGGAATTGCCAGATCAAATGTAGTTCTGTTAATTAACTGAGGAACCTCCATGCTGTTTTCCATAATGACTGCATCAATTTACATTCCTGCCAACAGAGCACAAGGGTTCCCTTTTTTTTTTTTTTCATATCCTGCGGGCATTAATCTCTTGTGTTTTTGTAGTAGCCATTTGAACAGGTGTGAAACGATATCTCATTGTGCTTTTGGTTTGTGTTTTCCTGGTGATTAGTGATGTTGAGCCCCTTTTCATGTACCTGTTGTACGTCTTCTTGGGGAAAATATCTACTCAGTTCCTCCACCCTTATTTTATTTGGATTACTTTTTTTTTTTTAATTTTTGCTATGAGTTATGTGAGTTCTTTGTAAATTTTGGATATTAACCCCATATCAAATATATGATTTGCAGATATTTTCTCCCATTCAGTAGGTTAGTTTTGCATCTGTTAATTATTCCTTTGCTATGCAGAAACTTTTAGTTTGATGTCATCCTACTTATTTATTTTTGTTTTTGTTGCTTGTGCTTCTGGTATTATATCTAAATATGGCCAAGGCCAGTATCAAGGAGTCTTTCCCCTGTGTTATCTTCTTGGAGTTTTATGGTTTCAAGTCTTACATTCATTTTTATTTATTTGGAATAATTTTTGTGGGTGGTAAAGTAGGGGTCCAGGACATTATCCTTCTCAGTGTTTCCTTGCTATATACCTTTACTCAGCATCTAATACCCTCTTACTTTTTTCATTTCTAGGCAAGTCATGTAAATACTCTCAGCCTCATCTCAGATGTATAATGAGCATTATATTAACGATCTCCTGTGTACTTGTGAAGGTTAAATATATTAGTCCTACATAAAAATATGTATAACATGTCTAGCACAGTTCTAAACATATAGTATACACTCAATAATTGTTCCTTATTTTTTCCCCTTTTTTCTCCTTTCATAAACTCACTTTCAAAACATGGCATTAAAAAGACTGTTTAATGAGTTACCATTTTTTGTGGCATTTGCATGTCATTCTAGATAGCATAATCATTCATTCCTTTATTCCATATCAATGGATATTTTTTGAGGGGAGGCACTGTATATAATCCAGAAACTATGTTAACAGTTAAAAATTAAGCAAAAAATTAAGTTTAAAGTTGGGGGTCTGATATTCCTGAAATTTTACCTGAATTTGAACCTAAATACACAGACATGGTAAGATACTTGAGTTATCTTAGTAGTATGTTACAACTTACTTTATCGGGGTACCCTTCCTAGCTGAAAATATCACTGTCATTGAAATGCCTAACAACAGTCATCAGAGTTATAAACCTTATCATCTCTGAAGGCAAGGACGAAAAAGAGACACAGTAAAGGCAGCACACCAAACACGTCTTCCCAAATGTTGCTGTTTTGTCTTGAGAAGTCTCTGTTTTAATAGCAAGCCTATATGACAGGCGTTATTCTTTAAGGATCCTAGACCTTGTGATAAAATGATGTCGAATATCCTGTAGCGAGAGGCACTGTGATGAGTCAGAGATTTCCTTGGGGCTGCGTTAGCTGTAACAGAGATAGGACCATATGCAGAACTAGGGGAATTCTGGAGACAAGACATTGAAGGGCTGGGCTAGTGCTATAGGGGAGGGTATGGACGGTTAGAGCAGGGACACAGTCCTTCTGTGTTTCTTAGCACTTTTTAATCCAAAGACCTAAAGTAATCTCTCAACTTCACTTGCCCGTGAAGAGAGAACTGGCATAATTTATTCCTACTTGACAGGTGAGGAACTGAGAAGCACAGAGAGATTCAAGGCATCTCTTCCCTGGCTCCAGCTTTTCTGTCCCTCAGTATCCATAGTACCTTAATATCATCTTCTGCAGCAATCACACACAAAAAAAGAAAAATCATTCCCCAGTTTTACAGGATTCCCCTCTTAGCCCTGATGTAAGAGAGGACAGTGCACTGATCCCAGTTTACAGATGAAGAAACAGAAGCTTAGAAAGCTTAAATGACTTGCCCGAGCTATCTGATTAGTCATGGCAAAGTGGGGACAAATTTCAGCCTCCTGACCGTCCATTTCCTTGACCTCTCTGCCCTTCAAAACATAGGGAGGTGGGGTTCTAGAAAGCCCCCTCAGTGTACACTGAAGCTGTACTCCCAGGACCACAGACAGAGCAGGTGAAGAAGAAAGGAGGCACTACGTATCCATCCAGTTCTGTGTCCTCTTTATCTATGGATTCTCCTTTTGGCAACTTAACCACTTTTCAGAGTCAGCACTTAGTGATGGTTGTGAAAACACAAACAATTTAGCACACAACACTCTGAACTGTAAACTCTGGTAAATAGGATCAGGGGAAGATTTAAGTAGAGGGGACAATGGCTATAAAGACTTAACAGGAATTCATTAGGCTCCAAAGATAAAGCAGATAAAAGATCCATAACCACATGCAGGAAGTGAAAGGAGAGTTCTAAATCATTAAGATGCAATGGGGTCCTGCCACAACTCATTAATCAAATCATCCTCACGGGCGCCGGGCTCAAGTGTCCAAAGGACCCCAGAGCAGGAAGGCTCCTGTGCCAGCCGTTTCAGATGGGAGCAGGGACTTAATGGCAGGCATGGCTGTGTCAGAGATTTAATGCCATCTGCCCAATTCTACCGTTTCTCCTTTGATCATTTCTTTCTGTCTCCATATACTGTTATCGCTTCTTTCTCTCTCACCCTTGCTCCTTTCATTTCTCCTGCTTTCTCCCTTCCCTTCCTTTAAAAAAAGAATCCCATTTCCCTGTTTTCTTCCCCCACCCGCCTCTGCCTTTACCAGCTGTCCCCCACCTTCTTTCCCTTTCTAAAGCTCTTCCATCCTTCTCGGACGCTCTCACGGCTTGCCTCCCTCCTCTTCCTCATCTCCTTCTGCCCGGAATCCCCTCCCTGGAAGATTCAGTGGTTCCCTGTGTCTGCAGACTTGGGGTGGGGACGGATTCACAAGTCTCCATCTTTCTCGTTTGCTTTTCCTTCAGCACTTTTGTGTGGGAGGTCTGGGGTGATGAGGGGCAGAGTAGAACGTAACCAGTGAATTGGGTCCTAAACGTTTGCTTTTATCATCAAATCAGATGTCCTCAGATTTCTCTGTAAAAACCAAACAAAAGTAGGCTCTCCGTTTTTTTTTTTTTTTTTTAGAAATATAAAGGGACACGACTGAAAAGAATATTAACTGTTAGGAAATGCGAGGCGCATATTTCTCACCTCACGCTAATCAGCACAGATTTTTTTCAGAAGAGAATTCTGGTGGGCTTTCCATCCTCCTATTCTCTGACCTCCCCTCAGAAGAGATATAACAGATTCTCAAAAATTGAGCAGTATTTTACTGCAGTTTTTATACAGTTTTTTTTGGTAGTAATTTCTTGTAAGTGGAAACACAGAACTAAAGAACTTTGGAGCAACACCTTCTCACTTCCAATCAATCAAAAAGGAGGGCGAGTAGGTGGTGTTAAGTGACAGGGGAAACTGCTCAGAGAACAAAGTGTGTGTGTGTGTGTGTGTGTGACTGTGTCTGTTTCTGCAGCATCTTGAAAATCCATCCCAGTCTCATGAGTTCTTTAAAATTGCTGACGAGCTTGTGGGATGATGAATACCTGTGCTCCCTTCATAATAAGGCTCTGGATGAACCCTTCACACGTTCAGCCACGGTAAAAAAGAAAAAAAAAAAAACAGTTTTCTGTACTACAGGGGGTTACGATTTGAGCTCTGTAATGATTAGTGATTTCATCCAGGTGTACTTGACCCCCTGCTCATTTTTATATATTAAATGTTAAAAAGGAAAGGGAGAAGGGAGGGCTGGTTAATTGAAATTTCAAGAACTTTCCTGTAGATAAAATTTATTGAGAAAAGGCAGGGTGCTAGGCAGGGTGAAAGAGAGAGAGAGAAAGAAAATAATTATAACAGAAAGGCCCCCCAAAGTCTTTCTGATTGTCAGTAATGTTTATAAACTTTCAAGGCTGTTTGGTGTGTTGACTCCATAGTTCATGGGTTCTCACCTCCTGCTCATGACGTATGCCCTCTTCTTGCTTTTCCTCCCCACTTACTCTCCCCACCTGCTTCTTTTCCTCCTTCTTCCATCCTCTCCTTGCTGTCTTTACTTTTCCTCCAGAAAGAAGTTGTAAAATGCCTTCCAGAGAGGCAGACTGTGTAATGTTGGCTGTTTGTCATGGAAACATACAAACGCCAAGACCTTGAATCCTGCCAGAGTGATCTAGGATCAGATCCTGCCTGGGTCAGAGGCCAAGGCTGTCCTTGAGATTTCTGGATAAGGAAAGCCAGAAGATACAAGTTCATGTGAGGTATAGGTCAGTGTCCACATTTCTTCTGTTTCACACTGTCCATGATCACGTTTGCTCTTAACAATATAAGTAAATGTGGTGAGTATAAGACGTTGAAAAGATACAGAATAATTGCAGCATTTTAAACAAATAATCTATTTATTGATTTCTGACTGTGCTGGGTCTTCATTGCTGTGCGGGCTCTTTCTGCAGTTGTGGTGAGCAGGGCTTCCTCTTTCCTGTGGTTCATGGGCTTCAGCAGGCTCAGTTCCCAGGCTCTAGAGCACAGACAGATTCAGCAGTTGAGGCGCACAGGCTCAGCTGCTCCGCCGCATGTGGGATCCTCCCAGATCGGGGATTGAACCTGTGTGTCCTGCCTTAGCAAGCAGATTTTTTACCATTGAGCCACCAGGGAAGTATTTTCCTGATGATTCCTTATTTATAAAATGATATGGTTCATGTCTCTGAGGACAGTCTGAAGAATTTTCTGTCTATTCTCTCCTATCAGACCTGGTGCAAGGAATTACTATTTCAGTAGAATAAAAAAGATTAGTTAGTTTTTGAGATGCCAAAGTTGCCTTTGTTTCCCACAAATCAATAACATCACATCTGTAAAGCACATCAAGTTGTTTGAGGTTATTTCATTTTGATTCACTATTTTAACTTAGCTAACAGCGGTGTCATCCCTGTCTCAGGCCAGGGTTCCAGAGTGTTCAGTTTTCCTCTCTCTTCAATGAAAACACAAGTATGGGGACTTCCTCTCCAGTGTTCTGTGTAGTGATGAGGGTATCACCTCTTTTGGAGGCTTTTCTACTTTTCTAGACAGGGGCAGAAGTAATGGGCGAAGTAGATGGTGACAAGTAAGCAAAATTCACTGAATTCTGACCTCTGTTAATGCAGGGAAGATCATCTTTCTTTCAGTTTTTCTCAGAGACACTCCTCTTTCCTTTTCTTGCTCTACACACTATCCCCAAGCCAATTTTCCTGCTGTTCATTCACAATTAGATTCCAGTGACCCCGGAAGCCCAGAGCCCAAATCATTCAAAACTGATTCTCTTTCTGTGATGGTGAGAGAATTTGCTGTTCATGCTGTCTTAGAAGATGAAGGAAGTGTTTATATTCTACCCTTTAGAAAAATAGCAACAAAAAATGCAGTCAAGTTTGCAATGAAAACAGCTTACCAAGATTTTGACCATATAGTCTACTTTTTTTCTTTAAAGAGTTCTGTGTGTTATTTTTTTAATTGAATTTGTTGTGACATTGCTACCGTTTTATGTTTTGGTTTTTTGGCTGTGAGGCATTTGGGATCTTAGCTCCCCAACCAGGGATCAAAGCCACACCCCTGCGCTGGAAGTTGAAGTCTTAACCACTGGATGACCAGGGGAGTCCCAATCTAGTCTACTTAAAAATACTCTTTCCTCCAACTTGTTCAGTAATTGGTGATTGCATAAATGTGAATTAATTGGTGAATGCTCTTGTCAGTTGACAGATTTTATTCAGTAGGAACTTTTGAGACATATAGGATGATTTTGTTAGGCTCCCAGGAATGGAAGGGAGTCATCAATTCCTGTCTGTGATATCTCCACAAGGGCTGATTCAAACTATCTTTAACATCCTCACCGCCTGGCTGAGAGACCCCCTTCTTTCGCACGCATGGCTCTCTACCAGTTATCCTCCTCTCTCTCAGCTTTGTCAAACCCCAAATCTACATAGATTGTTTTCATTCAGCTTCTAAATATGTTCAAGTCTCCCCTGCTGCTGCTTAGTCGCTCAGTCATGTTAGACTCTGTGCGACCCCCTGGATTGTAGCACACCAGGCTCCTCGTCCATGGGATTCTCCAGGCAAGGATACTGTAGTGGTTGCCATGCCCTCTTCCAGGGGATCTTCCCAACCCAGGGATCGAACCCGGGTCTCCTGCATTGCAGGCAGATTCTTTACCACTGAGCCACCAGGGAAGCCCCAACTCTTCCCTAACCTTAAAAAAAAGCAAAGAAAATAAATGGGCTTTCCTGGTAGGTCAGATGGTAAAGAATCCACCTGCAATGCGGGAGACCTGGGTTTAATCTCAGGATTGGGAAGATCCCCTGGAGGAGGGCATGGAAACCCACTTCAGTATTCTTGCCTGGAGAATCCCATGCACAGAGGAGCCTAGCGGGCTACAGTCCATGTGGTCGCAGAGTCAGACACGTCTGAACAACTAAGCACAAGGAAATCAACCAGACATTGTCTTCCTTTATCAACCATTCAAAAGCTTTCCTTCCCTCCATAGCCAAATGTTTCCTGATAGTATTTATTTATTGTGGTAAAATATACTTAACATAAAACTTAGCATTTTAGCATTAAAATTTTTTAATTGGAAGATAATTGCTTAACAATGTCTTGTTAGTTTCTGCTGTACAACAGTGTGAATCAGTATACATATATCCCCTCCCTCCTGAGCTTCCCTCCAACTCATTTTAGTCATTTTTAAGTGCTCAGTTAGTGGGCTTTCCAGGAGGTGCTAGTGCTAAAGAATCTGCCTGCCAATGTAGGAGATGCAAGAGATGTGGGTTCGATCCCTTTGTTGGGAAGATCCCTGGGAGAAGGAAATGGCAACCCACCCCAGTATTCTTACCTGGAAAATCCCATGGACAGAGGAATCTGGCGGGCTACAGTCCTGAAGTTGCAAAAGAGTCGGTCATGCCTGATCACACACGCACAGTGGGATTCAGTACATTTCCATTGTCATGAAACTGCTACCACCATCAATCTCTAGAACTTTTTGACTTCCCAAGCTGAAAGTCTGTACTCATTAACCGATGACTCACTATCCTCCCCCCTCCCCTGGTTCCTGGTAACCATTCTTCTACTTTTTGTCTCTAGGTCCCTGCTAAGTAGAATCATGTAATATTTTTCCTTTTATATCTAGCTATTTTACTTAGTATAATGTCTTCAAAGTTCATCAATGTTGTAGCATGTGTCAGAATTTCATTCCTTTTTAAGGTGGAATAATATTCCATTGTATGTATATATCACATTTTGTTTACCTACTCATCTGTTGATGGATATTTGAGTTGTTTCCAGCTTTGGCTATTGTGAATAATGCTGCTCTGAGGGTTGGTGTATCTGTTATCTTCTCTGCTCTCAATTCTTTTGGTATATGTCTATATGTGAAATTATTGATATAGCCAAACTTTTACCTTTGTTTGCTTTTTAAAGTACTTATTTATTTGGCTGCACCAGGTCCTGGTTGTGGGATGCAAGATCTGTAGTTGCAGTGTGCAAACTCTTAGTTGCGGGGTGTGGGATCTAGTTCCCTGACCAGGGATCTAACCTGGGCTCCCTACATTGGAAGTACAGTCTTACCCACTGGACCACCAGGGAAGTCCCTTGTTTGCTTTTTCAAGTAGTCATATATCTAGTTTTAAAAGTCAAACACTGCAGCTTATAACAAGGACAGCAGTTACCTGTCCTGTAAAAGATCCCTTTTTCAAAAACAACCACTTTAAACTCTTCTGCTGTTTGTTCTGTTTGCCATATTCCTAAATTACATACTGATTTGCTAATTTTTCCACATTAGACATTATACTGATTTCCCTCTACAGAAGACAAAGACTTCACGCTCATATACCATTGTAGAAAAGTGATTGAAAAAATGGCCACATCACATTCTCTCATCTTGTATGCACACCTCTTTGCAGTGTGCCTTTGTAGCTCTTCATATCAAGAGGAAGAGCCTATCTCCTGACCCTCTGAATCTGGGCTGGCCATGGGACCTGCCTTGACTAATAGTTGTACCGGCAGTGATGCTGTGAGATTTCAGAACTAGGCCTGTAAGAAGTTTACACCTTTGTTCTCTTTGAGAACACTGCCCTGAGGCTCTTAGGTACACGAGCCTGATCTGACCTACCAGAGGGAGACAGGCTACAAGAAAACAGGCAGGTGTTTTGACCTACCATCAGAAGAGAGCCTGTACCAGCCCCCAGACATGACACTCTTTTAGTTGAGTCCCCAGATGTCTGCAGTCATGTGAGTGGGGAACTGCCAATGTGAGCCCAGTCCAAATTGCTAATCTACAAACTCATAAGCAAATAAAATTGCAGTTATTTTAACTCACTAAACATTGGGGTGGTTTGCTGCACAGAAATAGCATGCGTGCGTGCTTAGTCGCTCAGCTGTGTCCAACCCTTTGTGACCCCATGGACTGACCCCATTGGCCAGTCTCCTCTGTCTACGGGATTCTCTAGGCAAGAAAACTGGAGTGGTTGCTCTTTCCTTCTCCAGAGGATTTTCCCAATCCTGGGATCGAACCCACATCTCCTGTGGCCCCTGCATTGGCAGGTGAATTTCTTTATCACTGAGTCACCTGGGGAGCCCACACAGAAATAGATATCTGATATAATCATCCATCAGTCATACATATTTCATTTCCCTGTATCTTTCTAGTATAACTTTACCATAATTTGATACTATCCACATTCATTATTTTCACAATTAATCGTTATGTTACAGTGTTCACTTCTTGAGCCAAGAGGTATGTTATGAATGCCTGTCCTTTCTCGTTCAACTTTTGGTTTGCCTATAGTTCTTTTCCTCTTAACATTTTTTAAACTCAGGTTTCATTCATCTTTTGCTAAGTTTTCCTATATCCTATAAAACCATCAGTGGTTTTATAAAGTGACTCTCAATCCAATTTTCCACACCATAAACCTGTCAGAAGATCTGTCAGTTTTATTTTCTTCTGGAAACCTCTGTCTCAGCGGCTTTCCCCCTTCTGCTTCAGTCTGGACCGGTTGCCCTCTAATATGGCGGCTCAGCTGCTGTCGTGGGACTTTCCCATCATACTAGAGATTCTCTTTACCTCTCTCACTCTTAGACTTCAGTTATATGGCTCCCACTTCTTCCTCTTCCTTGTTTTGTTGTAACTCTTTTTTTTTCAGGAACTTATCCTCTAGAAGTTTTTTGAGAAAGCATGCTTAGGAGGTATTTTTTAAAGACCTTGCATGTAAAGAAACGTCTATCTTTATTTTTGATTCAGAGTTTGGTTGAGTAAAGAACTATAAGCTCAGCATTATTTTTTTTTTTCAGCATTATTTTTAATGACCATTTTGAAGACATACCTCACTATCTTCTAATTTACAATATTGCTATTGGGAGGTCTGATGCCATTCTTATTCCCAAGTCTTCATATCATTTGTTCTTTCTTCTTAGAATCTTTTGTTTATCCTTTGGATTCTGAAGCCTCTCAATTATGTCCTTGATGCAAATCTTTTTCATCATTATTTTGGGCCTTTGTGCTTTTCAGTCTGTAAACTCATTTCCTTCTAGAATGCATATCATATAGTCTTGTATTTTTTTTCTTGGACTATTTCCTCCTCTGTATTTTCTCTGTTTACTCTATTTGGAACTCCTTGCTTGGGATATTGGTCCTCTTAGATCTCGTAGTTTTCATTTATTTACCTTTTTGATTTACTTTCTATGAGTTTTGCTCTGGATTGAATGTTTATGTCTCTCCCAAATACATATGTTGAAATCCTACCCCCCAATATGATGGTGTTTATAGGTGGGAATTTGGGGAGATAACTGAGGTTAAATTAGGTCAGAAAGTGGCCCTCATGCTGGGATTAAAGCCTTTTTAAACAGAGGAGGAGACATGAGAGGTCTCTCTCTCTGTTTACCTGGGTGCACCAGGGAAGGGCCATGTTAGGACCTAATAAGAAGACAGCCATCTATAAACCAATAAGTGGACCCTCATCAGACATTGAATCTGATGGAACCTAGATCTTGAAAATCCAGAACTGTGAGAAAGAAATATTTGCTGTTTAAACCACTTAGTTTATTATAGCAACCCAAACTAAGACAAGATATTCTTAAGTTTCTTTTCCAGCCTTTTTTCTTGATTTGAATTCTAGCTGCCTGCTTGATATCGACATGTTTTTATGGGGCTTCCCTGGTGGCTCAGATGGTAGAGAATCTGCCTGCTGGGAGACCTGAGTTTGATCCCTGGGTTGGGAAGATCCCCTAGAGAAGGGAATGGCTACCCACTCCAACACTCTTGCCTGAAGAACTCCATGGACACAGGAGCCTAGTGGGCTACAGTCTATGGGGTCACAAAGAATCAGACATGGCTATTTTTTATATCTGCTCTCAAATTGAGCCAGTTCAGGACTGAATTCATCTTCAGCAAAACTGCATGTTTTCCGTCTGTCCTCTGTCTTGGGGAATGGTGCTACCAAATGAAAGGAAATGCAATTCTCATCAACACTCTTCTTCCTCATCCCCCAATCCAAGCCCTATTTATTCTACTTCCTTCAGTTCAGTTCAGTTCAGTCGCTCAGTCGTGTCCTACTCTTTGCGACCCCATGAATCGCAGCACGCCAGGCCTCCCTGTCCATCACCAACTCCCGGAGTTCACTCAGACTCACGTCCATCCAGTCTACTTCCTTAATGAATATTAAATGTATCCAGTACTCTTTATCCCCATTACTTCTGCCTTAGCTTTGGCTGTTGCCATATATTTCCTGCACTAGAGCAATGCCCTTTCCACTTATATCTCTGATTTCTGCTGCTGCTGCTAAGTCACTTCAGTCATGTCTGACTCTGTGCAACCCCATAGACGGCAGCCCATCAGGCTCCCCCGTCCCTGGGATTCTCCAGGCAAGAACACTGGAGTGGGTTGCCATTTCCTTCTCCAATGCGTGAAAGTGAAAAGTGAAAGTGAAGTCGCTCAGTCGTGTCCAATCCTCAGCAACCCCATGGACTGCAGCCTTCCAGGCTCCTCCGTCCATGGGATTTTCCAGGCAAGAGTACTGGAGTGGGGTGTCATTGCTTTCTCCATGAGCTCCAATTTCTGGGTGATTGCAATCTAAGATTTTCCAATCTGCAACCAAACCTTGAGATTAAACTCAAATGTTTCTGCCCCACCCTCCACTCCCCAGGTTTTTATCCTGTGTTTTTCTTATCTCTACAACTTTTCACCCTGGGTATTGTAGTTGCCTATCCCCTTGCTTGGCTTCCACTCTACACCTTGAATGACATAAGGGCAGGGTGGTTTTTATGAACTTCCCTGGGGGTTCAGTGGTAAAAAATTCACCTGCCAATGCAGGAGATGTGAGTTTGATCCCTGGTCCAGGAAGATCCTCTGGAGGAGGAAATGGCAACCCACTCCAATATTCTTGCCTCAGAAATCACTAGCCCAAGGATGCTGGTGGGCTACAGTCCCTGGGGTCACAAAAGAGTTGGGCATAACTTAGTGACTAAATAACAATGATAGTAAGTAAGTGTAAGTGTTAGTCACTCAGTTGTGCCCGACTCTTTGCGACCCCATGGACTGCAGCCCACCAGGCTGCTCTGTCCATGAGATTTTTCCAGGCAAGGATACTGAAGTGGGTTGCCATTTCCTTCTCCAGGGAATCTTCCCAACTCAGGGATTGAACCCAGGTCTCCTGCACTGCAGGCAGATTCTTTACCGACTGAGCTATAACAGAAGCCCAAACAACAACAATAGCTTTTATTTATTTATTTTTTTATGAGCAACAGGTTCATAATAAATATTTATTACAAAAGTCTCTTCTTCCTTAGGTAGAATATTTGAGGTAGAATATCCAATGAGTCATCTTTGGATAACTCTTTCTATTAAAATATTTTCCCTCCTACTGACCTAGAATTTATCACCCTAGAATTTGTCCTTATTCACTGTAATTATATTATATAATCATAAGTCCCAGATTTTCTAGAACACGATATCTGATTTCAAATATTTACTGCCTTTATAAAGCATCACAAAGTCCTAGAAATTTTCAATTTTGCATATTCAAACTCATGCCCTAAATTGTTTCTCATATTTGAAAGTGACACAGATATCCTTTGTCATGGAATGTGTTCTGATTTTTGCTTTGGAAAGTTTGGGAACTACACAGTCTAATGACTCTTCTTGGTGCAAGAATTGTGTCCCTATTTTCTCTAGACTAGTACTTTTCAGGCTGAGTCTCATGGATGTTTTTTATGCTCATCCTTGGATCTCTATGCCTCTATTTAAAGTGTGTGGTGCCACTGGCACATCTACCTGTGTTCAGTTCAGTTCAGTCACTCAGTCGTGTCCCACTCTTTGCAACCCTGTGAATTGCAGCATGCCAGGCCTTCCTGTCCTATCACCAACTCCAGGAGTTCACCCAAACCCATGTCCATCGAATCGGTGATGCCATCCAGCCATCTCATCTTCTGTTGTCCCCTTCTCCTCCTGCCCTCAATCTTTCCCAGCATCAGGGTCTTTTCAAATGAGTCAGCTCTTCACATGAGGTGGCCAAAGTATTGGAGTTTCAGCTTCACATCAGTCCTTCCAATGAACACCCAGGACTGATCTCCTTTAGGATGGACTGGTTGGATCTCCTTGCAGTCCAAGGGACTCTGAGGAGTCTTCTCCAACACCACAGTTCAAAAGCATCAATTCTTCAGCACTCAGCTTTCTTCAAAGTCCAACTCTCACATCCATACATGACCACTGGAAAAACCATAGCCTTGACTAGACGGACCTTTGTTGACAAAGTAATGTCTCTGTTTTTAATGCGTAGACTGGATCAGACACTCCCTTCCCTGTCTCTGGACACTGACTTGCTTTTGGCACAACCCAGTTTGCTTTTGCTCTCTCTTGGGGTAGTCACATTGTATGTGTGACTCCTAGTTTTTGCCTTTAGTTATTAAGCTATATCTTCTACATGTTATACTTAAAAGTTACATTTATTTCTGTAGAAAAAATATATGGTTATTTTGGGGTCACCATACAGTTTTGTGTTTTACTCTGGATTCCAGTCCTGGCACCCATGTATTCTCTGGTCGTCTCAGACTTGTGGCATCAGAATGATGCTGGTTTGAGTTGTTGGCCTGTAAAGTATGACCGGAACTTTAAAGGATATTTGTTTAGTTAGAATTCTCCTTGTAGGTGGTTTTTCCTGTGATGCCATTTGCCTTGTGAATACCTGTTTATGTGTTGAAATTTCACCCAGTATTGTTTTTCATAGCAGGAACTTGGAGTCAAAAAGCGTCTTCTGAGCTAACACATAATTAAGGAATATAGTTTCTCTAAGAAGTAATTTTCTTTCATGATAGAATGACAGGATATAATCTTATTCAAATACGTATTCAAATATTTGCTTATTCTTTTTGTGCCACACGCACACTTGCAGATCTATCTTAGTAATAAGACAACTAGTTAGACATCCTTTTTCTCTATTTCTAATCTGAATATTAAAAAAATAGATTTTTATGTCCTCAAGGGCAGAGATAATATTTTATACTTCTCTAACAGTCTATACCCATAAAAACTTTCCCCAATAATCAAACAGTTTCCTCTTTCCTATGTCTATACCCTCCCTTGTCCTAGCCATCTTTCTAGAATGTCTCCTCTCAACATACTCTCATGGGCTAAGATTTCTATCATTTTTCATAGCTTAACTTAAATTTCATATCCTTTCAGAAACCTTTCTCCAGATTCAATTGAGTACCAGTGTCTCTGTACCTTGAATATAGGATTTATATATGTTAGTATTTTTTTCTTTTAACTGGATTGGAAACTCCCTGAAGGTGGGGACCATATCTTCTCTTTCTGTGGGTTTCCTTGTTCATCTCTGTGGGCTTCCCTGGTAGCTCAGCTGGTAAAGAATCAGCCTGCAATGCAGGAGACCCCAGTTCAATTCCTGGGTCGGGAAGATCTGCTGGAGAAGGGATAGGCTACCCTCTCCAGTATTCTTGGGCTTTCCTGGTGGCTCAGCTGATAAAGAATCAGCCTGCAATGCAGGAGACCCCGGTTCAATCTCTGGGTTGGGAAGATCCCCTGGAGAAGGGAAAGGCTACCAACTCCAGGATTCTGGCCTAGAGAATTCCATGGACTGTATAGTCCATGGGGCTGCAAAGAGTTGAACACGACTGAACAACTTCCACTTTTCACTTACAGGGACACCATATACATCTAGTTGAATTGAAATTTTGCAAAATCTAAGGAAGGGAATGATTTCTAGAAAAGCTGGGATCATTCTTTTTCTTTAAAAATACACCGATGAGAAAGAATAGACTTTTTGAAATTGCTGGAGCAATGCTTTTCAGTGCTGCTGCTGTTCCTCACAAAAGCATTGTAAATCTAATTTGAGTATTTGTCATGACAGGAATTTTCATATCCTTCTAGGGCATCATCAGACAGGAGAAGGACCATGGAGGAGAGGCTGTGGTGGACAGCCCCGCACGGGGCAAGGAGGGAACCTGCAGTTTCCAGGACCTGGTAGAGCACAGTGGGCATCTCTCTTTAGTGTCAACTCAAGGACACATGATTTCATTTTTTTATGTTTTATTACTGTTTTTTTTTTCTTTTTGCCAGGAAAAAATGGGAGAAGCCTTGACTATTTTAGGAGAGATTTATCAGTTTTTAGTTGAGATCAACTATTTGTTTTCAAGGTAATAGCACATATTTCTACCACTCTCATCCTTCCCAGCTAATCTGGGAGGTCAGTGCTAAAGGATTAGGTTTGCCTCTCTTGGAAGAAAAAAAAAAGGCCCTCGGTACAGTCAGCTGAAGCAGGTCATTTCCCCTCCCAAGACACTGCTTAAGGAATGGGACCATTCAGTTTTTTTCAGTGGATGTTTGACATTTATCAAATTCCTAAACTGTGCTATGCATCTGAACTTCCTGTCTGCTATCAGTGACTTGTGCATTTTTAACACTTGCCAGATACATTTTGGTAATTATGTAGTGAAGAATTAAATTTCCCCAAAGAGAAGTCTCGTGTTTGTCCCTGCTCGTAACTCTTGAAATCTCCAAAATGACAAGAGAGTCTTTGCTCTTCATGGGGGCCCCTTAGAGCACACCAGATCATGGTTTACGTTAATGCAGAGACTTAGGTGGGTCCTCAAGCAGTTTGTGCTAACAGGATAACTCAGGGTGGCTTTTGGCCACACCAAAAGACCAAGCATGTGATTGGATGGTTGGGGTGGTGAATTTCTCTGATTGGCAATACTCTGGGTAAACTGCCACAGATCAATGCTGGGAGGGTAATGCATATAAGGATGGTAGAAACTTTGTGTTTAGAACCTTCTCAGACCTCACACAATGCCTGTCTTCCTTTCAGTTCAGTTCAGTTCAGTTCAGTCACTCAGTTGTGTCCGACTCTTTGCGACCCCATGAATCGCAGCACGCCAGGCCTCCCTGTCCATCACCAACTCCCGGAGTTTACTCAGACTCACGTCCATCGAGTCGCTGGTGCCATCCAGCCATCTCATTCTCTGTCGTCCCCTTCTCCTCCTGCCCCCAATCCCTCCCAGCATCAGAGTCTTTTCCAATGAGTCAACTCTTCGCATGAGATGGCCAAAGTACTGGAGTTTCAGCTTTAGCATCATTCCTTCCAAAGAAATCCCAGGGCTGATCTTCAGAATGGACTGGTTGGATCTCCTTGCAGTCCAAGGGACTCTCAAGAGTCTTCTCCAACACCATAGTTCAAAAGCATCAATTCTTTGGCGCTCAGCTTTCTTCACAGTCCAACTCTCACATCCATACATGACCACTGGAAAAACCATAGCCTTTAGCTGGTTCTAATTTGATCCTTCTGCTATACTAAAACCATAAGCATAGCACCTTCCTGAATTCTGTGAGTCATTCTAGCAGATTATCAAACCTGAGAATTGCTATGGAAATCCTTGAAATTTTAGTCAGCTGGTATGAAGTGAGGTTGGCCCTGGGGACTTCAAACTTGTGACTGGTGTCTGAAGCGAGAGCAGTCTTGTGAGGACTGTATTCTCAAAATGTGCACTTTGTCTCACTCATTGTAGTAGTCTGCTGAGAAACAGAAAATGAAAGGACAACAGAAAAGAAAAAAGAAAACAAAATTAGTTATATCAAACAATAACAGGTTACTGAAAAAAAGTGTTTTCTTTGTTTTTTTAATCCTCTTTCTCCTAAAACAAAGTTAGAGGAAGACAGGAATGTATTTTTGTTCTGTGTTTCATCTGTTGGATCTTAGAATTTTTGAAAGAATGCCCTTAGTTTTCTAGGAGAAGGGAAGTATACTACACCCTTTACGTATTTAGGGGCAGAGATGTGGGAGTTCTGGGTGGGTGAAGATGGGGGTGGTAGGGAAATAATTCCCCCTTGGAGTTAAATGGGCTTCTCTTTTATGCAAATGGAGATGCCCTGGGCACCATAGACTCAAGGACTAGCCTGTACTCCTAGTACTGACAGTGTTATTGTATCTAGTACATTAACAATGACCCTTCATGACACCTATCTCGTCCCAGCGGGGGCCTTCATCTTTTCTGGTCTGCACAGAATAACCATAATGGTACATATTGTCATAACCCCAGTAGTCATGTCACAGTAAAAGGAGGCATTTTCCTATTTCTTTCTCTCCTCTGGCTTCCTTGAGCTTTGCATTCAAGATGCCTTCGCTCCTGCTGTTCAAAATCTTTCTTCTTATTCCTCCACTCACATACGAACCTAAACACTTTTTTCAATAAGCTGCCTATTGGTAAAGAACTGATAAGCTAAATTGTCAGAAGGTGCTCCTGACTAAAAACAGCTCAGTGGGTAGTTCAACTTTGGAGTAACAGTGCTTTCAACCCAAATGAGCCAAGCTCGAAAGGTGGCTTTCAGTCACTGTTGCAGAACACCGGGAAGATATTTTGGGCCAAAAAAGATCTCCATGGTTCCACTGAAATCATACATGGAAGTAACAGGTTATTTCAGTCATGCCTGCATGATGCCCGTCTCATGGTTGGCTGCTTGGGCTGTAATAGAGTGAGGAGAGAGTGAGGGAAGGTCAGTTCCTGCTACAAAGCGTCATGTTCCTCCATTACTGAGCTTCTTTTTAGGGGGCTGCCTGTGGTGGAGGGGAGGGAGCAGTAGGTAATGCTTTGCTACAGTTTGCTAGGAGGTATTCAGAGCTTTAGGGTATGCATGACAATTCTTCTTAGGGCATAAATATTTTCTTAAATATTTAGGGGAAAATTGTAGTATAATTATTTATTGAAACATTTATGTTTTGTTTTGGAGGCAGTTGTAGGATTAGAAACAGTGAGAACTATTTGTATATTTTTCTGAATTTGGAGAAGGTCATTGTGTTTCCTTTTTGTGGTATTAATAACATCTTGAAGATAATCTATTGAGTTGGATAATCTATTGGTCATTTGGAATGAACTTTTTGGCCAACCCAATATTTTCTGTTTTTTTTTTTTTTCTTCAAAACCTGGAACTCTGAAATTATGCTAAAGTTACGGGTGTGTGTGTGTGTATGGGGGGCTGGAGGACTGTGGAGAAGAGGGTGGAAGTGGTGAGAGAGGGGAAAATCCCGGAACCTGGGAAGAGAGGGAGAGGTATGAGGGGGCCCAACTGGGAGCTTACAGATCTGCAGAAGGGCTCCAACTTTGGCAAAAATCCCAGCAGGGGCCAGGCTGAGGCTTAGCAGAGAAAGTGTGGAGCTTCCCGATGTCCTAACTCCACGGGTCACGCATAGCTGGACAATGGATTGATTAATGGTGAACAGTACAAGCCAGCAACTAGAGGCTTTCCCAAATATTCTGTCATAAACACCCAGGACTTTGATAAGACCCTAGAGGAGTTGATGTGGGTAGAGATTTATAGGCCTGAATAAGGTTATTTCCTACCAATCTGGCAGGGGAAAGAGGAGAAGGAGGCCTGCATTCAATTTAACTTTATAGAAAAAATTTTTGGTAATTGTTGAAAAATTGTATATTATCATCTATCATTATGTAACAAATTACTGCAAGTTTTAGCATGTTAGTACAGTCAACCCAATGCTCAGCTGGGCGCTTCTGGCTCGGGGTGTCTCTTGAGGCTACAGTCGAGGTATCAGCTCTGGGAGAAGTCATCTCAGGGCCTGAGAGGGGAGGACCTGGTCCTCAGTAGGCTCATGTGGCTGTAGGCAGGCCTCCGGTCTCCTGTGGGTGTTGGCTGGGGATGCTGCATTCTTGCCCTGTGGTCCCTTGCACAGGGCTGTGTTCACAGGAGGGCAACTGATTCCCTCAGAGCAAAGAGGGAGAGAAAAAGAGAGAGAGAGAGACAGAGAGAGAGAGGGAGGGAGGAAAGGAAACTGGGAAAAGGAAAAGACAAGATAAGATGGGGGAGAGAGAAAGAAATAGATCCTAGACAGAAGTATAGTGTTTTCAAAGTCCAGTCTCAGAAATGACAGTCCACGGCTTTCTCCAGTTTTATTAATTAGAAGCGAGTCCACAGACTTATCGTTTCAGCCTTTTATAGAGTTCATGAGGTTCTCACGGCAAGTATACTGGGGTGGCTTGCCATTCCCTCCTCCAGTGGATCACGTTTTGTCAGAACTCCCTGCTATGACCTGTCTGTCTTGGGTGGCCCTACATGACATGGCTCACATCTTCATTGAGTTATGCAAGCTTCTTCATCATGACAAGGCAGTGATCCATGAAGGGACGATTGCTGGACAGCATCACCGATGCAATGAACATGAACTTGGACAAACTCCGAGAGATGGTAAGGGACAGGGAGACCTGGTGTGCTGCAGTCCATGGGGTTGCAAAGAGTCGGACATGACTGGGCGACTGAGCAACAACTGCAGACTTAGAGAACAAACTTATGGTTACCAGGGCAAAAGGTGAAGCGAAGGGATAGTTAGGGAATTTGAAATCAACCTGTACACACTGCTGTATTTAAAATGGATACCAACAAGGACCTACTGTATAAGACAGGGAACTCTGCTCAGTGTTGTATGGCAGGCTGGATGGGAGTGGGGTTTGGGAGAGAATGGGTACATGTGTATGTATGGCTGAGTTGCTCTGCTGTGCATTTGAAACTATCACATCATTAATAGGCTATGTGTGTGTGTGTGTATTTAGTCACTTAGTCCTGTCCAACTCTTTGTGACCCCATGAACCATGTAGCCCACCAGTCACTTCTGTCAGTGGAATTCTCCAGGCAAGAATACATGAGAAGGTTGCCATTCCCTTCTTTAGGAGATCTTCCCGACCCAGGGATTGAACCCAGCTCTCCCACATTGCAGGTGGATTCCTTACTGCTGAGCTACCAGTGGCACAGAAGTGACATGGGTAAGTTGGAGTGACGCTAGGAGATAGAATAGAAAATGGACTGAATTTAAACTAACGTGCACAACAAACGCTCTTTATACCAAAGACTGGTGGTGGACATAGGGGTGGGCAGGGCACAGTGTTGGAAGGACCTATCTAGTATTGGGGCAAAACATGAAGAGAAGGGGAGACCTGGCTGTATCTGGAATTGTCAGGGTGGAGGTGGACAATTTCAGATACATTTGGTTGTTTGTCCACCAACACAGGCAGGGCTCTGAAGAGGGAAGAGGAGAGCTGTATTTGGCTTCTGACTAGATTGGAGAGCAGGTGTCTGTGCAGTGTGGGACCTGGCTTTTCCATCATTGTCTTGTTCCTCATCTTCAGTGTGTTTTTGGGGTGTCTCTTTCCTGCATAGCTTTGCAGTGGGTGGCAATGGAGAAGCCAAGAGCCAGTAGTGACGTCGAAGAACACAGGCCTCCTTCCAGGTTTCCCGGGGCACCCATTCAGCCTTCCTTACTCACCTTTGAACAAAATTAGGTTGGTTAAATCAGAGAAAGGGAAATCCTTTTCTTTTCCTAGAAGGGATCATCTCTGGGGGCAACAGGTTAATTGTCTGGTTGAAAACCAAACAGTTTCTTCTTCAGAGAAATGATGTTTAATCAAGGATCTCAAAGAAATAACCAGCTGTTTTATTTATTTATTTTAGTTAGATAAAATTTTATTTTATTTTTTAAAAATTTATTTATTTTAATTGGAAGCTAATTACTTGACAATATTGTAGTGGTTTTTGCCATACATTGACATGAATCAGCCATGGGTGTACATGTGTTCCCCATCCTGAACCCCACTCCCACTTCCCTCCCCATACCATCCCTCAGGGTCATCCCAGTGCACTGGCCCTGAGCACCCTGTCTCATGCATCGAACCTGGACTGGAAACCAGCTGTTTTAAACTAATTGAATGTAATTCGCTATGTATTGTAAGGAGTTCCAAGGTGCACACTTATTTTTAGGGTCCCAAGGAATCAGGAACTTGTTTGAAGCTTCACATTGAAGGTAGATCTAGGGTTCTCTGAGGTGATGGGCACAGAGACCAAATTAAAGGCTTTCTGACCTTGGAATTTGTGTGATTTTTAAGGGGAGGAAAACTGTCTTCATTTTATTCCCAGGCTGGCTTGTCAGACCTTAGATGTCACAGTTTGGGGATTTAATGAGTTGGCAATTTCAAGCTAACTTTTAAGTTAATCTTTGCTCTTACAGGTATGCTCTTATAGGCTTGTCCTTCCTTCCTGATCCAGAGCCAGTAGTGTGAGATCTGAGTCCTAATTTTCTAACCTTCCTGGGACCAGTACTGGGCTCTGAAATGGGTGCCCAATGCTGGACCACCAAGGCAGCAGTTGGGTGAAGGCTGAGGTTAGCAAAACCAGTTTTGCCTCATCAAAATTCAGACGTTGTAATCTTGTGTCTCTGTTTGCCCCCCCAAACTTTTTAGGTATATACTTCATTCTTTTCTTACCTCATGGTAAAAAATTGGTCTTTAGATAATTGTAAAAGAAGATAAAAATATGCATTAATATTTATTTATCTACCTCAGTTCAGTTCAGTCGCTCAGTCATGTCCGAATCTTTGCGACCCCATGAACCACAGCATGCCAGGCCTCCCTGTCCTTCACCAACTCCCGGAGTCTACCCAAACCCATGTCCATTGTGTTGGTGATGCCATCCAACCATCTCATCCTCTGTCGTCCCCTTCTCCTCCTGCCTTCAATCTTTCCCAGCATCAGGGTCTTTTCAAATGAGTCAGCTCTTTGAATCAGATGGCCAAAGTATTGGAGTTTCAGCTTCAACATCAGTCCTTCCAATGAATATTCAGGACTGATTTCCTTTAGGATGGACTGGTTGGATCTCCTTGCAGTCCAAGGGACTCTCAAGAATCTTCTCCAATACCTACATATTTACTTATTCACTTACTTAAAGCAATTATTCTTATGTTAATGTGAACTTTTAGGTGGACCCCAGTCTCTGGGCCAAGACTTCTCTTTGAGAACATGTTGCTGATTAGAATTCTGTGTTTCTTTCTTGTATAAACCAGTCCCCCCAGTGTATCAGCTCTGATTCTAATTTTAGGTTTTTTAAAAAATGGAGTGAAAGTTATATTCAAAGTAGAGTATATGCTTACAAAGTAGATTCTTAAAATTTTACCATTTCTTCCACCTCCAGTCTTTTGCAGTTGTCTCATTCATATCTAACTCAATAACAATTTGTATTAGCAAGTTATGTTTGAGATTTTTTAAAAACATCCTGCTTTGGTTTTTATAGAAAGAACTCTTTTTTTATACTCATATTTTATCAGTATGTACAATATTTCATTGAATTAGATACTTAAAGTTAACACATAAATGTTACATTTAAAAGTTACATGTTAAGATACTTAAATGGTACATGAACACAGTAAATGCCAAAATACTTTTGGAAACCATTTACTCTTGGAAAGTATAAAACTCAGTTTGTGGGAAGAAATAGTGTATTACTTATTATTTGCTAGCTTTGAGCTCAGAGTGTTGTATATTTTAAAGGGGATAGAAGGTTATCAAAAAGCTTTCTGTAAAGGGCCACATGGTAAATTTTCGGGCTTTGCAGATCATATAATTTCTGTATCTGTGAACTCAGCTCTGCCATTGTAGCATAAAAGCAGCCATAGACAATGTGTAAATGAATTGGTATAGAAATGTTTCAATAAAACTTCATTTATAAAAACAAGCAGTGGATGGGATTTGGCCTGAAGGCCATAGTTTGCCAACTCTTTGTCTAGAATATCAATAAATTGGCAATTTAAGAGACTTTCTCTCATTATGATTCAATCCACCAGATGTCTATTGAGTGCCAACTATGTACTCAGTCTTTCATATGTAGTCAAGATAAGAATGTGACTTTTTTTTTAAGCTTTATTTTACATTGGAGTATAGCCAATTAACAATGTTGTGATAGTTTCAGATGGATAGTACAGGGACTCACCATACAGGTACATGTATCCATTCTTCTCCAATCTCCCCTTCCATCCAGGCTGCCACATAACATTGAGCAGAGTTCCCTATGCTATGCAATATGTACTTGTTGGTTATTCATTTTAAATATATTAATAACAGTGTGTACATGTTGATCTTAAACTCCCTAACTATCCCTTCTCCCCATCCTTCCCGCTAGCAACCATAAGTTCTTTCTCTGAGTCTGTGTAAGTCTGTTTCTATTTTGTAAATACATTTATTTATATCATTTCATTTTAGAGTCTGCATATAAGGGATGTCATATGATTTTTCTTCTTCTCCTTTTCTTACTTCACTCAATATGCCGACTTCTAGGTCCATCTGTGATTCTGTAAATGGCATTATTTCATTCTTTTTGATGGCAGTGTAGTATTCCATTGTATATATGTAAGGAATATATAGGAATTTTTCCAACCTATAATATAATCCATACCTTGGTGCTTACTCATCTGTGGGCTAGAGTACTTTCCATGCATTTCTTCACCTGGCAAATTTCTGCCTCTCTTTCAAAGTGAAAGTGAAGTCGCTCAGTCATGTCTGACTCTTTGTGACCCCATGGACTGACTGTAGCCTACCAGGCTCCTCCGTCCATGGGATTTTCCAGGCAAGAGTACTGGAGTGGGTTGCCATTTCCTTCTCCAGGGGATCTTCCTGACCCAGGGATTGGACCCGGGTCTCCCGTGTTGCAGGCAGACGCTTTACCATCTGAGCCACCACAACTTATAAGCACATCTCAAAAATCACCTCTGTAGGAGAACATCTCCAGGGCTCATACGGCCCTGCTTCAGGTTGACGAGGGATCACAGTGCACTCCTCTATCACAGAGCTTAGCATGCCACATTGTAAAAAATGGTTTCCATCTCTCTCTTTCCTTCTAAGCTGCGACCTTTTGAAGGCCAAGGCTCAGTCATGTCCATAGTTGTTTAGTACACAGCAGGTGTTTTCTATAAACATTTGTTGAATGAATGACAAAATCAGTCTGGCAAAGCATGAAATTGACTATTCAAGTAGCCTTCGCTATCATTTATGTGTATGTATTTTGACCTTGTAACTTTTTCTCTCTTTGTATTTATTGCTAAGAAAGTGGATGGAGGGGGCAGGTGTTCTTAACAACATTTCTCATAGAAACTTAAATTTATTTATTATTTATATACATTAAAAAATAAAAGCAATAAGTGTTTGAAGATTTTAAGGTCAAATTGTACTAGAAGATTTCGGAGACTCTGTTATGCGTTTCTACACAGCCTTCTCAACCCCTTTCTCCTTTGCTTGCTTGCATCACCGAGGATGAAAACCCAGACCTTCCCTTTACTGGCCTCTGTCAGCTGAGGGTGCCCATGTGACCCAGTTCTGGCCAATGAAATGTAAGAACAACTCTGCAGGGCTCTTCCAGGAAAGATTTCCCCTTTTGAACTGTGGTAGAAACTGGGAGTCATTTGCTGTCTTGTTCTGCCCTTTTTAGAACCCCCCCCCCACCGCCGTGCCCCCACCCCCGCCCCCTTTTGCTGTGCATGTGGCTACGAGGAATAAATTCTATACTCTGTAGCCTCCCCAGTAGCTACTGGTAACTTTGTGTGTAAATTCTGGCCAACAGTCTAAAGCAGAAGTGTTTTGTGGCTACTTTCAGGAAATTTCCCTAAAAGAAACCTCTCCTGTGCTGCCCTTTTATTTGTAACTTCCTCCTTCCCACTGGCTGAAATGTTGACATAATGGCTGGGAGCAACATCTAGAACCAAGAGGTGGCCTTGGGAATAGGAGCTGTGTCTAGAGGAGCAACGAGAGAAACAGAGCCTTGTTCTTTGAGGAGATAATGAGCAGAGCCCTCACAGCAGCCCTGGACTACCTACTTCTACTCTTACATGACGCAGTTTTCTGCTGGTTCTAGTCACTCTTTGTGTCTCTGTTCTCACTACCAAGTTAATCCTGTTACATGAGGACGGCTTTCTTCCTTCATCATTGACTGCTCAGCTCTCCACGTCCTGTCTGAAAACATGATGCTCAGAGCTCTGGCAGCCATTCTGTGACCCTGAGTTTTCAAAGGTGAAAAGTAGCACACTGAGGATGACAAAACCCTGGGGCCATCTACTTCTGCATATATTTAAAATAAACAACAAATATCCTATGTGATAAGCCACTATTAGTTTAGTTTCCTGCTGCTGGTAGCCAAAAGCATCTTCATTAATTTAGTTAAACGAAAGCAATAGTCCTTTGCCTCTTGCCTGCTCATCCTTATTCTACCTCTTACAGGAAGCCACTTTCACCACTTAGCTCTTTTCCTCTGCCATTCTTCTAAATACCTAAAATCAAATTTTGAGGATTTTGTTCTCTTAAATCACTTCCTTTACACACTTCCCTAATGTCTCTTCTTCTATCTCCATTTAGCTATCTCACTATTTTTGTTCATCATGACTTTGTCAATATCACTCACAGCTGAGTCACAGTGTTCCAAAATTCCATTTCTTTGGCAACTTCTTTTCCTGGCATTGTTAATTGACTTGCTTTTTCATTTGCTTCATTTTTTATGTGTCTATCAATAATTCATTCCCATATATGGAATATGGGAATTAATATGGACCCCATATATTCCACTGGAGCGGTAAAACTCTTTTTGTTCCATTTAAACACATGAAGTAATAATTCCTTTCTCTAGAAGTCATCTCCCCTGGAGCCTTCCATTCAACTCCTGCATGTGGGTGCATTATTATTTCTGATTGCTACACAGTTTGCTGTCTCCAGTGCCATCCTGGTTTTCTCTTGGCCTCCTTCCTGTGCTGGAGTCTCTGCTCCTGGACTCTTGTTGTTTGGCTACTATACATCTTCCTGAAGCTTTCTAAGAAAGAATACTTTTTTTTAAAGAATCTATGATGCTAAAGCTGAAACTCCAGTACTTTGGCCACCTCATGCGAAGAGTTGACTCATTGGAAAAGACTCGGATGCTGGGAGGGATTGGGGGCAAGAGGAGAAGGGGATGACAGAGGATGAGATGGCTGGATGGCATCACTGACTCGATGGACGTGAGTCTGGGTGAACTCTGGGAGTTAGTGATGGACAGGGAGGCCTGGCGTGCTGCAATTCATGGGGTTGCAAAGAGTCGGACACGACTGAGTGACTGATCTGATCTGATGTGTCTGAAAATACCTTTACTTGACCTTCTCACTTGGTTCGTAGTTAGGCTGGCATAGGATTCTTGGCTGGAGATTATTTTTCCTCAGAATTTTGTAGTCATTGCTTTATCATCTTCTAATTTCTTCTGTTTCTGAAAATTGGATATGATTTGTCTTACTCGGTTTTGTTTTGCTTTTTGTTTCCTTTCCTGGGTACTTTTAGCATCTTCCCTAATTCCCATTGTTCTGAAATTTCATGAGGATAGTTTGTGTATTTTTTTGTTTATTGTATGGAATATTTGCTAGATTCTTTTAATCTGGAAAATTTTTAAATATAGGTATTTTTCGTTCCAGTAAGTTCTTTGTGTTATGTCGTTGACCATTTTCTCTTTACTGAACTTCTTATGCTTGATTTCTGGAACTTCCAGTCTGATGTTGTATCTTCTGGATTGGTCCTTTATTTTCTCATTTCTCTCCTATTTTCCATTTCTTTCTCTTTTTGCTTTAATGTAATATGTTTTTTCAACTTTGTTTTCTAGTCAACAGAATTTTAAAATTCTTTCTCTACCTTCAGTGGAATTTTTTTTTTTTATTAATGAATGCCTTATTTGGATCCTTTTATTAGCTTTGATTATCTTCTTTGAAAGTGAAATGAAAGTGTTAGTCACTCAGTTTTATCCGACTCTTTGCAACCCCATGAACTGTAGTCAGGCTTCTCCATCCATGGGATTTTCCAGGCAAGAATACTGGGTTGCCATTTCCTTCTCTAATACTGGAGTGGGTGGCCATGCCCTCCTCCAGGGGATCTTCCCAACCCAGGGATCAAACCCAGGTCTCCCTCATCACAGATGGATTCTTTACCATTTTAGCCACCAAGGAAGCCAATTATCTTCTTTATTAGTTAGTTATCAATTACGTACAGAATAAAAAAAATCATATATAAATACAATGTGAAACAACACACATACATGCATTAACACACACAGAACCATGAAGGAAATAAAGGATAAATCACTCTTTTGACTCCACTTTTCCAGTGCTCTCCCAGGCCTTTTCTAGGCGCTATATGAATACTTGTATCTTCAAAATAAGGCTTTTGGAGTGTTTAATTTTTTCTTTTGTTCCTTGTTTTGTCTCTTTTCTTTTGAATTCTTTTTATTTTGTTCCAATATCTCTACTTTTTGTGTGAAATTTCTCGCAAATGGCTTTCCATTTTATTTAAGATGGAAGTGCTAAAAAGACGATTGAAAGACTCACACGAGAGAACAGGGATTGTACCAAGTGACGGCTAATCACATGGGGCCTTACCTGTTTCACTGGAGGACCTCTAAATACCACCATCTGTAGTCCTTTGTTCTTGGGTTGGTCAGCTTCTGTAGAGCAGTTCTCTGTATTTTCTGCCTGGAGGTATAAGCTTGGCAGCCAGAGTTCGGGAATTGGGAGTAGGGTGATATCTTACCATTGAAGATGCTAGTTTCTACTTGCGTGTGTGCATGCTAAGTTGCTTCAATCGTGTCTGACTCTGTGACACTATGGATTGTAGCCCGCCAGACTCCTCTGTCCATGGAATTCGCCAGGTAAAAATACTGGAGTGGGTTGCAGTGCCCTCCTCCAGGGAATCTTCCTGACCCAGGGATCAAAGCTGTGTCTCCCGCATTGGCAGGCGGGTTTTTTACCACTAATGCCACCTGAAAAGCCAGGTTTCTACTTAATCTCCCTTTTTTTGTACGATTTTGTGTGTGGTGGTGTGATTTTTGCTTTTTCTCATTTAACAGATTTGCTGAAGTATAATGGACATAACTTTTTGCATTTAGTGCAATGACTCACCTCATCCTCTCTTGGGCAAGCCTTTCCTTTCTTCTGCCCTGGAGAAGGAGTCTTCAGAGGCTCCTAATGATTCTAAGTCAGGTTTTCTAGGGTCTGCAGCACAAAACTGCATGCCTTTTAGTTTAGGTCTCAGCTTCTCTGGTCTGCTAAGTCACTTACCACTGCATTCTAGCATCCACTTCGCCCATCTAGCATCCACGGTTTAAGCATTGTCCTCATTTTAATTGGACTTGAGGAAAAGTGGAGTAAAATGCAAATGTCCAATCTGTCACATCTAACCAGAAGCCCTCCCAGTTGGGCTAACTGGTTTTACTAACATTAATATCATCTGTTCGCACTGCTCAAATGTGGGTCCTTGAACTGTCTGGAGGTTAGAGGTCAAGAGTAAAGGATATATGTACATATGTGCTTGTTTGTGTCTCTTTCTGTGTATGTGTGAGGCTATGTATGAGATGTATATGTACATGTGTATGAAAATGAGTACAAGTGTGTTAGCCAAGGAACTGTAAGTAGGCTTGAGGTAGTGAGTGAAAAATTAGAAGCATGGGGAGTAAAACATGGAAGAGGAGGAACCTGCAAGTTTTGGAGTGATATTATGTCTCAGTGGAATATTTCCTTCCTTTTCTTAACCTGGCTCTTCAGCTCATCTCTTTGTCAAAGTGTGACATTCAGCATCATTTCCCTCCCCAGTGCCTTTAAAGCTCTCTCTACCCTTCCCTGTGTTCCTCTGGATTATCTTGTAATTTTCTGCTTGCCCGAATTTCCACTTTACTCTTACCTTCCATTTTGTGCTCTCTACTTATGCCCCCTCCATGCACAGAATATGAAAGTACAAAGTGTCTTCTTTTTTACATGCATTTGATATCTCACTTAATTTCCATATTACCTTATGAGGCAGGTCTAGTTTGTTCTACGTGGTAGATGAAGAAACCAGTGCCTGGAGACATGTGGTCTCTTTCCTAGAGTCATACATATAATAAGGAGCAGAGCTGTGATTCGATTTTGGCTGCTCTGGTTTTAAAGTCCATGCTTAATCAAAACCACAATGAGGTACCATCTCACACCATTTAGAATGGCTGCTATCAAAAAGTCTACAAACAATAAATGCTGGAGAGGGTGTGGAGGAAAGGGAACCCTCTTACACTGTTGGTGGGAATGCAAACTAGTACAGCCACTATGGAGAACAGTGTGGAGATTCCTTAAAAAACTGGAAATAGAACTGCCCTATGACCCAGCAATCCCACTGCTGGGCATACACACTGAGGAAACCAGAATTGAAAGACACACATGTACCCCAATGTTCATCACAGCACTGTTTACAATAGCCAGGACATGGAAGCAACCTAGATGTCCATCAGCAGACGAATGGATAAGAAAGCTGTGGTACATATACACAATGGAGTATTACTCAGCTATTAAAAAGAATGCATTTGAATCAGTTCTAATGAGGTGGGTGAAACTGGAGCCTATTACACAGAGTGAAGTAAGTCAGAAAGAAAAACACTAATACAGTATATTAACTCATACATATGGAATTTAGAAAGATGGTAATGATAACCCTGTATGCAAGACAGCAAAAGAGGCACAGATGTAAAGAACAGTCTTTTGGACTCTGCGGGAGAAGGCGAGGATGGGATGATTTGGGAGAATAGCATTGAAACATGTATATTACCATATGTGAAAGAGACCGCCAGTCCAGGTTTGATGCATGATACAGGGTGCTCAGGGCTGGTGCACTGGGATGACCCTGAGGGATGGGATGGGGAGGGAGGTGGGAGGGGGGTTCAGGATGGGGAACACAGGTACACCCATGGCTGATTCATGTCAATGTATGGCAAAAACCACTACAATATTGTAAAGTAATTAGCCTCCAATTAAAATAAATAAATTAATTTAAAAATAAAGTCCATGCTTTTACCAATACATTGGATTGCCTCAGTATATCTAATTTAATGCATATCCATTCATAATTCTACATGAAAATTTTTATATATAAGGAGGATGCATTAAAGTCAGTTTATAAACACATTGGCATTTGATTGTATAAGGTACAATACAGATTCTTGCTGAGGTTAGAGTATAGCTGTTAAGAAGAAAGGCATCTTCTTTACCTTCAAAGAACTTGTTGTTCAGTCACTCAGTCATGTTCGACTCTTTGTGACCCCATAGACTGCAGCACACCAGGCTTCCCTGTCCTTCACCATCTGCCAGAGCTTGCTCAAACTCATGTCCATTGAGTCAGTGATGCTATCCAACCATCTCGTGTTCTGTCGTCCCTTTCTCCTGCCTTCAATCTTTCCCAGCATTCGGGTCTTTTCTAACGAGTCGGCTGTTCACATCAGGTGGCCAAAGTATTGGAGCTTCAGCTTCAGCATCAGTCCTTCCAATGAATATTCAGGACTGATTTCCTTTAGGATTGACTGGTTTGATCTCCTTGCAATCCAAGGGACTCTCAAGAGTCTTTTCCAACACCACAGTTTGAAAGCATCAATTCTTTGATAAGGTGCTCAGCCTTCTTTATGGTCCAACTCTCACATCCATACATGACTACTGTAAAAACCATAGCTTTGATTATATGGACCTTTGTTGGTAAAGTGATGTCTCTGCTTTTTAATATGCTGTATCGGTTTGTCATAGCTTTTCTTCCAAGGAGCAAGTATTTTATAATTTCATGGCTGCAGTCACCATCTTCAGTGATTTTGAAGCCCAAGAAAATAAAGTCTGTCACTTTTTCTATTGTTTCCACATCCATTTGCATGAAGTGATGGGACTGGTTACCATCAGCTTAGTTTTTTGAATGCTGAGTTTTAGGCCAGCTTTTTCACTCTCCTCTTTTACTTTCATCAAAAGGCTCTTTAATTCCTCTTTGTTTTCTGCCATAAGGGTGGTATCATTTGCATATCTGAGGTTATTGATATTTCTCCTAGCAATCTTGATTCAAACTTGGGCTTCATCCAGCCTGGCATTTCTCATGATGTACTCTGCATATAAGTTAAATAAGCAGGGTGACAATATACAGCCTTGACATACTCCTTTCCCAATTTGGAACCAGTCTGTTGTTCCATGTCCAGTTCTAAATATTGCTTCTTGACCTGCATACAGGTTTCTCAGGAGGCAGGTCAGGTGGTCTGGTATTCCCATCTCTTTAAGAATTTTCCAGTTTGTTATGATCCACAGAATCATCAGCCAAACCTTTTCTGGCTTCAAAGGTGTGAGGATAAAGATAGATAATGGATATAAAGGTTTTACTACAATCTTATGACAAATAATGCAGGTATCATTATTTATAATGTTAAGCATAAGGAACATGAGGACCTTGGTGTTAAGATGCTTGCACAAGTTCACATGACTAGAATCTAGTCTTCTGAAGGGCAGCCCAGGGCTTTCCCTTTTCTCATTAACATTCTTTTCAGTCTTATGTACTTTTCGAAGATGCTGCAGCCCTCTTATGAGGTGGGTAGGGTAGGGAATATCTCCATTTTATGGATGGAGAAACTGATGTGAAGAGATGTGTTCAAGGATGCTTTTAGTAAATGCTCTTTTAGGGTGTACATGAATGGAGTCCCTAAATTCTGAGCAGTTTGGGCCCATAGTATGGGAGGAGAGGTATGCATCTCTAGGAAGGAAAAAAACCCAACTTTTATTGTGCTTTTGTTGTATGCCAGACAGCCGGAGACTGTAGCAGGGATTATATATAATCTTGTGAAATCCTCAAATTATTACTGTGCGTTTAGTAATTTTATCTTCTTTGCGCAGAATCTTAGAGAGGCTGTGAAACTTTCCCATCATCACACAGACCATCCAGCTATCATTAAATGGGTCCATTTCATACAATACCAGACAAAGTTGATATTTGATCCCAGGACCATATTATTTTAGAGCCCATGGGTGTATGTGTTGTTAAGCTTTTCCTCAGTGTCTGCAACTAATCATTGAAATATCTGTGGCTTCTTAGAGCTGAAACCAAAGATAAGCATCTGCAACCATTTCACAGAGATTGCTCTCATTTAAAGAGCCCACTCATGTACGTTAGGTACTGTTCTGGGAAAAGGATAAATCATGTGTTTGAGGAGATGTTCCTTCAGTGGCTACTTTAATAAAGGCTTTTATGTTTTCCTTCATTCTGAGTCCATAGACAATATTTTAATTACCCTGCTTATTTCCCTGAGTTATAAAAGTCATGCTATAAAAGTTATAAATGTTAAAAATTTTATTCATCTGCTAAAATCTCTGCCTCAGAGTATATTCTGTTGGTTTGGATTTACACAGAAGTGTTATAAATAAATGATTTAAATAGAAAATGTGTTTGATATGGAATTTCAATAGTTGAGAGACCCACAAAGCTTGCCAGATGTTTGTGTGAGGAGCTAGCAGTTCAGGTGGGTGAGGATTTATTGCTTCCTGGAGAGTCATATGAGCTGATGGGGAGTCATGAAGTGAAAAAAAGACCCTCATCTGTATTGGGGAAGGAGTGTGGTGGCACTGACTTCATAATTAGGAAAAAGCTAAATGTGAGGATACACCAACACACAAGTCTCCTGTTTTAGAATATCCTTTTATTTTAAGGATAATGACTTTTTTCTTTTGCTTATGATGTTTTTTTTTTTTTCAGGGAATTCAAGCTTTGGGTTTTGAAGGTGATCTCAGGGGAAGTTCTGTAGACACGAGTTTAGAGTTTGTGAATTGTAAGCCCATTTGTGGAAGCACATACTGGCTGTTATCATAGATGAAGTGAGTGCCTTGTCGCTCACATCCAAGGGCCGCTTGAGCCACTCAACCCTCTCAGGACCAGTGACTCTTGGTGAGATCCAGGTGGAAATGAGTTCTGCTCCCTTATTGTACGTCACAAAGCCATCGAAACACATTCCCAAATTACTGTATTAGAAACACTTTTCAGTGGGCTCATTTTCTTGTTTCTTCTGCCTAAAGAAAATATATGTATATTATTCTAAATTTTCTAATTGTGCTGAAATGAGAGGTGGTACTGAATTGGCCCAAGTGTTTTGTTTCTTATTTTCCTCTTTAGAGCACACCAGGCACATTTTGAAGACATGCATTAATTGATAGTTTGCCTAAGAATTGGTTTGGCACTTAGAGGGATACAAAAGAAGTGAAAATCTCCTGGATTAGGGTGACAATGATTAGATGAATATCCTCCAATAATCAGAGGGGAACACAAGGCCTAAGTACCATGTACACTCATATTTGTAGTTAACAGGGGCTCAAGTTATTGTTTCTTGGGTAATTGAGAGGAGACGATGATCTAGAGGCATGAAATAAGCATGTTTATCTTCTAATAAAGAGGTTATAATAAATAAAGAGGTTGTAATAAAGAGGTTTAGGGAGGACGCAGGCTTTAATCTGGATATTGGAAGATCAGCTGCAGTTACGTGGATAAGAGGTAAGTCCTGCCAACCAGGGAGGAACATTGAACAATATGAAGAGGTGAGCAGTGGCTTGATTCATGAGGGGGTGAGTGAGAAGATCTATATGAATCAGTCAGAGTGTGATATTTGGGAAAAAGGAAGAATGATTTTTTAAAAACTGTACATCCCTGCTTCTCTCCCTTTAAATCACCCTGTCCCTCGTTAGTCACTGTTATCTTCTGTCTTTTGGCATGCCTAGGCTGTGGGGCTTCATCTCTTCTATAAGTGGCAGGGAGCTTATTTAGAAAGGAACAATGTATAAGTATAGGAAGTGACTTTGGATCCTATACGGTGTGTGGGTGCTAATGGAGAGAGGAAATATTGAGTCCCTAAACCCAGCACCAAACATTGGGTAGCTCATGTCAGCATTTTCTTACCATGAATTTCCTCCTTGCAGTCTTGTGTTGTATTTCAAGCTTACGCAAAGAGGTTTTTAGCAGCATAACAGGGATGCTTAGTTACCACTTTATTGGGGAGTAAATTAGACGGTTATAAAGTTAAATAAAACCCAGAAAGTTCCTACTGCGTTTTCTTAAAATCCTTTGTCAAAAGAAATAGCCTTGAAATGAACATAAAAATTTAAATGGCATTGACTCTAATGAAACAACAAGGAGCCTAATGAAGTTGAAGTACTGTGAGAGTTCTGGGAAAACGAGGCTGCTTTTATCTTATTGGAATGTTTATGTCCTTGCACGTCTCCTAATCACACTGTGGTAACGTCATTCCCAGAAAGTGCTTTAGGGAAGATTGCTAATAAAAAACAAAAATGATACGACTGCAAATTAAGAGTTCCTCAAGTAGTCAGACAATCAGTTGTCTGAGATAGGGCACTAGCCTGGAAGAATGTGATTGGCGATAGCGCCCATCTTATTTTGGGTTTTGTGGATATTTGGCGCCATCAATAAAGGGTTTTTCAACAGTCACGGGGACGGCCCCTCAAACTCTACACATGTTGGGGATTCCAGTCTCTACCATTCTCTTGGGAGCCAGCTTTATCTTCACTGTCCCTTATTTTTACAAACGACTCTGTGCTCTTCCAGACATCCAGGCTTGAGGCTTGAAGTCATCCTTGGTTCCTTTCTCTCTCCTCCCACATCTCAAAGTTACTAAATTTTATCTCTCAAATGCTCCAGAATCCCTCTCATTCATTCCCTGGCTACAGCTACCAGCTCAACTCACTTTCTTGATTCTCTTCAGTCACTGGCCTTGGTGTTTCTCTGACTTCAGGCTCACCAGCTTCCACCTTCATCCTACCCCCTAGATTAATCATCCTCAGTCCCACATCATGATGTCATTTACCTAAGCACCTGTTTTTGTTGTTTAATCACTAAGTTGCTGACTTTTTGTGACCCCCATGAACTGTAGCCCCCAGGCTCCTCTGTCCATGGGATTTCCAAGGCAAGAGTACTGGAGTGGGTTGCTATTTCCTTCTCCAGGGGATATTTCTGATCCAGGGATTGAACCCACATCTCCTGCATTGGCAGGCAGATTCTTTATTGCTGAGCCATGAGGGAAACCCTCACCTGAGCACAACCCATAACACAATCCTGATAGTTAAGGCCCTTTACCAACCAGTTTAACCTGCGTTCCCAGCTCCGTCTCTTGACATTGCCCCAGACGGGCATGGGACCACTGCCATCACAAGGTGGACACTGATCATTTTCCACTTAAACGTGGCTTGTTCATTCCCTCACTACTTTTTTCATTTACTTGTCCCCTTCTTTAGGATGTTGCTTTTCTTCCTCACTACTCATGCAATTTCTTGCAAGGTAATGGCTTGTAACTTTTTTAGTCACCCCTTTGAGAATCTGATGAAAGCTATCTTTTATCCCAGGAAAATGCATATCCAAAGGGTTCATTGACTCTTGAAGCTCGATTTATGTACCCATTAAGAGAATATTGACCTTAAATTAAGAATTGTTGTTCAAGGTAAAGTTAAAAATCCTCAGTCCTCCAGAAAGCCTTCCTAAATCACTCGGGCTAAGGATGAGAATTCCCTGACCCCCTCTTTTCTCACTTGAATTCCACTGAAGTTCTCTCTTCCATTCATTTGATACTTACTGAAGACCTCTGTGTATTATTTGTTTTCTTTCTTCGCATGAGCTCTGTTTCCCCCTGTAAACTAAAACTCCTTGAAGGCAAGGCCCTGCCACATACCTCTTGGAATTGTATATATATCAGTGCATGTTGCTTTTGTTGGTCCAAGAATACAATCAGGCATATACAGGAGTTCAAAGGGGCAGTGTTTTCTTCTTCCATTTTGGTTGGTTGCTGTGGTACATTTTCTGGAAGGGCCTCTGTTATACCCAAGTCATCCAGAACCTGATGACTGTGAAGGCCTCTTGATCCGTAACTTGATTGGAATGGTTACCAGAGTAGCCACTGGCCTGAGATCTCTGGTTTAGAAGGAGTGAAGGAAACTGGCCGTGCTTGATATTTAAGGGCATTTTGGGGTACAGTAAAGTATTGGCACTTACTATGAGATCTTGGCAAAATTGTGAAGATGATGAATGCATCCTTGATATACTTTCAAGACTCCATCTTCCCTGACATCTTGTTCCTCAGGTATCTCCTCTCCCAACCTAAATCTGTACTCAGGAAAATATTTGCTGTAAATTATTTAGTCTTTAGTCTGAATAGTAGGCTTTCTAGTCTTTATTTCAGAATTATTTACAAAGTCTTTCTTTTAACTATTGTGCCAGTGGTAAAGGACCTGCCTGCCAAAGCAAGAGACAGAGGAGACTCGAGTTTGATCCCTGGGTTGGGAAGATCCCCTGAAGGAGGGCACGGCAACCTCTTCCAGTGTTCTTGCCTAGAGAATCCCATGAACAGAGGAGCCTGGTGGGCTATAGTCCATAGGGTCTCAAAGAGTTGGACATGACTGAAGCAATTTAGCACACATGCACACAGTTCTAACTATGGCATGAAAAACTTAGTTTTCTAGTAAAGATAAATCTAGGGATCTGATAATATGCAAGGAATTTTGGGGGCCAATGACTCATACTTAAATCAAGCCATATAATTTAACATCTATTCCATCCTTTTCTCATTACCCCCACAATGTACACACACACACACACACACTCATGCTCTCATGGCCGGAACTGGCTTCTGTTTAATCAATTATACAGTCTTAATAACACTGATCATTCATTGAGGAAATCCTCATTATCCAAGTCCCCCAGATAATCTGAGCCATACTGCTTCACCACACCTCATTATGTTTTCCAGTAGAGAAGGAGTATGCACTAGAAGGGAAGGTGATAAGAAGTTGGATGAGCCAGGTATAGAGTAAGTATGAGTAGGTATAGAAATAGCACGTGGGAGTGTCTGAGTTACAAAGCGCAACAGCAGCACAGGCCACGTAGGCCTGAGCCAGCACAGAGGCCAGAGAGCCATCCCTCAAACTTGTCCAGGTCGCGGAGCCCTCGGACAGGTTGGTGCTCTGGACTTCTATCATGTTGTTTATGGAGCACCATAAAATGTTGATATGTTTTCCCCTAGCAGGCAAACAAGGAAACCTTGCCTATATTATATGTATGCAATAAAAGCTGAGTAACAAAAGCACATTTCCACCAATATAAAACAAAGCACAGCACCTCTGTGGCAGGGGGAGGGGAGGTTGATGTCTCACCTGCTGATACAGAGACCAAAGGTCTTCAAATAACAGGTATGATGCCTGCATCCTCACGGAGCAGTGAACGTTGGGCAAAGTCAGTGGTCATGGCCAACTGCAGACAAAGGGCCCTGTCTTGGTTTTTGTAAAACCACATAAGCCTCCTGGTTCTAATTCAATCAAGGGAAGGTTGAGTAACTGCAAGTAGATTTATTGCCCACCAGTTGGGACTGAAAAAGATTTAGTTCGATTCAGAACAATAAGGAAATGGGATGTTACTCACACCCATATGCCATGAAGCAATTCATGTCACTATAGGTTTTTGGTCCTTGTTTCACAGTTGGAACTATTCTTTCTCAACAAGAGTAAAGTCAAGTCCTGAATCTAAGAATTTAAACTTTTCAGATTGCCTTGGTAAAGCCTTGAGTTTAAGAATTCCTCTCATTACCGTCTCGGAATCCGGCTTAAGTGTACACCCTGCTGTTAAGCTTCTGGTGATCACGTAAGCTGCCCTCTGTCTGGGTGTACTAACTAGCACATGGGAATAGATCCCAGAGGCTAGAAGATGAGGAAGAAACAATTATGCCAGACTTCTCCTGTGAACTGGGGAAAAACTGTCCTAGATCAAGTTCAGGCAAGAAATACCTGTGTTCAACTATCATTCAAGGTTGAGATCTATAATATGGAGCAGTAATTCTCAAACATTACTCTACTGTGCATTACCCAGAGAATTTGCTAAAATGCAGATTCTGACTCACTGCTTCTGGGGGTTGGTTCCTGAGAGTCAGCATTTCTCAGAGGATGAGGTGCTGTCGGCCCCTAGACCACACTTTGGGTAATAGTTGTCTTAAATATTGTTCTATGTCTGCCTCAGACTTGATCTTTGACCTTTAAGATTTATTTTACCTTTCTGGATCTCAGCTTCCCTAACTGTAAAAGAGGAGAATTGGGTTGAATCCTGAGAAGAACATTTTATATATTTTTCTACCAAGCATGGACTGCCCCTTCCTAACAGCACTTTGATTTTCTTCTGGGGAATTTGCTTCCTTCCTTTGTGTGCAGTGATGGTAGGTGGGCAAGTTTGGGGACTTTCCATTTCATCGTGGCAGCTGAGGCAGACTCTCCTGTCTCAGTTTCCACGAACTTCTTCTTATAGGCAGGGTACACCTAAGCTTGATTGGTTGTTTCTCTCCCGGAATTTTGACTCTTGAGCAGAGTGAACCAAATAGAAAGAAGCTGTTGACACTCATCATTCCAGCTGCATGGCCGCAAAACCATCTGGAGCCTCCTTGTACCTATCTGCTCCATGCTTTGTTGCCTAATTCTACCTTCAATCATGTGAGCAGCCCCATGGCTTTTTAGAATATGCTGTTTTTACTTGTTACCTAAAGTCCATTTCTGTTGCTTGCAACCAGACAGAGTATAGTTCTCTAAGCTTCTTCTGACTCAAGCATTGTAGGACTCAAGCCTTGAGCAGCCTGTTGATGAGTCTGATCACTGTTTTCTGAAAGGAAACAGAAAGGCATAAGAGTATTTTCCCAAAGGAAGATCAATTCCTTTGAAGTCTTGGGCATGGGTTTGGGTAGGGGTTATTGGTTCCAGAGACAGCTGTTGATTACTTTCCAGCAAGTTGGTAAGTGGAGGTAATCAGGTTGTTTTCCTTTAGCATCAGATTGGTACTCAGATGCCTCCTGGTGCTTCAGAAGCAAGTAGCAAGACTCTGTAGGACGCTTCTTTGTTCTATTTAAACTTGGAAATAGCAGGAAAGGTTGCTGTTTTGCTTGCTTTGACCCTACTCATCCTCATCAGTGTATGGAATTTTCTGAGAGGCTTCAGAGTTTCCTGTCTGAAATTGAGAATAGCAGCTAAAAGTAGGCAGAGAAGATTCTGGAGAGTAAGACCCATTGCTAAATAGTAACAGAACTTATAGCCTAGTCACCTTAAGTTGTAGTTTGAAGAATGAAGAAACCTGACACCTCACTCTCATTACAAAGTTATAACATATACACATGTCCCCCCTTCCTAACTCACAACAGAGCAGCCAGCAGCTCATTGGTTAATTTCAGTCTTTCTCTTCCTGGTCTAGGGCTGCAGTACTGTAACGATTTCCTGTTGTCTGTCAGAGCCTAGTAGGAATGAATTTGTAGTTCATAAGTTCATTCTTCACCTTTCTTATCCCCACCCTATACAGGGATTTTTAAAAGGCCAGTAAAGGACACCCTTCTATTCTCAAACAGTTCTGAGGAGTCTGAAAGATGAAGATCACATGCCTGCTTTATTGATAAAACCATGTTGAAGGTATACAGCTTAGACCACTGGTCAGTTAACTCTGCAGAGCTTCACTTCTGGTCCTAGTCTGGCTGAAGGGCCCTGCCAACAAGGGGCAGTGCCTGCTGGGCTAAGCTACCTGGGAGAAGAGCAGAATGTGTGTGTCACGTGCAATACAAGGCAGAGAGCAGTCAGTGTGATTTGGGGCTGAATTACGTTAGGGTTTTCTGTTTTGTCGTTTTCAGTGACAGAAGAAATCATTTTTCTCTTTTTCAATCATCTTTGCAGTGTGAAATCGACCTGTTTGCCTTCTAGACTGTTTCTTCCTACTTCCATTAGCTTTAATCTCCCTTGCTGTCCCTCTGCATTTAGGGTCCTAACAGCACAAAAAGTATCTACCCTGAATGTAATGTTACTGGAATTCTTGATCACAATGAAACATGGCCTGTCTGAATACCAAGTCCTTATCAGCCATTTACTTTGTGTAATAGGGCAGTCTGCCAAGGAAGCACCGTGTTCTGTCCAGCTGGTATTCACTTGGCAGGGGAGGGGAGAGAAGGGGGAACCCTCTTTTCAGATGCAGTTCTGCTCAGGCTCTTTGGTTTTCATAAGAGAATGTCTCTTATGAAAGAGACATATGGAGAGGATGTTCCCACTCAACAGATTATTAAAGGATACAGATATTTCCTGGGATAGCTGTACTCCAGGTCCATTCTGGAGACCATAACTTTGAACTCTGTTGTTCAGTTCTTATTGAAAGCTCAACTGTAAGAAATAAAACTCTTAGAGGATTGTTGGAAGGTTTTCAATTCCTCCAGTAGCCCAAAATTTATCTCCAGATCAAGCCAGACCATCAAAGAAATATGTACTTGGAACACATTTTTTTTTTTTGGTCTCTCATAAACTGCTTTTATTGAGCTGGACTTTGGAGTGAGTCAGTGAGGATGCTGTAAGGAGAAGCCAAATGAAAGTTTCCTGTTGTACTTATTGAAGGAGTTTTCAACTGTATTACATCATGACCCTTATGAGGATCATTAGGTTTTTTTTTCCAGATCTAAATACGAGGAAAATCTACTGTTCTCCTCTAAGTTTGGCTGCTGTGACACTTAGGAGTAAACTTGGAACATTTAACCTTTGTATATGACATTCTGACATCCATGCTTTTGTATTTTCAATTTGCTTATAGTTTCTAACACTATTTTACCCTTGTTTTGTCTTTGTTCTCTCTCTTTATCTACTTTATTTCTTTACCAAATTGTCTTCTGTTTTGTAAGCTGATTCAAGCTCTCTTAATGGGAATGAGAATGTCAGTAAATGAGTTAATTAAAAAGTAAATGTGGATCCTTCACAGAGGAGAATATTCTTACCACTTGCCCACACAGTAATTTTGTGCCTTGTTATCTGTCACCTCCGGCCTGTGGTGAAGCTTATTTTGTTTTCTCTTCTACTTAGGCCACCCTCCTCTCCACCCAGGTCATCTCATGGTGTCCAGTTACATCTCGAGGTCTGATTCCAATTCTGTGCCACAAGCCCATAGGTTTTATCATTCAAGACCTCCAATTCGGAGTCTGAGTTTTCCCTGCAGACTTGTGTCTCCCCGTTTATCTCTGAGGTAGTGAATGGTGTCACCATCCCTGAAGATACCCTATCAAAGAACTGGGAGATACTCTAGACTTGTCCCTTCTTCAGTTCCTTTGCATCTAGTTCATCCACAGATCTGACTGACTTCTCCCTCTTGGATGTATTGCTAATTCTTCTACTCTTCTCTACTTCCACCACTAGTTCAGCTCTTGTCATTTCTAGCTTAGGCTATAGTTCTGCACAGAACCACTCTCAGCCCATTCTCTACACAGCTTCTAAAATTTATTTCTGAAATACAAACCTCAGCTGATAAAGAACCTTCAATAGAACCCTGTTCTAAAGGGATAAAGTTCAAACTTCTATATACTGCATGAAAATGCTGCCATACGTTGTGAACAGAATGATAGTCTACCACTCCAATCTTATGTCCTGCCACAGCTCTTTTCATCATCTTTATATTGGATGATTATGGATGATTCCCTGGGCTTTCTTCCTGGTGCAAGCTCGAAATAAGAGCTAGCTTGGCTGCTCACTCATGATGGTACTGAGGGATAAGTAACCTCCCCCACTGCCTATCTGGGTGCTCATGATTCCCTGGAAGAGTTAATAGCTTAATTCTTCATTAACCATTACTATTTTGTGCTAAAGTGAATCAGTTAGATCCAGTAAGCACTTATGTAAAGAGTGTGACATAAAAATTGAAGAAACAGGTTGGTGGTTGCCAGAGGCAGGAGGTTGGGTGGAGGAAATGGGTGAATGTGATCAAAAACTACAACAAAAGAAAAAGGTGAGGGACAGACATTAAGTTCATCTGGATGCAAGAAGAGGGGAAGGGAAATTCTGGCCGTGGGGTTCTGGGCAACTCTGTCATGTCCCTGGAGTGAGGTTGCCTTGGGAGCAGGATGAGGGCATGGAATGGAAGGAGGTCACCTATATAAGAAGCAAAGATGACCATGAGTTGTGCCACAGTTTTTCCAAAGATGAGAATGGATTCTGACACTTTCACTATATCCTAGAAGAAAATTAGTTATTTGATGAAATAATTTTGTTTGTAAGGACTAGGTTGTGTGAGGTTGGGAGTGGGGCAGCGTGTGATGAAGAGAGCCTTGGATAGTCACCATCAGCCTTTCATCAGGGATAGTGGGATGGGGGAAGCCACACCTCTATGCAGAAGACTGTCAATTTAATGTGACTCAACAAGCATTTGTGGGATATCTTACTAGGCCTTGGAGGGGTATTTGTTGTCAAGGTGATAGAAAGTCCTCTCTCTTTAAAAGTAGGGTATGTCAACATAATGTGCTAAATTTAAAAAAACATCATTTTGAATTCATGAACTCAAATAGAAGTATCTTTTCCAGTTTTGTCACTTCCAAAAGTGGCCCAGCTGCAGAAGCAAGCCTTTTGGCCACTACTGACTCTCATATACACTCTTAGGTTCCCAAATATTGGCCCCTTGCTGCTGCTGCTAAGTGACTTCAGTCGTGTCCAATTCTGTGAGACCCCAGAGACGGCAGCCCACCAGGCTCCCCCATCCCTGGGATTCTCAAGGCAAGAACACTGGAGTGGGTTGCCATTCCTTCTCCAATGCATGAAAGTGAAAAGTGAAAGTGAGGTTGCTCAGTCGTATCCGACTCTTAGCGACCCCATGAACTGCAACCTACCAGGCTCCTCCATCCATGGGAATTTCCAGGCAAGAGTACTGGAGTGGGTTGCCATTGCCTTCTCCAGAGGATCAAATGGTAGGGGGGAGGGGTTAATATATATGAATATTTTGTTTCTTCTATTGTATTTAATCTGTTCTTACAGCATCTTAGAGCTGTTGTTAAAAATGCATTCCTAAATAATCTAGGGAAAAATAGTAGAAACCATTAAGAACAGGACAAATTGGTTGTATCCATTGTCTCAAATAAAAATGACATGGAGGGCCCAATATTTAATTGGCACAATGATAAGTCACAGTAACCAAGTTGAGAGAGAGGTTAATATTGTGTGGGCAAGGTTTTCAATTGTGCAGATGTACTAAGGAGTGAAGGTAATTGCACAGACTCAGTCTCTCATCTCCTAGGAAACAAGACACTTGGATGGCCTTACTGATCATAGTAATAGAGTAATTAAGAATGTAATCTTTTCTAATAATACTAACGAGCCAGGTTACTGTAGTGCAATGATGGACAAAAGTTCATGCTAACCAAGTGAAACTTGAGTGCAGTACGTTGCTTCAATGGGAGATATTAAAACCTGTGTGAAAAGTGTGAACTTAAGAGCCTTATTGACATAATAAAGGAAGTTTAATTCCTAAAATTGCTTAACCAAACCCCAGGTCAGATAAAAACCCCCGAACCCAAACAGAAGACAACAAAACAAACCCCTACATTACTCCCCACCTAAAAAAAAAAAAAAAAAAAAATCCCAAAGGATCAGGTATATAAAACTTGCAAACTCAGTTGACTAGTCTGAGATTTTTTTGAGAGGGAGAAGAGTGGACTTGATATAATTACTTACTGCAACCCTTGGAAGATATAGAATTTAAGCTAAAGTTATTAACACTTAAGTAGTTTTAAATTTAATAGCAAATTCTGTAATACCTATGGTAATTTGTGGTCGTTTTATCTACTTCTAATATGTTTAAAGAATTTGTGAGAATGTGACATATCAGTTTTGTGACTTTAATTAAATGTTTAGGAGAGTTTGAGAAAAAAGTTTATATTCAATATTTGAATGTTGAGGAAAATCCAATTTATTATATCATAGGCATTGGTTTCTTATTTGTGTAACTGAGCTATGAATTTTGAGGACTCTTGAGTCCTTTATATTTAAAGGAATGTTAATTATTTTATAGATTTATAGATGGTATATATTGGGCATGAAACGATAGTTGAAGTAAAAATTCCTCTTCAGGAACAAAAATCAGGAAATAATCTTTTTTTCTTGACACTTTAGGACATGGTTACTGTTCTCAAGTTTCTCTCAAATTTATTATGGGCTGTAAGAGCAGCCTACAAGTAATTATTTAGAGTTTACTTGTGATGACAAAACAGAGTTCAAGGCTTGAGACCGGTGTGAAAGACATGGATACAAGGTAAAACTGTGCTGAATGCTTTTTGAGGCAACTGGAACTCTGGCTGTAGAAGGTTCGGTTTGTACAAAGTAGATACCTGCAACTCTGGGGGTTGGTTGAGAAAACTAAGTGAGGACATGGACACTAGAGAGATTATGAGATATGACTAAGTCTCCAGCTTCTTGGGGCAGAGATGAGGCCCTTTTCACTCTGCCAGCACTGCCTACATCTGTGCTGGGGCACATGGGGCCGTATATGACATAGACATAGCTAAGCAGACAATACACGAGATTAACAATACTAAGTATAGAGATAACATAGCGGCAGTAATATATTCCGTCACGAGAAGCTAAGAGTTAAATTGGGCAGATGAAACGAACTTATCAAGAAGAAAAATGTCATTGTGAAAATGAAGTTCTAATGTGTATGGGGAAGAAGGTAGAAAAAGGAGAGTATTTCTGCTCTTTCAAATTACTAAAAAAAAAAAAAAAAAAGACAAAAAAGGGACAAAGAGTAGCAGCAGACTGTTCATAAAACAAGATATCCAAATGGGTGACAGACATATAAAAAGGTGTTCAGTCCCAGTAATTATCATGGGAGTAAAAAATAAAACTAGTTATAATTTATCATTTATGAGATGGATACATATTTAAAAGATCATGATATTCACTGTGGGCAAAGATGGGAGGAAACTGGTGTCTCATACAGTGCTGGTTGATGTGGGCTATGGTGAAGACTGTTAGGGGACTTATTTCTTAGTATCTTTCAAAATGTATGTATTTTTTTATTTTTAAAAAATATTCGTGTATTTATTTCAGTTGGCTGCATTGGGTCTTAACTGCAGCACCTGGGTCCTTGTTACAGCATGCCTGGTCTTTCGTTGCCGTGCACTGGCTCTTTTCGAGGTGCTCAGGCTTCTCTCTAGATGTGGTCCTTGGTCTCAGTAGTTGCGACGTGTAGGCTTAGTTGCACCATAGCGTGTGGGATCTCAGTTCCCAGACCAGGGGTCGAACCTGTGTCTCTGCGTTGGAGGGTGGATTTTTCATCACTGAACCACCAGGGAAGTCCCTCAAAATTTAAATTGTATTCACGGTTGGCCCAGAATTCTAATTCTAACAATTCTGAAGCATTCCTTGTTCATGTCTACCAAGATGTTGTTCCCAGGATGTTTAGTGCCATATTATCTTATAGTTGGGAAAAGCTACATTGCTCAAAGTTTTCTTAAGAGATTAAATAAAATAAGGTATATCCGCTCTGTGGGCTATCATGTGACAATTGAAATTAAAAGTCAAAAGTATCTCCAAGTACAGACATAGGCAGATAACTGAGGAATCTTGTTAAGTGACAAAGGCATTAAAATTATATATAATGATCCCATTAATTAAGCAACCGATTATGTTACTGTATATTTATGCATGTATGCTAAGTTGCTTCAATCATGTCCAACTTTTTGTGACCCTATGGACTGTAGTGCACCAGGCTCCTCTGTCCATGGAATTCTCCAGGAAAGAATACTGGAGTGGGTTGCCATGCCCTTCTCCAGGGAATCTTCTTGACCCAGGAATCAAACCTGGGTCTCTTGCATTGCAGGTAGATCTTTACCAGGGAAGCATATGTTTATATATGATTGAAATTACATACATAAAAAATTTGAAGGAAATCCTTAGTTATTATCAGTGGTTATCTTTGGAAAGAAGAATGTGTTTGGAGGTGGGGGCATTTAAGAGACAATGTTATGTTTTATATTATATATTTATATCTGTGTTTATAAGTCTATCTATTTGAATGCCCATCAATGTCTTGATCTGTATTGGTTCAGACTTCGAGTTTATTTAATACTCATCTAATATGAATTACCTTTTTTAAAAAAACTAAAACATTTCTAAAGTCCTAACCCTCCAGTCCAGTTCTGGTTCCATTGTAAGAAAATGATCATTCAGAGTAGAGTGAAATAAATGACATAAATAGGCTTGAAAGGAACAAATGGCTGCTTCTTGGCCTTGGTTCCTTACCTCCTGGCTCATTTTGCACTACAAGGTGTGGAGGTAGAGAGTATCCTGCTACACCTATGTGTGCATACTCGACCTCTTCCCAGCTTCTACAGTTAGAGTACTCCTGCGATTATAACTCTGTGATGCCAATTTAAAACTTTTTTTTTTCCAATGCCTAGTTTTCTTGTGCTTGGCAGACATCCCCAGAGCTGCCCCAGGGCACTTGCTTGCTCTCTCCAGGTGAAACAGTGGTTTGTCCTCCGCTCTGCTTTGTACTTGCTTAGTGGAACCACAAAGACGATCTGGCTTCATGCTGGAGCCAGGCCTGCAGACTGGGAACTAAAGCCTGTTCTTCATTTACCAAATAGAACAGTTCTGCTCAGGGGATCTGTTGTGGCTGTTGGCCTTTTTTGCCAATGGAAAAAAGATGAGTAGTTCGCTTTGAATGCTCGCAGTACCCTGCATTAGCTCCTGTTAATCAGAGACTGGCATTGGCATGGCACCTGTGCCTCTTGGGATGCGAGTCACAGCTCCCACATAGCAAAGCTGTTCAATAGAGGAGCCTGAAAGGACCAGCCACCAGGTGCTGGGGACCGTCCCCACCGTTTCCATTGATTATTCATTTATTCAGCAAACATTGTCTTTCTCTACTCCGGTCTGCCCGTGAAATTCATCACCGGGCACATAGCAAAGCTCACCATTTCTGTGATTTTCTCACACTGCCCTCTCCCTGGCCTGTTTTGATTTATTGTTTTTGGTTTTCTTTCATCTTTCCTGGCTCTCTGCTCCTATGGTCCTACATCCTTGTTCCTGGTAGTGGTTCTTCTTGGACCAGTTGCTCTGAGAGTCACAATTAACTTGCCCTTATTCAATGGATTATGATTTGTCTGTGATTCTTTGGCTTTGTCTTGGCCCATAGACACAAAACAGGCTTGGCTAACTCTTTAGGATTTTCTAGGCAGTGGAAGGAAACAGATGGACTCTGTGGTCAGGCATTGTGCTGGGGGCTAGGTTGTGGGTGGGAGCAGTTAGGGCTCTAAATTTTCTTTCATTCATTCATAAGACAGAAATTTTTTTTTTAATTATATGAAATATACAGTCTGTCAGACTTTGAGAATTGCTTAAAAACATATGTAAAGAGGAGAAAAGTATTGGGCTAGGAATAGGGGTAGCAATTTAACAGGGATTTAGAGAAGGCCTCACTCACTGGGTAGTCAGCCTTGTGAACTGCTTGGGAGGAAGGTATGTAGACAAAGGGAAGATCAGGAACGATGGCTCTGAGGTGGGAGCTGGCCTGGAAGGTTGGAGAAGAGCGAGAGGGGCAGGGGAGAAGCGCCAGGGGAGGAGGGGCTGTTCCTGAAGCTCAGTGCTGTTATACATGGCTAGAATGGGCTGTGCTCTTCGGTCCCTCATCAGGAAGCCAGCCCTCACATCCAGGGAGCTGCAGAGACAGGCACTGCTGGTGGGGAGCCTCGTGGATAGAGGTGAATACCCACTCAGTGCCCTACTGTGGACCATCTCATTCGAGGTGATGACGAGGCTGAGCGGGAACAGCCTGAGGGGGAAGGTGGTAGTTGGGAAGTGGGAGGAGTTTTCCAGGAAGAGGGACCAGCGTGGGCAAGAACTCAGATGTGTGCCACCACGGCGTCTTTGGAGAATGGAGAGTACTTAGCTGTGGCTCAAGACAGCAGGGCAAGATTGGAGAGGCAGGAAGGAAGTGAAGAGGAGACTGGTGAGGCAGGGGATGTTAGCTCAGAAGGGCCTTATTTGATACAATAATGTGGTTAGATTTAACCCTGCAGCCATGGAAAACCATGGGAGATTTTTAGATAGGGGGTTGTAACATTGTTGTGAAAATAAAAATAATTTTCACTCTTATGTCTCGAGTTTTCATGTCATCTGATGGTAGGAAGGCTCAGGATCTAGGGAAAGAATGATTGGGACTGAGTTCTTCTTTCTCACATAATCCTAACTTTCCCGATTTGTGAAGTGGGAGTATTAATCTGCTTTACCTATCAGGCTTCTATGAAGAATAAATAAGATAATGTACACAGAAGAGCACTGCAGTCTGCAAGCACCCCTTAATCACCATAAATCAAAATGGCATGGACAGAGCCAGCGAAATGAGTGGACAGCATGCTCAAGTGGAAAATGCATGGTTCTAGAGTCATTCATCAGTTGGAGTCTTGGCTTCACTACGTATTGACCTTGTGATTTTGGACCACATGCTAGACCAAGAGCCTCTGTTTTCCCATCAGCAAAATGGGTTCATTTTTACTTCCCAGGCTTGGTGTGTGGACTGGAAACTGTGTGTAGACTAGAAACAGTGTGTATGAAATGCCTAGCCCTGTGCATGGTCCAGAGAGGAAGCTCACTATCTGACAGCTTTATTTTTCTGAGAGTGATCCTGGTGAACGCATATTCGGATGGATACTTAACACTAGCCCTACCACGGGCAAGTTACTGTGCCTAGTGCTGTTAGGACAGCTCTACTGGTGCTGGTAGGAGGTGTCATCTGAATCTGAGCTGCTTCTTTTGTAGTGAGGACCTTTACCTTGCCTGGACCTGTTTGTGCCCATGGCATGCTGTCTGTCTGTGGTTGAGGGCATGATTGGCACATGTGAAAGAAGTGTAGCTGAAGATGGCAGAGGAGTAGGTGGACGTGGAGTACCTCTCTCCACAGATGCACCAGGAATACATCTTCAGATGCAGAAGATCTTGCAGAACACTAGCTGAGACCAGGCAGGAGTCCCTGGCCCCTGGGAAGGAATATATAGATCCACACACAACTCAGGAGGACAAAGGAGGGGAGGGAAAAAGAAGAGAGTGAGCGGGATTGGACCTGCATGGTGGGGGTCAGATCCCCACAATGGGGCAATTGTTTGGGGAACCATATGAGGAAGTGTAGCTGATGGGCCCCCAGGAGTACCATCTCAGGGCTGACTTGATGTCAATGCTAGGCTCTGTCCAGCTAATCTGACTGGCTTCCGCCTGACTTTCGGCCATTGATTTGGACAGGACCAAGGGAAATGGGAGCTGGACAATGGGTTTATAGATCTAGTTCATAAGTTTCCACTACTGAGGGGGAAAAGGTAGATTGCTTTCTTAACCTAGGAGAACAGTCATCCGCGTTGATTGAATTCTTCGAATTATTTCTTGTTTCCCTGCCCTGTTTAGTCTCAGAGCATGTGGCTTCATGTGTAAGAGAGAGAAAAAGAGGAAAATGACTGTTAGGCTGAAATTTCTCATTTGGCAGGTGCTCAGCCATTTTCTCTGGATTTGACAGGATATGAGCTATCATTTAACTTGCCTCCTGATACTGCCCCTGGGCAAGACTGATTTGAATCAGACCCCAGTGTGATCATTATCTTGGCTGAAGATTCGCACCTACAGTTCTTCCTGTAGATTGTTCAGTTGCCACCACAGTGGACTCTGAGAAAAACGATCAGCAAACAGTGCACTTGCCAAACCGAAACTGGCCTCACTGCTGTTGCCAACAGGGCTGCCTCGATTCGGCCTTTTAACAGTTCTCCATGGTCCTTAGTCATTGAATGAATATTCAATAAATAATTAACCGCCTAACATGATATTTCCTTCAGGGAACTTACAGTTTAGTAGAGAAGATAGGATGTGCACAAATAACTAGACTCTAATATAGGAGCACAGAAGTGGATGACAAATAGTAAGAGTTGAATTTGAGAGCAGGGGAAGATAATTTATTGTCAGGAATTACTTCATGGAGTGGGTGGGATGGTTTGGGTGGTAGGTTGAAGGAGTGGTGTATACAGCAATTGAAATGAGGGGGAGTAGGTGAGTATTCCAAGCTTGAATGGTGGGAGAAATAAGAATGTTGTGTTCTGTAATGGCTTTTTGAATTGAATTGAAATAAGTATCATCTGGAGTAATGTAATACAACAGCTTGAAACTTTTAAAGAGGCTGCATAGAGAGAGACCAGTTAGGAAGCTAGTATAATAATCAAGGTGAGAGAAGAAGGTTATTTAGATGAAATTTTAGTCTTTCTGGTCTCAGCTTCCACATATGTTCCCTTCCTAAAAGATCTGTGTCCTTCAGTTTTGGAAAAAAGATACTATTGAAGGCAGTAACTTAGAACACCTTCCCTCATCTCATCCGTGGCATGGCTGTCCTTTCAGTTATGACTCTGCTCCATTTTCAGCTGTGATACTTAGGGTCATAGATCTACAGAAGGAAGGAACTGGGGCTTGGGATCCTGTAGCCCCCTGATTTACAGATGTGGAAACCAAGGTTTAGGAAGAAAAGAACTGGCTTGCCTAAGACCTGACAGGTGGCCAGCAGTGAGACTGAAATTGGGTGTCCTGATTCTGAGTCCAGTGGTCTTCCTAGATCACCCCGCCCATGTGACAGAGACAGGTTAGCTGCACACCAAACTCCTTTTGTTCAAACTAGCCTACATTTTCCACTTGCTCTTGCAGTCAGGTGTGACTGTGTGTCTGAGCTCTGGTCAGGGGAATATGGGTGGAAGTATGAATCCTCACTCTTAGGCCTGATCCATGTAAATTTCCTTGCTTGAACCTCAACCTCTTCACTCATTTCCTAACAAGATATCCAGGGCAACCTTGAAAGCAGTGTTTGAAAATGGAAGATCCTCCATTAACCTGGAACCTTGAATGACTCCTTGGAACAGACACTCCTCCCATCCACAATTATAAATTCTATTGTTTTAAGCCACTGAGATTTATGGATTTATTGGTTAATGTAACTAATATTAGGTAATTACATCTTGCAACCGTAAACCTAGAGAGTGGGACTTCAGTAAGACTACTGAAGAGCTTAACATATTTTTCCTGAAGTTGGTTGGCACCATGACTTGGAGTTGGACTTTGCTATGAATCTTGTCCTAGAAATCTAGAGGATATGACTGGTACCAAAACAGGATGAATGGGTTGGGATTAACCTGCACTCTCAGAATTTGTCAGGGCAAAAGGAATATGGACTAGATATTGGTCATGCAACAGAGAAAAAATCTGCCTGGAGCTTTTTTTTAAAAAAAAATTGAAGTATAATTGATTTACAGTACTATGTGAGTTTTGGGTATGTTACACAATGATTCAAAAAATTTTTAGATTACACTCCATTTATTATAAAAATTGGCTTTATTTCCTGTGCTATACACTATATTCCTATAACTTATATATATAATACATAGTAGTTTGTGCCTCTTAATTCCCTACCCCTGTCTTTCCCTTCCCCACTTCTTTTTCCCAACAGGTAATCACTAGTTTATTCTCTGTATCTGTGAGTCTGTATCTGTTTTGTTACATTCATTTGTTCACTTCATTTTTTAGATTCCACATTTAAGTGATAACATACAATATATGTCTTTGTCTAGCTTCTTTCAATAAGCATAATACCCTCCAGGTCTATTCATGTTGTTGCAGAGGTTATTGATTGATCACAAGTGCATGAGTTTATTTCTAGGCTCTCTGTTGTGTTCCATTGATCTGTCTGTTTTTGTCCCAGTACCATACTGTTTTGGTTACTGTAGCTTTGTAGTATAGTCTGAAATCAGGGAGCATGGTGCCTCTAGCTCTGTTCTTCTTTCTCAAGATTGCTTTGGCTATTCAGGGTTTTTTGTGTTTCCGTACAAATTTTATAATTATTTGTTCCTGGTTCTGTGAAAAATGCCTTTGGTATTTTGAAAGGAGTTGCAATGAATTTATAGAGTGCTTTGGGTAATACAGTCATTTTGACAATATTGATTCTTTAAATCCATGAACATGGTATATTTTTCATCTATGTGTGTTGTCTTCAGTTTCTTTTAGTGTCTTACAGTTTTCTGAATACAAGTCTTTCACCTTCTTGTTAGATTTATCCCTACATGTTTTATTGTTTTAGATGCAATGGTAAATGGTATTTCTTTCTTAATTTCTCTTTCTGATATCTAGTTGCTAGTATGTAAAAACACAACATATTTCTGTATATTAATTCTGTATCCTACAACTTTAATTCACTGATGAGCTCTAGTAGTTTCCTTATGGCATTTTTAGGATTTTCTACGTATAGCATCATGTCATCTGCAAACAGTGACAGTTTCACTTCTTCCTTTCTGATTTAGATTCATTTTATTTCTTTTTTCTTGTCTGATTGTTGTGCCTAAGATTTCCAATACTATGCTAAATAATAATGGCAAGATTATGAACCAGAACAAGAATGAACGAGATTCTTATCTTATTTCTGATCTTAGAGGAAATGCTTTAAGCTTTTCAATGTTGAGTATAGTGTTAGCTATGGACTTATCATATGTGTCTTTTATTATGTTTCACTGAGATGTTTTCCACTTGAAGAGAGTTTTTATCATAAATGGATGTGGAATTTTGTCAAAAGCTTTTTCTGTATCTACTGAGATAATCATATGGTTATTATTCTTCAATTTTTTAATGTAGTTTATTACACTGATTGATTTGAGGATATTGAACCATCCTTGCATCCCTGGGATAGATCCCATTTGATTATGGTATATGTTCCCAGGGTCAGGAAGATCTGGAGAAGGAAATGACAACCCAGTCCAATCTTATTGCCTGGGAAATCTGATGGTTATAGGAGCTTGGCAGGCTACAGTCCATGAGGTTGCAAAGAGTTGAACATAGCAACTAAATCACAGCAACAATGATCCTTTTAATGTATCGTTAAATTTGGTTTGCTAGTACTTTATTGAGGATATGTACATCTATGTTTATTAGTGATATTGGCATGTACTTTTATTTTTTGTGTGATATCTTTGTTTGGTTTTGCTATCAGGGTGATATACTGGTCTCAGAATGAACTTGTAAAGTTCCTTCATCTGAAATTTTTTTCCCAATAGTTTGAGAAGGATAGGTGTTAAGTCTTTGCTAAATGTTTGGTAAAATTTACCTGTGTAGACATCTGATCCTGGACTTTTGTTTGCTGGGAGGTTTTCTTTTTTTTTTTTTTTTTTCCCCTTATTGATTCAATTTCATTACTGGTAATGGGTCTGTTCATATTTTCTATTTCTTCCTGGTTCACTCTTGGGAAATTGTACATATCTAGGAATTTTTTCCTTTCTTCTAGGTTGGTCATTTTACTGGTGTGTAGTTGTTTGTGTTAATCTTTTGTGACCCTTTCTATTTCTAAAGTGTCAGTTGTAATTTCTCCTTTTTCATTTCTGATTTTATTGATTCAGGGCCTCTCTAATTTTTTCTGGATAAGTCTATATAAAGGCTTATCAATTTTATTTATCTTTTCAAAGAACTAGCTCTTAGTTTTATTGATCTTAAAAAAATTTTTTTTAAGTTTATTTCATTTATTTCTGCTCTGATCTTTATGATTTATTTCCTTTTATGAACTCTGAGTTTTGTTTGTTCTTTTTCTAGCTTCTTTAGGTGTAAGTTTAAGTTGTTCATTTGCAATTTTTCTTGTTTCTTGAGGTAGACTTTTATTATGGTAAACTTCCCTCTCAGAACTACCTTTGCTGCATCCTGTGGATTTTAGATCATTATGTTTTCATTTTTGTCTGCAGGTACTTTTAAAATTTATTTATTTAATTTTGGTGATACATACCTGGAGCTATTTTGACTCCTGTTTTAGTAGACTGCAGAGCAAGGAGACACTGATGATGGAGAGGGTATCTGGGTAGCAGAGTCCCAGAAAACCTGAGGTAGAGGGAGAAGAAGCAACAGCAGAATAACTAATGACATTGCCCCCATGATCAGAGTTGCAGGTTGGGGTATCTCAGCTGGGGAATCTCCAAGGAACCCAGATGTCACAATAATCAGATTTAAGCATTAGCTTAGCAAGAACAAGACATCACCTTAAGATCATACCAGTCAAGTAAGAACCTCATGAATCCTTTCCCATTCTCTCTCCCTTATGTTCCTACTCCAGAGAGGGAACAGGAGATGAAGCCAACAATATACCCTTTCTCTAAAGCAGGAGGTCTACCATACTGTGGGTTTCTAGTTGGTGAAGAAGTGGAAAGGAGTCTTAACTATGAAGGAAGATAGACATATGGATTAATAGACTAGAGTATAAATTCTACTTTCTCAATTGAGACTGTATTTTTACTGAAAGTGACCAAATTACATCTTAAAAGGATTAAAAAAATCTGGGGGCCTGCCAGAGAAAGGGAAAAAAACTCTCTGAGGATAATCACTTTAGGAGTAGAGGGAATCAAAGAATAAAGGTGATTCATTCATCAAGTGGTGCTTGTTCAAGGTGATACCAATGGTTCTAAGCACTATGATAAGTTCTTGGATGGTAGTAAGGGCTTGGATACTAAGAGAGTGTATGGGAGGAACATCAAACCCAGACCTGCTGAAAATGACACCAAAGGTGAAAGCTAAAGGAAGAAGCAAGCTGTGAGGTGGAGAAGGAGTATCCCAGATAGATAGAACAATAAGCAAGCTGGAACAAGAAGAAAAAGACACTGAAAAGTGACTGGAACATAAGAATTGGGGTGGTGCAGAAACCGGGTTAGGAAGCCACATGGTGGTAATCATTTAGAGAAATTTGGATCAACCTAAGGCATTCTGGAGAAGGAAACGGCAACCCATTCCACTATTCTTGCCTGGAGAATCCCGTGGACAGAGGAGCCTGGTGGGCTACAGTCCATGAGGTCGCAAAGAGTCAGACATGACTGAGTAACTAAACAACAACAAAGGTATTCTGGGAACCCTTGGAAGTTTTTTTAAACAGAGGAGTGATATTAGATTTGTGTTTTAGAAAATTCACTCTGTCCAGTGTGTCCGGGGGAGGATCTTGCCACAACCTTCTGAAACTTACTGTGTGGAAATCCTTCCCTCAGTTTCCAAACTTTAGCTACGTAGATCTACTTTCAGTTCTGCAAACACACCAGGCTCTATCCTACTTCAAGTCTTTTGCACATGCCCTTCCCTCTGCCTGGAACACTTTTCCTCCATTTCATGGCATTTACTCATTTGGAGGGTCTATTTTAAATATCATTCCCTTTGTAAAAAGTCTCCACTATCTACTCTATCTGTATTAGTTTTCTCTTGCTGCTATAAAAAATCAACACAAAGTTGAGTTTAAACAATGCAGATTTACTATCTTACTGCTCTCGAGTCAGAAATCCAAAATCAAAATTTGGCAAGGCTGAATTTCTTCTGCAGAATGTGCTTCCTTTCTGTTCCCAACTTCTGTAGGTCATTTGAAGACCTCTTCCTCCATATTCAAAGCTGGAAACAATGGATAATGTCCTTTCCACACTGCCATCTTTTTGGTTATATAATGCTCTCTTCCACTTTTAAAGATCCTTGTAATTGCATTGGGCCCACTGAAGTAATCCAGAATCATCTTTCCATTTTAGAATAATCTGATTAGCAATGTTAATCCCAACTGCAATCTTAATGCCCCTTAGGATTATAACCTAGTGCTTTTACAGGTTCTAGTATTAAAACAGAATTTTGGGGGGGCTATATTCTGCCTACTATGCTATTTAAAGTAGGTCTCATTGATAGTCCTTGTTCAGTTCTTGTTTGCTTTCATGGCACTAATCACAAATTTGAATTTACTTATTTTTTTGTTTTCTTTTTCTTTCTCTCATCAGATGTATTCTCTCTTAGGGCAGGAAATATCTGTTTTTATTGCATTTGTGTGCTTGACAGATAGTTGATACTCAGTAAACATTGATTGAATGAATTGACAAATGAGTGAAGAGCTGTTGACAGAATGGATTGTGGAATTTAAGTTGGAAGGGAATCAAAGTGAAACACTGAAGAGGTTATGGAACCCCAGGCATCAGTGAAGTAGCTAAGGAAAGAAGGTGAATGATGGGAGGCTGTGAACAGGTGAAAAACACTAAGGGCAATTTTAATATCTAGGGAAGTTATTCTGAACTATCTTTGGGAAAAATTATGATTAGATGGTTATATAGCATCACCAACTCAATGGACATGAATTTGAGCAAATTCCAGGAGATAGGGAAGGACAGGGAAGCCTGGCATGCTGCAGTCCATGGGGTTGCAAAAAATCGGACAGGACTTAGCGACCGAACACACACACACACACATATACTCATGTGTATGGTGTCTCTTAAAAATAAAAAGTATAGGTTCCTTTTCAAGGAAAATACATAACAAACATAAAAATTTACATCCTTTTTAGGAGACCTACAACTATCACAAATCTTTGGTGATCAAGGGGGTGACTTGGAGGTCAGGAAATGATAAAAGGAGGGTAGAGAGTTATAGAGGTTAATGGCATGACTTTAAAGGACATTTCCTCCCAATACTTCTTTATGACACCTTGAAGTGAAATGAAGTGAAGTGTTACTCACTCAGTCATGTCCGATTCTTTGCGACCCCATGAATCGCAGCACGCCAGACCTCCCTGTCCATCACCAACTCCCGGAGTTCACTCAGACTCACGCCCATCGAGTCAGTGATGCCATCCAGCCATCTCATCCTCTGTTGTCCCCTACCCCTCCTGCCCCCAATCCCTCCCAGCATCAGAGTCTTTTCCAATGAGTCAACTCTTCGCATGAGGTGGCCAAAGTACTGGAGTTTCAGCTTTAGCATCATTCCTTCCAAAGAAATCCCAGGGCTGATCTCCTTCAGAATGGATTGGTTGGATCTCCTTGCAGTCCAAGGCACTCTCAAGAGTCTTCTCCAACACCACAGTTCAAAAGCATCAATTCTTTGGCACTCAGCTTTCTTCACAGTCCAACTCTCACATCCATACATGACCACAGGAAAAACCATAGCGTTGACTAGATGAACCTTTGTTGGCAAAGTAATGTCTCTGCTTTTGAATATGCTATCTAGATTGGTCATAACTTTTCTTCCAAGGAGTAAGCGTCTTTTAATTTCATGGCTGCAGCTTACCTTAATTGGTGCCAAAATTAGTACCAGCAAGAGGGTTGCAAGCAGAAGACGTATGGGTCACTTGGTATTGGTTATTGGCCAAGAAAAGGCAAGAGAAAATGAGACTTCCTCCTTCTCTATTTTAGGATGGCAACTATAAGTCATACTATTAAATAATAAAAGAGCTACTTAAGTTATCAACACAAGTTCTCTTGGGACTACATGTCTTTGAGGATGAAGCTGTGGGGGGAATGGATAAGATAGCTGGTATCATAGACTCCTGCAAGGGGGATGGTAAATATTAAATCTGGGGCCAGGGGCTTTTTCTGACAGATTTTCTGACAAGTTCATATTTGACAATTCTTACCACAAAGCAGAGAATTAAATCTGCAGCATTTATTCAATCACGATGAAAGGATCTTCTATTGTTGTAACTCTACAGGGTTGGGAATGTTGAAAATGAAACACAGAGATAGGCAGTTGCTGGATTACAATATCATTTAGATTAACATCTTTGGCACTGCTCTAGCTACTTAGAACATTGTTTGGGGAGGGATGGAATCTAGACAACTGACAGGGGACCTCCAACAGGATCATGGGCATTTGGAGAATTTAATCTCCATGATGCCCTAGCACACACCCCACCACTGCTTTCCTATGGGAGAAAAATGGCAATTCCCACTCAGTCTCAGTGGCCACAATCACTGGTTATCCTTGAATATCCTTCTCCCCTTTCCTCTAGATAGCTAGAACTCCTGATTATTTTGCAAGGCCCATGGCTGACCAGAGTAAATATTCCATTTTCTGGCTCCCTCATAGCTCAGTGGGACTGGGTGATGAAATTCTGGCAAGTGGGATGTGAGTGACTAGTGCAACTTTTAGGAGGGAATGTTCTCCTTTCTCCTTAGTATAATTTGGACATATTGGCTTGGATAGCATCAATCTGTTTGATCATCAGGAGCCTATTGGACATGAGGGAGCATTATGATATCCGTGATAGCAGCCATGGAATGCCTTACTAGCTCTGTGCTACCTACCTGGACTTACTCATGAGAAATATGTATTTGTCTGTTGCTTAAGATATTGTTATTTTAAGTTTTATTACTCTCATCTGCCTACTTCTCTCTCATCCTTCATAGTTGTTCACCCAGTGAGCAGGGAAGATCTAATGATTGTATGTAATAACCTACTTTCTGAGTTTTGGTCCTTGTTCCTGGGAACCTGGCTTCTGCTGGTATAGAGGTCTTGGTAATCAAATGCAAGATTCTTTCACTGGGGCAGGAATGGGTCCACTGACTTAGAAGTTGAGACAGGCCATGTTAGGCTCCTCATACTATTTGAGAAAGGGAAAAGTGGTGATGGAGTTGACTGGAGTGATTCACCTTGATTGTCAAGAAATCAGGTGCCTACTACCAAAAGAAAATGAATACAATCTAAGGAAGCCCTTATTGTGCTGTGTCATGTGGTCAAATTCAACATATAGTTGCTCTGTTGCTCTATTGGAGAGACCATCAAGGGCCAAGATCCCTTAGAAGAGTCACTTCTCCTGTGACTCTTCAGCTGGTTGAAGAGTCATGACAGAGCTTCAGCTGGTTCTCTCAGAAGTTCTGGTCAAAGATCAGAGAAACATGAAGCAGATATTAGAGGTGGTGATGAGCACGAACACCAGCTGTAGTTTTATGGTCAGCTGGGGAGGTGAACTTACAGCCTCTACTTGCATCTTCTTGCTTACTGCACTGTATGTGTATATGAAGATTTTCTTTTATTTTCTCTTTTCCTCAGATTATTTGGGATTGTTTATCATTTAAACTAGAAGTGTAGACAAAGAGCTACAGTCATTATGGAACTTTCCAGGAGCTCTGAACCTAGAGAAATGTGTGTGCATGTGTCTGTTTGTGTCCTGGGAAGCTACCAAGCTGTGGACCAAGGTAGCAGTTTATTTTCACCTGCCTATTGTGGTATCTGAATCCCCCCTTCCCATCTCTTCTGCTAACAGTTGCTGTATCCCTGACACAGTTCCAGGCTGGGCCTCCAAACAGTATCTCACATCCTGTTGCCAGGAATAAGTTGGGTCAATTGCATTCTTTCTCCTGGAATTTCTTTTTTTTAATTTATTTTTAATTGGAGGATAATTGATTTACAATATTGTGTTGATTTCTGACATACATCAATGTGAATCAGCCATAGGCATACATATGTCCCTTCCCTCTTAAATCTGCCTCTTGCCTCCCACCCCACCCCACCCTTGTAGGTTGTCACAGAGCCCAGGGTTTGAGCTCCCTGCATCATACAGCAAATTCCTACTGGGGCTGTCTATTTTACACATGGTAATGTATATGTTTCAATGCTACTCTCTCTATTCATCCCACCCTCTCCTTCCTGGACTGTGTCTACAAGTCTGTTCTCTGTGTCTGCATCTCTGTTGTTGCCCTGCAAATAGGTTGGTCAGTACCATCTTTCACATATGTATGTGTTAATTTACAATATTTGCTTTTCTCTTTCTGACATACTTTACTCTGTATAATAGGCTCCAGGTTCATCCGCCTCAATAGAACTGACTCAAATGGTTGAATAATGTCCCATTGTATGACAAATCTGTATGCAGGTCAGGAAGCAACAGTTAGAACTGGACATGGAACAACAGGCTGGTTCCAAATAGGAAAGGAGTATGTCAAGGCTATATATTGTCACCCTGCTTATTTAACTTATATGCAGGGTACATCATGAGAAACGCTGGGCAGGAAGAAGCACCAGCTGGAATCAAGATTGCCAGGAGAAATATCAATAACCTCAGATATGCAGATGACACCACCCTTATGGCAGAAAGTGAAGAGGAACTCAAAAGCCTCTTGATGAAAGTGAAAGTGGAGAGTGAAAAAGTTGGCTTAAAGCTCAACATTCAGAAAACGAAGATCATGGCATCTGGTCCCGTCACTTCATGGGAAATAGATGGGGAAACAGTGGAAACAGTGTCAGACTTTATTTTTCTGGGCTCCAAAATCATTGCAGATGGTGACTGCAGCCATGAATTAAAAGACGCTTACTCCTTGGGAGAAAAGTTATGACCAACCTAGATAGCATATTGAAAAGCAGAGGTATTACTTTGCCAACAAAGGTCTGTCCAGTCAAGGCTATGGTTTTTCCTGTAGTCATGTATGGATGTGAGAGTTGGACTGTGAAGAAGGCTGAGTGCCGAAGAATTGATGCTTTTGAACTGTGGTGTTGGAGAAGACTCTTGAGAGTCCCTTGGATTGCAAGGAGATCCAAGCAGTCCATTCTGAAGGAGATCAGCCCTGGGATTTCTTTGGAAGGAATGATGCTGAAGCTGAAACTCCAGTACTTTGGCCATCTCATGCGAAGAGTTGACTTATTGGAAGAGACTCTGATGCTGGGAGGGATTGAGGGCAGGAGGAGAAGGGGATGACAGAGGATGAGATGGCTGGATGGCATCACTGACTTGATGGATGTGAGTCTGGGTGAACTCCGGGAGTTGTTGATGGACAGGGAGGCCTGGCGAGCTGCGATTCATGGGGTCTCAAAGAGTCGGACATGACTGAGCAACTGAACTGAGCTGATATATATGTACCACAACTTCTTTCTCCACTCATCTGTCAATGGATATCTATGTTGCTTTCTCTTGAAACTGCTAATCTTGAGCCAAGGTACAGGAGGATGGAAGGTTGTCAGTGCAGAATCACCTCATGGTAATACCCTTGAGTGAAAGTCTGTTAAGTTTTATGCTTAGGATTTCCAATACTTCTTTGGTTTGTGTCTTCCCTACACCTGAAAGTTCAGTTCTTTCTGAAATGTTGTAAGTGATCTCAGACTTTTTCCAATTTTCTATTTACATTAACCACAGTCATAATCTCTTGCTTGCAACCAAAGAACATGAACGTAGGATCCATAAATTCAGAAGTAAACATGGGCTTCACGCCTATCATGTGAAGTTCAGTTGTACCCCCTTCACAGAAAAGAGAAGACGCAAGACTGTCTAAGGCAATCCAGAGAATTGGGAGAGCCAGCACTGGAGTCAGATTATTTGACTCTGTGTTGAATATTCTTTGAACTTGTCTATGTCAGGCTCAATCTGCTTCCTATAATAAAGCTAAAAACAGTTATTTTCTTCAAAGGAAAGTGAGTGTAAACATGAAGGCTCAGGTTATGAAACAAGGGAAAATGTGAAGTACTTTTGCCCATATTGGGCTTGGAAGCCAACAAGCAAAAACAGAACAAATTGTCCCCAAAGTTCACAACATAAAATAAGACAAATCCTGAAAATTAAGTTGACAAGCATATAGAGCAGTGTATTTTTTTTAATTAAACTGATAAAGATCCCCAGTTTCACATAAATCAACGAAAAACAACAAACTTACAGTGCTCAAAGGAAGGAAATTTATGAGTTGCTGAAAGGAGAATGTAAAAAAGAAAAAAATTAATGAAATAATCCATGCTTTGTTGACCTCCTTTCCTTAGGATAGGTGATGGGTTGGGGGAAAGGAAGCAAAGAGGAAGAGAGATAGCAGCTTCCACAAGTTAATTTCTAGGGTTGTCCTTCATGGAGGGTACATCAGGCAGAAACAATGACTGCCTTCTTCCACCTTGGGAATAAAAGGAGCATAAAATTAAAATAAAGATTAGAAGCAGCCTTGATTCTTGGGAGATCCTCTCGAAGGAGTCTCTTTATGGCCCTGTTGATACATTGTACAAGATAGATGTGCTCCTGTCATTTCATACAGAATTAATTTTTATAAATTCAAACCATTTAAAAAGTTTTATTTCATTATAATGGCTTAATTTCTAGTAGATGGATGCAAAATATGCATGCCTCCTGCCCTCACAGAGTCATTGGCAATCAGTCATGGCACTGTTTCCCAGTGAGCTAGTTAAGGATCAGAATCCTTCCCAACACAGCTTCCAGGGAACCATCCCAGCCAGCCAGAGTATGCCCACAACGGAAAATCTATTTGACATCTCTGGCCTAGTTACAAGGGTAGGTTTCTGAGGCAGGTGGATGAGGACTAACAGCAGCATTGTGTCCTGTGCATGCTTGGGCAAAGAACTGAACTGCTCTGAGCCCCATTGCTAAGAATTGAAGTATATGTTGTCTTAAAGTTCAAAGAAATATATGTACACCTGGGTCATATTTTGAGCTGTTGATTTATGTCTTTTCCTGCCAAGATTTCACTTTCTAACTCCCTGTCTACCACCCACTGAAGCACAGGGCAGTGTCTAAGAGGAGCTAAGTGGTCAGAAAGGAAGGAGAAGTAGCCTTCAGAAACACGCCAGCTTTTGTTTTTACAAATGGAAGCTTATCAGAGAATATAGAGGTTCCAGAGGAATTAGAAGGGAGAACAGGCATCATGGAAGAAACAAAGTTGTTAGAAAAAGTAACAGGAAGGAAGGCTTTCCTCTGATTAAAAGGAGATTCTCCAGGTTCATTGAGAGACTCTGCATGTATTTGGGCACGTCCTACTTCCTAGCAGGACCCCAGAAAATAGTGGCCACATGTGCATGAGATTTGTTGGGGTTCTGTGTCTCAGCAGAGGGGCTCGGGCCCCAGCTGATGTGCCTCCAAGGAGCCACTGGATCTGAAAGGCCATGAGAGCTGGATTAGGGGATATTCCTGAGGGAACATGTGTGCAGAGTGATTCAGGCTAGAGGGCCCTTGGACTGTGTACCATGGTACCTTGTCACCTAGTGTTAATGTTGTGGCCTTTTGGGTTTGCAAACCCCAGTGATGACTGAGGTTAAGTTTCCTGTCATCCTGGTAGGATAAGAGCTCAAAATAAAAAATAAATTGTTGCTGTTGTTCAGTCACTAAGTCATTTCTAACTCTTCATGACCCCTTGGCCTGCAGCATGCCAGACTCCCCTGTTCTTGGCTATCTCCAAGGTGCAATATTTCTTACACCCTTGAATCTGAACTGAGATTCATACCTGTTACCTCTGTATACCACCTAGAGCAGTGCCAGGTCCACAGTGAACACCTTAAACCACTGTTGTTATTAGGAAAGGTATTAAAGAAATCCTTTTGGAAAAGTGAAGAATTCATTTACACTGTGTATGTCCATGGAGAAGGCAATGGCACCCCACTCCAGTACTCTTGCCTGGAAAATCCCATGGACAGGGAACCTGGTAGGCGGCAGTCCATGGGGTTGCTAAGAGTTGGACACGACTGAGCGACTTCACTTTCACTTTTCACTTTCCTGCATTGGAGAAGGAAATGGCAACCCACTCCAGTGTTCTTGCCTGGAGAATCCCAGGGACGGGGAAGCCTGGTGGGCTGCTGCCTATGGGGTCTCACAGAGTCGGACATGACTGAAGTGACTTAGCAGTAGCAGTGTATATCCATCCCAGTAAAACCACATTTTTCTCTTCATTGGATTATTCTCAACTTTTCCATGCCCGTAGTCCGGACCTCGTCACTCCCTTCCCTGCTCTATTCTGTGCCCCAGAAGGCTGACCCATATGGGCTGCCTGCTCCAGGCTCACTTGCTGGTGGGCATCTGGTTGGGTCTGAGTAGAGGGATACACCAGCAGGAGCTGGGAGTGTGGGAGAGAAAGTTGGAGCTTTCTTACCAGTTCTCTCTCTGCTAGGCATCAAGGACATGGCTGCAACCCTGGGTGACCACAGGTCTCCTGGTGGTCCCTTCTTTGTGAGTGTGTGCTAAGTCACTTCAGTGATGTCCAACTCATTCTGACTGTATGGACTGTAGTCTGCCAGGCTCCTTTGTCCATGGGATTCTCCAGGAAAGAATACTGAAGTGGGTTGCCGTGCCCTCCTTCAGGGGATCTTTCCAACCCAAGGATCAAACCCACAGCTCTTATGTCTCCTGCATTGGCAGGCGGGTTCTTTCCCACTAGGCCATCTGGAAAACCTGGTCCCTTCTTCACCAGACTACAATCACACTACTTTTTCCTTTACTCCTTTAGGCCTCGAGGTGGGAATGGCTTCCTCCTCCTGTTGTTAATTTCTGGGACCTCAAAACTCCTAGTCAGTTCTCTAGCCCTTCCTTTCCTCCCAGGGCAATCTTTTCTTTATCTTTATTTGAAGCATCTGAGTAGAATTGTTTCCTGCTAGGACCTTGACTGATAACATAAGCAAGATTATTCTTTGGGTTGTTTTCCCCTTGGTGGGGATGGTTATAGTGACCTGGTCACTTTGTGCAACTCAGATTCTATTCGGACCCACAGTTTCTATCAGTCAGTGTGAAGGCTGATTGGGTCAGTCAGTGGCTGGCGCCATGGAGCTGTGCTCAGTGAAAGATTAGGAAGATGTGGTCAGTGCCTTCAAAGGTGTTGGCATCGCTGACCTGAGTTCAAGTTTCATTTCTACTTAGGATTTACTTGCACTCGGGTAATTTAAATAACCTCTGTAAGTATTCATTTCTTCATGTGCAATGTGTGCTTGATATGAGCATTCACCACCTAGAGATTGCTCATATCCCTGTGCTGAGAGTAAATGAGATGATGAAAGTGCTCAGCAGACATGGATCAGCTCTGAGTGTGTGAATGTGGTCAGAAGGATTGCTCTTCGGCATCAGCAATTAGTTTTTGTAAAGTCAACCCACTGTTTTAGCTTCAGGGTTCTGATCAGTTCCAGTAATGTAGCTTCTCTGGCAAAGTCTTTGTTGCTGCTGCTGCTAAGTCACTTCAGTTGTGTCCGACCCTTAGCGACCCCATGGACTGCAGCCCACCAGGCTCCTCCATCCATGGGATTTTCCAGGCAAGAGCACTGGAGTGGGGTGCCATTGACTCTTCCGGGCAAAGTCTTTACTGTGCAGCAGTAGGACTCTTGGCAGCGATTGTCATCCCTGGCTGCACATTGGAATAATCTGAGGAGCTATAGCAAATACTTCTGCCTGGGGCCCACCTCTAAAGACTCTAGTTTTGTTCACTTGGAGTAATCTAGGCATCTAGATTTTTCAAAACTTCCCACATGAGTCCAACTGCAGCCAGAATGAAGAACTTCTGGTCAGGACATTACACTGCCTCTCCAAGTTTGGGAATGAAGGTCTCAGGTACTGGCATCTAGGGACCCATCAGTGGGGAGAGCCCAACATGAGCACCTACAGGGGAGCAGGTATTTTGCTTACTTTGTCCTTTAATCCCATCAACAATTTCATGGCTTCCATTCCCACAATGAAGATGAAGAAATAGACTCAGAGATTAACATTCCCAGTGTCCCATTTCTGGTAAATGGCAGAGCTGGGGTTAGAACCAGCTGACTCCATGGCTACATTCTTTCAGAACTTTTGGACATTGCTTTAGAGTTAATTCTTTCTTATTTGTTTCAGGATTTATTATTTAAAAATTTTTTTTGTAAACCAGATGGCCAGAAAAAAATTAATTATATGCTCAAATTCTCCTGTGACTGGATTGGTTCATGATTTTAAAATAGTCCAACTTCATTTCAAATAAGCCACTCTGTCCTTCTTCTTTTCTTCTGGGATTTTATCAAAGACCTCCCTTTTGATCAGATGTCACATATGCACTGCATAATGTGTATGTTTGAAAATAAGTTTCTCTCACTGAAAAACACATTGTGAGACTTCCTTTTTTGTTCTGGTGTAGCCAGGGCCTTCCAAATACTTATCATCTCTGGGCTCCAGTTTCCCATTCAGCAAGTTTAGGGGAATGAAGTAAATGATTTCTAAGGTCTTTCCTGGTGTTTATTCCCTACGCTGCTTGCTGACTATACCTCTGAGACAGAAGTTGCCTGATTGGCTGCTAAGCACCAGCTGTTCTGTGTGGAGTGCAGGAGCCTATGGTGGAGAGAATGCACACGGTGCCCTGGTGGGAAGCCCTTTCTGGCCTGAGTACAGTCTCTGTCCACTGATGGAGGCTGTGGATACCTATAGTCACTCTGCCAGGCTCATGTCTCAAAATTAGCCTCTTCTTTAGGGGTTCAGTGTCTGTGAAAGGGGATCATTTCAGGAACAGAGGCTGAGCTGAGTTGGGAGGGTGACTGGGTTTACGGAACAAAGTTGGGCTTGGTAGAGAACTAGGGCTTCCCTTACCTGTATAGGACCCCCATTCATTCATCCGTCCATATCTTTCCCAAGACAGAGGTGGGCCAATGGAAATCAAAATCCAGGCTTCATATATCTTTTTTTTCTCCCTGGATACTCTGGCAAAGACCAGGTTATGACCCAAGCATCCTTTTGAATTGAGATAGCATTTGGCAGCAAATCTTTTATAAACGATGGCATTGACGTTATATCTCTGTTTCAGTAATTTACTCCCCACAGTAATTTTGACTTAGTTTGTTCTACACAGAGGGTTATTTTAATCATCCTTTCAGTTTTATTGATGAGGGCTCTTGGAAAAAATAATTAGAGGATTAGTTTAAAATTATCCCCAGCAAATTTAAAACAATAACAGGGATATGAATACAGACTAAAACAAATCAAGGGCTGTCATAGATGTATCAAAGGCTATTGTTTGATAAATTGCAGACATAATGGCAGCATTAATGGCAAGGCTTGGATCTACCTTCTTTTAGTCAACTTGTCCCTGATGTTGATCCTGTCTCTCCCCTCTTCCTGCCCTTTAGTGATGCTCACTTTGCATTTGTGCCTCTTTTCCTTCCTTTCTGAGCCATGTTTGGGCCATCCGATCTCTCCAGTCCAAAGAACCCTTTCATTCCCTCCTGTCCCTGGAAGCTTTCATTAGAACCAATGTGGATACCTTCAAGGGACAGGTTGGTATCATCTGCTTATTATTTTAGGAAGGATTCTATTGGTTTCCCAGGATACTAATAATTATTCTGAGGAAGAAAGTGTGGGGAGTGTATGAAAAAATTTCTTCAGGGAATGTTGAGTTAAAGGTAAAAATGTTTATTTGTTCTCTGCAAGACTTTGATATCAGAGTCTTTAGTACACTATTGAGCTTAGTGAGTCTTTCAATGGAAAGTCATGGTGTACAGCTTTCTCCAGAGTCCCATGGTTTACCTCTAGTAAGGGGGATGTGCAACGTAAGGAGACATGGGAGAATAAGGGAAATGTGAATCTCTATACAATTAGAGCAGTTACACTAAGTGTATATCTCCAGCCTCATGAAGATGGGGACGTATTCTAAGACTGGGATGCTCCAGGGGGGCTCCAAGTTGCTCAGATCCATAGTTCATGGACTCTGGTGTCTTCTCATCCATGGGACCCACATATTTGCTGGAATATACTCCTCTCTACTACAATCACCAATTCTCTCTATGTAGTTCCAGATTCATGAGAAAGTTTTTCCGAACCAGCTATTGACTCCTTTCCCTGGTTGGGTGGAATTTTGTGTCAAGCCCTGCCACAGGCCACTAAAATGAATGTGAGTGCACTGCCCTGTGGGCTCCAATGCTGTCAGGGGTCGCCTCTGAGCAAAGTCAGCTTTAGCACCACTTCCCCAGCGCAGAGTTGAGCAGCTTAAGCTGGAGGGGCAGCTGGGAGAGGCAGTCTTGTGAGTAGTGATATATCCAAGATAGTCCACTCTGGAGCACTGTGAGTATACCCCCTGCCTTTCCCTCTCTAGTCATTTCCAAAGCTACCACTTTTTCCAAACCTTTGCATTCATCATCTCTTGTCATATACACAAAAACTCTGGGAAATAGGTATTATCATATTGACTCACAGACAAGAATATTGAGCCTCACCAGAATGTCAGCAAAAGTAATCCTAAGGTCAAACCTTTAGTAAATGGCAAAATCAAAATTCAACCATAGTTCTGTATGTTTCCCAGATGTGTTCACCTTCAGCACTGTTATATGGCTTCTATCAGGCACACACTTAACCCGGAGAACCAACCAGAGTCACTGCCGCCCAGTGATGCCACCCCTGGGCCTGCAGATCAGACTGCCTGGACTCTGCCTCAGCCAGAGTAGAGTGTGATCTTTCAAGTTGACAGCTGCGAAGCCATCTCACCTGCATGTGGGAGGGAGCACAAGTCATGACGAAGAGGGCATGGAGAGCCTCTGTTGTCCCAGAGCCTCGTAGTGAAGGTGTTGATTGCCAAACACTTGCATTAGTGGGTATCTGGATGGTTCTTGCAAATGTGCAGCCAGGTGGCATGCTCAAACACCCCTTTTTCTGCTAAGGCAAGAAATCACTGTCTAGGTTTGAAGGAAGGGCAGGTGAGTTACACTGTAGATTCTGTGGTCCATGAGTGCTTCACCTGGAGCACCCTGTCAGGAGGTCAGCTCAGTCAAGTGCATCCCTGCTTCTTTACTTCCATATGGTCTCGACTGACTCTCTGGGAAGACACGCTGCCAGAGAAAACCCGGCTGCCCACAGTGGCTCTCTTTTAAAAAACAAAGTCAACCAACCCAGAGCTTAAGCTTTTAACAGCAGATTTTCTATTAGTTTAGGTTTAGCGAAGTTGGACAATGTGGTCATATAAGTAGGTTTAAATTTATGGAGGAACTTCCAAACTCTGTTATGAGTGAAACCGTCTTATGTGTCCTGAACTGCCTATTCCTGGTTTCTGAATGTGATGGGATGTTCAGTGGGGGAGGTAGGAGAATTAGCATCAATGGCCAATAAGCACAGGGTGGGGCCAGGAAAACTGACCAAGCAGTGGGAGTTAGCACCACAGGCCAGGGGATTCCAGGCATTCTTACCACTGCCCATCTAGTCTGGCTGGGGTCAGAGTCCAGGTAGTCTAATGCCTGTGACCAGTGATTCTGGTTGATTCTCCGGGTTAAGTACATGCCTGATAGAAGCCATATAACAGAGCTGAAGGTGAACACATTTGGGAAACAGGCAGAACTGTGGTTGAATTTTGATTTTTGCTATCTACTAGATGTTTGACCTCAGGCTTACTTTTGCTGAAATTTCAGTGAGACTCAATATTCTTGTCTGTGAGTCAATATAATACCTATTTCCCAGAGTTTTTGTGTATATTACAAGGGATGATGTATGCAAAGGTTTGGAAAAATACCTGACACCTCAGTAAATATCTCTGTCTCTCTTTGAATCAGAGAATAAGTGGATTTTCTTTTACTTAATAAAACCGGTGGACTTACCCTGGCACATACATCTCCCCTCATTGCTGCCTCATTCCTCGTTCTCTTTTATTAAGCAGGGAAAAAAACCTGATTTTCTGAAGGTGATGGAGAAGCCTTTGAATCAAAAAGCTCAAATCCCACCTGGTGTGTTTCACCCTTCCTTTTAGGTTCTTATAAAATTATTATTGCTGGCACCACCCGGCCAGCCTCAGGAGTGTACTCTCCTCTCCATCCCCTGACTTTAAATTACTTATACCAAGCGTGGATATACTCATTACTCCTCTCTGAAGTCTGACTTAGATATGACCTGAGCAGATATTCTATGAGAAGCCATCTTTCCCAAGAGACTAAGAATCCCGTCTCTTGTTTCTCTTCTCTGCTAAAGCAGCTGACATTTTCAAGCACTACTAAATGTTAAAGAACAAGTAGAAATTGCTTACATACTTCATATTTATGATTCTGCCCCAAAGTCCTTTATGCACAAGTCATTCAGGCCCTGTCCTGTGCTTTTCCCTGATAATCTATACTCTAGGAATGCATGTTGGGGGGTGGATGTGGGTACAGGGGGCTGGGGATAGTAAGGGAGGGGAGGGTTGGCACAGCTTTGCAGGCCTGAGCTCCTCATTCCCAGACCCTTGTTTCTCTTCACTAAGAGGTGACAGCAACGCCTTTCTCCAACAGGGAACCCAGCCACCTCACCACCTTGTAGGTCCCCTGAGGGTCCAGACTTCCGGTTTAAGAGCCAGTCTGACACACCCTCAACTAGTTAAAGCCAAGAGTGACTTAGCCTGCAGGTTACTCCCACCTGCAGAGGGAAAGCCCTTTCTTTGTAAGATCTGACCACAGAGCGGTCAAAGCATCCACGTGATGATGTTACCCCACACAGCTTCTGATGTCTCTCCCAGGATCTCTCACGCACCTGACAAAGGACAATGGACAGGAAGTCCAATGTGGAGTCCAGGCCGCAGAGAGGCTGGCGGGGGTTAGGGCAGGAGGTCAAGGGCTTCCCTGTGGGAAAGCTGAGGCTGAAAGGGAACCTTCATAGGCCACCCCAGAGTGCAGGTGGGGCTGGTGGCAGCCGATGTTCATGTAGGTGTGTAGGGACTAAAAATGATCACCTCTAAGTTAGAGGCCAGCAGTGCGGGAGCCCAGACCGTACCTGGACCTCACTGGATGGTAGGGGAGGGGCTTATATAGGATCAACAAGTCTGGCTTTTAGGGGCATGGGCCTTGGCAGGGCTGACCTTGAATCGGCAGAAGCAAAGCTTGTTGAAGGCAGCTGGGGGAGGTGTGCTGGGGTAATGATGGAGATCTCTCTCTTGGTCTTGCTCCCAGCATGCAGGTTCAGCCTTTTCCCTTGTTTTAGCCTCTTCTCTCTCTTCCTTAGATGCATAAGCATCCCCTGGGTGCCTGTTAAGATTGCAGTTTCCTGGGACTCATCCCCAGTGATTCAGTTTGTCTGGGCTGGGGGCCCAGTTACCTGAAATTTTAACAGCCACACAGGCTGCTTCTAAAACAGGGGTCTATGGATTCCACTTGACAAATGTTACCTTTGATGACTACATAAAATCTAGCACTGGGTTTTATTTACCTTATCTGAAGTGGTATGAAGACAATCTGTTCTGAAGAATGTCCACACACCACTGATAACTGTTGACTGAACTTGAACTTGTTGTTGACTTTCTGACTACATCCTGGGCATTAGCCAGGAGATAAAACTAATGTAACACAAAGCTGTAATTTCAGCTTACCAGACACATACATGTATAGGCATATAGTTCACAGCTCTGTTCTTATCTGTGTGTATACATGGAGTTCATTTATCTGACTCTAAGTGGCAGGATTGCCATTCAGGAATTAAAACCCATTTCTACAAATTGCTGGGAGCTGCTGCTGCTCCTGATTATGGACCCAGTGAACAAACAGAAATGCTAATGTTCCTCTGTTGTTATTGCTGCAATCTGATGTTTCCCCCTGAAAACTCTAAAAGCCTTTGCAATGTTTTTATCTAATGAGGATGTGAATCACAAATGTTTCCCAAGTAATAAGATAATTTCTCTGCAAGACCTCAGAGTTTAACTCTTTTCTTGTGTGTGGAGCAGAAGAAATGTTTGAGGAGGCTCAGTCTCTGTGTGTGTGGAGGGTAGCATCTAGTGTCTTTCCTTGGGGTGCTTGCTGAGGATGATTCTGGAAGGTCAGAGCTCTTTCAGTGGAGGGCTGTGCTGCTGCTGCAACTGGATGTGGTGGTGCTTCTGGCTGGTTGAGCTGATCCTAGGTTAGCCTCAGGCTGAGTTCTGTATGATTTTATTTTTGGGTTCTCTGTCGTTAGGTTTGGAGATCATTTATTATGTGGTTGGAGGGGACCAGCACTGCATACTCATTCAATCGGAGTCCTGATATCTGGGATGTTTTCCTGTCTGTCACTAATCGGCGGAGCAACTCTAGACAAGACACTGACTCTCTTAATCTTTGGTTTTTTTGTCTGTGAGCTAGGGACGGTACTTGTCTTACCTTCACATTCTTTGAGTGGGCCAAAGGAAACTGGGTGGGGAAGTTCTGTGGGAAATATACACCTATCCAAGTCTGAATAGTACTATTATTTTAGGCTTGATTTTTATACAAAGCCATGATGGGAAAATACATCATGGTCTTTATATCAATATCTGCCTTTCAGAAATCCACTTCAAAATCAACATTATTGTTATAAAGTTTTAAAAACACAACCCAGCAGAATATTGAGTCTTCTCTCCTCTTCCTGACAATGATTTTTTTTTCTTATTTTTCACAATTACGTGATGACTAGGAATCTTTCATCAGGGGAACTCAATGCATGCAGGACCCTATTTACCTGTGCTTCCACAAGTGGTCAATCCCATCAAAGCACGTTGCAGAATTATAGCTCCTGAGACACCAGTGGTTCCCATGGTGATGGCAGAAGGTAGGAACTTCCTGTGGTGCCGCCAGAATTGTCACTGGTCATCTGAGATGTCCAGTATCGGGGGTACTTACAGCTGGAACCATGAAGCCATGAAACTGGGTGAGAGGTGGTTCTGCACAGACCCCCTAGACAGCTTACAAACGTCTGTGACTTAGCATTTACTAAGAGTCACCATTTTTCTGTTCTACAAACAGGGTTCACATTGGTGACTCAATCAAATTCAAAACTTGTTAGCACATTGAATGTGAAATCACCTAGGAAAGTTTGAAATGGGAGACAAATATAAGATGTCATTTTGATATTTCTAAGAGTCTTATTTCTAAGATACTATTTTTGATATTTTTACATCTCTGAACTCTTCTTTCTTTAAAAAAATTGTTTATTGAGATATAACATGTATTCCATAAACAGCACACATCTTAAGTTGCATGTAAACTCATTAATTCTTAAAATTTCACATTCTTAAAAAAAGCCTGCTGTACCTTATGTGCTTTACCAAGAAGGTGTTATTGCAGTGGGCTATGTGTTAAGATCAGATTCATCCAGGCATTCAAGCTGATAAAATAATATTATGGGGCCGGAAGTGGCTCCTTATATATGTCTTTCCAGTCATGTGTGTTTCAATGCATTTACATATGCATAAATAATTTGAGCACATAGATGGCAGAACAAGATATTAGTTCTGTAGGAATGTGAGTGTGTAGGGGGAGGTGTGTGTGTATGTGCATGTGTCTAATTAAGATTCTTTTGGCTACAAGGAGCAGAGCACCAGGGAAGAAAAAGGATAAGGCCAGGTACCTGGGACTCATCTGGAATGGAAAACAGCACAGGCTTGGGTACCAGGTTCCTCCCCACTGTGGGCTGCGTTCACCTCCCTCTGTGTGACTGTTCTACCTCATCTTTGTCACTTGGTCCTCTATTTCTTACTCATAGTTTCTTCTTCCTCTTAACTATGTGATTTGTGCATGGCTTCAGCATGTTCTGGCCCCACTCTACATTAAGCCATTTTTCTTTTTTTTTTAGTTTTGGCTCCTACTAGTGATGGAACAGTCTTTCCCACGTTTCTTAGTTTAAATTATAGAGACAGAAAGTATTCTGCTGCTGACCAGCCTGCTGTTTGGTTGTTTGGGGCTCTAGAGTTCACTTCTGGCCCATACGCTGTGGCCAGGGAGGGTGGGGAAGGCACTTGTGGGAAAAAACATGGCTCCCTATGTCTTTGCCTTGATCAGAGACAATTAGTGGTATGTCCTGAATGTTAAGGAAGGAAGGGAGGGAGAGAGGGAAGAAAGAAGAGGGAGGGAGGAGAGACGGAAGGAGGACGGGATGGAGGTGTAAAGTTAGGAAAGCTTTTCACAGGAAATGAAGTTTGTGTGGACCTTAACCAGGAATAGGGACAGACTGGTAATGAGGATGAGAAAGGGCATTTTAGTCTTAAGACTAGTCTTATTCAAAAGTAGGTTTGCTGGATGCTATACTCAATATGAGTCAACAGTGTGAAGTGACTGCTAAGAAAGTGAATGCCATTTAGGTGGTATTAATGGCTGCGCTTTGCTGGAGCAGCCGTGAAGAGATACCCCACGCCCAAGGTAAGAGAAACCCAAGTAAGATGGTAGGTGATGCAAGAGGGCATCAGAGGGCAAACACACTGAAACCATACTCACAGAAAACTAGTCAATCTAATCACACTAGGACCACAGCCTTGTCTAACTCAATGAAACTAAGCCATGCCTATGGGGCAACCCAAGATGGGTGGGTCATGGTGGAGAGATCTGACAGAATGTGGTCCACTGGAGAAGGGAATGGCAAACCACTTCAGTATTCTTGCCTTGAGAACCCCATGAACAGTATGAAAAGGCAAAATGATAGGATACTGAAAGAGGAATTCTCCAGGTCAGTAGGTGCCCAATATGCTACTGGAGATCAGTGGAGAAATAACTCCAGAAAGAATGAAGGGATGGAGCCAAAGCAAAAACAATACCCAGCTGTGGATGTGACTGGTGATACAAGCAAGGTCCGATGCTGTAAAGAGCAATATTGCATAGGAACCTGGAATGTCAGGTCCATGAATCAAGGCAAATTGGAAGTGGTCAAACAAGAGATGGCAAGAGTGAATGTCGACATTCTAGGAATCAGCGAACTGAAATGGACTAGAATGGATGAATTTAACTCAGATGACCATTATATCTACTACTGCGGGCAGGAATCCCTTAGAAGAAATGGAGTAGCCATCATGGTCAACAAAAAAGTCCGAAATGCAGTACTTGGATGCAATCTCAAAAATGACAGAATGATCTCTGTTCATTTCCAAGGCAAACCATTCAATATCACAGTAATCCAAGTCTATGCCCCAACCAGTAATGCTGAAGAAGCTGAAGTTGAACGGTTCTATGAAGCCCTACAAGACCTTTTAGAACTAACACCCAAAAAAGATGTCTTTTTCATTATAGGGGACTGGAATGCAAAAGTAGGAAGTCAAGAAACACCTGGAGTAACAGGCAAATTTGGCCTTGGAATACAGAATGAAGCAGGGCAAAGACTAATAGAGTTTTGCCAAGAAAATGCACTTGTCATAACAAACATCCTCTTCCAACAACACAAGAGAAGACTCTATACATGGATATCACCAGATGATTCTATTCTTTGCAGCCAAAGATGGAGAAGCTGTATACAGTCAGCAAAAACAAGACCAGGAGCTGACTGTGGCTCAGACCATGAACTCCTTATTGCCAAATTCAGACTTAAATTGAATAAAATAGGGAAAACTACTAGACCATTCAGGTATGACCTAAATCAAATCCCTTATGATTATACAGTGGAAGTGAGAAATAGATTTAAGGGCCTAGATCTGATAGATAGAGTGCCTGATGAACTACGGAATGAGGTTCGTGACATTGTACAGGAGACAGGAATCAAGACCATACCCATGGAAAAGAAATGAAAAAAGCAAAATGGCTGTCTGGGGAGGCCTTACAAATAGCTGTGAAAAGGAGAGAAGCGAAAAGCAAAGGAGAAAAGGAAAGATATAAACATCTGAATGCAGAGTTCCAAAGAATAGCAAGAAGAGATAAGAAAGCCTGCTTCAGCGATCAATGCAAAGAAATAGAGGAAAACAACAGAATGGGAAAGACTAGAGATCTCTTCAAGAAAATCAGAGATACCAAAGGAACATTTCATGCAAAGAAGAGCTCGATAAAGGACAGAAATGGTATGGACCTAACAGAAGCAGAAGATATTAAAAAGAGGTGGCAAGAATACACAGAAGAACTGTACAAAAAAGATCTTCATGACCCAGATAATCATGATGGTGTGATCACTGACCTAGAGCCAGACATTCTGGAATGTGAAGTCAAGTGGGCCTTAGAAAGCATCACTACGAACAAAGCTAGTGGAGGTGATGGAATTCCAGTTGAGCTATTCCAAATCCTGAAAGATGATGCTGTGAAAGTGCTGCACTCAATATGCCAGCAAATTTGGAAAACTCAGCAGTGGCCACAGGACTGGAAAAGGTCAGTTTTCATTCCAATCCTAAAGAAAGGCAATGTCAAAGAATGCTCAAACTACCGCACAATTGCACTCATCTCACATGCTAGTAAAGTAATGCTCAAAATTCTCCAAGCCAGACTTCAGCAATATGTGAACTGTGAAATTCCAGATGTTCAAGCTGGTTTTAGAAAAGGCAGAGGAACCAGAGATCAAATTGCCAGCATCTGCTGGATCATTGAAAAATCAAGAGAGTTCCAGAAAAACATCTATTTCTGCTTTATTGACTATGCCAAAGCCTTTGACTGTGTGGATCACAATAAACTGTGGAAAATTCTGAAAGAGATGGGAATACCAGACCACCTGGTCTGCCTCTTGAGAAATTTATATGCAGGTCAGGAAGCAACAGTTAGAACTGGACATGGAACAACAGGCTGGTTCCAAATAGGAAAAGGAGTACGTCAAGGCTGTGTATTGTCACCCGTTTATTTAACTTCTATGCAGAGTGCATCATGAGAAACGCTGGACTGGAAGAATCACAAGCTGGAATCAAGATTGCTGGGAGAAATATCAATAACCTCAGATATGCAGATGACAGCACCCTTATGGCAGAAAGTGAAGAGGAACTCAAAAGCCTCTTGATGAAAGTGAAAGTGGAGAGTGAAAAAGTTGGCTTAAAGCTCAACATTCAGAAAATGAAGATCATGGTGTCCGGTCCCATCACTTTGTGGGAAATAGATGGGGAAACAGTGGAAACAGTGTCAGACTTAATTTTTTGGGGCTCCAAAATCACTGCAGATGGTGACTGCAGCCATGAAATTAAAAGATGCTTACTCCTTGGAAGGAAAGTTATGACCAACCTAGATAGCATATTCAAAAGCAGAGATATTACTTTGCCAACAAAGGTCCATCCAGTCAAGGCTATGGTTTTTCCAGTGGTCATGTACGGATGTGAGAGTTGGACTGTGAAGAAGGCTGAGCGCCAAAGAATTGATGCTTTTGAACTGTGGTGTTGGAGAAGACTCTTGAGAGTCCCTTGGACTGCAAGGAGATCCAACCAGTCCATTCTGAAGGAGATCAGCCCTGGGATTTCTTTGGAAGGAATGATGCTAAAGCTGAAACTCCAGTACTTTGGCCACCTCATGCGAAGAGTTGACTCATTGGAGAAGACTGTGATGCTGGGAGGGATTGGGGGCAGGAGGAGAAGGGGACGACACAGGATGAGATGGCTGGATGGCATCACTGCCTGGATGGACGTGAGTCCGAGTGAACTCCGGGATTTGGTAATGGACAGGGAGGCCTGGCGAACTGCAATTCATGGGGTCGCAAAGAGTCGGACATGACTGAGCGACTGAACTGAACTGAACTGAACTGAGCACCCCCTGGGAAGGCTGGGAAGTTTATCTTTTAGATAAACTTAAAGAGCCACTTTTTATGTATATATCCTAGATGCTGCTGCTGCTGCTGCTGCTAAGTCGTTTCAGTCGTGTCCAACTCTGTGGGATCCCATAGACGGCAGCCCACCAGGCTCCCCCATCCCTGGGGTTCTCCAGGCAAGAACATTGGAGTGGGTTGCCATTTCCTTCTCCAGTGCAGGAAAGTGAAAAGTGAAAGTGAAGTCACTCAGTCATGTCCGACTCTTCGCAACCCCATGGACTGCAGCCTACCAGGCTCCTCCACCCATGAGATTTTCCAGGCAAGAGTACTGGAGTGGGGTGCCATTGCCTTCTCCGATGTCCTAGATGAGGAGACAGAAAAATCATGAGACTAGTCAAAGGCAGAATGGACAGCAAAATTCAGTATACACTAACACCCAGCCTAGGGCATTTCATCTACCTTTCAGGGGCTCTAAGTTCTAGGAAGTTACAACCCTCAAGTTCTAAGGAAGGGGAGCATTAGAGGCCATATCATTTTGCTTCAATACTCCTCAAATGTTAACTCACTATTTATGGTTTTCTATATCACCAATATGGCAACTATACCCAGCTCCTAACCCATTCACATAGCAATAAGACACACTGGTTTCTATTGGGTTAGTCAAAAAGTTAATTTGGGTTTTTCTGTAAGATGTTAGGCAAAACTCGAACAAGCTTTTTGGCCAACCCAACAGAATGGAAAAGGAGCAGATTTCCTTTGAGGCTTTTTGGGTGCTCTCTGGACAACCATTCTTCCAAACTCATTTGAAAAAAACTAGGGATCTACAAATTTGGGGCATTCCTATTATCTTTGGACCTCTGTAATGAATTTTTCAAATGATAAAAATATTATTTATCTAAAAGTTTGGATGTAAATAAAATATATATAAAATATCTGGAAAATCAGTCAAACTCTACTTCCAACAACTATTGATATGATTCAATGTTATTCATGCAGTGTTATCTCTGAATTTCCTTTTCTAGAATTCAAATCACTCTTTTTGAGCCTGCCAGCTTCTATTTCACATGCTTTAAGTTGAAACCAGCACCTCTCTCCTTCCATTTCTCAATCTCCCTACGTAATTTTTGAGTCACAACTACTTGTTTTAAAGTATGAAGGAAATTTATTTTAACTCTGTGAATCCCCAAAAAATGTTTCATTTAAAAATAAAATACGTTATTACTATCTAATAAGGAAAAAGAGTGTTTAGGAATACAAAGTGAAAAGAAAGTGAACGAGTTAGTCACTCAGTTGTGTCCAACTCTTTCAACTCCATAGACTGTAGCCTCCAGGCTCCTCTGTCCACGGAATTCTCCAGGCAAGAATACTGGAGTGGGTAGCCATTCCCTTCTTCAAGGGATCTTCCCAACCCAGGGATCAAAACCAAGTCTCCTGCACTGCAGACAGATTCTTTACTGTCTGAGCCACAGGGAAGCCCCAGGAATACCAAACACCCATTCAACTATGAATGTCTTAAAATATTCTGTGTGTAGCAAAACTTTTTGACAAAGTAGATCAAGGACTGTAAAGAGGCATTGCATTTTCAAGTCTCTAATTACAAGATATAGTTACTTAATTATACATTATTGGTACCTGATTAAAAAGATCTGCACTAATTTTGTAATTGTGTTTAATTACACTAATTAAGCCAATAATCAACCCACAAAAAAATACAAAAACTTTTGTATGAAGAAAATCATTAGTAAATTGGATTATACATAGCAAGAAACAGCCTTTAGAAGCAAAGCTAGGGCTCCCTGGTGGTTCAGTGGTTAAGAATCCACCTTGCAATTCACGGGACACTGGTTCGATGCCTGATCCATGAAGATCCCACATGCCATAGGACAACTAGGCCCCTGTGCCACAACTACTGAGCCTATGCTCTAGAGCCTGTGAGCCACAACTACTGAAGCCCACGTGCCTGGAGCCTGTGCTCTGCAACAAGAGAAACCACCACAATGAGAAGCCCGTGCACCTCAACTGAACAGCAGCCCCTAGTCTCCAAAACTAGAGAAAGCCCCTGCGCAGTCACAAAGACCCGGTGCAACCAATACGTGAAGTCGCTCAGTCGTATCCAACTCTGCGACCCCGTGGGCTGGAGCCCGCCAGGCTCCTCTGTCCATGGGATTTTCCAGGCAAGAATACTGGAGTGAGTTGCCGTTGCCCTCTCCAGGGGATCTTCCCAACCCAGGGATCAAATCCAGGTCTCCTGTATTGCAGGCAGATGCTTTAACCTCTGAGCCACCAATAAATAAATACTAAAAAAATAAATAAATAAAAGCAAAGCCATTTCTCACACTTGTCCCACCCACAACCTCTCAATCTGTAACTACTACCCCAAAACATGACTCTTCCAGTGTAGACTTAGTTATGGGTTGAGAGAAACAGTGACTTAAAACAAGGGAAGGAAACTTTAAGATCTACTTCTACTCTGGGTCTTTACAATTAGGGGAAACAGCCCCTGCAAAGCTATCCAATTTCTCTAAGTAAAAAAATTTATGAATGGCATAAACGGACCCAGAACTCAGTCTTCTTGGAATCCAGTTTTCTAAGTTTCTAGCTTAATGTCCTTTCCCTTCACTAAGCCTTCATGCAGGAAGCCATAGATTCCTCAGGTCTGATTTTGATGTCTCTGAGACCAGAGCAATTGAAGATATGACTCTGAACACATCATTTCCAAGCTACTGCTTTTCCCATTTAACTCAGAGTTATCCATCTGAGACTGGATTGGACAACCCAAATTCCAAATAGCAAGACCTTAAATAGTCAGGAATTTTTATTTCCTTCCCATAGCATAAGTCCATGGGAAATAGATGAAAGTGCCACAAAATCTCAGAGAAGGCAATAGCACCCCACTCCAGCACTCTTCCCTGGAAAATCCCATGGATGGAGAAGCCTGGAAGGCTGCAGTCCATGGGGTCACTAAGAGTTGGGCACGACTGAGCGACTTCACTTTCACTTTTCACTTTCACTCATTGGAGAAGGAAATGGCAACCCACTCCAGTGTTCTTGCCTGGAGAATCCCAGGGACAGAGGAGCCTAGTGGGCTGCCGTCTATGGGGTCGCACAGAATTGGACATGACTGAAGCGACTTAGCATCAGCAGCAGCAGCCACAAAACCTACGCAGTCTCAGGCACTTCTAGCTTTCTGCTCTGCCATGCTTCAGATATGAACCTTGTCCTCTTTCTCTCAGGATAGCTGTTGGATCTCTATCCATCATGTCTGCATTCCAGGTGGCAAGAAGCAGTCAAAGGGAAAGAAAGAAGTGGTGGTGGTGCTCATACTGGGGAGCTTTCCCAGAAGACTTCAGCCTACTTCTCATGAGCCAGAACTTTGACACATGGATACCACTAGCTGCAAACTAGGCTAGCAAATGAGATCCTTTAACTGAGTACATGCCACTGAGCACTAACCAAGGTTCTATAGGAAGAGAGTATAAATACTACTAGGAAGCCAACAGTGTCTGCCACATTCGGTCAGTCTGTCCTTACAGGTGTTACATATAAAGAAAGGAAATAAAGATAACAAGATGTCAGTCTGGTATAATAGAAAGGATACTATGTTAGGAATCAGGGAAGCAGGCCTCCATTTCTTCCCCTAAAAAATAAGAGGCCTAGACAAAAACAGTAAAGTCTAAACTTTTTTAGCAATAGAATCTACCTTTCAAAGGTGCTCTTATGTAGAAACCGTAACTATAAAACAGGTCAGAGCAAAGGGCTTCTCTCTTGGTGAAGCTGGGTGAGGAAGCACAGAGGTGGTCTGTGGTAGACTCTGCTGTGTGCTCCCAAAAACCTCTTTAAAGCAGAACTTGTTGGGTACTGGAGCTGAGGGCAACAGACAGCTTTCAGTTGCAGAGAGACCCCTCAGAGGGCCCAGCCATCTTGGCCCAACTCAGGACGACTGTGATGGACCATTCTAGCTCCAGACTCCTGCTCAGTTGATTGGCGCTGTTGTTGGGTCACATCACAGCAGACAGCTCCCGCTGCCCACTCCTACTTGCCCACTCCTATGAAAAAGGAAAGTAGAGACCTGGGACCAATTCCAAGGCTGCTCCTTAATTAACATCCTCCACTTTAAACTCTGGGTTAGCTTTCTGGGAAACCCAGCCACTACAAAGAGGTCAGCAGCCTGTCCTTCAGTCTCCCTCTCCACCCACTCGCAACAGCTCCTGCCTGGGCTAAACCATAGGGCTTCCCTGGTGGCTCAGACTATAAAGAATCTGCCCACAATGCAGGAGACCCAGGTTCAATCCCTGGGTCAGGAAGATCCCCTGGAGAAGGGAATGGCAACCCACTCCGGTATTCTTGCCTGGAGAATTCCATAGACAGAGGAGCCTGGCTGGCTGCAGTCTATGGGGTCATAAAGATTCGGGCATGACTGAGCAACTAACACACTCACACGTGCATGCGTGCATGCGACGCACGCACACGCGCGCACACACACACACACGCTAAACCATAGCACTCCATGGAACTCAGCATGAAAACCATTTCTTTGATTCCTCCAAAAGTTCAAATGCAACATCTAACAGGGGAAAGACTGGCGCGCTGAAGAAGTACAGAGAGAGCTAGACACTGAGATGGCCAATTTGGGAGGGCTTCCTGGGAAAGGTGAATTAGAGCAAAGAAATGGGGGAGCAAGAAAAATCAAGTCGTACCTGGGCGGCAAAACCACACATGGAAGGATGGTGATTCTAACTGCCCAGCATCTACAGTGTACTTGAGTGTGTATGGGATAGTTTAACACACAGTTGTCAACTTCTCAAATTAGGAAGAGATAACACAGTGGCCATTGCCCGTTTGTTTTTTATTTGACCACCCAGTGTTCAAAAACTTTCCTGTTGAGGGGAATTCTCTTCTCTGGGACTTTTGGGAGACCCTATAGAGGCTGAAAAAGCAGACATTCTTTCTCCCTGCCTTCACCAGCTTGGACCTAATGTAGGGTTCAGAGGCAGCAATCAGATACACCTTCCTGGCCCTCTGAATCTGTAAGTAGTGACTCACAGACACAGAGGCAGTTGACAGTCACCCAGGGGTAGCAATGAGTACTACCCTCAAGAGAAGGCAGTTAAAACAGGGGCATCCTCACCAGAGTGCTCCTGGTTGTGACCTTGGCCGGGATCTCTGCTTCATGGCCCTTCCCAGTTTCTGCCATTTTTCCAAATGATTCCAGGAGCTGCCTGCATCCTCTCATACACGTTTTTCTGCATCCATCAGCCAAAGTCTATTGTTTTTAGCAGAGAACTCTAACACATACAGGTAAGTTTTAAGTCCCCATTTTACAGATGAGGACAGTTAGACCCAGGAAGACACATTTTCACGAGGCCCCACAACCAGCATGAGGCCAGACAGGGACTAACACTAATGCTTTATCCATGAAGCTCAGTTTTCAGAATTACCAGTAAGTAATATCAGACATGACTGAAGCGACTTAGCATGCATACACAATGTCTTATGAATAGTCTGTACAACTGACGCTTCTCTGATTTTTATTCTAAAAACAAACTTTTTTGAATGTAGATTCTGTTATCAGATTTAAACAATATCCAACTCTATTAAAAATGGATATTGTCAGGCATATATGTAATCTGATTTCTCTGTTAATTAGCAGCCTGTTTTCTCTCAGACACTTGTCAAGTCTCTAGAGAGGGCTTCTCCAGGAAGGAGAGAGTTCTTGAGAAGTCTCTGCAATAATTACAGTGCGTCGTGCATATTCATGGCCTGGCTTCCTTTTTTGGAGTGGCCGATAAGAAGAGTGCAGCTGGAAATCTCTCCCCTGATCAGCCAGAGGAAGTCACTGTCTGGGATTCCTTGTCTTTGTGGTATGTCTTGGGCTGAGCATTGAACCTAGCCCTTCTAAGAAATAAGGTCTCCTGTTCCCATGCCCAGTCAAGAGGAAATGCAGTTCACAACTTAAGGTTGAGATGGTGCAGAGGGTTACCCCAATGGCCACTTTCCAGGTATTGTTGAGCGGAAGGAGTCCTTTGGATCACAGAATCTCAAGGAAAAAATGAACTTTAACAATCACCTTGAAAATTACATCTAACCTTTCCCAACTTGACTCCACCTCTACTAACAACCTGCCCAGCTGGCTCTGAGTAGTGCTGGAAATGCACCTGATCCCACCTTCACAAAGCTCCAGCCACCAGAAAGTTCTTTCTTATTTTGATTCCAAATTTGTCTCCCCAGTTTTCATCCAATGGGCTCAAAACAATCATTATGTTTTTCACATGAATATTAACTCTCATCCCATATTCCATGCCTCTTTGAATATTAGTGGAATCCTTCCCCCCATCTCTACCTAAAGACTTCCAGTCTGTCCTTAAAACTCAGCTGGAGCCCTTCCAGGAATCGAGTGAGCCTGTCACCACCAGCATCATTGCCAGGCTGTGCTCCCAGCATTCCCTGTACACACACTCTTCACAGTGCATATTGGGCTGCAGCCCCGACTAGACTATGAGCTCCTTAAGGGATGGGTCTATTATTACAGGGATCCTCAGCATATAGCCATATGAATACATACATGTCAAATAAATAATTTTTTAAAGAATGAACAATAAGGGTCACCCCTGGGACTTCTTTAGGTTTCTTCTTTCCCGTGTATAGTGTTGAATTTTCTCACTGCCCCAGGCATCCTCTACCAGCGCCAGACAAGTTTCCCAGTTCCCAGCTACAAGGAGTTAGATCAGTCAAATGCCCCAGCTGCTGCCTTAGAAATCGACCTCCACATTTGCACTAAGGCCACACTCCCCCAGGCTGCTTCCAGCCGATGATTAAGTGCATGCAGGATCCTAGAAAAACACAGGATGCTCAGATGTCTGACTTGGACTGGAGGAGTCCCTGAGGCCCTTGCCAATCTTTCCTTAGCTTGCACAAGCCTGGAATGCTTCCACACAACCTTTCTCCCCTCTCTTCTGAAACTGGGGTAAGACTTTTATTGTGGTCTGACGGCTTGCCCAGCCTACCCTGGCTCTCTCCCTATGAAGCTCCTAAGGAATTTCCCTTCATAAAACTGTTATATGTTTAACCTCACGTTGGCATCTAGTTCTCAAACGTCCCAAATTAATACATTCATACAGTTCTACATATGCATCTCTCATCTATACCTAATAGCTCTGTAGTCAGGACAGCACCACACAATCATCTCCTTCTTCATTCTAGGAAGTTTGCTTCCATTCAATTCAGTTCAGTCATTCAGTTGTGTCCGACTCTTTGCGACCTCATGAATCGCAGCACGCCAGGCCTCCCTGTCCATCACCAATTCCCGGAGTTCACTCGGACTCACGTCCATCCAGTCAGTGATGCCATCCAGCCATCTCATCCTCTGTCGTCCCCTTCTTCTCCTGCCCCCAATCCCTCCCAGCATCAGAGTCTTTTCCAATGAGTCAACTCTTCCCATGAGGTGGCCAAAGTACTGGAATTTCAGCTTCAGCATCATTCCTTCCAAAGAAATCCCAGGGCTGATCTCCTTCAGAATGGACTGGTTGGATCTCCTTGCAGTCCAAGGGACTCTCAAGAGTCTTCTCCAACACCACAGTTCAAAAGATTCAATTCTTCGGCACTCAGCCTTCTTCACAGTCCAACTCTCACATCCATACATGACATTGCTGCTGCTGCTGCTGCTAAGTTGCTTCAGTCACGTCCGACTCTGTTGCGACCCCATAGATGGCAGCCCACCAGGCTCCCCCATCCCTGGGATTCTCCAGGCAAGAACACTGGAGTGGGTTGCCATTTCCTTCTCCACTGCATGAAAGTGAAAAGTGAAAGTGAAGTCGCTGAGTTGTGTTTGACTCTTAGCAACCCCATGGACTGCAGCCTACCAGGCTCTGCTGTCCATGGGATTTTCCAGGCAAGAGTACCGGAGTGGGTTGCCATTGCCTTCTCCATACATGACATTCAGATCAGATCAGATCAGTCGCTCAGTCGTGTCCGACTCTTTGCAATCCCACAAACTGCAGCACACCAGGCCTCCCTGTCCATCAACAAATCCCGGAGTTCACTTGGACTCACGTCCATCCAGTCAGTGATGCCATCCAGCCATCTCATCCTGTGTCGTCCCCTTCTCCTCCTGCCCCCAATTCCTCCCAGCATCACAGTCTTCTCCAATGAGTCAACTCTTCGCATGGGGTGGCCAAAGTACTGGAGTTTCAGCTTTAGCATCATTCCTTCCAAAGAAATCCCAGGGCTGATCTTCAGAATGGACTGGTTGGATCTCCTTGCAGTCCAAGGGACTCTCAAGAGTCTTCTCCAACACCACAGTTCAAAAGCATCAATTCTTTCGCTCAGCCAGCCTTCTTCACAGTCCAACTCTCACATCCATACATGACCACAGGAAAAACCAGAGCCTTGACTAGACGAACCTTTGTTGGCAAAGTAATGTCTCTGCTTTTGAATATGCTATCTAGGTTGGTCATAACTTTCCTTCCAAGGAGTAAGCGTCTTTTAATTTCATGGCTGCAGTCACCATCTGCAGTGATTTTGGAGCCCCCCAAAAATAAAGTCTGACACTGTTTCCACTGTTTCCCCATCTATTTCCCATGAAATGATAGGACTGGATGCCATGATCTTCATTTTCTGAATGTTGAGCTTTAAGCCAACTTTTTCACTCTCCACTTTCACTTTCATCAAGAGGCTTTTTAGTTCCTCTTCACTTTCTGCCATAAGGGTGGTATCATCTGTATATCTGAGGTTATTGATATTTCTCCCAGCAATCTTGATTCCAGCTTGTGCTTCTTCCAGTCCAGTGTTTCTCATGATGTATTCTGCATAGAAGTTAAATAAGCAGGGTGACAATATACGGCCTCGACGTACTCCTTTTGCTATTTGGAACCAGTCTGTTGTTCCATGTCCAGTTCTAACTGTTGCTTCCTGACCTGCATACAGATTTCTCAAGAGGCAGGTCAGGTGGTCTGGTATTCCCATCTCTTTCAGAATTTTCCACAGTTTATTGTGATCCACACAGTCAAAGGCTTTGGCATAGTCAATAAAGCAGAAGTAGATGTTTTTCTGGAACTCTCTTGCTTTTTCGATGATCCAGCGGATGTTGACAATTTGATCTGTGGTTCTTCTGCCTTTTCTAAAACCAGCTTGAACATCAGGAAGTTCACGGATCACATATTGCTGAAGCCTGGCTTGGAGAATTTTGTGCATTACTTTACTAGTATGTGAGATGAGTGCAATTGTGCAGTAGTTTGAGCATTTTTTGGCATTGCCTTTCTTTGGGATTGGAATGAAAACTGACCTTTTCATGAAAACTGACCTTTTCCAGTCCTGTGACCACTGCTGAGTTTTCCAAATTTGCTGGCATATTGAGTGCAGCATTTTCACAGCATCATCTTTCAGGATTTGAAATAGCTCAACTGGAATTCCATCACCTCCACTAGCTTTGTTTGTAGTGATGCTTTCTAAGGCCCACTTGACTTCACATTCCAATCTTCCTGCCAATGCTGGAGAATCAAGAGACGTGGATTTGATCCCTGAGTCAGGAAGCTCTCCTGGAGAAGGAAATAGAACCCACTCCAGTATTCTTTCCCAGATAAAACTGCAGCCTGGCTCTACACCAGTGATCCAGGCTTCTTACCCATTTAAAGTTTGAGAATAGGTTGAGATCGTTTTGTCCCTAAGGCCTTTAATCATGGGCTCAAACAAACCTTGTGCCCACCAGGACCCAGAGACCCCACAGAGACTGAGCCAGAACTGTGTTTGAGTGTCTCCTGCGGAGGTACAGGTCAGCAGTGCCCTGCTTCAGGGCAGGGGCTCTGGATGCAGAAGACCTGGGTATGACATAAGCCCTCTTGGAGGAGATTGCCATTAACCCCACCACAGAGCCACCAGAACTTACATAGGACTGGGGAAACAGACCCTTGGAGGGCACAAACAAAAGCTTGTGCACACCCAGGACCCAGCAGAAGGGAGCAGTGACCCCACAAGACTTGTCCATGAGTGTCCAGGAGTCTCTGGCACAGGCATGGGTTGGCCGTGGCCTGCTGCAGGGCTGGGGGCACTGAGTGTAGCAGTGTGTGCATGGGACCTTTTGAACGAGGTCACCATTATCTTCATTACCTCCACCGTAGTTTGGTCTCAGGTCAAACAACAGGGAGGGAACACAACCCTGCCCATCAACAGAAAATTGGATTAAAGATTTACTGAGCATGGCCCCACCCATCAGAACAAGACCCAGTTTCCCCCTCAGTCAGTCTCTCCCATCAGGAAGCTTCCATAAGCCTCTTATTCTTCTCCATCAGAGGGCAGACAGACTGAAAACCACAGTCACAGAAACTAAACAATCTGATCACATGGACCACAGCATTGCTTAACTCAATGAAACTATGAGCCATGCCATGTAGGGCCACCCAAGATGGATGGGGTCATGGTGGAGAGTTCTGACAAAGATGGTCAGAGAGGGAACATGGTCAAACATGGTCCCTTCACTGGAGAAGGGAATGGCAAGCTACTTCAGTATTCTCGTCTTGAGAACCCCATGAACAGTATGAAAAGGCAAAAAGATAGGACACTGAAAGATGAACTCCCCACACATTCAAATGTGTTAAAAAGAACACTTTGAATCAGTTCTAATGAAGTGGATGAAACTGAAGCCTATTATATACAGTGAAGTAAGTCAGAAAGAAAAACACCAATACAGTATATTAACAGATATATATGGAATTTAGAAAGATGGTAACAATGACCCTATATGCAAGACAGCAAAAGAGACACATGTGTAAAGAACAGATTTTTGGACTCCATGGGAGAAGAAGAGGCCTTCCTCAGTGATCAATGCAAAGAAATAGAGGAAAACAATAGAATGGAAAAGATTAGAAATCTCTTCAGGAAAATTAGAGATACCAAGGGAACATTTCATGCAAAGATGGGCACAATAAACGACAGAAATCGTATGGACCTAACAGAAGCAGAGGAGATTAAGAAGAAGTGGGTAGAATACACAGAACTGTACAAAAGATCTTCATGACCCAGATAATCACGATGGTGTGATCACTCACCTAGAGCCAGACATCCTGGAATGTGAAGTCAAGTGGGCCTTAGGAAGCATCACTATGAACAAAGCTAGTGGAGGTGATGCAATTCCAGCTGAGCTATTTCAAATCCTAAAAGACAATGCTGTGGAACTGTTGACTTAATATGCCAAAATTTGGAAAACCCAGCAGTGGCCACAGGACTGGAAAAGGTCTGTTTTCATTCCAATCCCAAAGAAAGGCAATGCCAAAGAATGCTCAAACTACTGCCCAATTGCACTCATCTCACATGCTAGTAAAGTAATGCTCAAAATTCTCCAAGCCAGGCTTCAGCAATAGTGTGAACCGTGAACTTCCAGATGTTCAAGCTGGTTTTAGAAAAGGCAGAGGAACCAGAGATCAAATTGCCAACATCCGCTGGATCATGGAAAAAGCAGGAGAGTTCAGAAAAACATCTATTTCTGCTTTATTGACTATGCCAAAGCCTTTGACTGTGTGGATCACAATAAACTGTGGAAAATTCTGAAAGAGATGGGAATACCAGACCACCTGACCTGCCTCTTGAGAAATCTGTATGCAGGTCAGGAAGCAACAGTTAGAACTGGACATGGAACAACAGACTGGTTCCAAATAGGAAAGGAGTACATCAAGGCTGTATGTTGTCACCTGCTTATTTAACTTAAATGCAGAGTACATCATGAGAAATGCTGGGCTGGAAGAAGCACAAGCTGGAATCAAGATTGCCAGGAGAATATCAATAAAAAGACACTTGCTCCTTGAAAAAAAAGCTATGACCAACCTCAACAGCATATTGAAAAGCGGAGACATCACTTTGCCAACAAAGTTGCATCTAGCCAAAGCTATGGATTTTCCAGTAGTTATGTATGGATGTGAGAGTTGGACTATAAAAAAAGCTGAGTGCTGAAGATTTGATGCTTCTGAACTGTGGTGTTGGAAAAGACTCTTGAGAGTCCCTTGGACTACAAGGAGATCCAACCAGTCCATTCTAAAGGAAGTCAGTCCTAAATATTCATTGGAAGGACTGATGCTGAGGCTGAAACTCCAATGCTTTGGTCACCTGATATGAAGAACTGATTCATTGGAAAAGACCCTGATGCTGTGAAAGACTGAAGGTAGGAGAAGGGGATGACAGGCTGAGATGGTTGGATGGTACCACCGACTCTGTGGACATGAGTTTTAGTAAGCTCTGGGAGTTGGTGATGGACAGGGAGGTCTGGCCTGCTGCAACCACTGGGGTTGCAAAGAGGCAGACATGACTGAGTGACTGAATGGAACTGAACAAGTATTCTTGCCTGGAAAGTCACATGGACAGAGGACCCTGGCTAACTACAGTCCATGTGGCTGCAAGTAGTCGGACATGACTGAGCACACATACACGTAGTTTATCTAGTTGTCAGGGTCAAATGGACAATGGGTATCAGTTCAGTTCAGTTCAGTTGCTCACTCATGTCCAACTCTTTGCGACCCCATGAATTGCAGCACACCAGGCCTCCCTGTCCATCACCATCTCCCGGAGTTCACTCAAACTTACATCCATCGAGTCAGTGAGGCCTTCCAGCCATCTCATCCTCTGTCGTCCCCTTCTCCTCCTGCCCCCAATCCCTCCCAGCATCAGAGTCTTTTCCAGTGAGTCAACTCTTTGCATCAGGTGGCCAAAGTACTGGGGTTTCAGCTTCAGCATCATTCCTTCCAAAGAAATCCCAGGGCTGATCTCCTTCAGAATGGACTGGTTGGATCTCCTTGCAGTCCAAGGCACTCTCAAGAGTCTTCTCCAACACCACAGTTCAAAAGCATCAGTTCTTCAAAACCAGAGCCTTGACTAGACTGAACCTAAATGGACCTTTGTTGGCAAAGTAATGTCTCTGCTTTTGAATATGCTATCTAGGTTGGTCATAACTTTCCTTCCAAGGAGTAAGTGTCTTTTTAATTTCATGGCTGCAGTCACCATCTGCAGTGATTTTGGAGCCCCCCAAAAATAAAGTCTGACACTGTTTCCACTGTTTCCCCATCTATTTCCCATGAAATGATAGGACTGGATGCCATGATCTTCATTTTCTGAATGTTGAGCTTTAAGCCAACTTTTTCACTCTCCACTTTCACTTTCATCAAGAGGCTTTTTAGTTCCTCTTCACTTTCTGCCATAAGGGTGGTATCATCTGTATATCTGAGGTTATTGATATTTCTCCCAGCAATCTTGATTCCAGCTTGTGCTTCTTCCAGTCCAGTGTTTCTCATGATGTATTCTGCATAGAAGTTAAATAAGCAGGGTGACAATATAATGCCCTCGACGCATTCCTTTTGCTATTTGGAACCAGTCTGTTGTTCCATGTCCAGTTCTAACTGTTGCTTCCTGACCTGCATACAGATTTCTCAAGAGGCAGGTCAGGTGGTCTGGTATTCCCATCTCTTTCAGAATTTTCCACAGTTTATTGTGATCCACACAGTCAAAGGCTTTGGCATAGTCAATAAAGCAGAAGTAGATGTTTTTCTGGAACTCTCTTTTTTTTCGATGATCCAGCGGATGTTGACAATTTGATCTGTGGTTCTTCTGCCTTTCTAAAACCAGCTTGAACATCAGGAAGTTCACGGATCACATATTGCTGAAGCCTGGCTTGAGAATTTTGTGCATTACTTTACTAGTATGTGAGATGAGTGCAATTGTGCAGTAGTTTGAGCATTTTTTGGCATTGCCTTTCTTTGGGATTGGAATGAAAACTGACCTTTTCATGAAAACTGACCTTTTCCAGTCCTGTGACCACTGCTGAGTTTTCCAAATTTGCTGGCATATTGAGTGCAGCATTTTCACAGCATCATCTTTCAGGATTTGAAATAGCTCAACTGGAATTCCATCACCTCCACTAGCTTTGTTTGTAGTGATGCTTTCTAAGGCCCACTTGACTTCACATTCCAATCTTCCTGCCAATGCTGGAGAATCAAGAGACGTGGATTTGATCCCTGAGTCAGGAAGCTCTCCTGGAGAAGGAAATAGAACCCACTCCAGTATTCTTTCCCAGATAAAACTGCAGCCTGGCTCTACACCAGTGATCCAGGCTTCTTACCCATTTAAAGTTTGAGAATAGGTTGAGATCGTTTTGTCCCTAAGGCCTTTAATCATGGGCTCAAACAAACCTTGTGCCCACCAGGACCCAGAGACCCCACAGAGACTGAGCCAGAACTGTGTTTGAGTGTCTCCTGCGGAGGTACAGGTCAGCAGTGCCCTGCTTCAGGGGCAGGGGCTCTGGATGCAGAAGACCTGGGTATGACATAAGCCCTCTTGGAGGAGATTGCCATTAACCCCACCACAGAGCCACCAGAACTTACATAGGACTGGGGAAACAGACCCTTGGAGGGCACAAACAAAAGCTTGTGCACACCAGGACCCAGCAGAAGGGAGCAGTGACCCCACAAGACTTGTCCATGAGTGTCCAGGAGTCTCTGGCACAGGCATGGGTTGGCCGTGGCCTGCTGCAGGGCTGGGGGCACTGAGTGTAGCAGTGTGTGCATGGGACCTTTTGAACGAGGTCACCATTATCTTCATTACCTCCACCGTAGTTTGGTCTCAGGTCAAACAACAGGGAGGGAACACAACCCTGCCCATCAACAGAAAATTGGATTAAAGATTTACTGAGCATGGCCCCACCCATCAGAACAAGACCCAGTTTCCCCCTCAGTCAGTCTCTCCCATCAGGAAGCTTCCATAAGCCTCTTATTCTTCTCCATCAGAGGGCAGACAGACTGAAAACCACAGTCACAGAAACTAAACAATCTGATCACATGGACCACAGCATTGCTTAACTCAATGAAACTATGAGCCATGCCATGTAGGGCCACCCAAGATGGATGGGGTCATGGTGAGAGTTCTGACAAAGATGGTCAGAGAGGGAACATGGTCAAACATGGTCCCTTCACTGGAGAAGGGAATGGCAAGCTACTTCAGTATTCTCGTCTTGAGAACCCCATGAACAGTATGAAAAGGCAAAAAGATAGGACACTGAAAGATGAACTCCCCACACATTCAAATGTGTTAAAAAGAACACTTTGAATCAGTTCTAATGAAGTGGATGAAACTGAAGCCTATTATATACAGTGAAGTAAGTCAGAAAGAAAAACACCAATACAGTATATTAACAGATATATATGGAATTTAGAAAGATGGTAACAATGACCCTATATGCAAGACAGCAAAAGAGACACATGTGTAAAGAACAGATTTTTGGACTCCATGGGAGAAGAAGAGGGTGGGATGACTTGAGAGAATAGCATTGAAACATGTATATTATCATATGTGAAATAGATCAACAGTCCAGATTCAATGCATGAGACAGGGTGCTCAGGGCTGGTGCACTGGGATGACCCTGAGGGATGGGATGCGGAGGGATGTGGGAAGGGGTTTCAGGATGGGGGACACATGTACACCCATGGCTGATTCATGTCAATGTATGGCAAAAACCACTACAATATTGTAAAGTAATTAGCTGCCAATTAAAATAAATAAATTATTTGGAAAAAAGGGAAAAAAAAAGAAAGCCTTCCTCAGTGATCAATGCAAAGAAATAGAGGAAAACAATAGAATGGAAAAGATTAGAAATCTCTTCAGGAAAATTAGAGATACCAAGGGAACATTTCATGCAAAGATGGGCACAATAAACGACAGAAATCGTATGGACCTAACAGAAGCAGAGGAGATTAAGAAGAAGTGGGTAGAATACACAGAACTGTACAAAAAGATCTTCATGACCCAGATAACCACGATGGTGTGATCACTCACCTAGAGCCAGACATCCTGGAATGTGAAGTCAAACGGGCCTTAGGTAGCATCACTATGAACAAAGCTAATGGCGGGTATAGAATTCCAGTTGAGCTATTTCAAATCCTAAAAGATGGTGCTGTGAAAGTGCTGCCCTCAATATGCCAGCAAATGTGGAAAACTCAGCAGTGGCCACAGGACTGGAAAAGGTCTGTTTTCATTCCAATCCCAAAGAAAGGCAATGCCAAAGAATGCTCAAACTACCGCACAATTGCACTCATCTCACATGCTAGTAAAGTAATGCACAAAATTCTCCAGGCCAGGCTTCAATAGTACATGAACCATGAACTTCCAGATGTTCAAGCTGGATTTAGAAAAGGAAGAGGAACCAGAGATCAAACGGCCAACATCCACTGGATTATTGAGAAAACAGGAGAGTTCCAGAAAAACATCTACTTCTGCTTTATTGACTACACCAAAGCCTTTGACTGTGTGAATCACAACAAACTGTGGAAAATTCTTAAAGGGATAGGAATACCAGACCACCTGACTTGCCTCTTGAGATATCTGTATGCAGGTCAAGAAGCAACAGTTAGAACTGGACATGGAAGAACAGACTAGTTCCAAATCGGGAAAGGAGTACATCAAGGCTGTATGTCATCACCTGCTTATTTAACTTAAATGCAGAGTACATCATGAGAAATGTTGGGCTGGAAGCAGCACGAGCTGAAATCAAGATTGCCAGGAGAATATCAATAACCTCAGATATGCAGATGACACCACCCTTATGGCAGAAAGCAAAGAAGAACTAAAGACCCTCTTGATGAAAGTGAAAGAGGAGAGTGAAAAAGTTGGCTTAAAACTCAACATTCAGAAAACGAAGATCATGGCATCCAGTCCCATCACTTCATGGCAAATAGATGGGGAAACAATGGAAACAGTGAGGCATTTTATTTTTGGGGGCTCAAAAATCACTGCAGATGGTGACTACAGCCATGAAATTAAAAGACACTTGCTCCTTGAAAAAAAAGCTATGACCAACCTCAACAGCATATTGAAAAGCGGAGACATCACTTTGCCAACAAAGTTGCATCTAGCCAAAGCTATGGATTTTCCAGTAGTTATGTATGGATGTGAGAGTTGGACTATAAAAAAAGCTGAGTGCTGAAGATTTGATGCTTCTGAACTGTGGTGTTGGAAAAGACTCTTGAGAGTCCCTTGGACTACAAGGAGATCCAACCAGTCCATTCTAAAGGAAGTCAGTCCTAAATATTCATTGGAAGGACTGATGCTGAGGCTGAAACTCCAATGCTTTGGTCACCTGATATGAAGAACTGATTCATTGGAAAAGACCCTGATGCTGTGAAAGACTGAAGGTAGGGAGAAGGGGATGACAGGCTGAGATGGTTGGATGGTACCACCGACTCTGTGGACATGAGTTTTAGTAAGCTCTGGGAGTTGGTGATGGACAGGGAGGTCTGGCCTGCTGCAACCACTGGGGTTGCAAAGAGGCAGACATGACTGAGTGACTGAATGGAACTGAACAAGTATTCTTGCCTGGAAAGTCACATGGACAGAGGACCTGGCTAACTACAGTCCATGTGGCTGCAAGTAGTCGGACATGACTGAGCACACATACACGTAGTTTATCTAGTTGTCAGGTCAAATGGACAATGGGTATCAGTTCAGTTCAGTTCAGTTGCTCACTCATGTCCAACTCTCTCCCAGCATCAGAGTGAGGCCTTCCAGCCATCTCATCCTCTGTCGCCCCCTTCTCCTCCTAAACCAATCCCCCCAGCTTTCCTGAGTCAACTCTTTTGCATGAGGTGGCCAAAGTACTGGGTTTCAGCTTCAGCATCATTCCTTCCAAAGAAATCCCAGGGCTGATCTCCTTCAGAATGGACTGGTTGGATCTCCTTGCAGTCCAAGGCACTCTCAAGAGTCTTCTCCAACACCACAGTTCAAAAGCATCAGTTCTTCAGCGCTCAGCCTTCTTCACAGTCCAACTCTCACATCCATACATGACCACTGGAAAAACCATAGCCTTGACTAAATGGACCTTTGTTGGCAAAGTAATGTCTCTGCTTTTGAATATGCTATCTAGGTTGGTCATAACTTTCCTTCCAAGGAGCAAGTGTCTTTTAATTTCATGGCTGCAGTCACCATCTGCAGCAATTTTGGAGCCCAAAAAAATAAAGTCTGACACTGTTTCCACTGTTTCCCCATCTATTTCCCATGAAGTGATGGGACCGGATGCCATGATCTTCATTTCTGAATGTTGAGCTTTAAGCCAACTTTTTCACTCTCCACTTTCACTTTCATCAAGAGGCTTTTTAGTTCCTCTTCACTTTCTGCCATAAGGGTGGTATCAACTGCATATCTGAGGTTATTGGTATTTCTCCCAGCAATCTTGATTCCAGCTTGTGCTTCTTCCAGTCCAGCGTTTCTCATGATGTACTCTGCATAGAAGTTAAATAAGCAGAGTGACAATATACAGCCTTGACGTACTCCTTTTGCTATTTGGAACCAGTCTGTTGTTCCATGTCCAGTTCTAACTGTTGCTTCCTGACCTGCATACAGATTTCTCAAGAGGCAGGTCAGGTGGTCTGGTATTCCCATCTCTTTCAGAATTTTCCACAGTTTATTGTGATCCACACAGTCAAAGGCTTTGGCATAGTCAATAAAGCAGAAATAGATGTTTTTCTGGAACTCTCTTGCTTTTTCGATGATCCAACGGATGTTGGCAATTTGATCTGTGGTTCCTCTGCCTTTTCTAAAACCAGCTTGAACATCTGGAAGTTCACGGTTCATGTATTGCTGAAGCCTGGCTTGGAGAATTTTGTGCATTACTTTACTAGTGTGTGAGATGAGTGCAATTGTGCAGTAGTTTGAGCATTTTTTTGGCATTGCCTTTCTTTGGGATTGGAATGAAAACTGACCTTTTCCAATCCTGTGGCCACTGCTGAGTTTTCCAAATTTGCTGGCATATTGAGTGCAGCACTTTCACAGCATCATCTTTCAGGATTTGGAATAGCTCAACTGGAATTCCATCACCTCCACTAGCTTTGTTTGTAGTGATGCTTTCTAAGGCCCACTTGACTTCACATTCCAGGATGTCTGGCCCTAGGTGAGTGATCACACCATCGTGATTATCTTGGTCATGAAGATCTTTTTTGTACAGTTCTTCTGTGTATTCTTGCCACCTCTTCTTAATATCTTCTGCTTCTGTTAGGTCCATACCATTTCTGTCCTTTATCAAGCCCATCTTTGCATGAAATGTTCCCTTGGTATCTCTAATTTTTTTGAAGAGATCTCTAGTCTTTCCCATTCTGTTGTTTTCCTCTATTTCTTTGCATTGATCGCTGAGGAAGGCATTCATATCTCTTCTTACTATTCTGTGGAATTCTGCATCAGATGCTTATATCTTTCCTTTTCGCCTTTGCTTTTTGCTTGCCTTCTTTTCATAGCTATTTGTAAGGCCTCCTCAGACAGCCATTTTGCTTTTTTGTATTTCTCTTCCATGGGTATGGTCTTGATCCCTGTTGCCTGTACAATGTCATGAACCTCCATCCATAGTTCATCAGGCACTCTATCTATCAGATCTAGTCCCTTATATCTATTTCTCACTTCCACTATATAATCATAAGGGATTTGATTTAGGTCATACCTGAATGGTCTAGTGGTTTTCCCTATTTTCTTCAATTTAAGTCTGAATTTGGCAATAAGGAGGTCATGATCTGAACCACAGTCAGCCCCCAGTCTTGTTTTTGCTGACTGTATAGAGCTTCTCCATCTTTGGCTGCAAAGAATAGAATCAGTCTGATTTCGGTGCTGACCATCTGGTGATGTCCATGTGTAGAGTCTTCTCTTGTGTTGTTGGAAGAGGGTGTTTACTATGACCAGTGCATTCTCTTTGCAAAATTCTATTAGCCTTTGCCTTGCTTCATTCCGTATTCCAAGGCCAAATTTGCCTGTTATTCCAGGTGTTTCTTGATTTCCTACTTTCGCGTTCCAGTCCCCTATAATGAAAAGGACATCTTTTTTGGGTGTTAGTTCTAAAAGGTCTTGTAGGTCTTCATAGAACCGTTCAACTTCAGCTTCTTCAGTGTTACTGGTTGGGGCATAGACTTGGATTACTGTGATATTGAATGGTTTGCCTTGAAAATGAACAGAGATCATTCTGTCGTTTTTGAGATTGCATCCAATACTGCATTTTGGACTCTTTTGTTGACCATGATGGCCACTCCATTTCTTCTGAGGGATTCCTGCCCGCAGTAGTAGATATAATGGTCATCTGAGTTAAATTCACCCATTCCAGTCCATTTCAGTTCGCTGATTCCTAGAATGTCGACATTCACTCTTGCCATCTCTTGTTTGACCACTTCCAATTTGCCTTGATTCATGGATTTACATTCCAAGTTCCTATGCAATATTGCTCTTTACAGCATCGGACCTTGCTTCTATCACCAGTCACATCCACAGCTGGGTATTGTTTTTGCTTTGGCTCTATCCCTTCATTCTTTCTGGAGTTATTTCCCCACTGATCTCCAGTAGCATATTGGGCACCTACCGACCTGGGGAGTTCCTCTTTCAGTATCCTTTCATTTTGCCTTTTCATACTATTCATGGGGTTCTCAAGGCAAGAATACTGAATTCGTTTGCCATTCCCTTCTCCAGTGGACCACATTCTGTCAGACCTCTCCACCATGACCTGCCCGTCTTATGTGGCCCCATAGGCATGGCTTAGTTTCATTGAGTTAGACAAGGCTGTGGTCCTAGTGTGATTAGATTGACTAGTTTTCTGTGAGTATGGTTTCAGTGTGTCTGCCCTCTGATGCCCTCTTGCAACACCTACCATCTTACTTGGGTTTCTCTTACCTTGGATGTGGGGTGTCTCTTCACGGCTGCTGCAGCAAAGTACAGCCACTGCTGTTTACCTTGGACGAGGGGTATCTCCTCACCGCCGCCTCTCCTGACCTTGAACGTGCAGTAGCTCCTCTCGGTCCTCGTGCACCCGCGCAGCCACTGCTCCTTGGAACTGGGGTAGCTCCTGGGCAATGGACAATGGGTATAGAAAACACAAAACACAGGTATAGCATATATCTTTGCATTAGGTTTTATTTCCTATTATCATTTAGGGGTATGGGCGATTTCGGGGATGTCCTTCCATTTTATTCGTGTAGGTCACTACTTACTCCTCTTATTTATATAGGTGCAGCTTTTTAAAGCTGGCAGGGTTCTTTAACACCCTCAACTGAGGCCTCAAACTGAGGCTCTGAGAAATCAAGTGATTTGCATAAAGTTCAAAGTTGGCTAGTAATTGAGCCATTTTTAGAATGCAATTCTTTTTCAAGTGCCCTTTCCAATCACTCTTATTACTTATGGCTGGTGTTGTCCTTGGGTACTGGTGGGAGTTGGGATATTATCTGTCTCATAGATATATCTCTAGAAGTAGAACAGACCCTTGTCATGTTGACATTTTCCCTAGAAGAGATATGGATGTTGATGTTTCTCAGTACCTTTTTTCTGAAAGATAGGAGGAGGCAAGAATTGAATTTGGTGAACTAGGAAACCGTTTCTCAGGTGGATTATGGAAATTTGGGATGAAGAGGAGAAGCAGGGGGTGAATTGACTCTGCCTTATGCTGTGTGTAGGGGTTGTAGTCTGGGGACTTGAGAATAGAGGAGTGAGATCACTATAGCGGTGGAAGAGATGCTGGATATCAAGGAGCTTTTTGTTCTGTAATGAGGTAGTTCTGTGGCTTTAGGTAGAGCAGGTTAGTGGAAGATCCAGAACTACGGGGTATAAGTTCTCTGGCTATCATGTTCTTGTAACGTAAGTTGATATATGCTTTTTTATGCAGTGGTTACCATTTGCCAACTCTTAACTGAGATGGTTGAGCTTGTCAATCTGCTTCAGGACTTTCTCTTACTATTTGTGGAAAGAGTGCTTTTCCCTTAGGATTTGATAAAAGGATTGATTCATTTTGGATGACTGAACCCACTCTGTGGAATGGATATATGATTTACAGAGGATTTAACTTAAATATAGCTTGTAGGCAGAACTACAACCATGATACAGTGTGATTTTTATTGCCTTATCTCTGCTTACTAAGAAATGGAAAAAATTTGAGACATTTCTAATTTCTATGCAGTTTCTCTTTTTTCAACACTTTAATTTTTAATTTCTTGTCTATGCTACCCTGCAGTTTGTACTCCATACTAAACTGCCTTAGAAGGTTTTTTTTTAATTGAATGATGGACTTTAATATCAATTAAGGAGGCTATTCAGTGTCTTTATATACAGTTATTCAAGTTCAGACTGGATTTCTAAATGGACCACTTCTCTGAAGCTCTAGCTACCTTATTTCCCATTCCTAATATCATGCGAAAACTTATAATTCACACCTTAAACAATGCCTGCCACTTCCCTGATATTGGGACAGCCTGTTGGGTTTTGTGTCCCTTCACAGGGCTGAACTACTCAGATTTGTGCTGTGGCAACAGGTTTGTGCATGCCACATGCTAAGTTGCTTCAGTTGTATCTGACTCTTTGCAACCCGATGGGCTGTAGCCTCTCAGGAATCTCTGTCCATGGGATTCTCCAGGCAAGAATGCTGGAATGGATTGCTGTGTTTACTGACCCTAAATTTTGTTGAGTAGGTGAGAACAGTGGCCAGAAAGTTTAATCACTATCTGTAGAAGTATGTCAAGCTACATGAAATTCTTTTATCATCTGGTTTTGATGAACAAGACATCATATATTTTGTCTATCCTGGATCAACAGCATTTAATTATTTTAATTATTTATTTAATAATTAAGTTAAATTATTAATCCATTTATTTATTTTAATTCCACTGTATGAAGTGAAAAACTGTGAAGGGCTAGAGATTTTATTCTACCATCCTGCCATTGCCTGTTGTGTGTACTTGTGTGCATGGTGTATATGTGTGTGTGTAGTACCAGAAAACAGAAGACCTCTAGGTCAGACACAAAGACAGTTTCTTATGTACAGAAAAACCTGCAACTTCTTAGCTCTAGTTCTCTAAGCCCCAGTCTGTACATGGTGATATGGTGAGGGACCAATATTGGGTGGGACAAAAAATTCGTTTGAGTTGTTCCATCCCATCTTATGGAAAAACCCAAATGAACTTGTTAGCCAGCCCAATAGTAACTGTGCATGTGATAGGATGTATTATAGGAGAGGAACTCCACAATATGGAAGCTCTGATCCTATATCTGGCCTCTGACAACTTGTCCATCCTGCACTTCCAAGAAAGACCTTTCTTCAGCTTCTTTAGACCTTTATTTGTTGTTGTTGTTCAGTTGCTAAGTTGTGTCTGACTTTTTGTGGTCCCCATGGACTGCAAGATGCCAGGCCTCCATGTCCTTCAGAGATAGTGTCCTTCCACTATCTCCTGGAGTTTGCTCCAACTCCTGTCCATTGAGTCAGTGATGCCATCCAACCATCTCACCCTCTGCTTCCCTCTTCTCCTGCTCTCGATCTTCCCCAGCATCAGGGTCTTTTCCAGTAAGTTGCCTCTTCACATCGGGTGGCCAAAGTTTTGGATCTTCAGCTTTAGCATCAGTCCTTTCAATGAATATTCAGGGTTGATTTCCTTTATTATTGACTGGTTTGATCTCACTGCTGTCCAACGGACTCTTGAAGAGTCTTCTCCAGCACCACAATTCAAAAGCATCAATTCTTCAGCACTCAACCTTCTTTATGGTCTAACTCTCACATCCGTACATGAGTACTGGAAAAACCATGTTTAAGTGAAAGTGTTAGTCACTCAGTTGTGTCTGTCTCTTTGCAACCCTATAGCCTGTAGCCCACCAGGCTCCTCTATCCATGGGATTCTCCAGGCAAGAATACTGGAGTGGGTTGCCATTTCCTTCTTCAGGGGATCTTCCTGACCCAGGGATCGAACCCATGCCTCCCAAATTGTAGGCAGATTCATTACCATCTGAGCCACCAGGGAAAACTAGCATTGACTATCTGGACCTTTGTTGGCAAAGTTATGTCTCTGCTTTTTAATATGCTGTTGATGGTTTTCATAGCTTTTCTTCCAAGGAGCAAGCATCTTTCATGGCTTCAGTCATCGTCTGCAGTGATTTTGGAGACCAAGAAAATAAAACCTGTTACTATTTGCATTTTTTCACCATCTATTTGCTATGAAGTGATGGGACTGGATGACATGATCTTTGCTTTTTGAATGTTGAGTTTTAGGCCAGCTTTTTCACTCTCCTCTTTCACCTTCATCAAGAGGTTCTGTAGTTCCTCTTCACTTCTGCCATTAGAGTGGTATCTACATATATGAGGTTGTTGATATTTCTCCCAGCAATCTTGATTCCAGCTTGGGATTCATGCAGCTCAGCATTTCGCATGATGTATTCTGAATATAAGATAAATAAACAGGGTGACAATACATAACCTTGATGTACTCCTCTTCCAATTTTGAACCAGTCCATTGTTCCATGTTCAGTTCTAATTGTGGCTTCTTGACCTGCATGCAGGTTTCTCAGAAGACAGGTAAAGTGGTCTAGTATTCCCATCTCTAAGAATTTTCCACAGTTTGTTGTGATCCACACAGTCAGAGGCTTTAGTGTAGTCAATGAAGCAGAAGTAGATGTTTTCCTGGAATTTCCTGGCTTTCCTTATGATTTATCAGATGTTGGCAATTTGATCTCTGGTTCCTCTCCCTTTTCTAAATCCAGCTTGTACACATCCAAGTTCTTGGTTTACATACTGTTGAAGCCTAGCTTGAAGAATTTTGATCATTGCTTTGCTAGTGTGTGAAATGAGTACAATTGTACAGTAGTTTGAACATTCTTTGGCATTGCCTTTCTTGGGGATTAGAATGAAAACTGACCTTTTTCCTGTCCTGTGGCTACTTTGAGTATCCCCAATTTGATGACATATTGAGTGCAGCACTCTAACAACATCATCTTTTTAGAATTTTAAATAGCTCAGTTGAAATTCCATCACCCCTACTAACCTTGTTTGTTATGACGCTTCCTAAGGCCCACTTGACCTCACACTCCAGGACATCCAGCTCTAGGTGAGTAATCACACCATCATGGTTATCCAGGTCATTAAGAACTTTTAATACAGTTCTTCTGTGTAATCTTGCCACCTCTTCTTAATCTCCTCTGCTTCTGTTAGGTCCTTGCCATATCTGTCCTTTGTTGTGCCCATGTTTTCAAACTTTATTTAGCAAGGCAATCTTCTCCAGGCTGGAAAGAAGACATCTGTACCATTCCTACCCTGGAATATCTCTGGGGAGGGGTTTTTAAGCTTTACTATATTGGACAGGAAATAAATCCTTCCTCTTATCTGGAGAGATGCACTGTCTCTAGTTTCCAAAGTTGTTTGCTATTCAAACATTCTGGAAGAGACAGTTTGAGATGTGCATAAACATCAGACTCAGGGAAAATTACCTCTTCATATATGTAGACAAAATCTTTCCCATAAACAGAGTAATCAGAAAACAAACGCACATTAACGATTGAGGCTCCTGGTGAACTATAGAATAAAATTTAAGCTTCTGAGCTTGGCATTCAAGGCCTTTCTCTGCCTTCTACAACTCCCCCTCTCCAATCCTCTTCTTGGACATAACTGTCTTCTCGGTGCTGGCTTTTCCTTTCTACATAGTCTTCTCGTGGCCTTCATTCTCACTTTCCCCTGCTTTGGGAGTACCTTCCCTCATTTCCTTTCTGTCTTTATTAATTCCTTCCCATAATTCAAGAGCTAGTTTATCAAGGTGCATCACCAGTCAGGCTTCTTTCCAGTTGTAGGATAGGCACATCTTCCTATCTGAGCTAATCCTAAACCTGGCATTCATTGTAACAGAAGGAAGAGTGTGACCTGATTTTTTTTGCAAGAAGATTATCACCTCCAGAGCTCACCTATTTTAAGGTCAGAATTCAGTTGGGGACAAAGTGGATCACACTGGTCTGTGGCCTGGTTAGCCCAGTACCCATATCCCAGTCTTTCAGAGGCCCCTTATATTAAAAGCAGTTTGCTGAGAAAGCCAAGGTGGGGATTGTCTTCTGATCCCCTAAATTTAGGATTAAAATGTGCCCCCAGCCTCTTCAGCTATGTCCCACTTCCAGCTCCAATCAGCCTTCTAGAGAAGGGCTTCTCAAAGCTTAACATGCATGAGAAATACCTGAGGAACCTTATTTAGTAGGTCTTGGGAAGGACCTGGGAATTTGTATTTCTAAAAGGCTCTCAAGTTATACTGATGCTGGCCCATGGATCATGCTTAAAGAGGAAATGTTTTAGATAAATTTTAGTGATCAGAGTATGTGTGCACATTCATGTGAATCTCTGGAGATGCTATTTACCTAGAAAAAGAATATAGAGAAGAGAATGATATTTCTGAGCATATTATATCAGAGGCAGGATTTTTTTTTTTTTTTTTCTGCCTTACAGCTAAGGAAACTAAAAGGATTTATCTTTCTAGAAGAGATTAATCTTTCTGATAATAAGCAAAAGAGCTAGACTTCACACTCATTCCTTCTCATTCCAAATCCTGAGTTTGTCCACCACACTAAGGTCAGTATATTTCAGATCTGTTGCCTGATAAGTGGAAATAACACCCTGGAAGGCCACAGGCCCTGAATAACCATTCAGTGCTCTCAGTCGAGGTGTGCTGTGAAGCAGGCAGGCGGGGTGTGTGGTCAGTTGGGGTCCAGTTGACCATAAACCTTTGAAATATAAAGTACTTTGTATACAAAAGCATGTTGGAAAGGTCACAGAGTTCTTCACTTGCTTTGTAACTTTCTCTGAATTATCTGCTGCTGCTGTTGCTGCTAAGTCGCTTCAGTCGTGTCTGACTCTATGAGACCCCATAGACGGCAGCCCACCAGGCTCCCCCATCCCTGGGATTCTCCAGGAAAGAATACTGGAGTGGGTTGCCATTTCCTTCTCCAATGCATGAAAGTGAAAAGTGAAAGTGAACTTGCTCAGTTATATCCAACTCCTAGTGACTTCATGGACTGCAGCCTACCAGGCTCCTCCATCCATGGGATTTTCCAGGCAAGAGTACTGGAGTGGGCTGCCATTGCCTTCTCTGTCTGAACTATCTAGACTGTGTGAAAGAAAGAAACAAAGTGAAGTCGCTCAGTTGTGTCCGACTCTTCGCGACCCCATGGACTGTAGCCCACCAGGCTCTTCCGTCGGTGGGATTTTCCAGGGAAGAGTACTGGAGTGGGTTGCCATTTCCTTCTCCAAGGGATCTTCCTGACCCAGGGATTGAACCCTGGCCTCCTGCATTGCAGGCAGACACTTTACCTTCTGAGCCATCAGAGAAGCCCTAGACTGTGTAATCCTCTTTAATTTCCCAAACCTAAAGCTTTAATTAAATTTAATTACTATTTTATTAATTGAAGTATAGTTGATTTACAATGTTATGTTAATTACTGCTATACAGCAAGGTGATTCAGTGTGTGTGTGTGGCCCATATATGTGTATATGGGCTTCCCTGGTGGCTCAGATGGTAAAGAATGTCTGCAATACAGGAAACCCAAGTTTGATCCTTGCGTCTGGAAGATCCCCTGGAGAAGGGAATGACTGTCCACTCCAGTGTTCTTGCCTGGAGAACTACATGGACTGGGGAGTCTGGTGGGCTACAGGCTACAATTCCATGGGGTTGCAAAGAGTTGATATAAAAAAAATACATATATTTTATATTCTTTTCCATTATGGTTTATCACTGATATTGAATACAGTTCCCTGTGCTACACAGTAGGACCTTGTTGTTTATCAATTCTATATGTAAAAGCTTGTATCTGTTAACCCCAACCTCCCACTCCACCCCTGCCCCAAAGCCCTCCCTGCTGGTAATCACAGTCTGTTCTCTGTATCTGTGATTCTGTATCTTTTCCGTAGGTAGGTCCGTTTGTGTCATATCTGAGATTCCACATGTAGGTGTGGAATACATATGTCTTTTTATGGTATGTCTTTTTCTTTCTGACTTATTTGCACAGTATGATAATCTCTCATTGTATCCCTGTTATTGCAAATGGCATTATTTTGTTCTTTTTTATGACTGAGCAGTATTCTAATGTATATATATATCACATCTTCTTTATCCCTTCATCTGTTATCTCCATGTCTTGACTATTGTGAATAGTGCTGCTATGAACATAGGGGTGCGTGTATCTTTGTGAATTGTGGTTTTGTCCAATGTATGCCCACTAAGTGAACGCCGGGAGTTGGTGATGGACAGGGAGGCCTGGTGTGCTGCGATTCATGGGGTCACAGAGTCGGACACGATTGAGTGACTGATCTGATCTCATCTGATGCCCACTAATAGGATTGCTGCAGAACCTAATAGCTTTTAACATTTTTTCCCTAATATTTATTTATTGCTCTCCTGTTTGGGTTATTTTGCTTTTCATCACATGGCATATATAGCTGGGAAGTGAATACCAGGAAGTAACCTCATGGGGCTGGGCAGAGGTGCTGGTGTTCCCCTGACCTCCTCACCCTCCCCTCCCTGCCCCAGCCCTACCTTCTCCAACTATTCCTGAGGTCTTTGTGTGGTCTTGAGGGTAAAGTCTGGCCCATACGCCGTGGACAGTGTTGTTTCAACCCTCATTTTCTGGTACTCCCTTCACATAGCAGGGGCCCTTAAAAGTACAGGACTCCTGGGCCATTAGTCCCAGGAAGGCCCCGTAGGAACAAGTGAGCTCGGTGACTCTCAGACTTAGCAATATGTCACAGTCACTTGGGGAACTTTAGAAAAATACTGATTCCCAGCCTCACTCGGCTCTAGTGATTCTAAATCTCTATAGATTGGGATCCCATTCTCTGTCTGCCAATCCAGCTGCCAATGCAGGAGACACAGGAGATGCAGGAAGATCCCATAGGGGAGGAAATGGCAACCCACTCCAGTATTCTTCCTGGGAAATCCCATGGACAGAGAAGCCTGGTAGGCTACAGTCCATGCAGTCACAAGAGTTGGACATGACTTTGTGTTTTTAGAAGAGCTCCTGGTAGTACTGATACATCTGGCTCCTTGACCAGTCTTCAGGACCCTTATGTGTACAAGAGGAAAGCCCTCATGCCAGGTTAGGAGTCAAGGTTGGTCCCTATCACCACTTAATCCTGGGCCCTCAGGCAGAGTCTTTTCCCCTGCCCTCGGCCTCTGTTTTCACATCTATAATATGAGGGGTCGTGGTAGGTAATTAATTTGGCTCCTTATTGGTTTAAGTTCCAAAGACTCCAATAGGGTTGCTATGGCCCTTGAGAAGGCTCAGAGTGGCCTCAGAATCGCAGTCACCAAAGGCCCTCTGAAGTGGCTCCTTGTTCAGCCTTGCTTGTTTCCCTCTTCAGGTAGAAGTCAGTTTTTCCCCTCCAGAGAGCCGTAGGATAAGCCACGGCTGTTGTTCATACTACTTCCAGAGCTCACCTCCCTCCCCACCAGTCATGTGAAGATACTAGATATTGTCATTTGTGGAGTGAGTAATATTTTAACTGGTTTAATTCAATTTTGCCTAAACTCACTCAGCACCATGATGTATCTAGCATGCTGCAAGAGTTTATGAGCTACATTTCCGATAGATGAGTGGTGTTCCATCTGGCTGTGGCAACATGATGTCAATATGCTGAACTCAATAGGGATTCCAGGTGGGGTGGTAGGTGTTCGGGGATGGGAAGATGGGAATGGACTGAGAAGTTGGGAAGGTTTCATAGAAGAGCTGGTGCAGTTTTAATTGAGATTCCCGGCATAGGCAGAAGTCCCACACGGGCAGAGATTGAAGAAGGAAGAGGAGGCTAACATAGGACCAGTCATCCTGGACACATATCCTGGCCTATTTCTAGAACAGGCAGGAGACTAACTGGAAAGAACACATACTGAAAAGTGCAGGATGAGGCTGGGGTGGTAAACTGACACACGAAGAGTTCAGACACTGTCCTGTGGCAACAGGGAGCCATGGTAGACTTTTGAACGAGGTAGGGGTCTGATCAAAGCATTGTTCTGGGAAGACACTTGGGGTGAAGGTAGATGTAATGGTATAGAGAAGAGAGAAAGCCATGGTAGCATTAGTCAAGGAGTGAATCCGTGGTGGTGGCTGCTGCCCTGTGAGCCTAATTCTGGGGCTGCTTGGGTCTTCAGCCTGAGGAAACCCTTCACCTGGGGTTGGATTCCCCTGGTGCAGTATGACCTCAGTCAGTTCAGCGGACATTTACTTAAATACTTATTTGTTTGCAGCATTCAGTTAGGTTCTATAGAGAATATGATGATAGTCAGGATAGGGACCCTCCTTTCAAGATTGTAATCTGGTAAATAGCTGTGTTCCTGGCTTCTAGGCCCTGGTCACACACCAGTGAGGTTCAGGAGCTGTCTATCCTGCATCGGTTCCTGTGTCCATTCTCTGAGCATCTTATTGTGCACTGCTGCTGCTAAGTCGCTTCAGTCATGTCCAACTCTGTGAGACCCTATAGATGGCAGCCCACCAGGCTCCTCCGTCCATAGGATTCTCCAGGCAAGAGTACTAGAGTGGGTTGCCATTGCCTTGTCTGTATTGTGCACTGCTGCTGCTGCCGCCAAGTCGCTTCAGTTGTGTCCGACTCTGTGCGACCCCATAGACGGCAGCCCACTAGGTTCCTCTGTCCCTGGGATTCTCCAGGCAAGAATACTGGAGTGGGTTGCCATTTCCTTCTCCAGTGCATGAAAGTGAAAAGTGAAAGTGAAGTTGCTCAGTCGTGCTCGACTCTGAGCGACCCCATGGACTGCAGCCTACCAGGCTCCTCCATCCATGGGATTCTCCAGGCAAGAACACTGGAGTGGGTTGCCATTTCCTTCTCCAATGCAGGAAAGTGAAAAGTGAAAGTGAAGTCGCTCAGTCGTGTCCAATTCTAACGACCCCATGGACTGCAGCCTACCAGGCTCCTCCGTCCATGGGATTCTCCAGGCAAGAATACTGGAGTGGGTTGCCATTTCCTTCTCCAATGCATGAAAGTGAAAAGTGAAAGTGAAGTCACTCAGTCGTGTCCAATTCTAACGACCCCATGGACTGCAGCCTAACAGGCTCCTCTGTCCCTTTTTTCCAGGCAAGAGTACTGGAGTGGGCTGCACTAGGAACTATCAAAGGCACTAACGAGAATTCAGCTCACTCAGTTTTCTCCCTGTTCCCATGGACCTCGGAGTCTATATGGAGAAAGCTCTGGACTTGGGATGACAAAATTAGCAATCGCCTGCTGAATGGTGAGATCGCCACTCTAAGCTTGGTCTTTGAGTGAGGGGTTTTTATAAAGGAGGAACAAAGAAGCTGGGATTAATCACCTTCATGTGTCAGAATGCCTGTGGTTTATAAGTTTCTGGTCTGGTGACCCATGATCTAGGGGGTCTGTTAGCTCATCCTACCCTGGAGAGAAACAATCTGAGTCTGTGTGTTAATATAGCATAATGTCATAATATAGCATATATTATATAGCTTATAATATAGCATAATAAGCATAATGTTATTGACAGTACCAATTTTAGTCCTCTGATTATTATTCAGTTAAAACAGGATTGAGGTCAGAGGTAACAAGGAAGGGAATAAAATTTTGGATAGAAGGGTTAATCATAAACTCAGCAGGGGAACTTGGTTTCAGGGGGACTCATTTTCACCTTCTTGGAGGCAATGAGATGTTGTCAAGCAAGGAGAGAGGATGTGCTGAGAACAGCACAGTCCGATAGCAATATGATGTGAACCACAAATGTCATTGTAAGTTTTTGAGTAGTCACATGAAAAAGGTAAAAAGAACTAGGTGAAATTCATTTTGATGTGTTTTCTTTAACCTAATAGGGCCAAACTATTATCTCAACATGTAAAGCAGTATAGAAATGATTAATGAGGTATTTTACATTCTTTGTTTTTTTCCTGTACAGAATCTTTGATGTTCTTAGAGGTGATGCTCATCTGGCTTTGGACCAGCCGCATTTCAAGTGCTCAATAGCCACATGTAGTGGACATTGCAGTGTTACTGCTGGCAGGTAGCGAAGTATGAGCAGAGAATGGGACCAGGGGCCAGGTGGTAGGAAATCAGGCATCTTAGAAACAGCAGGCTCCATGGACAGCCAAAGGAAAGCAGAAACCTCCAGATGACAGGAAACTACACATTTTGCATAAGTGTCTGGGTAGCAGACAAAGAAAGGTGGGGAAAGACAGGAATCGCCTGTCTCCAAATGTAACCTATTGCTCATTATGCTCTCAGTACAATAAAATCAGCCTTACAGATGAGAAATACTCTTTTTGCACCGACACCATGACACTTCTGATTTAAGTTAAATAAGGACAAAAGTCCCTCCTCCTCTCGGGAAAATCAGGGAAGACGACCCCCAAACTCCTCCTTTCTCAGTGAATGTTCCACCCCTTTATTTGTATGCCCCTCATAACTGGGTTGCCAGAGAAACCCAGGGTGGCAGCTCCTCACCTGTCTGCCCGCTCTCCCTGAGATTGTATCCTTGCTTAGATAAACTCTCACTTTACTTTCTTAACCTCTCTGCTTCATCTCCAGTTTCTTTTGTGAGGAAGTTGGTGTTCAGTCACTTAAGTTGTGTCTGACTCTCTGTGACCCCATGGACTACAGCATGCCAGACCTCCCTATCCTTCACTGTCTCCCAGAGTTTGCTCAAATTATGTCCACTGAGTCAGTGATGCCATCCAATCATCTCATCCTCTGCCTTCCCCTTCTCCTTTTGCCTTCTATCTTTCTTCAATGAGTCAGCTCTTAATATCGGGTGACCAAAGTATTAGAGCTTCAGCTTTAGCATCAGTCCAGTGAATATTCAGGGTTGATTTCCTTTAGGACTGACTGGTTTTATCTCCTTGCAGTCAAGAACCTTAAATTCACAGGGAGCAACAGGAGGATGGGTAGACAATTCCATGTAGCTGTGTTAGCCCTAAATGTATGGGTCTCAGTGCAGCTGCTTAGGAGGGAAAAGCCCTGGGCCCAGGGAAGCAGGCGCACTATGGGGAAATGAGGAATAAAATAAGTTAAGTTCCAGGGACTTAAAAGACTTGGCGCAGGGAGGTGCCCATGTTTTCTGATTCAACAAATGAATTCTAAATGGCTTTGGGAGAAAAGAGGCCCTGAATAGGAGCTGCATTTTCAGAGAAATGAGAGTTCTTAAAGCTGTCTGAATAGGAAATAAGGTTATCATTATGCCTTATCATTAGAAGAGAGAAGAATATTAAAAGGACTCAGTTCAGCTTGAATAAAAAAGATAAATTTCAAGTAAACTGGCATACAGTTTATCCATGACTGGATTTGCTGTAATAAAGTCAGCCAGGGAATAAGCTGGGTGATTTACAGGGAGCCTGCTTCTGTAAAATTTACAAACTGCTGTGATAAAATGTCACCTTTTATGATGCATTCCACCCGGGCTGCATATATAAAGGGCACTTCGATGGAAAGAGTTGCAAAAACAAAGCCATGGCCTGGCTCCCCAGCTGCCTTTGTCTGCCTTTCCAGCAGAATTGGGAATTTATGGAAAGATGACCCAGCCACTCGCCTTTTACGGTTGTGGATTGCAAACTGCCAGTGAAATGGCATCATTTCCTTGAGTTTTATTTTGCAACCTCAGGGACTGCTTTCAATAATTTTGACTAGGAAAGCTTGGGGTAGGGTGGGGAAAGCTGGGATGAGGGAGAAAAGACCCTCGATTCCAATGGTTTCCAATATAGTGGGGAAAGCAAGCTTGCCCCCACAGTGATTTCACACAAACGTGGCAGGTATGGATGTTTAATACAATCCATGTCATAATCCTTTACTTTTCTAGATCAAAATTTATCTGCTCTGAGTCTCTGCCTGCCTATTTGGTGAAATTAAATCTCAGTCATTGCTGGGGTTCCCTCCCTACTCTTGAGATCATAGATGAGTCCTGGGCTTACATAGTACCCCAAACCAGGGAGGATCAGATCCTTGGACCATGGTTTGCCCGTCTTCACCTTTGTCCTTTTGCCTTCACAGTGGCCCTGTCAAGAGTGATCCTGTCCCTCTGCTGGTATCCCAGTCCTGATGCCCTGGGACAGTCACAGAGATAAGCCCCTGGTACCTCCCCCAGTGACTGCAGCCATCTACCCAGTACCCCCAAACCCATTGCCTAGCCCCACCCACCCAGGCCACTGCCTCTGACTGAGGCCCTGGCATGTCACCTTGCCACCTGTCTCAGAGGAAACTTCACTCACCTCAAGCTGGTGGCTTGTTTCGCTTCCCTGTTAGCGTTCAAATCCATGCCTCCTTTTCAGCAGCCCCAGCTGTCTTCCTCAGTGGGTTTGAAAGATAAATTCTGTGTGTCTGTGTGCATGTATGTGCATGTATGCATGTAAAGATGAACTTGGATCTTGAAAAAAAAGCAATGTTGGCTCCTTTGTGCAGTTGGGGATGGAGGGAAAGCAATGTTCAGACCAGTTACTTTCTTTTTTTAATTGGACTATAATTGCTTTGCAATGTTCTGTTAGTTTCTGCTGTACAGTGAAGTGAATCAGCTGTAAGTACACATGTATCTCCTCCCTCTTGGACCTCCCTCCCCACCGCCCCCTCCACCCCCACCCCATCCCTCCTATCTAGGTCATCACAGAGTACCAAGCTGAGTTTTCTGTACTTTATAGCAGGTTCTCACTAGCTATCTATTTGACACATGGTAGTTTGATCCTTTGTGTGGCTGTATTAGGTAGACAAGGATCTGTGCTCTAATGAGGCTAGAAGTGAAGTGTCTGGGGATATCAAAGGTGAGAGAGATTGCTCTGAACTTGGAGGTACCGGGGGTGGGGGCGCTCCAAGGAAGAGGTGAGATCTGATCAGGCTGTGAAGGACAAGATAAGCTTGTTCTGTAGGCAAGGTTGATCCAGGCAAGGGTAATTCAGGCTTAAGCTGGGCCTGCGGTTGGGGGGATGGGCCAGGAAGAGAACATTTGGTTTGTGTTTGGGGGAGGTGGGAGGCTGGGGAGGAAGAAGTTGGGGCTAGGCTTTGGATACAAGGAAGAGGGGTAGTGGCTGCTGTGTGGGGTGCTAAGCAGTGTGAAATATGATGTAATGTGGCTATATCAAGCACTTAAGCTTGTCCTTGGCAGTTCTCAAGTAGTAGAAATAATTTAGCTTATGAAACTGGGTATGTGGGTGGCACTGAAAACAAGAATACATTCCTGAGACTCTGTCCATTAGATACCAGTAAAAAATTCAGGCTGTCATAACCCAGCAGTCACTTGGATAACTTTATTCAAAGTGGGCTCTTTTCTGTTAACTTACCCAGCACCTAGCTCTCTACTGCCCCGAGGGCCTGGGGCAGCAGGTGGCACTGAGATCCCTCCCAGTACCCCAATCCCTGGCCACTCCCGTCACTCCTCATTCTCTGTTGTGCAGATACTGATGTCCGGCTCCTGCCCATTAGACTTGGCAATCCTGGGATGGGGAGGGCCAGTTTCTCAGGAGGCAGAGGCTCCTGGGGTTGCAATGGCCAGAGAGGTTGGCCCCAACCCATCCTTCCTTCCATCTTTCCTTCCAAAGAGACAGGCTTTCTGGAGAGAGAACTCCGGGGTATGGGAAAACCACAAACTACCACCAGTAGCCGGCTGGGAACAGACAACAAATAAGCAATCCCTTTAGAGGCAAGGAGAATTGAGTTCACTCAGTCCAGGGATAGGATCAGGTAAGTGGTTCAGAATCCAAGCTTAACCAACAGCAGCATACTGAACTCCTTGGTTACATGCTGCTTTTTACATATGGTGCTGGGTCGACATGGGGATTGACCACCAGGCTCCTCTGTCCATGGAATTCTCCAGGCAAGAATATTGGAGTGGGTTGCCATTCCCTTCTCCAGGGGATCTTCCCGATCCAGGGATCAGACACGGGTCTCCTGCATTTCAGGCTGATTATTTACCACCTGAGCCCCCAGGGAAGCATCCTGAACTCCTTGGTTACATGCTGCTTGGTGTATATGGAAGTGGTGGACACGGGGATTTGCAGGGACTGTAGACCTAGTTTGCTAAAGAGGGAATGGAGCTGGCTGCTTTGGACATCAGCTTCCCCTGAGATCCGAACCCTCTTAGCTAGAGAAAAAGAAACATCAGCTTCCTTGTTCTATTCTTCCTCCGTTAGCAGGGGCCAGCGGTTGTGGTAAGAGAGTAGCCTGGACAGCGGGGTAGGGTCCCAAATCCAAACTGTTGGGCAACCCCACTGTGGCTTGGTTCTCTGTCTCCCCAGTCATCAGGTTTCAGGAACTGTCCCTTAAGGATCTGTCACTTGCAGAAGATGTATCTCCCAAATTAAGAGTTTAACTAGATTTTATTCTGGGAATTGAGCAAGAATTGGCAATATTTTACCTTATAAAACTGTAGCTTAATGAAAGCATAAGACAATAGGCCTGGAAGAGGGTTTTTACTATCCTGAGATGAGAGTTTCTATGGGTGTTCTGACAGATTTACTGTTGTTTTAACTTAATAAGCTCTTTCTGTTTTGGCGTTGTTATTGTTTCCGTGGTTATAGGACACTCTATATTGTTTTATTATGTCATCTCTCCCCCTCGGTTTTGTGGTGGCATTTTTCTCTTTGCTTAGCTGGTAAATATACACGTTTCTTCTGATCTTCCCAACTCTTCCAGGCACATGAAGAAACAGCAGTTCGTCAGGACATGGGGTGGAATTTGCCCCAACCCATCCTTCCTTTCTTCCTTTGGGCTCATAAGGGCAGGTTCCTCTTGAAGTCAGTACCCTGGTCCTAAATTGTTTTCATTTCTTCCCTCCAGCCATCCAAATAAAATAATGTTTATAAAGTCTTAGGCTTATAAAGCATTTTTAGCTTTAAAATCTGTTGTCTGGTGTAACCTCTGTGAGTGCCTGTGTGGCGGACCCTATGGAGGATGGGGATGTATTACTGTCTCCATTTTACGCATTGGGAAATGCACTTCTCAGACAATAAATAGGATGCTGAGGATTACTTAGCAAGTGGAGCCTGGACCAGAACTCAGGTTTCCTGGCCAGTGATCAAGGCACTTTCCAGGCTCGAAGGACTGGGTAGAGGCAGAGGGATCAAAGTGGTAACCTGTTGGCCATGGAATACTCCATCATTGTTCCATTACCCACTTAACAGATGATACCGAGCCTTAGGCTTCTCCCCACCCCGCCACCCCCCCCCCTCCGCCACCTCTTCTTATGGCCCAAGGGAGAACAAGAGAGAAGTTGTTGCTGGGAAGGAAATGCAAATTTAAATCTATTGCCTTCACTGGCACTGGCAGAGCCCATGACATGAGATGGACAACAAGGTGGTCAGCATTATGTAGGGGAGATATAATGTTCACTAGCTGGAGGGAAGGTCAAATTGAGTAGGGAAAGAATGGAAGAGAACCAACACCCATGCCAGAGATTTTGTCTCAGTTGATTCTTTTAACAATCCTGTAAGATAGGCAAGTCTCGACTTCAAAAGAGAAATCTGGACAAAAAGAGTCAGGGACTAACGTGGAGATCAAGCACCCAAGCAGGTGACAGTACCAGATTCACATTTTTCTCTAAAGTCCAGAGTCTTGGGCCCCTGTCCACTTGTCCATCTCTATTTCTATCTATTTTCCTCCTTAGTACCCAGGAGGGACTCTCATTTGAGTCCCCTTTCTCTCCCAGGACTAGGTGTTTAACATTTAGTAGCATCTGATTAGAGTAAAATTATCCTTAAGAGATAAAGGGACAAGAACCCTTAAACTTTTTGTCTATATTTGAATTTTAAAGAAGATTAAGCAAATTATTCTCTTAGATCAGTCTCTGTTTGGAAGATCATGTAGGGTGGGAAAAAGTGAAAGACTGTTCCTGGAGCCTCTGGCAGTCAATCAGGATGAAGCTAATGTCCTCTTCCATCAACATCCATCAGCTTCGGGCTCCTCAGATATAAAGCATAGATCTCTTCTAGTTCTTACACTCTATATCTCTGTTATGAATTCATCAAAGCTGGCCCATCTGGGCCTGGGACCTGTGCTCCATTCAGGAAGGGCACACACCAAGCCTATGATGCTCATCTAGTTTTTTGTTTGTTGCATTGGGTCCCTTACTCAGTTTGCTTCCTCCTTCTGGTTACTTAGTCTCTAAGTCGTGTCTGACTCTTTTGTGACCCCATGGACTGTAGCCCACCAGGCTCCTCTGTCCATGGGATTTCCCAGGCAAGAATCCTGGAGTGGGTTACCATTTCCTTCTCCAGGGGATCTTCCCAACTCAGGGATCAAACCCATGTCTCCTGCATTGGCAGGCGGATTCTTTACCACTGAGCCACCAGGGAAGCCCCCTCCTTGCAGATAGCCTCAACTACAACCCTAAGATTATTTCATGCCCAAAGTGGTTTTCCCTCCTTCTTAAGTCTGAAGATTTCTGAGATTTGAGTTTCAGAATGATAGGGAGAGGGCACTTTTCCTAGAGACTGGATATTCCCCTTAATCTGAAAAGATCCCTTTTACCTCTCTAGTTTACTGAGGCTTTGTACAGGGTCAACTTTCTTTTCTCTCTTCCTTTTTGGTCCTCCTGTTCATTTTTTTAAAGTTTTCTTTCTTTCTTTCTTTCTTTTTTGTTTAATGAGGACCATTTTAAAAGTATTTATTGAATTTTTTTTTTCTTTTTACAATATTGCTTCTGTTTTATGTTTTGGTTCTTTGGCTGAGAGGCATATGGGCTCTTAACTCCCCAACCAGGGATCACACCCATATCTCCTGCATTGGAAGGTGAAGTCTTAACCACTGGACTATCAGGAAAGTCCCTGTTCTTCTTTCTTCAAGTTCTTTCATAAGGTTTTTGTTGAGAACTTTCCTTTGGGACCCCTATGGGAGGGAATGTTAAGGCAGATGGATCACAGAGGTCATCCTGGGAACCAATGTGATATTCTTAGGGTCCACACCTTGCCTGGTTCAGAAGTGCCAGAACTGCTAACTTGGGGTTAAACTTCTGGATTTCTTATATTCCAGGAGACTATTTTTACTATTATTATCAGTACTTTTTTTTTCCTGCTCTATCAGCATGAACTTTCCTAGCTCTAGGTGACTATCTGATTTATCACCAATATTTTAATTTTCACCAATTCTGCTATTTCTCTGAGCTTCAAGTCAGCATCCCAAGTCTCAGCATCATAATTCTGAGTATAGATGTGGGGCATGGGCCCAGGCTCTGATATGGCTGGTTACAACTCACAGTAATTATTCTGTGAGTGCAGAATTGAATTTGCATTAAACATCAGCCTCCAAGGCCAAGTCCAAGACAGGTTTTGGGCAATGATTATGGATTCCTGACAATAAGGTGCTGCCAAAAATTGTTTGAGGAGGGGACAGACATAGTCAACACATTACTTTATGAAGTATTTACAGAGATACTGAGATCCTTCAGGTCAGTGACTGTGTTTTATTTGTCTTTAAATCCCTAGTGCAGAGCTCAGCATTGAGAGTACAGAGGCATGAATACTTTGAGTAGGATTAATGAATAAATGAATGAATAAATATGTGCATGGCACTGATTGTAGAGAGGTGAAATCAGAGGCTGGGAACATTTTCAAAAGGCCTTTGTCATCATAAGATAAAATGACATGGTGATTGATCACATGTGGAGGGAAGGAAATAATAAAAACTGATTTGAAGTTTATTACTACAACTTTGGAGAATGGAGACTTATGTCTTTAGAAACAGAAGAGATAAGGCAGTTGGAGAAGAGTTGTCAGCATCATGTTGAAGTGATGTGGGGATGTCCAGATGAACACACAGAGCAGGCAGCTAGGGAGAGGATGGGAGATCAGGACAGAGGACAGGGCTTGGGGTGGAGTTGCTAGAGTTCTTTTCTAGTAGGTAGTACTTTACATGGGATAAAATTAGGTATCTAAGGGAGAACGTGCAGAGAGGATAGAAGAATAGCTGATGCATGTGATGATGGAAAACTATTAAGTCCTTATATGGGGCTAATGAAGTGAACTGTTAGTCACTCAGTAGTGTCCGACTCTTTGTGACCCTATGGACCGTATGTGAAACTCGCTCAGTCATGTTTGACTCTGTGACTCCATGGACTGTAGCCTGCCAGGCTCCTCTGTCCATGGAATTCTCTAGGCAAGAATACTGGAGTGGTTTGCCATTTCCTTTTCCAGGGGATCTTCCCGACCTAGGGATTGAACCCAGGTCTCCTGCGTTGCAGGCAGACTCTTTACCATCTGAGTCACCAGGGAAGTCCTATGGACTCTATGGGTTAGTATAAATATGCTTCAATGACATAGAAAACTAAATTAGTTATGGTACCATTTCCAATGCTCTACACCAATTCCTAATGAGCACTGTTTAAAAGTACTTCTGTCTGCAAACAAAGAATGAATATATGTGGCATAGAGATCCACCCATTCCATCCATTCATTGATCCATCCATGTCTGTTTACCTCCCCATCCATCCATTTCTCTGTCCTTCCATTTACTTATGCATCCACCCATCCACCTATAATCTCCCACATTTATGGAATGATTTTCTAGGATAGGCTAAGAAACAGAGAATTTTAAACACTGCTGATAAATCTTAACACCCATCCACATTTTCCCTGAATCTGCCCACATGGTGTGCAATAGTACTAACTCCTCACCATGTCTCCCTCCTTTTCTTTCGGCTCCAGATAATACAAAAATGTGGCACCCCTAAACTGCAGTGACCTTGTGGAAAATTCCCCTTCTGTAACCACTTCTCCTTGTTGAGCCTTCTTTTTACCAGCTCAGTGTAGCTCCTATCCAAGCCTGCTCTCCTTAGATGATACCTTGGTTTCCAATCCAACCCCCCAACAAAATAAAACTCAGGACAAAGTCAGTAACCCCAGAGTTCCATTCTCTGGTGATCCTTGCAGCTAGTCATCTGTATATGAGTTGGTTGGAGGGGTTCCTATTTTGTAGAAGGAACTTAGAGTGAGATGCCTTATCTTGAAGGGCTAATAGCAACTGTGCTGGCTCATGGGGAGATAGTTTGAGTAGGGGAATCTTCCCAGAGCCCCTTCAGCTGCTCTGTGAGAGAGCAGACTTATGTCTTTGCATAAGTCATAGTGGTTAACAGCATGGACTTTGGCATTGAATGGGCTTGATTTGAATCTGGCTTTGTTGCTTCTCATCTGTGTGACCTTAGATACCTTCTTTTACTTCTCTAAGTCTTCTTTTCTGCATTACCAAAATGCTGATGGTGCCTGTATTATAGGGTTGATGTGAGAGTTACACAGACCAGTAATATAGGTATTTATCTGTGGATGCTTTGTATGTACCAGGAACCAATCTAAGTGACCTCTATGGGAACTGTATCATTTAATTCCTTACAATAACTAGATTATTCCCAATTTGTAGCTGAGGCTCGGAGGGGCTATGTAACTTGCCCAAGGTCACATAGTTAGCAAGTGGCAGAGTTGAGCATGACTCTGACAGTAAGATTCTGTGGCCATGCTTTTACCCAGTTCACTGTACTGCCTCGTAGATCATGAGGGTTCAGGGTATGGTGGGAAAGTTAGATAACTGAGATCTAGGCTTGGCTGTGCTGCTCAATGGCCATGTAAGTTTGAGGTAAGTCAATTTTCCTTTCTGGGTCACACTTTTTCCATCTGTAAAGGGTACCATCATATCACGTAGGTTTTCCTCCTTGAGCTTTTATGAGGATGAAACAAGATAATGAATGAGAAGGTATTAGAAGCAATATTTGAGCTCTCGGAATGAGTCCTGTTGCAGGTTTCTGGTTTCAGCATAGTTTAGCTTGATCGTGTGGGCCTCAGGATACAGAGAAGTGCCTTTTAGTTTCCAGCTATCAGAGATTGAACCCCATGGAAGGTAGGACCAGTGAAGAGCTTCTTAAGTTTCCTTTGGAATAAAGAAAAGTCTGTGTTTTAACAGGCTACATTAGTTACTAGTGTAATACTGGTGGCTGTAAGAAACAAAACCCCCAAGTATCAGTAGCTTAAAACACACTGGAGGTTCCTCGCTCATTAACAATCAAATGCATGTCAAATACATACACGTGTTTATTGTCAGTGGGTGGGTTTTCTCCTTAGTGTTGAGAGACCCAGGTTTCTTCCATCGTGTGGCTTCACCATCCCCGTAGTGCAGTGGTTCTCAATCCTCGTTTCCTATGCAGCTTTAACAAGGGTTCCCACCTGCTCCCCCCGCCAGAGATACCGATTTAATTGGTTTCTGGTGTGGTCCTCCGTTGGTTTTGTGTTTTTTTAAGTGTCAGGTGATTCTAATGTGTAGCTAAGTTTGGGCACGCCTGCACGTCATGGCGTCCTCTCCTTTTAACCATAAGCAGGAGAAAGAAACGGAGAAGACAGTGCATTTACTTCTTAAAACCGTCAGTCCGTGTGTGGTGGACATCACTCCTGCTTACATTCTGTCGGCAAGAGCAGCTTTCTGGCTACTCTGGGTGCAAGGTAGGCTGTGAGATATGGCCCCAGGTCGGGTTGTTTCTCAGCCATGGCTGTGTACTGTAGAAGGGGAGCATTTGGGTCGGTTATTTATCTACGTCCCAGGCATCAACAGATCAACTTCCCCAGATGTTGCGAGACCTAACCTGTGGCACAGAAGCTTAGAGGTGTCCTCAATTCAAAGAGGCTTTCCTCGGGGTTGGGGGAGGAACGGGCGTCACCTAATTGTCTTAGGTTTGGGAGCTGTGGTCACCTACATTCCTGTCTATAGCCCGGTATTAGAGAATAGTTTCTTGTTGTAAAAGAGCACAGATTTTTCAGGCAGGCGAATTTGGTTAAAATCCTCATTTATTGTTAGTAAACTTGTGATTTGGGGCATGTTAATTAACATCTATAGCCTTCACTCTTTCAAAATGTAAAATGTATATAATTATACCTGAGTTGAAAGGTTTTATAATAATAATACAAAACTGCCTACCTTGCCTTAAATAAGAAGTCTGTTATGGTGCTGAAAATGACAGGCATTGAGCAGGGGAGGGATCCTTGTAGAATTTTCTCTCCTTGCAGAAGGGAGAAGGGTGAGACTCCTTGCAGTGGCAGGGAACCAGGGGTTGAGGAGAGAGGCTGAGTTTTGCCACTAGGCTGAGAGGCAGCCTTGGGGCCACACTTGGCCTGTTAGGTTGGAATAATGGGACTGGATTACCCCAACAGACAAGACCCCCCCACACACTAGAAAGTGACTCCTCTGCTCAGCAGCCACATCTTCCCTTGCATCTCCTCAGTGCCCACCCCTGCAGTAAGAAGGAGACCTAACTTCGAGAGCCCTAAGCAGTTTGGGGGAGAGACTCTCATCCCGAGAAACAGGAAGGCTGCAGCAGTGCCTGGGCTCATCAGAAGCCTGGCTGGAGTCTTCCTGCTGGGGTTGCTACAGCTGTGCCTGGGGCTGTTGATAAGGAAGATGGGGAGATAGCGGGACGCCTTCCTGTTAGTGCCAGCGAAGAGCCAGCTGGTGCAGATAACAGCCTGTCAGCTCCTAGCCTGGAGTGTGACAAGACTGGCTTTGTGTGACTCTAATTAATTCTGCATGTCTCTGGTTGGTAGTGGGGATGGGGAGGACTACGAAACTGACAAGGATAGTTTTGGGGGGCTTTTCCATTTCCTTTCTGCATGACTTTTTCCTTTTCAGCTACGTGGCCTTTGGGGATTCCCCTACACCCCATTCCTTTCAGGGTTGACCTGGATGAGGTGGGGCTGAGGTTTTTCCAGGTTCTCCAGGGGTGATTTTCTCCTAGGATCCCAAGACGGTAAAGGTGAAGCAGCTCCTGCTGAGGGTGGTGGGGGCGGGGGAGGGTGGCACTGTCTGACTTATGCCCCTGGGTCTGCTCCACCCTAGGCAGATGGCAGCAGGACTACAACATTATCAATGCCTGTGGGGAAAACCCCTGCTTCCCTTATATTTTCTCTTATGGGGTTCTTAAGCCCTCATCTTTTTATTTCTCCTGGTATGCAAGTCTGAAGATAGAGCTTCTGTGATCCTTCATACAAATGGCTGAAAATGACATCAGGCACCTAGTGTGTGCAACGCGCTGAGCCTGACCCATTTTCTAGCGATGGTCCAAGCTTCCCAGCAGACGTTCAGGGTATCTATTTTTATCCATTTTTACTGATGAGACGAGAGTCCCAGAGGAGCTAAAGAATGTGCCCAGGGTCATGGAGCTTGTTAAAAGGTGCTGGACTGTCTGATTTCAAAGCTGCCTCCTCTCTGCTCTGCTCTCCAGCTGGTTTTCTAAAACACCTTTGTAGATGAACAATAAGTTATATAATAGATGGAATGCTATTTTATGAGGCAAAATTATGCAGTCTTGAATCCAAACATATCGTTCTCTATCTTCATGAAAAAAATTATGGTTCTGTAGCAGGAGGTAGAAAATTAAACCCTAAGGTCCCAACTGGCCGCCTGTGTCTCCTTGGCCTAAGACTGCTTTTCCCTGGTGACACCCCGTTATTCTGGTACAATCTACAGCAAGCCTGCTCCCGTTTTCCGCTGCACTCTGACAAACCAGTATTAAGCTTCACTTTTTGTGTTTCTTAAACCATGTACTCAGCCTAGATGATGGGGTTTGGTGGGTGTGTGAGCCGTCTGAGGTAGAAGGATCACAAGTTCTGGAGGGCATGTGTATTTTTTTAAAAAAAGCATAGTCAGTGTTAAAATTACTTGGTTTTAGTCATGATACTTGTGATAATGTTAAATAATAGTCATATGTTAAAATGTTGAGAAATATAAAAAGTCACAATGATGTGTGAATGTTGAACATAAAATGCCTGACCTTTCTCAGAATATTTAATTCAAACATGTGGCTATGACAAGTGATGAGATTTCTGCAGTGAGGCAGGCTGATGAGAGAGACGAGGGGTGGGAAGTTTTAGGAGCAGGAGGGTTTCTGGGAGGTACCCCCAAATCATATCCTACAGAAGCTAAGGATGGGTTTGAGAGCAGTTGGGGGGGATAAAAGTCCTCAGTCCCCCTCTTGACTGCAGGTGGTAACTGTCTCCATGAATGCTCTTCAGAAAGCTGCCTTCAGGTGGTGTGTTTGTGGTGGGGATATGGGGATAATGAAGGACAAATGCGCCTGTTTGAAATGGAGAGGAGAACCCACTGGACCGTTTTGTTCTGGTTGTTAGGGAGCATCTGATTATGGGTGTATTCCCAGTGTGCCGATTTCTAGCCAGTACTTGGAAGAAACAGGACTGGTGTGGGAAAGAGAACACCACATCACCCACATTCAGATGTGACTAGGTGGGGAGCTCTTAGCCCCTGAAGGACTGTTCTGGAAAGCTCCCTGGCTTTTATGCTCATCCTCAGGCAATACTTCCCTGGTGGCTCAGACGGTAAAGCGTCTGCCTACAATGTGGGAAACCCAGGTTCAATCCCTGGGTCGGGGAGATCTCCTAGAGAAGGAAATGGCAACCCACTCCAGTATTCTGGCCTGGAAAATCCCATGAATGGAGGAGCCTGGTGGTCCGAGGGGTTGCAAAGAGTTCGGACACGACTGAGCGACTTCGCTTTCACTTTCAGGCAATACAGTCCCATGGACTCTATCAGTTACACAAGTCAGCTCAGGAATCAGAATATCCACTCCAAAATATTTATTAAATCTTGACTGGACCACCACGAGCAGTTCTCCTGCCCCACCTCCACAGCTTGGACCTGTCTCCAGAAGTCCTCATATAGGAAGAGGACCTTGCCTTGTGCTTTTCCTCTGCTCCCCCTCTGTCTGTTGCTGTTTTGATGTCCCAGGGATTAGTGTGAGACTAGGGGAGGGGATAGCTGGTTTTCATTAGCTGGATGCCTGCAGCCTTTCCCGGCCAGGAAGGTTAGGTTAAAGAAGGCTTTCAAGTGTTGAGTACTTTAGGTAAGCTCTTCCAGGTTTCCCTGCTGGGCCCTTTCCCTGTCCTGCTATTACAGGCATTCCCTTGGGATTCCTTCCTAAGCTCCTGGACACTGTATGTACCTCCAACCTCTTTCAGTTGAGGTCTCCCAAACCTTACAAACCCACCTCTTGCTGCCCATGATGACTGCGTACCAGGTTGTTTTTTTTTTTTTTTGTGGGTGGCGCACTTGTGGCTCACAGAGTACAGGGAGCTCCCACATTCCTCGGGAGTACAGGCTCATCCTAAAGCAGCTGCCCTTCACAGCTCCCATCGAGCAGTTTTAGTTGTCAGGGAGGACCGGATTGCAGGTGTATTCCCAGTGTGTTGATCCGTAGTCAGTGTGTAGAGGAAACAGGACTTGTGTGGGAGAGAGAAGATAGCATCACCTTCTTGACTTCTACATTTCCTGGGCAGGAATCAGGCCTCAGTCTACAGTCCTTGTGATCTTCCTAGAAGTAAGGCCCGCACCAGTCTTTAGCAACCCCCAGTGGCAGAAATCACACTTCAGAGCATCCCGAGTGGTTGCCTTGGGGCCCTTGTCTAGATGAAAGGTTAGAGGCCACACATCCCTATCCCTGAACAGAGCAGGATGGGGTCAGGAGTCACAGCTCACAACCCTTCTCTCCAAGGAAATCTCTCTTCCAGCTTCTCTTAAAATCCTTCTCTAACTCAGTTTTGTATCCTTGATCTTGTTATGTGGTCCACACATCACAAACTAGGCTTTCCTTCATTCCTGTAAATTCTTGCCGTATGAGTGTTTGCTTGGGAGTTCTGTGTACCACTTCCTTTGATATCCTGATATCCATGGCCCTTCTTTCAAAACTGCAACAGTATATCCCAATATCTAATACCCCGTGCATGATCCCTCTGAATCTGGCAGTCATTCTTCAAATAGTCTGCTTTGTTGAGTGGAGACACAGGAGATTTGACAGCAGTTGATCTGAGGGTACCCACTCTACCAGCCACAAAGCAGTGGGGTTTGGAGGTGACATCCATAGTCCAAAAGGGCACACGTGAGCAGGGGATATAAGTGGGTGGAGGAAAGGGCACCTGATGTTTCCTGTGGTGATAGAATCTTTTGGCTAAGGCTTTGTCCACGTGAGAACTGCAGTCTCCTAGGGATGGGTATAACCCTTGGATCAGCATCAGCTCATGAGCCTAGTCCACAGGCACGTGGCCCTCCAGGAGCAGGAAGGGGCTCCCTGGGATGTTACTGCTTTGACTCACTAGAGAACCTCCAAAGCATGTCCTCCATCATGGCATTGACTTGGGCTTTTCTCAGCTCCTTGTGCGTTACATCACTGTGTCCTGTTGAAGTCCAATATAAAAATGGGCCAAATTCATGCAGCTCTTGGGGGCAGGGCCCCAGGATGAGTGCAGGCTGCCTGACTCCTGGGGCTGGCAAATCCCAGTGGATGTGTCCCTTGCCAACAAGTGCCTTCTGCATTGCAGACACGTCACCTTGTGAGAGCTCCACTCTGAGCGAGGACCTCAGGGCAGAGCTTTGAGGAGACACCTTTAGAACTGCCATGCTCTGGTGGTCTCTTGGCTCCTTGCAGTGGAAATCAGCACCACATAGGGGTTAGGAACTCTGTCCCTGGGGTGAGGTGACCTTGGTTTGCATCTCTATTTAAATTGCAAATTGTATAATGTTGAGCAGGTGGTTTTTTCCTGGCCTTGGTTTTCCCATTTGTAACAGGGGAGTAATAGCAATGAGATTAATTGAGAAAAATCCTTGTAAGCCACATGGCATACAACTTTAACAATTCCTCTTGTGAAATTACATTGTGGAAACCTCCAGACAGATAGTAGCTGGTACTCAGAAATATTCAACTCCTTCTGAACTCACTATGTTATTGGCCTCATGTCTATACACCTTTTTGCCCCTTCCCTCCTCATGTCTGTTTCTACTTTGGCACAAAGAACTATTGCCAGATGAGTTATTTGAAAACATTTTAAATAATCTGAACTCTCAAATAATTAAAGTGCCCTATATTTTATTCACCAAAATGAACCAGCAAAAACAGCAACAAGCCTTCTTGTCACTGCTCCCTTAACCTCATCCCAAATACACACACACACAACACTCTACAGGCAACCCAAGTAGTGGGAGAATCTTTCTTGGGGACAGACCTTGAAGTTGTTAACCAACCACAGGATTAATAATATCCATGCTCCCATGGTTTTAGCACGATGTCATGCTGTCTTGTTCCATTGGAGTGCAGGTGGTTCTGTCTTGGGATTGTGCTTCCCTAAAAGCAGCCTGGATTAGTGAGCAAGGGACAGTGAGAACGAGCCCCACTAAACCAGGAAGTCCTGTCTGGAACCATATTTGAGTCCTTATCTTTCCTGCGCCTGCACTCCCAGCCCCATGTACCATCTTAATTTTTGTAGTTGCAGTTTGCTGCTCCAGTAGAAAAAAGCCAGAATGTTCACAAATTGCCTCATAAAAGAAGCTCCATTTAGAAAATCTTATTCACTAAGGATTTATTAGCTCTTCACACTCCAGAAGGCTGGAGTTTTATCTTGACTTAGAGTTAGTTGTTCACCCAAACCAGCTGAATAATTCTCACCCTGGAGACTAGAAGGCAGTTGGAGGCAAAAGCTTTTCAGCTGCCAGCAACTTCCCCTTTGTTTGTGGTCTTTGGGTGTGTGTGTTGTGGGAGAGGGTCCTTTTTCCCCAGGGTGCAGCCCCCCAGGTGTGCCACCACATACCGACTAGACAAGAAAGCCCTAAGCTTTGATTACTTAAATAGATGGCAGGGGTAGTGACGGAGCAGACATTTCTACAAATTCATTGTCCAAGATGGTTAACAGTAAAATATACAGGTAGTGTAAGCTCTCTATGTGGTCAGAGGCAGAGTAGAACAGTGAAGAAAGGTCCCACTTGAAGAGTTAAATATCAGTAGGAGGCAAGTTTGTCAAGGTCATGTCAAAAGTCCAGTAGAGTACCTTTGAGCTGAATGGCATAATGAGTAAGAGCCAGGTGTTCAGAGAAGTATTGGTCAGGGTACAAGGGTTGGTCAGGGAATGCTCCATGGAAAGCAGAATTTTAACTGGGCCTGCAAGCATGAGTTTTATTTCGGCAAAGAGGAAGGGAAAATGCTTCAAGGGAGAACAATTAAAAAGACCAGTCTTTGCCTTGGAATTCAGGCAAGATCTGTCTTAAGAGAGAACTGGTACAGTTTCAGAACCTACCATACTCAGTTTCAGCCATACATACCCAAACCAAGTATTTGGGAACACAAGGAAAAGAATAATTATCAGAAAGCTATCTCTTTCTTCTACTTTCTACCTCCCCCTGCTCCCCTCCCCCAAAGGCTTAAGAACTGAGTAACTAATGCAGGTCCAAGGGAAAATAAAAGTTGGAAGTTATTTCATGCTGGAAATACTCCCAAGGAATTAGGCAAGAAAAAGCAATAAGAGGAATCACAAATTGGAAAGGAAGAAGTAAAGTTTTCACTATTTGCAAATGATATGTGTAGAAAAACCGGAAGACTCCATGAAAAACCTCTTAGAATAAACAAATTTAGTAAAGTTGCAGGATGCAGAATCAATGAACAAAAATATGTTGCATTTCTATGCACTATCAGAGAAGCTAAAACAATTCTGTTTACAATTGCATCAGAAAGAAAAAAATACCTGGGAATAAATTTAACCAAGAAAGTGAAAGACTTGTATGTTGAAAACTATAAGACATTAAAGAAATTGAAGATACATATAAATGGAAAAATATTCCATGGTCGTATATTGGAAGAATTGATTTTTAAAAATGCCCATGCCACCCAAAGCAATCTACATATTCAATGCAATCCCTATCGCAATTCCTATGGCACTTTTCACAGAAATAGAACAAACCTAAAATTTGTATGGAATCATAAAAGACCCTGAATAGCCAAAGCAGACTTGAGAAAGAAGAACAAAGCTGGAGTCATCACACTCCCTGATTTTAAAGTATGCTACAAAGCTATAGTAATTAACACAGTATGGTACTGGCATGAAAACAGACACTCAGATCAGTGGAACAGAAGAGAGACCCCAGAAATAAACTCAGTCATATATGGCCAATTTCTGACAAAGGATATACAGTGGGGAAATACATAATGGGGGAAAGGGATACACAGTGGGGGAAAGAACAGCCTCTTCAATGTATGATGCTGGGAAAACTGGACATATGCAAAGAATAAAACTGGGCCACTATATTAGACCATCAACAAAAATCAACTCAAAATGGATTAAAGACTTGAACGTAAGACCTGACACTGTAAAACTCCCAGAACACAGGTGATAAGCTCCTTGGCATAGTATGCTGGGGGTGTACTGTGTTAGGCACTCTCAGCCATTGTATCCTTCTATCATCACAGCTCTGGTGAGATATTCTATTCTATGTTTGGGGAAATACTCAGAAAGATCTGGTAACTTGCTTGTAGTCACAGAGCTACTGAGTAGTGGAGGAAGGATTCACACCCACTCCGTAGGCCATAATAAATCCTACCAACCATTTATGTAGAAACCTTGCTTTTCAATATTGTTCATATCAGAGGTTTTGTTGTTGTATTTTCGGTGGATCTTCTGTTGAGGACCTGAAATTAAACCATCTGAGGACAGGCACTAGCTTGGTTGAATGTGAAGAATCAGTCTGTGCCATCCAATATTTAGTAAACATTTTCTACTGATGGGAGGATGAGCTGTGATAATGCATATACAGTGCCTTGCACATAAGAATTCAATAACTGTTATCATGATGATAATGATGATGGTAATGAAGATGATTAAACAGTCTCTGCCCAAAAGGATTTCCTCTGACAGACTATTGATTTCTGCAAAAGAATTGGCCTAATAGGATAGAGATTGTCATCCCCACATCATTAATTACAAAGCATTTGTCAACTGAGATGAGGAAGCAGGCTCCAAAGCCTGGAGCTTAACCTCTTGTGGTACTGCCTCCTTGCGGGGCTCCAGGTCTCCTGTTCTGTCTAATAGAGGACACGGTACATTTTGTTTTGCTTTTTTGAGAAACATTAGATTTGAAACATTAGAAACATTGGATTGAGAAACATTAATGTTTCTCAATGAGAAACATTAGAGCCCTCCCTCCTCTAAGAGTTGATGAATGATCTTGCAGATATTTTCCTTTAAGAATATTCCCAGCCTCTTCTGCTGGGTGACAAGTATCCTCTTAACTAGTAATGCTAGGCTCTCCTTTTGCATATCCGACCCATCTTCCCTTGACCTTCTGAGCCCTCCATCCTCTTTGTGATGCACAGCATACTATACAAGGTGAAGACCTTCATCTGGACCTGAGGGAAGGAGAGGGACACCATCTTTAGACCTTGACTTCCATACAAGAATACCAGATGGGGAATTAATTGCCAAATAAATTGTAGCTGTAGGACTATAGAGGAGAAGCAAGATTTAACTCTGGCCTGGGGTGGTCAGGTAGGCTTCTTGGAGAACATGGGTCTTAAACTGGTAGGGCCTGAACTGGTCCTTCAGGTCATTAAGGCCAGACTGCTTGGCACTGAATCCCAGTTCTACTACTTACTACCTGTGTGACCTTGGTAGGATTTTTTTTAGTCGTTCTGTGCCTCAGCTTCCTCATTTGTAAACTGGGGATAATAAAGGTACCTGCCCCATGCGATTGTTGTGAGGATTAAATGATTTGGCAAATCTCAAGTGCTGAGAACAGTGCTTAGCATCTAGGAAGAGTTCAATAAATATTTTTAATAGCTATTTTTACTGAAGACTGGGAGATGGTCTGAGAGAAGCCAGATATCAGAAGCCGAAGAGAGAATTCAGGTCAAATTTATATTCCCTCCAAGCCAAGGCAGGAGGCCTGACTCATTCCGTTTCACTGGTGACACAGCTGGGGACAAAATGTTTATCGTGTGTCTTCCCTGAAGGTATAAGTGGCTCTTTGGGTAGCTGCAATGTGGAAAACAGTTTTCTGAAGAGCTTAATTTGCTCTTTGGGAATACATTTGGACCTAGGGAAATGCTGGCCCTGAGGGGGAACTCTCTTGTTTCTTTTAGAAAACATAGCCTGTTAGAAATTCAGAAGACTTGCCTGCTCAGCTTCACTAACAGCCAGGTCTGAGCACAGCTGTTGGTTTACATCTGACTTCTAGGGAGACCTGGGTCTAACCTGATTTTCCATCTGTTCTGAGGCAATATCTGGATTCTTTTCAATAGCGGATAGGCATTTATTGATCATCTTCAGCATGCCACAGTGACAGACAAGTAAGGAGGCAATTACATTGTAGTATGACAGATGCTCTCACAGGGAAGTGGAGGGTAGCATGGGAACAAGTCCAGTCTAGTTCAGGATGATGGAAGAAGGGACATGTAAATTAAGCCCCAGAGGAGGAGGAGGGATTAACCTAGAGCTGCAGGGTTGGGGGGAGGAGCAGCTGGTGTACTGGCCTGCTGACACGGCTAAGGTGAATATTGTGTGCATGTGAGCCCAGGTGTGTGTGTGTGTGTGTGTGTGAGAGAGAGAGAGTGTGTGAGTGAGAGGGGGAAGAAAGATGAGGAAAGTTTGGGATAGTAAAGAGAGAGCTCATCTGGATTAAGAAAAGGAATCCCATTTTTGCAATATTTTACTGGCTGACTTTGAGTAAATCACCTCAGCTGTATGGAACTTAATCTCTTCATCTATGAAATGAAAATGCTATTATAAATTTGGCCTATTTCCTAAGGCTATTTCATAATAATAGATATGAAAAGGCTTAAACACACAGTATTATATACTTTTAGGAAATTATCATTATTACATGATTTCATTTTGTAAGGCTGACAGTACTTCTCTCATAAATCCATGGCACTGGGGATACGTGAGAGTGAGTAATTAGGCATCACCATCATGGACAATATCTTCAATGCTCCCAGTGCCATTATTAGAATCAGAGAAGTGGAGCTTCTGGTTATGGTGATGGATCATGGTAGTTTATTAGCAGACAAAGTAAATGGTCACCTCTGCTGTCCGTTCATGCTGTCCCATGGCCATCCTCCATCTACATATGACCGATAGGTGGTGACTGATACGATATACAGAAAAGATGGAGATTCTGTCTTCCAGTTCCAGTTACAGAACATGAATTCTTGTTACTACTTTCCTGTTACTGGTTTATAGAGATTACTTGGTCGGATGGCTCAGCTGATGGTGGGAATATTGTAGATGGTGAAACTATGTGATGTAGGAGGGGGGCTTCTCACTCAACAGAGAGGTGAAGGGGGGGACTTCAGAGTCAGGCTCTAGGCATTGGAGATGAGGATGGTAATTTGGTCAGGTAAGACAAATAGTTTTCCATCCCAATCCTAGTTTTAGGTCACCGTGTGCCTTCAGAAGTTTACTTTCCTTCTTGAGGCCTCAGGTTCTTTATAAGCTGGTGATAATAAGGGTACCAATTTCATACAGTTATTGTAAGAATCATTAAAAAGTAAAATCATGACATCCAAATATAAAATGAACATGTGTTGAAGACTGTACATAACTTGTTAATTTAAAAGGGAAGCAGTAAGATGATACCACTGGCTTAAAGGAGAATTCAAAGAATCATACATAATATAGGCAATAAAGATTGCTGAGATGAATTTAAAAATAGGTGCAAACTGAGTTTATCCAGAAGGCAGTAATCAGTTTATTCCACTGGGCACATTTCATTTGCATTTCAACTGACAAATTTATTTGCATTGTTATCAGTTTTAACATCTCAGAGAGTTGTAGAATAGCTAAAAGAAAATCATAACCCAGCTCATGCCCAGTTTTCTATTGAAAAAAATCCACTGATGTTTTTGGTCCATTTCAAAGTCTTTTTCACATTTAATTAAATAGAAGCAATGCATATAGAATGCTTGGCAAAGACTAAGTGCTCAATAAATGCTAGCTATTATAAAAGTCACTGAAATTAATAGTAATAATAAAAATCTTTTGCACTGCTGGCAGCATTATAGCCCTGAAATGAAGCTTTGGTCATGATACATCCTTCTCAAAAACTTGGAGTGACTCGTCATTGTCTCTGAAATAAATTCTATGCTTAGCTGGACATTTAAGGTTCTCTGATCTGTCCCCATCCAAACTTGCCAATTCATTTCCTGCACCTAACTGTGTCCTGGTACCTGGAATTTCACTTTAGGGATCAAGCTTTGTGGACACTGAAGCCTTTGGGGTCTCTAAGCACTCCCTCTGAAAATGTCAATGCCACCAAGGGAGGGTTTTGTCTGGAGATGATCTGGCAGCAATGCCGGGGACCAGCCCCGGCTGATCCAGGGTATTCGAAGGAGAGACGGCGTAGGCGAAGATCAGGAAACAATTGCTTAATTAAATGTTAATTAAGGATATAAAGAGTAATAGAATGAGGATAGCTCAGTAAAATTCAGTGAAGAAAAGAGGCTGAAATAAGGATAGCTCAGTGAGGAAATTCAGTGGAGAAAAGAGGCTGAATAATTCAGCCAGAAGGTAAGAGAAAGAACGACATGGTGAGACCAAGTTTCGGTGAACAAGGCCCCCGGCACAGCAACATGGTTGTCCAACTGATAAGTGTATTAGCCTGCTCAGGCTGCTGTAACAAAATACCATTAGCTGGGTGACTTAGACAACAGATATTTACCTTCTCACAGTTCAGGAGGTTAGGAGTCCATGATTATCACTCAATTGCCAGTTGATTTGATTTCTGGTGAGAGCTCCCTTGAGGCTTGCAGACAGCTGTCCTCACCTGGCCTTTCCTCTGTGCATATGGAGGGAAAGACAGATCTCTATTGCTCTTCCTGCTCTTCCAGGGACACTAGTTGTATTGGATCAGGGCACAACCCTCATGGCCTTTCTAAACTTTCGTTACCTGCCTAAATGCCATATCTCCAAATATGGTCACACTGGGGGTTAGGGCTTTAGCCTATGGATTTTAGGGTTAGAATTCAGTCCATAACAGCAAGATACAAGGAAACAGAAAGTGACCAAAAGTGGAGATGGGGAAGTCTGGCTTCATCATTACGTCACAAACCTGTTCTGAGTTTTCCTTGTGGTAAAACCAGCTCTCACCTGGATGACTCTGCACCTGGCTCCCGTAGCTCAGCTAGGGAACATGGTGAGTGGGCTGGTTTCTTTCTTGCCATCTCTCAGCCTCCAGTGGGTGTCTCATTTAACCTAAAAACCTAGATCTGACTAGGTCTGGCTGAGATTTTCACTGGGAGAGAAATACCCAGAAATGTTACCAGGGTCAATTTACAGGTTCTTATGATTGTATATTGTTTGCTTTTCTTGGCAGCTAAAACATAAGATTTTCTTTGTTCACACTTTTTTTTTTTTGGTCCAGCCATGTTTGTTTCAAAGAGATCTTTCTTTCATACCACTTTTTAGACACATTATAGGTAATAATTTGGCTTAATCACAATAATCTAGCCTATTTTCATGCTAATAAGTGAACAAAATTACTATATAAAACTATATACGTGTGTGTGTGTGTGTAAATATATGGTTTTTGGATAGCCAAGCACCTGAGATTCAATAACTAATGAAGTTTTTGATCGTGGGAAAAATATTATTTTTCAACGTGTGCTGTTTGTCAGACTTACTAAGACTTGCAGGAAGATACTCAGGTAATTTAAGGAAAAATTTTAGGGTAGGCACTATCATATGAAATTGTTTGCTGAATGAATACATATCACTTCCTATTACTTAATTGGCTTAATTGGAAGCCAAGTGGGATGAGAGTGTTAACTAGTATGTACATTAATTGAGGCAGTGAGACATAGTGCAGAAGGAAAAAAGAAAGATGACATGCTAGATTTGAAGCCTAACAGAGGTCAGGGCTTGTCACTTACCAGCTCTGCTGCTTCTGCTAAGTCGCTTCAGTTGTGTCCGATTCTGTGCGACCTGTGCGACCCCATAGACGGCAGCCCACCAGGCTCCCCCGTCCCTGGGATTCTCCAGGCAAGAACACTGGAGTGGGTTGCCATTTCCTTCTCCAATGCATGAAAGTGAAAAGTTAAAGTGAAGTCGCTCAGTCATGTCCGACTCTCAGCAACCCCATAGACTGCAGCCTACCGGGCTCCACCATGCATGGGATTTTCCAGGAAAGAGTACTGGAGTGGGGTGCCATTACTAGCTCTGATATTGGGTAAATCCCTTAGTTTTCTAGGCCACAGTTCTCTTATCTATAAAATGAATGTTGGTAACATCTAAGATTCAGTATTAGGGTAGTTTTAACTGCTGTAACAAGCTCCACCATTCTAGTGGCATAGCATGATAGAAATAAAAATACTTTAAAAGATAAAAATACTTCTGACTGAATTTTTACCTTCTTGATATCATCTTTAAAAATTGAAGTGTAACAAGCATGTTGAAAAATGCTACTTCAAAAGATTGTAGTTCAAGTAAGTTATTAAAAGTAAGCATTCATGTAGCCAGTATCCCAGGAATACCTTTTATATTTGCCCCTGACCACTCCCCTCTCTGAATTCCTTAAAGCAACCACTGTTCTGATACCTTAAGTTAATTTTGCTTGTTTTTTTTATAAATAGAATCATATAGTATTTATATTTTTTTATTTGACTAAGGAAGATTCAAGTATGAAATTCATATGTGTTGTTGTATGTAGCTGTAATTCACTGATTTCGACATTGTGTGAATACATCAAAATGCATCCATTGTTTGGCTATTATGAGTAATACTGCTATAAACATTCTTGTACATTCTTTAAAAATTATATTGAAGTATAATTGATTTACAATATTAGTTTCACATATACAACTTAGTGACTCGATATATTTATAGATTACACTCTATTTAAAGATATTACAAAATAATGTAATATATTTCCCTGTCCTCTACAATATAGCCTTGTTGTTAATTTATTTTATACATTGTAGTTTGTGTCTCATAATTCCCTAACCTTAGCTTGCCCCTATTCTATCCCTCTCCCCACAGGTTACCACTAGCTCCTTCTCTGTATCTGTGAGTCTGCTTCTTTTTTATTACATACACTTATTTGTTTCATTTTTTATATTCCACACATGAGTGATAAGATTATTATTTTTTTTTATTTCACTTAGCATAATACCCTATAGGTCCATCCATATTGTTGCAGACGGCAGAATTTCATTTTTTCCATAGGTAATATTACATCGGATATATTTATACACCGTTATCTTCTTTATCCACTCATGTTTTGATAGAAACTTAGACTGATTCCATATCTTGGCTATTGTAAATAAGGCTGCTTTGAACATTGGGGTGTAAAAACTAGTGTTTTCATTTTCAGTGGATAATACCTCAGAGTAGAATTGCAGAATCATATGGTAGTTCTATTTTTAGTTTTTTGAGGGAACCTCCATACAGTTTTCCATTGTGGCTGCGCCTACTTACATTTACAACAACAGTGTAGTTTTCTTCACATTCTTACCAGCATTTGTAGACTTTCTGATGATAGCCTTTTTGAGAGGTGTGAGTTGATATCTCATTGTGGTTTTGATTTGCATTTCTCTAATAATTTGCACTGTTGAGCATTTTTCCCTATGCCTGTTGGCCAATTAGATTTTTTTTTTTTAAATATTGAGTTGTATGAGCTGTTTACAAATATGGATGTTAACCCCTTATTGGCCATATCGCTTGCAAATATTTTCTTCCATTAAGTAGATTGTCTTTTTGTTTTGTTGATGGTTTCCTTTGACGTGCAAAAGTATTTATGTTTAATTAGGTCCTGTTTGTTTTTTTTTTTTTTGCTTTTGTTTCTTTAGCCTTAGGAGACAGAGCCAAAAAAAATAATGCTGTGATTTATGTCAGAATGTTGTGCCTGTGTTCTTTTCTCGAAGTTTTATGGTTTCAGGTCTTAACATTTAGTTAGGTCTTTAATGCATTTTGAGTTTCCTCTTGTGTATGGTGTGAGAAAATGTTCTAATTTCATTCTTTTACATATAGCTGTCCAGTTTTCTCAGCACCACTTATTAAAGAGACTGTCTTTTCTCTGTTGTATATTCTTGCCTCTTTTGTTGAAGACTACTTCACTGTGATTGTGTGGGTTTTTTTCTTGGCTCTTTATTCTGTACCGTTGATCTTTGTGTCTGTTTTCTTCCCCCCCAGTACCATGATGTTCTGATTACTTTGTAGTATAGTCTGAAGTCAGAGAGTGTATACCTTCAGCTTTGTTCTTTTTTTGTTCAAGATTGCTTTGGCAATATAGGGTCTTTTGTGGTTCCATATAAATTTTAGGAGTATTTATTCTACTCCTTTGAAAAATGTCATGGGTATTTTGATAGTGATTGCATTAAATCTGTAGATTGCTTTGGGTAGTATGGTCATTTTAACAATATTAATTCTTTTAATCCAAGAACATGGATATCTTTCCATTCCTTTGTATCATCCTCAATTTCCTACTTAAATAATCAGTCATATTTACTTTATTATATTAAGTCTTTTATAACCTTATTTTTTCCCCTTATTTATCATGGACTGAGACTAGAGTATCCTAAGGCTGATGTGTCTGTTCTCTACTTCTGTTTGAATAGCCCAGAGAATTTGTTTTATGAATATTACTCTAGAGTTCGTATATGTTCATACTCCTTTATCTTTTTTGAGATTTGTACCCTTTGGCATTATAAAATATCCTTCTTTGCCTTGTTAAATACTTTTTTTTTTTGGCCTGAATCCAACTTTGTATAATGTTCAGATCTTTTTAAAAAACAATTTTGTATGCTCTTGGGGAGGAAGAGGGAGAAGGAAATGGCAACCCACTCTAGTATTCTTGCCTAGAGAATCCTGTGGACAGAGGAGCCTGGTGGGCTGCCGTCTATGGGGTCACACAGTCAGACATGATTGAAGCGACTTAGCATGCATGCATGCATTGGAGAAGGAAATGGCAACCCACTCCAATATTCTTGCCTGGAGAATCCCAGGGACAGAGGAGCCTGGTGGGCTACCGTCTGTGGGGTCGCACAGAGTCGGACACAACTGAAGTGACTTAGCAGCAGCAGGGGAGGAATAAACTTTCCTTTACCCTTCTAGGTTCTTCTGGCTGCTCTAAGAATGAGATTTACATAAGACAAATTAATAGGAGATCAAACAAGAGTTTAATAACATATACGCAGACTCAGTTTAATAACATAAACAGGGACTCAGAGAACCTGAGTATCTTGCCGGTGTAACCAAAGCCTTCCCCTTAAATACCATCCTCAGCTAAAGGAAAAAGTGAGTATTGAGAAGTAGGGAGAGTCAGTTATTCCAGGTTACAAGAGAAGCACAATAAACAAGGGACAGGGTCTATGCAGGTGTAAGTCATTGCTGTCTCCATTGGTAAGAGTTTCTAGAGGTTCTGTCAAGCTCTTACTACCCTAGGTGGGGAAGATCCCCTGGAGAAGGGAATGACAGCCCACTCCAGTATTCTTGCCTGGAGAATTCCATGGATAGAGGAACCTGGCAGGCTACAGTTCATGGGGTCACAGAGAGTTGGATATTATTGAGTGACTAACATTTTCCGTTTTCTTCTTAGTGCAGCCAAGGAGACACCCCTGAAAATGGAGACTTTCCTTAAAAATGTAAATGTTTCTTACAAAAGTATAACTTCTGCTTGGTTTTCAGAGTTTTTCCCATGTTTGCTATTTCTTAGAAGATGAGCAGCTTTAAATATTATACCAATGACACATTTTGGGGGCAAAGTTTGCTCTCCTGCAATGCATTTGCCTAGTATGTGTGTGTTAGTCACTCAGTCGTGTTCTACTCTTTGTGACCCCGTAGACTGCAGCCCGCCAGGCTCCTCTGTCCATGGGATTCTCCAGGCAAGAATACTGGAATGGGTAGCCATTCCCTTCTCCAGGAGATCTTATTGACCCAGGGATTGAACCCAGATCTCCCACATTGCAGGCAGATTCTTACTGTCTGAGACACCAGGGAAGCCCCAATATATAATGCCTCTATATTCAAATAAACTTGAACTATATGTTGTGATCCAATCTGAATGTATTTTTCTCTAAAAATATAATTTTCACCTGTTCACATTTATTGATAGGATAAATATAAAATACCTCCACTGTCTATTCTTTATATAGGAGCCATTAATTTTCTGATGGCCAATGGGTAGAATTAATGTATTATCTTTTCCTTTTTTCTCCTGCTCCACCTCCTGATACTATTTACATTTATGTTGTCTTTTATTGTTTGTACTGTTCTGTACAATTTGGTCTTTGTCACTTTAAAAAAATTTATTTAATTGGAGGCTAATTACTTTACAATATTGTGGTGGTTTTTTCCATACATTGACATGAATCAGCCATGGGTGTACATGTGTCCCCCATCCTGAACCCCTCTCCCACCCCCTTCCCCATCCCTCTGGGTTGTCCTAATGTACTGGCTTTGAGTGCCCTGTTTCATGCATTGAACTTGGACTGGTGATCTATTTCACATATGGTAATATATATGTTTCAATGCTGTTCTCCCAAACCATCCCACCTTCGCCTTGTCCCACAGAGTCCAAAAATCTGTTCTTTACATCTGTATCTCTTTTGCTGTCTTGCATATAGGGTTGTCATTACCATCTTTCTAAATTCCATATATATGTGTTAATATACTGTGTTGGTGCTTTTCTTTCTGACTTACTTCACTCTGTGTAATAGGCTCTAGTTTCATCCACCTCATTAGAACTGACTCAAATGTGTTCTTTTTAATAGCTGAGGAATAGTACATTGTGTATATGTACCACAGCTTTCTTATCCATTCATCAGCTGATGGACATCTAGGTTGCGTCCATGTCCTAGCTATTGTAAACAGTGCTGCAATGACCACTGGGGTACACGCTTCTCTTTCAGTTCTGGTTTCCTCAGTGTGTGTGCCCAGCAGTGGGATTGCTGGGTTGTATGGCCGTTCTATTTCCAGTTTTTTAAGGAATCTCCACACTGTTCTCCATAGTGGCTATACTAGTTTGCATTCCCACCAACAGTGTAAGAGGGTTCCCTTTCCTTTATTCTCAGCAGAATAATTATATCAATATCTACCTAACTCTCATCTTCTTTCTTCCTCCTTCTATCAGTTTTTGTTACAATTCCACATTGTCAGGACATATAAGATTTACCTTTTGTTCTGTTAACAGTATACTCACATTTGTCTTAGCGATGCATTTAAACAGAGGAAACTGCTATTCACCAGTCCTTTGCCATCATTTTTTCAGTAAGCTCTTGGTTGGATAAAGTTTAGCTTCTACTAAATTCCTTAAAAAAGGCTTATGCAAATTATTCTACTTGTTTTATTTAAATGTAAATCACAATTTTATTTAAACTTAAAGATCTTTGAGTGTCTCTCTTTTTTTTTTTTTTAAGGATTTCATAGGTGTTACACCACTCTTATTTTTTTTTTTGCACCCCCACCTCCCCCAACAACTGAACTTGCTGTGAAAAGATCCAAGGCCAAACTGTTTTTCCATTTGAATTTTGTGACTCTTTTTGTCTAGCCACCCTAAAGGGTCCTTCTTCATCTTTGATATTGGTGCTGAAAATTCAGCCTCTTGCATCAGTGCCAAACTGAATCTTAGAGACAGAATTTTGGGTGAAGTAGAAAAGAATAGGTTTATTGTTTTGCCGGACAAAGAGGGACACAGCAGGCTCTTGCCTTCCAGATTGTGTGTCCCAACACAGGAGGATTTGGTAAAGAGTTTTATAGTAATTGTTCAAGAGTGGGGTTGCTGATAAGATTAGTGTATGTGCAGGGCCTGCACTCTTTTAGTCTCAGGTAATCTCTTGATGAGTTTCTCTGATTCCTTTAATCTGGCCTCAGAATAGGGGTCTTCTCTGGAATGAAGAATGCTAATTCCATTTGTTGGGGGTCTTGGTTCTATAAAGAGCTCAAAGACATTGTTATCCCTTGAGGCAGAACCAGGACCCTGCCCTAAGGCTGCACTCTTGATTCTTGGCTGCTCCTCCCTTTCTCTGCATCCCCTCTCTTCCCTGGATCAGCAGCTATTTGAACCTGATCTTTGGAATTCACTGAAGGTCATGGAGGCTGGACAGAAAGACACCTATGCCTAGGAGTCCCGGGAGACCTGGTCGGTTTTTAAAAGTGAAATATTTATTAGGATATGTCTTAGTATTCACCATTCAGCATCACTTATCTCTAATATATGGTGTACCTCTCAATAGGTAGATTCAGGTTTTAAAAAAAATTATACAACAAGCAAAGGCTATTTATTCAGAGTTTGCTATACAAGGAAGTCAATAAATGTCTATTGTGTTTGACAAAAACTCAAAGTAGGCAGAGGAGTGGGGAAGCTTTATGGTGAAAAAAGGGTAGACTTCAGGTGTGCTCCCTGATTGGAGGAAGGTTTAGGTATGGGGAAACTTTAGGTAGTTTAACTATAAGTGGGGTGACCTATGTGACTAGGGGAGCATTTTTGGTTTTCTCTGATTATTTCTAATTGGAAGCATGGGCAAAATTAAGGAAGTTGGCAGTATTGATCAGGTCCTGGCCATTTTGGGCTACTTGTTAAGAGGAAAATTGTTTAGTGTCCTGGGCTGCAGAGAGTAAATCATAGTTGTTTTCTTATATGTGTCTGCTAAGACACTTTAGTTGTGTCCAACTCTGTGTGACCCCATAGACGGCAGCCCACCAGACTCCCCCATCCCTGGGATTCTCCAGGCAAGAACACTGGAGTGGGTTGCCATTTCCTTCTCCAGTGGGGTGCCTAATAAGTGTTATATAGGGAGTTGGCAAGGCTAGTTAGATTTTAGATTAAATTTTTTTTTTTCTTTTTGGGTGGTCCACGATTTTGTGTGTGTTCATAAAGATGTTACTTCTCTTCACCGGATGAAGACGGTCAGCTTTGTTGCTCTTTATTATTTATTTTCTATTATTTTAAATGTATGTCTCTCTTCTCTGATGCCATAGACATAGATGGAAAACATGACATTTATGTCAGCCTCCTCTGTTTCTAGGCTCTCACTGGCGCACCCCCAGTTTGTGTAATATATCCCTGCCCTTCTTATTACAAAGTAACATTTCCATCACACTGCATACCCCTCACAGTGAACCTTTCACCTTCAAGAAGTGTATGTTGCCTTATACTTCAGAGAAGCCGTGGCTGAGTCTTCCTTTCCAGAATCTTTTTTTCTCCTGTTCCTTCCTATATGGCCCCTTCTCAATTACAATTGTTGTTTAAAACTCTTGAATTTTTTGGATGGGCGTAAGGGTGGGGAACTGAGGTTTTAGCGATCTACCAGTTATTGAAAATGGACTTTGTCTTTTTCTTTTTCTTCTTGCCACTTTTTGGATGATTTTGTATTGTTTTTTAGGAAAAGAAGAGGGAAATGTTTGTTTGCCACCAGGTTGAAATCATTTCAAGGTTGCCCCATAAGAGACAAAGGGAAGGATGGCATCTGGCTGAGACTGGGAATATCCAAGAAGGGAGCCTGACACTCATGTGGCCTGATCAGTCTGTTACTCTGATCTGTTTCCCCTACTCAAGCTGGAATTTAAATTACTGCACGGTATTAGTCGCTCAGTCATGTCCAGTTCTTTGTGACCCCGTGAACTGGGGCTTGCCAGGCTCTTCTGTCCATGAGATTCTCCAGGCAAGAATACTGGAGCGGGTTGTCATTACCTTCTCCACATTGCACAGTAGTCCTCATTTAAAAAAAAAAAAAAAAAAAGCCTAAATTATAAGATACAATAATTGGGCCTCTGGTGTCTGCCTTTTGGGGAAAAAAGTAGGTATCTTCTTTATCTTTTTACTATCAAATGGTGGAAGATAGACTGCAGATCAGTGTTTGAGTTAGTATTTTGGGGAGAAATTGGGAAATAAAGTTTAGACTTTGGTCTTAATTGGTAACATATGATGGAGAAAATATTAAAAAAAATTTTTTTCTCTTTAAGTCAACTTTTCTTACAAAATCATTCCAGATCTGGTCTCAGAAGAAGATGAAAAGACAGGAATCTATGGGATGTAATTTTGAGAGGAGTCTCCTGGAAAGAACCCCCCCTCGCTCTCCTCCCTCTAGATACGTCAGCCAGAGGCTTTTCTTCCCAAGGACAGCCACGAATCCCTCCTAGCCTGCCGCTTCCAGTCCTCTTCCAGATTTCCATGGGCAAGGCAAGGTACTAAGGATGCATTCTAACCAGTTGTTATTTAGTCATTCCGTCTTGTCCAACTCTCTTGCAACCCTGTGGACAATAGCCTGCCAGGTTTCTCTGTCCATGGGATTTCCCAGGCAAGAAGAATGAGTTACCATTTCCTTTTCCAGGGAATCTTCCTGACCCAGGGACTGAACCCATGTCTCCTGCATTGCCAGGTGAATTCTTTACCACTGAGCCACCAGGGAAGCCTTGCTCTTAACCAGTACTGAGCTGTTAGCTATCCTCATTTGATTCTGTTAAAAACCAAAATTGAGCAGAGTTAATTTGAAGATCTAATTGGTTTTATTCAATGATTTGTGAGTAAGACAGCATTCATCTAGCAACTAAAAGGGTGCTTGTACAAAAGCTGTTGTACAAAATGGGAGGTTTTATAGGAAGAAAAGAAAAGACCCTGATGCTGGGAAAGATTGAGGGCAGGAGGAGAAGGGGACTACAGAGGATAAGGTGGTTGGATGGCATCACGGACTCAATGGACATGAGTTTGAGTAAACTCCGGGAGTTGGTGATGGACAGGGAGGCCTGGCATGCTACAGTCCTTGAGGTCGTAAAGAGAACTGAATAGGAAGAAGGATGAACTGAGGGAGCTATTAGCAAAAGAAAAGGGAATTATTTTTAGGCCAGGGCATCTTCTTTTTTGGGGGAAAGGTTATGGTTCAGGTTTTATCATGCAGATTGCCTCCTCTTCCTCTGAGGGAGATGGAGAAGGCCCATGTGATTACTCCCAAACTGGTTGATTAAGTTTGCATTTCTGGGGAGGGTTGAAACTACAGTTAGTTTAGGTATTAAATCTAGGTTTGGTATCATAAATTTTTAACATAACTGACACTGTTTTGGGCCTGTGGTTTTTCTCTTTTACAATTTTCATAGCAGTCCTTTGAACAAAACCTCCCTGAGAATTTTCTGACTCTCCCCCACAAAGTGACAACTGTTGGATCCAAGGACTGGCTGCCCCCAAATATGCCTTGATGGCATACTGATTATTTTCAATTAAAGTTTCTTAGGAAATAACCAATACAAGAGAGACACTTTGACCCTCCTCTCTATCTCCCTGAAAATAGGAAATCTCCCATGTGAAAGGTACCTTCCATGTACCAGGAGGTAGGAGGAGACCTTTATCACCAGAGACAGAGAACTAGGAAATAAGAAACCTGTATTTAAACAAACAAAACAAAACAAACCTTCTTTGATTTACCATTCCAAACCCAAACTTTTGATTAAATTCTTTACTAATTAAGAGTCCAAAACCCGAGTTTGTTTGTCCAGTCAATTCCTCACGATTTTGTTTCCTTGTATGGGGGAACAAAACTTACTACCCCCAAATGTGTCTCTTTAGCATGCAGATTCTTTTGAGCTAAAATCAGTCAAGACCCCAAAGACTGAGGATGAAACTGTGACCTTCCCTCTAATTGCCTTACTTTGCAACCCCATGGACTGTAGCCTGCCAGGCTCCTCTGTCCATGGGGATTCTCCAGGCAAGTATATTGGAGTGGATTGTTGTGCCCTCCTCCAGGGGATCTTCCCAACCCAGAGATCGAACCCAGCTCTCCCACGTTGCAGGCAGATTCTTTACCATCTAAACCACTAAAGAAGCCCCAAAGAATTTAGACAGAGGGCCTATTCTTAGAATAGAGCTGTCACCAGTGGTGCCTGTAAAGCATATGGGCTAAGTGTGGCGAACTCGGCAGAGCCTAGAGATCAAGAGTCCATTCTGTGCCCCATTGTCTCTTCAGGGGCCAGCAAATGTTTATCAAACATTTGCTTTTCCGTCTCCATGTGAATTGCCTTCCTCTGCCTTGAAGTCCCAAACCAGTATCCCCAACATCCTCTTTGTCTTTAGCTGAACATGGTATTTCAGGTAAGGGTTTTGGCCATTGTGGTGAGTCTCTACCATGTATATTTGCTTTGCAAACTCTATAAGCTAGCAGTTATTGTATTGCTATTCTTTGGCTCCAAAGCAAATCTTTTGGGGGTCATGTGTGCTTGCTCAGTAGCTCAGTCATGTCTGACTATTTTATGACCCTGTGGACTGTAGCCTGCCAGGCTCCTCTGTCCATGGGATTCTGCAGGCAAGAATACTGGAGTGGGTTGCCATTTCCCCTTCCAGGGGATATTCCCCAGTTCAGTCAGTCAGTTCAGTCCCTCAGTCATGTCCGACTCTTTGCGACCCCATGAACTGCAGCACACCAGGCCTCCCTGTCCATCACCAACTCCCGGAGTTCACTCAAACTCATGTCCATCAAGTCAGTGATGCCATCCAGCCATCTCATCCTCTGTCATCCCCTTGTCCTCCTGCCCCCAATCCCTCCCAGCATCAGAGTCTTTTCCAATGAGTCAACTCTTCGCATGAGGCGGCCAAAGTACTGGAGCTTTAGCTTCAGTCCTTCCAAAGAACACCCAGGACTGATCTCCTTTAGAATGGACTGGTTGGTTCTCCTTGCAGTCCATGGGACTCTCAAGAGTCTTCTCCAACACCACAGTTCAAAAGCATCAATTCTCTGGTGCTCAGCTTTCTTCACAGTCCAGCTCTCACATCCATACATGACCACTGGAAAAACCATAGCCTTGACTAGACAGGCCTTTGTTGGAAAAGTAATGTTTCTGCTTTTCAATATGCTGTCTAGGTTGGTCATAACTTTCTTTCCAAGGAGTAAGTGTCTTTTAATTTCATGGCTGCAATCACCATCTGCAGTGATTTTGGAGCCCAAAATAATAAAGTCTGACACTGTTTCCACTGTTTCCCCATCTATTTCCCATGAAGTGATGGGACCAGATGCCATGATCTTAGTTTTCTGAATGTTGAGTTTTAAGCCAACTTTTTCACTCTCCACTTTCACTTTCATCAAGAGGCTTTTTAGTTCCTCTTCACTTTCTGCCATAAGAGTGGTATCATCTGCATATCTGAGGTTATTGATATTTCTCCCGGCAATCTTGATTCCAGCTTGTGCTTCTTCCAGTCCAGCATTTCTCATGATGTACTCTGCATATAAGTTAAATACGCAGGGTGACAATATACAGCCTTGACATACTCCTTTTCCTATTTGGAACTAGTCTGTTCCATGTCCAGTTCTAACTGTTGCTTCCTGACCTCCATATAGGTTTCTCAAGAGGCAGATCAGGTGGTCTGGTATTCCCATCTCTTTCAGAATTTTCCACAGTTTATTGTGATCCACACAAAGGCTTTGACATAGTCAATAAAGCAGAAATAGATGTTTTTCTGGAGCTCTCTTGCTTTTTCGATGATCTAGCGGATGTTGGCAATTTGATCTCTGCTTCCTTTGCCTTTTCTAAAACCAGCTCGAACATCAGGAAGTTCACAGTTCACGTATTGCTGAAGCCTGGCTTGGAGAATTTTGAGCATTACTTTACTAGCGTGTGAGATGAGTGCAATTGTGTGGTAGTTTGAGCAATCTTTGGCATTGCCTTTCTTTGGGATTGGAATAAAAACTGACCTTTTCCAGTCCTGTGGCCACGGCTGAGTTTTCCAAATTTGCTGGCATATGGAGTGCAGCACTTTCACAGCATCATCTTTCAGGATTTGGAATAGCTCAACTGGAATTCCATCACCTCCACTAGCTTTGTTTGTAGTGATGCTTTCTAAGGCCCACTTGACTTCACATTCCAGGATGTCTGGCTCTAGGTCAGTGATAACACCATCGTGATTATCTTGGTCATGACGATCTTTTTTGTACAGTTCTTCTGTGTATTCTTGCCACCTCTTCTTAATATCTTCTGCTTCTGTTAGGTCCATACCATTTCTGTCCTTTATCAAGCCCATCTTCGCATGAAATATTTCCTTGGTATCTCTAATTTTCTTGAAGAGATCTCTAGTCTTTCCCATTCTGTTGTTTTCCTCTATTTCTTTGCATTGATCGCTGAAGGAGGCTTTCTTATCTCTTCTTGCTATTCTTTGGAACTGTGCATTCATATGCTTATATCTTTCCTTTTCTCCTTTGCTTTTCACTTCTCTTCTTTTCACAGTTATTTGTAAGGTCTCCTCAGACAGCCATTTTGCTTTTTTGCATTTCTTTTCCATGGGGATGGTCTTGATCCCTGTCTCCTGTAGAATGTCATGAACCTCCATCCGTAGTTCTCAGGCACTCTATCTATCAGATCTAGGCCCTTAAATCTATTTCTCACTTCCACTGTGTAATCATAAGGGATTTGATTTCGGTCATACCTGAATGGTCTAGTGGTTTTCCCTGCTGCTGCTAAGTCACTTCAGTTGTGTCTGACTCTGTGCAACCCCAGAGACAGAAGCCCAACAGGCTCCCCCGTCCTTGGGATTTTCCAGGCAAGAACACTGGAGTGGGTTGCCATTTCCTTCACCAATGAATTAAAGTAAAAAATGAAAGGGAAGTCGTTCACTCATGTCTGACTCTTAGTGACCCCATGGACTACATACAGCCTATCAGGCTCCTCCATCCATGGGGATTTTCCAGGCAAGAGTACTGGAGTGGGGTGCTATTGCCTTCTCTGGTGGTTTTCCCTACTTTCTTCAATTTAGGTCTAATTTGGCAATAAGGAGTTCATGATCTGAGCCACAGTCAGCTCCTGGTCTTGTTTTTGCTGACTGTTTAGAGCTTCTCCATCTTTGGCTGCAAAGAATAGAATCAATCTGATTTCAGTGTTGACCATCTGGTGATGTCCATGTGTAGAGTCTTCTCTTGTCCTGTTGGAAGAGGGTGTTTGCTATGACCAGTGCATTTTCTTGGCAAAACTCTATTAGCCTTTGCCCTGCTTCATTCCATATTCCAAGGCCAAATTTGCCTGTTACTCCAGGTGTTTCTTGACTTCCTACTTTTGCATTCCAGTCCCCTATAATGAAAAGGACATCTTTTTTGGGTGTTGGTTCTAAAAGGTCTTGTAGATCTTCATAGAACCGTTCAACTTCAGCTTCTTCAGCATTACTGGTCAGGGCATAGACTTGGATTACTGTGATATTGAATGGTTTGCCTTGGAAACGAACAGAGATCATTCTGTTGTTTTTGAGATTGCATCCAAGTACTGCATTTCAGACTCTTTTGTTGACCATGGCTACTCCATTTCTTCTAAGGGATTCCTGCCTGCAGTAGTAGATATAATGGTCATCTGAGTTAAATTCACCCATTCCAGTCCATTTTAGTTTGCTGATTCCTAGAATGTCGACATTTACTCTTGCCATCTCTTGTTTGACCACTTCTAATTTGCCTTGATTCATGGACCTGACATTCCAGGTTCCTATGCAATATTGCTCTTTACAGCATTGGACCTTGCTTGTATCACCAGTCACATCCACAGCTGGGTATTGTTTTTGCTTTGGCTCCATCCCTTCATTCTTTCTGGAGTTATTTCTCCACTGATCTCCAGTAGCATATTGGGCACCTACTGACTTGGGGAGTTCCTCTTTCAGTATCCTATCATTTTGCCTTTTCATACTGCTCATGCAGTTCTCAAGGCAAGAATACTGAAGTGGTTTACCATTCTTTTCTCCAGTGGACCACATTCTGTCAGACAGGAGACACAGGAGACTCAGTTTTGATCCCTGGATCTTCCCCAACCAGGGTTCAAAACTGAGTCTCCTGTGTATCTTACATTGCAAGCAGTTTCTTTACCTTTAAGCCACCAGGGAAGCCCTCTTCCATATATACATGTCATTAAACTTTTTTCTGAGTTTCTCCATTAATGTGTCTCATGTCAATTTAATTTTTATATTAGCCAGAAGAATTAAAAGGATAGAGAAAAATTTCTTCCTCTCCAACATTTGTCTACAGAAATGTGAAAGCTGTCTGGCTTGACTACTTCTTCAGTTCAGTTCAGTTGCTCAGTCGTGTCTGACTCTTTGTGACTCCATGCACTGCAGCATGCCAGGATTCCCTGTCTGTCACCGACTTCCAGAGCTTGCTCAAACTCATGTCCATCACGTCGGTGATGCCATCCAACCATCTCATCCTCTCTCGTCCCCTTCTCTTCCTGCCTTCAATCTTTCCTAGCATCAGGGTCTTTTCAAATGAGTCAGTCCTTCGCATCAGGTGGCCAAAGTATTGGAGTTTTAGCTTCAGCACCAGTCCTTCCAATGAATAGTCAGGACTGATCTCCTTTAGGATGGACTGGTTGGATCTCCTTGCAGTCCAAGGGACTCTCAAGAATCTTCTCCAACACCACAGTTCAAAAGCATCAATTCTTCAGTGTTCAGCTTTCTTTATAGTCCAAATCTCATATCCACACATGACTACTGGAAAAACCATAGCTTTGACTAGATGGGCCTTTTTTGGCAAAGTAATGTCTGCTTTTTAATATGTTGTCTAGTTTGGTCATAGCTTTTCTGCCAAGGAGCAAGCATCTTTTAATTTCATGGCTGCAGTCGCCATCCGCAGTGATTTTGGAGCCCAAGAAAATAGTCTCTCACTGTTTCTGTTGTTTCCCATCTGTTTGCCATGAAGTGCTGGGACCAGAAGCCATGATCTTAGTTTTCTGAATGTTGAGTTTTAAGCCAACCTTTTCACTTTCATCAAGACATTCCCTTCGCCAGGCCTGAGCTTTTAAGCACAACTCTCCTCTGCTATGGAGAAGGCAATGGCACCCTACTCCAGTACTCTTGCCTGGAAAATCCCATGGACAGAGGAGCCTGGTGGGCTGCAGTCCATGGGGTCGCTAGGAGTCGGACACAACTGAGCGACTTTACTTTCAATTTTCCTTTCATGCATTGGAGAAGGAAATGGCAACCCACTCCAGTGTTCTTGCCTGGAGAATCCCAGGGACGGGGGAGCCTGGTGGGCTGCCGTCTCTGGGGTCTCACAGAGTCGGACATGACTAAAGCGACTTAGCAGCAGCAGCTCCTCTGTTAAAGTGATTGGTCGGAGCTGAGGACTTTAATTAGGTCTCAAAGGGTAGGACATCATTGTGCCTATAAAGGTCAGAATTTAGTCTTTACCTTTTTTTTTAATGGGCTAAGCAATTTCTTTTATTCCCAGTTGACATGTCTGAGCATCTCTGCTGTAATGTTTAGAATTGGGAAGGAAAGAGTAAATAGAAGGCTCTATTCTGACCTTGAAACTCGATCCAGCCTTTAATCAGAGCTGTACCATACAGTGCACTAGTGCAGCTAGGAATAAAATGGCGCAGAGACTTTCATTCTGCATTGACTCTTAGTGAATGTCTCCCTAGAACTTTGCTGGCAGGGGAGAGGGATAATTAACAAGGGCAAGATTAAGTCATTCTTTGGTCCTTGGCTGCAATATCATAATAAGACTTGGCACTCTCACCTTAACCTCTCAAAAAGTAACCTCATTGGGATGTTGTAAACACCAGGGACAAAAAATTTCCCATAGAGATGGGGAAAAGAGCCCACCAGGTAGTAAAGAAGAAGCCATTCTGAGACATGGGACAGTGGACTAGAGAGCCTTTGAGCCAAATGAATGTGTGTGAAGATGTGGGTGAAGAGAGGTTAGTGGCAGCAGAGAATGATCTTGTGAAAACATAAATCTGATGGCATAATTATCTTCCTTGCAGTCCTGCAGTGCTCCCCCCACCCACCACTGTTTGCTTGGAGGATGAAATCTAATCTCTAGTTTAATCTTTATCATGGCACATCTCCACCTTCTTCAAGGAACACTGACCTTTAATTCCTTAAATGAATCAAATCCTGTGTTGATTGAAGGGCTTGGCATCATACCAGATGTTCCCTCTTAGAAAGTTGATCCACCTGGGCATAGCTTCTTATTGATTAGGTCCCCACTTAAATTGTCACTTCAGGGAAATGATGTACATTTAACCCACAAAACTCAGGTGTGAGACAAATGTGAGTTTATTTTTCTATAGCTCAGCTATCTTATGCTAAAATACTTTCTGTCTAATAGCAGAAAAAGCTGCAATCTTGCTAACCCATTAAACCCAATCAGTTTCAAGATTTTTATCTAATTCCAGACTTAAGTTTCATCACTTCAATTATTTTCTTCCTGTCGGGTCTCCAGGAGGCTGCTTGCAGGTTGTAGGGTTGCTTGTAATTGTCAAGGCATTTGGGAGGGCGTCAAGTCCTGGGTCTCTAGCCACATAGTATCTGTTTTTGTGACAACTTTTTGACTCATCTCTGGTCATAGGGTCTACACCTCTGGCTTCTGTCAAGACATACCATCTTGCCTGGCCAAGAAGGTAGTCATTATCAAGAAAGAACCAAACCATGAACTTACAGCATCCACGGCAGGACAGTCCATGACCCAACCTCTGCTAACACGTAGCTTTTTCTAGTCACAAGACATCCACGGGCACACTGACTTTCTCCCTTCCACCTAGCCACTGGGGGAACAAGTAAATGTGTAAATTGACTCTTTAATTATTCTCATTTTGAAGAATTGACTTGGATTTATCTGATATTCAGACTCCGTTAAGGTTTTGCTATTAATACTTACGTCTAGGTTTTTAGAGCTCAGGAAGCCTTTTTTCTTCTCAAGAAGCCCAAACACCAATGAACATATTTATTTTTTAAACCAGTTTCTCTGATAGCAGATTTAAAAATGTGTCCTGAAACTCAAAAACTGCTAATAGACTACTTTTTCTTTGTATTCTTGCCATAAAAATTCTGTTCCTTTTTAAAAAAAAAAAAGTATTGAATACAGTGATTCCCCTGTATACACACCTTCAGGTTGTGAACTTTCAAAGATGCCCACACGCCCCAGTATGCCAGCTGTTGTACTGTTCTTCTGTACTTTTCAAGGTATTGTGCTGTAAGACTAAAAATATTGCCTTTATTTTTTTGTGTTTTCTGTGTTTTATTTGTGTAAAATGAACCTATTATAGTAAACCTATTATAGTACAATACTATACAGCCAATTGTTTAGTTGGGTACCTCGGCTAACTGTTGGATTTATGAACAAATTGGACTTAGGAATGTGCTTTCAGAATGGAACTCATTTATATGTAGGGGACTTACTGTACCTCTGATTGTGTAGGGGAGAGTCAAAACGAGGAATTGTGGCAAGTTGAGGGAGGTACTTTGTTCAAGAAATAATTCATCACAGAAGCCTTCTTTAACGTCAGGACCAGATCAGGCCCCACCGTTACAGACCAAAATTACGTGCTGAAGTGAGTTGTGTCTGTATCATTGCAAGGTCCATGTCCCCACCAAACTCTGAGCTTCTAGAGAGAACTCGATCTATGTCTGTCTTGCTCACTACCAAAGCCCGAGCTTAAAGCACAGGACTTGGCAGAGAGTAAGTGTGCTACAAATTCTCATTAAATTATTGAATAATTTGGGGAAAGAGAAGAGGTTAATATGGCAACAGGAGGGTTCTGGTATCCGGGGACACAGTGGGAACTGAATGGACCGATGTGGGGAACGGCTGCTAGTTCCTCATGTTTGGACCAGTGATGCTGTGGAACTCATTGGTATCAGAATTTTTGTGCTCTGCATGAATTTCAGGCAGACATCAAGTTCACCTGGGAACTCATTCTGGGTAGAGTAGTAATGTGACTGTAATGAAGGACAACGGAGGAAAACCCCTCACGTGCATGTAGGTAGCACTGTTCGCAACCAGCTGCCTCACCTGATTGATCCCTGCTGTCCCTCCCCATCCCCAAACACAGGCTGGGTGTAGTTCTGGGCCACCTCAGAGGGAGCTCTGTGTTGCCATGGCAAGGACAGGGCTCTGTGAAGTTCTGTGCTTGTATGCACTGCACTGGGGTTAGAGGGTCCCTGTAGAATTAGCAGGCTTGCTTGAAGAAAACAAATAAGTTAAAAATAAGCTGGTAATTCACTTTCTCCTTTTATCAGGTTGTCAGGAAATTTGTGTGTGTTACATGTGTTTTTCTAATTTGAAAAGCATATCTGAATCTTTCTTGTTAGAATTGATTATTTTGGGACTTTAAAAGCAATACATTCAATCAGGGAGCAAAACTGTAGAAAATCCTGTCTTGAAAGCAGATGGTGTATTTCTTCCTCATTGGTAAGAAATACTGACACATTATTCCCACTCATTTGCTGGGGAATCCTGGCACACTACCAGCGCTCCAGAAAGAGAGACGATGTCATTAGGGTCATTGTGTCAATTTCTCTTCTCCAGAGAGGGGCACAAGAGGAAAATGTAAGCAAGGCTTAGCCATATCTCTGCATGACCCAAGCTCTAGAAGCTGGCGGTCTATCGTTAGCTTTGGAGCTTAACATAAAACCTTTGTAAGATAGATTCAGAAACCAGTGACCTGACTTTCTTATTTTATAGATGAGGAAACTGAGGCCTAGAGAAGTAAATTGACTTGCTCTAGGTGACAGTTAATTAGTCACCTTGATATGATGTGATGGCTTAAACCACAGCTTCTCAGACTTACATTTTCATATGGGAATCATGTGAAAAAGCAGATTCGATTCAGGAGGTCAGAGTCATGGCCTGAGAATCTGTATTCTCAGATGCTTCAGGTGACATTGATGGTCCTGTTTCCTGGGCAACACTGATTTCTTAGAAAATAATTGTGTTTATTTATTGGCTGTGCTGGGTTTTCTTCATTGCTTTGTTGGCTTTTCTCTAGTTGCAGTGTGCAGTCTTCTCATTATGGTGGCTTCTCTTGTTGCAGAAGACAGGTTCTAGGCTCACAGACTTCAGTAGTTACCACACGTGGGCTCAGTAGTTATGGCTCTTGGGCTCCAGAGCACAGGCTCAACAGCTGTGGCACATGGGTTTAGTTGCTCTTTGGCATGTGGCATTGTCCTGGATCAGTGATCAAACCTGTTTCTTGCTTTGGCAGGCAGATTCTTTACCATTGGGCCACCAGGGAAGCTATGGGCAACGCTGATTTATTAGGGAGCTGAGTACCCCCTTCAGGGGGGATACTGCGTTAAGGCATGGAAAACGGCTCAGGAGCACTCGCCCGGCAGGGGCTGTCCTGGAAGGCAGGCTGAGGTCAGTTCACCAAATAGGGGATGCCCTGTAAAGTGAGGTTTATGGTGCTCTGACTTTCAGATGATGTTTATTTCCTTCATCATCGACTTTGTCACTGTTTTCTTGCTTCTCCCATAAGACAGGGGCTTGGAAAGATGGGATACTTGTCAATTAAGAGAAAATTATGGAAAAAGATACTAGGTATCCTAAGCAATTTCAGATGTTGTTTTGGCATCCCCATCTGGATTATCTGATCGTATAATGGTCTACTCCCGTTGTCTGTGAACTGTTTTTTGTGTTTGTTGTTTAAATCTCTGTAAATCATAGAATTCTAAATATAGCACAAATGGTTCTTATCTGTAGAAATGCAAATGAAAAGTGTCCCATGGAATGCAGTTGATTATCGCCATGTGGATACTGACCACATCTCTCTGTGATTTTATTTCAGCGTTCCTGATTGTCTGTGTTTGTATGTTCTGAGTTCTCCTTTGAACTGATTATAACAATGGGCTACTTTCATCATTACTTAATGAATTAAATAAAATGTATGACCCATGTTCATTTTATATTTATCAAGAGTTATGATTTTAACCCTTAAAAGTTATTTTTCTTTCAAAATCACTTGGATTATTTGATTAAAGATCTTTTCCCCAAGAGGTAAGACTGGATCTACTCTTGAATATGTGAATTTAGGATCTTAATTTTCAATATTTAGAGGACACTTAGGGTCACAGCATCCTTAAAGGATCCTAAGTTATTGGTGAGGCAGCTAAAGCTCCAGGAAGCAGAGACTTCCCCAGGTACACATAGCTAGGATGTAGCAGAGCCAGGAATTTCCCTAATTCCCTTTTCCTGGTATTTATTGCCTTTCAGTTTTTTGTATATTCTAATGACCAGGTCTTCACCATTGCCCCAGTGAACTGGTCAAAGATAGGAGGAGAATGGGCATGTGGGAGGGGACCTGTTAGAACTGGCCTTCTTTGCTTATTTGATGGACCCTTCTGAAAAGGGGTCAAGAAAAACATGAAGGTTTGTGTCTTCTGCTATGACCGTGAAAAATCCGTCTTTTCATGGTGGCTCATGAAAGTCTGTCTTTTCAGTCTGCTCAACTGCAGATGAGCATGGCTGTGGTGACAGTGATGGCAATGACTGAAATTCTTGGAGTGTTGGAATGAGCACATGCTTTGGTGTCAGACTGAGTTTGGATTTTCTGTCATTTACAAAATTGCCCTACCTTTGACAGAGTTCCTTAACCTCCCTGGAGTTGTTTGTTTTTAATCTGTGAAAATGGGGTAGCAAAATTTCATAGACTTGTAAGGAATTCATGAGATACCATGAGAACCGCAGTGTAGTTTCTGGTCAGTGTTCACCAAACGTTATTATTTTCTCTAGTTTTTCTTTTACCTTTGCCATAAAATGTATTCATTTACACTGAACTGTTTACCCCGAAGACAGTTAACTGTTCAGTCACATTTTACTGAACACTTTCTATGAATCCAGCCTTGTGGCAAGATGATAGAGTGCCTAGAAGTATAAACATGGCTACCTTTGTTTTTGAATGCATGGTCTAATTAAGGAAAGGGTGGTAACAGACCTAGAACAAGTAGAGACATAAGAGTAGACAAGTACAGTGCAATAAGAGTTTGGAGAAGCAGGGCATCAGAGAGGGTTGGGAAAGGTGACTGTATGCACAGCTGGAACAAATGCAAGAAACTGGGAAAATGTGGAGAAGGAATTGACGATCCAGCAAGGATGGGGTGGTGGGGAACAGGAGAGCACAGGTGGGGAAGACAGGCCCATGCTGGCTGAAGAGGACCTTGGGTGCCAAGCTAAGAATTTAGGGCTCACTATAGTAGCTGACTGCCCACCTGTGGGGGTTTGGAGCAGAGTGATAAGAGATGTGCTGTGTGGGTCTGGGTATTACTTTCTGGAGCTGCTTCTGTGGTGTCTGTCGTTGCTGTTGAGCACCCTGCGTCTTTCCTGGAGGTCAGAGATGTTGCATGCTACTCTCCTACTGTCTCGGGGAAGTCTCTGAGGCCTGGGGAGGAAGAAGCTATCATGGGAAGAGATGACAATTGAAATGTCCCATGGAGGCAGCTCCTCCAGACCTCGCACTCCGGGTTTCTCTCTCCAAGTGTCTGTGCTTTTGATCACTTTGAACAGGAAGATGTTAGCTGTAATTTTTCATCATAAATCCGTTTAATTACCTTTATTTTTTGCCCTCTGCAACCCCAATTTAATGAAAAGGTAAAATTTTGACTGCTAAAAAATTGAGTTTTCCTACTGTAGTCATTATTTTTCATTACCATTGTCATTTCTAGGCAAGCCTCTTGATAATAGAATTGCATATGAGCTCTTTATGAGGAGTTTGACAAACTTCCATTCAAAACCAAGGCAATTTCAATGGCTCAGGGACCGGATGCCAGGAGCGTTGGGTGAAAGGTATGGGGCAACTTTTCTTTTTATGAGCTCAGAACTGCCGCGGGCTAGTGTCAGTGCAGTCATGGGTACAGCGGGCAAACCACCAGGGCTGCGTAAACATATTCATCAGCAAGTGGAGTGGAAGGTATTGAGCCTAAAGCAAGGGGAGATAGGAAACATATACATGAACCACCTGGGAGATGAGATGCGAGGCCATTTATGGAGATGAGATGAGGAACGCAGCTGATAAATGATGTTGATGGCAGCAAAGTCAGGGCAGCTACCAGCCCCTAGAGGGACCAACATGATAATGACAAATTAACAGATAGCTTTACTGAGTATTTTACATACATTATTTCATTTTTATCCTCATAACAGCCCTGAAAAATGACGTTGGTAATCTGATTATGGGGGTAATATAGGATTAAAATCCTGGTCTTTCTGAGGCCAGAGGCTGAGCTCGCCCCAGCATTGCACTGTTTCTCTTGGAAGATGCTACCAAGGAGAAGGGCTTGAGATGAAGCTGTTTTTACCTTAGAATTCAGATGGCTCCCAAGGAATGCTGGTTTGTACTTGCCAATTTGCATGGGAGACCAAGGAGCACCTGGGAAAGAACTTCTTGGGAGGGGCAGAGGGGAAATGAAGAGGGGATGCGTTGGGTCTCATCAGCCAGGGTCAGAGTCTTCCAACTGAAAGGGAATGCTGATTTTGGAGATAGATAGTGGCAGGCACTCAGGCCATCTTCTGGTCCAGTCCCCATGGAATGATAGCTGGATGTTAGGAGGCATACAGGGCTAAAAATAAAGGCTGGGTGAATTGTGTCATTAAGACCACCATACACTGTTAGAGGAAAAGGCATCTTCTCTTCAGGCTTCTTCTGTAGCTCAGTTGGTAAAGAATCTGCCTACAATGCAGGAGACCCATGTTCGATTCCTGGGTAAGGAAGATCCCCTGGAGAAGGAAATGACAACCCACTCCAGTGTTCTTACCTGGAGAATCCCATGGACAGAGGAGCCTGGCAGGCTACAGTCCATGGGGTTGCAGAAGTCAGACAGGACTTAGCGACTAAACCACCACGACCATCCTCTCTTAGGGACTTCTTTAGCATAATACACAGGGAGTGGAGCTCTTCTCTGCTTTTTTGGATAACATGGTGGGACTGCAGAATATTTACGGTACTGTTGAATTATGCCATGATGAGTGACAGCTCTTTTTGCATCTGGATTGGCCAGTGTGACATAGAAATCAGGCAAATGCCAGCAGAAAGAGGACTTAGATAGGCACCAGCATGGACAGCAGGAACCTTGTCAATGTGGAAATGTTGGGCCTTGTCAGGGAAAATTGAGAACAACTTTGAAATGGAAAAAGAAAAAATAATTACAGGGTCCTTTCAGTGGTAGCTCAGATGGTAAAGTGTCTGCCTACAATGTGGGAGACCTGGGTTCAATCCCTGGGTTAGGAAGATCTCCTGGAGAAGGAAATGGCAACCCACTCCAGGATTCTTGCCTGGAAAATCCCATGGACAGAGGAGCCTGGTAGGCTACAGTCCATGGGGTTGCAAAGAGTCGGACACGACTGAGCAACTTCACGTCACTTCAGTGGATTACTAGGTGTTGTATAGTGCCCCCTTCTGGATTATCTGATCTTCTTGGGGTTTGCATCTTTCATTGTCTTCAAACTTGCATTGTGTTAGCGTTCTTTATTGTGTCTATATGTGTCTACTTTTGAGTCTCCTTTGAACTTGTTGCAATATTTTATTGGTTCCCTCATTAATAAGTAAATAAAAATTTCATACATGTATGTATTCTGTTTATATGACAGTAATGCTTTTTACCTCAAATTGTCTCTTAATAACTTATTTCAAATGTTTAGCAAACATACCCACATGTCACTCATGATGGAGCAAACTTATTCATAAACCAAAGTCCAGCCTTTTCTGCATCTGTTCCGCTAAAAGTTGAGGGGGGAGCCCAGTTTGGTTTTGCTGGTTCAATTTCTTCTCTGTCTTTTGAGAAACAATGTTCTGCCCCTGCTGAAAAAAGTTGTATAGACTTTTGTGATGTGGTTGGGTGGAAGGTACAGTGATGAGGGAAACAAGAGGCTTGGGATGAAGCTGGAGGAAGAGGTTTTTTTGGTCTGTTTTGTTTTATGAAGGGTTTGGATTAGAGAGCTACTCTATGGACTGCAGGTCCATGGTGGATGGGGAAGGAAAGGAAGTCCATGACATGTATCCCTATTCACAGTATTTTGATAAACACAAGCAGAGTTATTTTAAAATATATTTTGGTTACCTGGACTGTGTCTTTTTAAATGTGACTTCTCTCTGAGGAGTCCCATGGGTTGGTCAACAAACTTGTTGTTGGCCATGATCACACTTGGGATGACATGTCCACAGGGCATTTTAGTATAAAGAGGTATTTTTAATCTGAAAAAAAAAAAGAGGCTGGTTCCCACTCAAGAGTTATAGTGTGAAGTCTCAGCAAAATCTAGAAAACAAAACGCTATTTTTTTTTTTAGTATTCTATTCATAATTTCCGATTTTCCTCTCATTTCTGATAGTGATCCTGTTTAATGCAATGTAATAGCAAATTCTGAATATTTGCTTGAAGTCTATCTAATTGCTGATTTTATTGGCCACGTCTTACTTGCTATGAATAAGAACACTTTTATCCTTTTCTAGGGCTAACCAAGAATAAGTAACCAGGGCCAATATATTTTTCTCATGTCTTCCAGCTTTGCAGAAAATATACCCTCTATAACTAAATGGAAATGTTTCTAAGAGAGGCAGGATGAGTGAGCCAGTGTCCTTAGGTCACGTCTCCATCTGAGCCCCACGCTCTATGCCTCCCTTCTTGACTGCACACTGTGACCACACATTAGACTGTTGGTAAATAATGAAGCAAGAAGAGACCCTGATGGTGGATCAGAGGAAGCTCAGGTGGGACCTGATAGTTGAGACCATCTTGAGCTATCACATGTGGCATTCCTATTGTGACACAGATCCTTCTGTTATAATGAATTATGTGAACTTGGGAAACCATATCCCTAGACCTCCATTTCCTTATCTGTAAAATGAAAGGGCTAGACTAGATTTCTGAACTATTTTTGAACTTTAAATGTTCTAAGAGTCCATGGATTTCAGGCATAAACAGTAGGTGATGAAGATCTCCTGTTCATCTCCTCCTTAAACCACAGCCTACTGCAATTCTGACTCTGGTTTGGAATTCTCTGTTTACTAGAGAATCAAATTAACTGGAGTGAGCAGTTCCCTTTTTTTTTCCTCTGAATATTTTCACTAGTTAAGATTTATATGTAAAGGACAGCCAACTGCCCAAATCTGTCCTGGGCCCTTAATAGAAATGTGAGTGTGCACAAAGGCAGGACATTTTAAGACCAGTAGAGTCTAGTGGAATGATGGCAAGTGGTGAGGCCAGCCATTGGTACAACATTGCTCACCTTCCCATTTATTCTGGGGCAGCTTGGGAACACTTCAGAACCAAGATAAAAGAACAAGTAGGCATCAGGCACCTGAACTGCCTGATGGAGATGCCACAGAAGGCAAACAAGGGTGTTAAAAGCAAAATACCTGACCTGCTGAGGGATGGAATTAGCTGGACGCAATGATCCGGACATTACTCGGTACAAATGTCCTATCTCAGTCTTTTCAGGCCAGGTCTACCTGCCTAAAACTGGGGCAAGTCCAGATCTCTGTCAACTTGGACAGAATGTCACAACTTCTTTTCCTCAGCCCTGTGGTGGTCACTGAAACGTATCACACGGGTATTGAGATGTGCAAATATTGTTTGAAAACTAACACTTATTTTCTGGTGATAAAAGAATTGTCTTTCTTTCATCATGGTTCCATCAAACGCCAACTCACAAAAGGGCTTAGGTTTCCAAGCACACTCACATGATCCCCCACCCCAGTAATAAGAGGTTATAGTCTCTTCCATTGTGATGGTAACAGAACATTTTAGAACTTCAGCTCCCCTCTGGCTTCTCCACCTGTGCTGTGTTTGCTGGGGGAGAGAGTCTGCTTCTGACCCTTTACCCATTTTCTAAAATTAAATTCCCCTTACATTTGCTCCAAATAATTTAGATGAAGCATCAAAATCCTGTGCTAACTGGTCAATTGTAGTCAAGTTTCTCTCTGGTTTTGCCTGGAGGCTCTTTTAAACCACTTTCTGGTATAATCTGGGGGTTTGCAGCTTTATTCGGTTCAGACTTTCAGAAACACTTACCTCTCCTTTCAGTCTTCTTTCTTCCCTTCGTTTCTGGCACTGGCAGGCCCTGCCCTTAATCTGGTTTGCCACTCATCATTCTGCCAGTCTACCCCTCCAGAACACACTTGCACAGTCTCCAGGCCCTTGGGGACGTGGCATAGATTCCTCTTGCAGCGGAAAGCGGGTAGGTGGGGAATACAGGGAGATGGCCACTGTCTTTGTCTCTTCAGGCTCCTTTTTTCCTCCAAATCCTTCCAGTGACTAGAGAGACCACACAATTTACCAAATGTAGACCCTTTTTGACTGCATCTGTTGATCGTGAGTTTTTGACAGTTGGTCCTGGACAGCAGGAGTGAGCCAGAGTCTGCCCATGAGTGGGGATGGGTGACAGACACCAGCGGACGAGCCTACTTTGAGTCTAGGTCTTTGTATGTGCCCCGGGGCTGTCCAGAATGTTCTTCTCGTACCTTCGCCCCATTAGCTCCTGTTCACTCATTCTTCAGGTTTTGGTCTTGATAATGACATCATTAAGGAAGACTTCCCTGACTCCCCAGGGCTGGGTCAGATGCCCTGCCTCTAAAGCTTTCCCTTCTCCATCAGAGTCATCATGACATCTTGTCATTTCCTGTTTAAGAACTCTCCATCTCCCTCATGAGTATGTACCTGGGGCTCAGGTGCTAGGCAGTCTTTACATTGTTTCCCTAGCACGACCCCTTGCTTGGTGACTGCATCAGTAAATATTTATTGAAGGCTACACTGATTTCTTCTCCTCCCACCCAGTTCTGGGGCCTGGGGTCTTTAGTGTCATCTGTGGTATTCGCCTGTATTTAGATTAGTATTGACTTCTCACATCAATGCTCCCCGTCCCCTGATTTTCCTCCTTGCCCTTTACATATCCATCAAGCATCAAGAGCAGAGTCATCATAACTCTTCTTGCCCTGATGCTCTCCAGCTCTCATTGTACCCTGTGCTGGAAGCTTAACTTCTCTTCCCATACTTTGCGACCCCATAGATGGCAGCCCACCAGGCTCCACCATCCCCAGGATTCTCCAGGCAAGAATACTGGAGTGGGTTTCCATTGCCTTCTCCAGTGCATGAAAGTGAAAAGTGAAAGTGAAGCCGCTCAGTCCTGTCCGACTCTGAGCAACCCCATGGACTGTAGCCTACCAGGCTCCTCCGTCCATGGGATTTTCCAGGCAAGAGTACTGGAGTGGGGTGCCATTGCCTTCTCCATTTGTATCTTAAGCCAGCACCTAAGATGAGCAAGTGGCTCCTTGGGGTGAAAGTGTATCCCAAGAACAAACATACCTGCTGTCCATGGCTTTGGAATAAGAGAAATGGGAGCCCAGGTCTTGCAAGCTTGGAAAATCTCTGGTTCTATTTTGAGTTGTTGAAGAATTCCTTTTAGCAGGCATGCATGCATGTGTGTTTGTAAGTCCTTACCTGCTGCTCTGCCTCTGAAATCTAGTCCTTTCCATGGCAGTAGGCTTGAAGCAAGTTTGCTGCTGGGATGGTTTCTATTGCTAGTAGTACATTTCTTTTGAATTTTCAGGCATTCTGGATTTGAGCAGTGGGCAACGGTGTGTGTTGTTGGTGTTCTTGGGCAACGAGAGTCCCAGACCTAGGGAATGGGAACTTGTTTCACCCAGGTGTTCTTCAAAGATGAGGCTAGATTGGGATGATCCTCTTCTACAGGAATTTAACTTTTTTCTTGTGTTGCCCATTTTGGTCCCAATTTCTTCCTTAATTGTCCTTCCTGTGTTTTGGACGATTTTGCTGTTGGCACCCTTTTCCTGCCTCAGTTCACAGCCACAGATGAATCTCTGTTTCCCGCTGGCTTATCTGAGCTTCTTTGCCACCTCGTATGCTTTAGCTCCAAAACCTGCAGGCCAGCCATCAGTGTGCTGGAGCTGGCTGGGCCTGGCCCCCGAGAGAGAACCTCGTGCATCTCTTCCCAGTTCTGCATTTGGTAGTGTGAGGTCCACTACAACGGGAGTATTTACAGCATGGAGATCATTGAAGTTGGCAAAGTTATAAATCAAAAGATGTGTGTGCATGCACATGCGCGTGTGTGCATGCACACGTATTCACATGCACCTGCCTTGTTATTAAACATTTACCAGCACTCCACTGGCTAAGGCATCAACATTCTAGCTCTGCGCTGTCCAATATGATAATCACTATCCATCTATGGCTGTTTACATTTAAATTAAAATTAAATAAAAATCAGAATTCAACTCCCCGCTCTCCCTAGCCACATTTTGAATGTTCCATCGTAACATGCATCCAGTAGCTTATGTATAGGTTAGTGTAGATATAGAACATTTCTACCACCACAGAAAGTTCTATCATATGACCCCAACTTCCTGTTCTATTCCTGTTGGACATTTGGTGTCATAGTTCAGTCTAAGGGATTGGCGTTAGGATCAGGTATTTGTAGTCCCCGTGGTACCCACCAGTAGCTTCAACTAGAATCTGTACACTAAATCGGTCAACTTTTTTCTGTAAAGGCCATATGGTCGCTGTTGCAGCTGTTCAACTCAAGCTGCTATAGCACAAAAGCACCGATAGACCAAACAGGAAAAACCAAGTGAGTCTATGTTCCAATACAACTTCATTTACAAAAACAGACAACTGGCCAGGGTTGGGCCACAGGCCACAGTTTGCCAGTGCCCCATCTATTTAGCCATCTAGTTTTATGGAACTTACACATATATGTGGAAAATCCAATATGGGTACATTTTAGAATTTCTAAATTCACTCTATTTTTAAAACTGCAGTATGCAAAATTTCAAAAAGACATGAAAGTAAAAAGAATAGTGAGTCCCCATGTGCCTGTCATCCAGTTTCAACAATTATCCGTACAAAGCAAATCTTATCTTGAAGACTCTCCTCATGTATTCTTTTTAATGTTTAAGAAGATTATGTGTCAAAATGCAAACCCATTTCAAAAATCAGTTGATACAAAGAGATTTTTTAATTGATAAAAACAAAACTTCAAATATTTTCAAAAGCAATCTCATCTTCAGCTGTTTGATAATCAGGAATGATTCTTGGGAAGCAGACATCCAATCTCAGACGCTCAAAGTGTCCCTGTGGGTAGCCCTCCCCACCTTGGTGGGGTGAGAGAGAATTACAGATTGGTTTGGAGGATTAAACATAAAACAGGCTACATGGGGAAGAATGCCTCTGATTCTGGGTATTCTCACAGCTGTAATAAGCTGAGTCCTTGTTACCAGGGAGTGACACAGGCAGGTTACAAGGCTGGCATGAACTCAGCAGCTGTTAAAAATGTAGACCCCTCCTCCTCCCCTCTCTCCCGCCTTTCTCTTCTCTTCCCCTTCCCTTCCCCACTTCTGAGATGTCTCAAGGCCAGGTTTTCTTTCAGTGAAAAGAATCATAGAATCAAAATTGGAATGGAATAGGGCCTTCATGAGCATAAAATTAAACTCTTAGCAGTTCCAAGTGATGAAGAGCGCTCAGAGAGGTGAAGTGGTTTGCTCAGGGTCACACAGCTAGATTGTGATGGCAGGGACTAGGGCTGACTCTCTGGATTCCTAGTTGAGAACAGTCAAAAAAAAAAAAAAAAAAAATGCAGAGGAGAGGGGCTTTGTGCCAAATCGCCACTGTTTCTTTCTCCGGTTGGAGTTCCATTCACTTGGGACCTCTTTTGGTTTTAGCTATTAATTGTTTTCTGGTTAAGGCAGTGGCTGGTGACTGATGATATTACCTCTAAACTTGTGTTACAATAGTAGAGGCTTGGGCATTAAAGCATTGCCCTGATGCTAAGGAACCAGTGGGGCTTTTCACAGGCTCTTTCTGTCCTACTAGCTCAAACCAAGCTCTGTGGGGAACCTACACCTTCTCTCCCTCACATACACACACAGATGCTGTTTTGTTGACACAAACTTCTTCCAACTGTGGGATAAGCTTCCTAATAGATGATTTTAATAATTGCACCCCAACTGATCCATTCCCTGGTCACACTCAAACTTCAACCCGAGCAGCTCCCTCTTTCTCTGAACTTCCATTTCTTCAGAGAAGTAATCAGTGACTCGACCAGCAAACCTGATGAGCGAGCTGTCCCTAGCATCCTGCCCTGTTAAAATGTTAAGCAGATTATGTCACTTCTCTGCGTAAAACCCATCAAAGGCTTTCCATTTCCAGTGGAATGAATGCGGAACTCCTTACCCTGTGTCTGCCGGCCCTGCCCATTTCTCCATTCTTCTCTCTTATAGGCTCCTGGTTGCAATGGCGCCTTTCAGTCCCAGGAACTGAAAACTGGTCTTATCTCGGGGATTTTACACACACCTTCCTTTGCCTTGACTTTTTAACTGATTAGTGTCTTACATTTCAGCTCAAGTGTCACTTCCTCAGAATAGCTGTCTGTAGCAGATTCTAAATCAAGCTGCTTTTGTTGGGCTACTAACACATTCTTGTCTGTGTTTTTGCTGATGTAATATTTTTCTCTCCACCTAGACATTCAGCTCCATGAAGACCAAGACCACAATTCATCACTAAATACCTAAGCCTACCATCATGTCTGGCACGTGAAGTGCATCCAGTAAATATTAGCTAAATATATTTTTCTAATTGTTTCATATCTATCTATCCATCTCGATCTATTTCTAATTTTTCCTCCCTCCCAATCATCTTGAAAACCCTTGGGGACCAAGATTTCTACTTCTCCTGTTTCTACCATAGCACCCAGTACAGGGTCCAGTCAGTAGCTGTTCACCGGAAGCAGTGTTTTCAATACATAGAGAAGGAACACTGAAGATTCACAGCTTCATGAGAGGCTATTTCTTTAATTTTGCAGTTTTCTTATATAAGATATAATGTGGTTTTTAAAAATAGACTATTTTTTAGAGCAGCTACATCACAACAAAACTGAGCAGAAAATACAGACTTTTCTCATATACCGCCTGACTCTGGATGCACATAGCCTTTCATATCATCACCATCTCCCATCAGAGAGGTACACTTGTTACAATGGAGGAACCTACACTGACACATCATTATCACTCAGAGTCTGTAGTCTGTGTTAGGGTTCCTTCTTGGCGTTACACTTTCCATGGGTTTTGGCTAATGTTGAATGACACCTATCCACAGTTATATTATCAACAAGATAATCTCACTGCCCTAAAAATCCTCTCTGCTCTGCCTGGTCATTGCTCTCTACCCCATGAGCTCCTGAAAACCACTAATTTTATTGATTCCATGGTTTTGAATTTTCCAGAACATCATATAGTTGGGATCAAACAGTATGTAGCCTTATCAGATTGGCTTCTTTCAATTAGTTGCATTTGTTTCTTAATACAGGTGTTTTTTTTTTTTTTTTTTTTTAAAGCTAGGATAGTATTTAACTCAACATGTGTTTCCTGGTCGCTGCCCCTCTAGATGAAAAAGTGATCCATGGTTTCTTAGGTTGGAAAGCCTGTGTACCCTCTCCTCCATAGGGAGGGTCAAGTTCACATTGCATTATTAGCATTGTTAACCCACTGTTTGCTTCAGAGACTTTTCCAGTGAGAGCTATTAATTCTTTGCCATGGGATATGGTCCATGAAAACCTTTTGGAACCCAGTCACTTATCTTACTCCCTCTTCTCCTGTTTTGGTTCCTTCTCAGAGACCATGGCTCATAATATTATCTTTAACTCTTCCAGTGGAAATAGTATCAGAAAGCACTTCATAAAGCAAGATTTTAGCAGTGCCACATGTTCTGTGTCTTACCTGTTGCTGTCATAACAACAAAAACAGCCAAACACTAGATAACACGAACCAGCAGTCAAAGTTTCTTTTAATAGAATCATGGTCGCCTTGGGAAACCTGGGCGCACTGATGGTATGTTAATTTAAGGTCATGGAGGAAATGTGAAATGACGAAAGGCGGGCAGTGGCTGAAGGTTTCTATCTATATAGCATGGTCAGAGTCATCTGAGTGCATGTCAGACAAAGTAACATCAGAGACTGGCTAACATCTGCCAATTTTGTGCAAATATGACAATGTGTGCGCTTCCCAGGTGTTCAGTGGTAAAGAATCTGCCTGCCACCGCAGGAGCCGCAGGAGACATGCATTCAGTCCCTGGGTCGGGAAGATCCCCTGGAGGGAGGAACGGCAGTCCACTCCAGTATTCTTGTCTGGAGAATTCCATGGACAGAGAAGCCTGGCGGGCTGCAGTCTATGGAGTCATGAAGAGCTGGACACGACAGCGGCTGATCACGCAAACATGACAATATATTGATATTTCTGTTCAAGTTTGATAACTGGTTTACTCCCTCTCTGTTATCTAAAGTCGAGACTCTTGTGTCAGGTACTGGCAGTTGCCCCAGTGGATGTTCTCTGAGTACATAATTTTTCTTCTCCCTGTAATACTCTTCTCCATCTCAGCTGAGAAACATTCATTTCTCAAGATCCAACCTAAGTGTCCTTTTTCTTTTTTGGTGAAGCTTTGCTTGACTCCTGATAGTCCTCTTACCATTTGAGTTTCTATTATAACTCTTCCTTCTCACTGTTTCACATAAACTCGTCATGCTAAACTGTGAATTTCATTTTTTATATAATTTTTTAAATTAACTTTTTATTTTGGGGTATATATAATTGGGATATAGCCAATCAACAAACAATGTTGTGATTTAAATTGTGAATTTCTTGAGGATAGTTACAGTGTCATGCTTCTCTACCCCAGAAACCAGTCCTATTGTCTTGTACAGAGTAAGCATCATATAATAAATGTTTGTTAAGTGAAAGAAGGAATAAATGAATAAGTCAATCACTCAAGTAATATAAGGCCTTAAAAATCAGTAATTAGTACTGAGGATATAAACAAACACAAATCTTGTTGATTGCTTTTTAGGCTTAGGAAGCATCAATTTGATGGGCTAGTACCTTTTAGTGAGGACAATAAACATAATTTAGACTCTCAGGTTTCCAACTAAATAAAACAGGCACACACTGCTAATTTTGCCTCCCAGTAACAAAAGTTGTTCATTTCATACTTTTTGCTATGGCAAAGCACGTGTACAACTTTTTGCCTAATTAACTCTCAGAAGTTGTTTCTTAATTTATGAAAATGATTTTAAAGTTAAGCAAAAGTTTAAGGTTTAGGGAGACAATTTAGACTTTTGCTTTTCCTCTTTTTTTTTTTTTCCATCAGCTATGCAAAACTTTGAATTTCTCTGAGTTTTATTACAGGTCATAGATAAGAAGAGCAGAATAAGAAACGAAGGGTTCAAGATGATGATAGAGATCTTGTTTTCTTGAATCGAGGAGACAAGGATGAGAATGTTGAAGCTTTTTTTTTTTTTTTCCGTGCCTTTCTTCATTCCTCATATTTGTTTGTTTTCTCTTTCTCAACAATAACAAACAAAACCCATCAAAGCAAGGCTGCTGTCTCATTTGGTCCCTGCTGTATTTCCAGTGCCTGGTAAATGCCTGGGATGTGATAGGTTCTCAGAAAATATACATAGGAATAATGTTGAAAGAGTGTGGTCAGAGTGGAAGAGAATGAGGGCCTGAATCAAAATAGTGGTCTTGGGGAAAGAGGGGAGAGAGGGCTAATGAGAGATCAATGCAGATACAGATCTGACGGTCCCTGGAGATGGTTAGGTGAGAGCACATTGGGAAAAGGAGTTCAAGGAGAGGTAAAGTGTGGAGCCTAATGGGTTGAAATGACGAACAAAGGGAAGTAGAATTTGGAAGGGAAGTTGCTAATCTTTGATTTATGCGTGTTAAGTTTGACATTTCAGTGGGGAGATAATCAGTAGGGAGTTAAAAACGTGACACTAGAGCTTAGATGAAAAATCAGAAACGGAGATACTGATATTAGTTGAAGCCACAAATGTGATGGATTATTAAAATAAAGTAAAAAGAATGAAGAGCGTCACAAGCTAGATCTTTGGGGGATATATCCACAACTTTGGACCCATGGCAGGGAGGACTAAAACTAGAGGCATGATCAGAGGGGTAAGCATATCATCAAGAAAGTATAAGGGCAAGGAAGTAAAGACAGAGAGCTTGAGGAAGAGCACTTGGTCAGGGGTGCTAAAGGCTGCAAGGAAACTCATGTTCAGGACTGGAAGAAAGACAGCAGAATTCAGCGTTTAAAAATACTTGTTTAATAGGAAGACAACGGAATCTATGGAATGGTGCATGTTGTGCAAAAGCGGGTTTGCTGGAGGACTGTTCAGTCCTTATCTAACATTGCTTGTGTTAGTTTTTCAGCCTATAGTATGTGTGCAGAAAGTATTTGCTATTTGAGAGTATAATCAGAATTTGTGTTTTTTTAGAAGTGGTTGGTTTTGCTTAGGAATGTTTGCTCAGTTCTCAGGAAGTTGCTGAGATGGTAGAGGTCCTTCAGTGAAGTAGAGTCTAGCACTTACCCCGAGTGTGGTCATGTACAATGATCTGCCATGTGGTTCGTATCTAGTCTTCTCTTGATGTCTCTTTGCATGTCAAGCTCTAGAGCTGCTAAAGACTGTCCACTGATGGGGTAGATTATCACCTACATATGAGTCTAAGATCCCCAAGTCTTAATTTAAAAATTACTTTATGTTTTATATAGTGAGAAATTCCTTATTTCCTCTGTAAATTACTTCTGTGTGTTTGATGGAAATACCAGTGGGGGTGAGGGGTGGGCAGAAGGGGCCTAAAGATCAGCTAAGATGCTCTGTGTAGTATGTAGTTAGCAGCTCTCACCACTAGATGGTGACCTTGCACTGGCCTGGTGATAGCCTGTTAACAAAGGGTGGCAGAAACTCAACTGTCTGGGGTTGAAACCCACCACAGTGAGAAAGAGAAGCTTTTTTCTTTTTGATGTTGTGAAATAAAGAGGTTGATGAGATTTGAAATAATAAAAAGTTCAGGAATAAATACCAGTGTCCTCCCAACTCTTTGCACAGGCTGGATGCAGAGAGGACACTTGAGTATCTGGTTAAAAACCTACATACAATGTCAGGCAATGGGGAGAAGACTATTTTAAGAAGTACAAAAACTGCATTATGGTTCACCTTGCCACTTGCTTGTGGTATATTTGATAAGTCATTTAATTTCTAGGAGCTTCAGTTGCTTCATCTGAAAATGAGAGACGATAATACCTACCTTGTCAGAGGCTGGGCCAGTTTCTCCAAAGACCTTCTCTTGCCTTGTCACTGAAGGGAAAAGAGGTTTAGTGTATCTTTGCAAGGAGAGGAAAGAAGGGACTAAATTGGTCATTGTCTAATTTTTTCCATTTTTAGCTTTCATTTTTTTGGTGAGGTGGATAGTCTTAGTTATTTCTCTCATTAAGAGAAGCATATGTATGAGTTCTGGCTACAGGTTGGGAATAATACAGAAGGAACTAAAGCCAAAAGTTGAGAGGGGAAATTGTTCTGTAATGGTGTTGTGTGTGTGTGTGCGTTTGCATGTTGGTCTACTTAGGTCTAGAACCAGAGGAGGAGAAATCAGGAACGTTCACTACTGCTGGGAATTATATTATTATTGACCTGTGATTATGATCTTGTGTCCCTGTTTTGCAGTAGAGGGTCTTGGAAGTCTTTTGATATTCAACATGCTAAAGGTTTATTTTCAATCTCACCATTAATATAATTCATAATGACAGCCTTTTTATTTCATGCTTATTCAAAGGGTTTTGTATGAGGAACCCTTTTACCATTTATCCAGAAGTGATTTGGTTTTTAAATTAATACTGTTTCATTCAGTTCAGCTCAGTTCAGTCGCTCAGTCGTGTCCGACTCTTTGTGTCCCCATAAATTGCAGCACTCCAGGCCTCCCTGTCCATCACCAACTCCTGGAGTTCACTCAAACTCACGTCCATCGAGTCAGTGATGCCATCCAGCCATCTCATCCTCTGTCGTCCCCTTCTCCTTCTGCCCCCAATCCCTCCCAGCATCAGGGTCTTTTCCAATGAGTCAACTCTTCGCATGAGGTGGCCAAAGTACTGGAGTTTCAGCTTCAGCATCATTCCTTCCAAAGAAATCCCAGGGCTGATCTCCTTCAGAATGGACTGGTTGGATCTCCTTGAAGTCCAAGGGACTCTCAAGAGTCTTCTCCAACACCACAGTTCAAAAGCATCAATTCTTCGGTGCTCAGCTTTCCTCACAGTCCAACTCTCACATCCATACGTGACCATTGGAAAAACCATAGCCTTGTCTAGATGGACCTTTGTTGGCAAAGTAATGTCTCTGCTTTTGAATATGCTATCTAGGTTGGTCATAACTTTCCTTCCAAGGAGTAAGCGTCTTTTAATTTCATGGCTGCAGTCACCATCTGCAGCGATTTTGGAGCCCCCAAAAATAAAGTCTGACACTGTTTCCACTGTTTCCCCATCTATTTCCCATGAAGTGATGGGACCAGATGCCATGATCTTAGTTTTCTGAATGTTGAGTTTTAAGCCAACTTTTTCACTCTCCTCTTTCACTTTCATCAAGAGGCTCTTTAGTTCTTCTTTGCTTTCTGCCACGAGGGTGGTGTCATCTGCATATCTGAGGTTATTGATATTTCTCCCGGCAATCTTGATTCCAGCTGTGCTTCATCCAGCCCAGTGTTTCTCATGATGTATTCTGCATACAAGTTAAATAAGCAGGCTGACAATATACAGCCTTGACATACTCCTTTTCCTATTTGTAACCACTCTGTTGTTCCATGTCCAGTTCTAACTGTTGCTTCCTGACCTGCATATAGGTTTCTCAAGAGAGGAGAAATTAATGTCTCTAGCAGGGCAAATTTGAAGGAGGCTCAAGTCACATCCACTTTTCTCAGTTTTCCATGGGATCCTGTGCAGATACTGAGTTGACTTTGGCAGAGAAAAGGAGCTTCTGTCTTCTATAATTCAGAATTTCTGTAACTAGCCATGCGGAGTGTCTTGCGCAATCTTGGAGTAACTAGCGTTTCCCCAGAATTCATTGAAGAAACCAGATTGTAGCCTTTCTTATATGAGAACCCATGAAACCCTGAAGGACTTTTTGTCCCAGCCATTGTTCATACCTTTTCACTGGAACAGAATAAATAAAATTGTAACAGATGAATATTTGATACCAGAGAGGGAAAGGGAGGGAGAGCTATGAAAGTTTGAAAAGATACGTTAAAAGTAAAAGTGAATTAAATGAGGGTATAGACTATGCCTGTGGGATAGATTTCTGTGACTGTGTATTTGTTCCTCTCAGTAGTTATTGCCTTTGAGCAATTGTTGCAAGTAGTCAAAAGTTCTCTCTCTAGTGTAACTATTGAGCTTTGATTAAATTAAATTGATTGTAAAGTTCTCTCTTTTGTGTGAAGATGGTCAGGAAAGCTGTGCAGCCTGAGCTGGGAGCTGGCATGTAATCTAGTTCTGTACTTGGTCATCAATGCCTTTCTCTTAGTATTTTTAAAAAAATCTCTCTTGACCGAATTTTTATTGTATAACCGTAATATTCCTGGAGTCCCACATGGCTCAGTATTTGCATGATGTTGGCTTTCTTCTCTGAACCCAATGATGGAGATGTCACAGGAAAAACGGATTGATGGATCTCAACCATTTTCATTAACGAATGCAAAAACTGTAAGGACCCTAGGGAGATGAATGTATTTGGTTGCCAGACTGGAGAGGAGGAAGGCCAGGGATATCTGAGGGATTGCCTCAGTGGGCTAGGCAATTATACAGGAGACTGCTTCTGAGAATGTGCCTGGTGATGAGATGTTCCCAAGAGGTTAGGGGAATGCCTGGTTGGTGGTGGTGATGGCCAGGAAATGACTGATTTCAGATTACAATCTTTGAAACATCTTTCCCTGAAGACCACCTTCTTCTAACTCACTTGGAAAACAGGCAAAGCCTAAGGTTTTACATCTCTCCCAAGTATTAGAAAGACACTTGATGGTCCTAAAGGAATAAAAGATGAGCTTACAAGGAAAAATGGTGAGGCATGTGAGGACTAAAGGTTCTATGAAGAAATTTAACAAGATAAACTAGAGGGAATAGAATGAACAATAATTTAAAAACTAAGCATAGTAATTATCCTTAGAGATAAAGGAGACTATTGAAAAAATAAAGCAAGAAGCAGTTAGAAAGAGGAGCCAATGGGAAATATTAGGTACCTAAATATAATTGTTGGAATAAAGAACTCAGTGGATGGGCTGCATGTGGGAATGGATATAGCCAAAGAACGTTTTAGTAGGCTGAAATTTTGGACTAAGTTTTCTCAGAAGGTGTTGGAAAAGGATGAAGAGGTGGCAGTTTGAGAGAGATGAAGGATTGAAGTAGAAGTAGAAATTCGCTTCTACAGGATCACAGAAGAAAAGATCCTGAGCTGACCAGACACAGCATGCAAAAGAGGAGAGGTGACCTCACGTGGAAACATTCCACAGTGACAGTCAAGGATATAAAGAAAAAGAGAAAACTCTAAAAGCTTCCAAAGACAGAAAAGCACATTAACCCCAAAGGAGCAAAAAAATCAGATTATAATCATACTTTATATGATCATATTTATAGGCTCTGTATGAATATATGTATAATCAGCAGCTCTGCCAGACATGGGAGAGCAGTGAATTAATATCTTCAAAGTATTGAAGAAAAGGCAGTAATACTAGAATTTTATAATGAGCAAAATTACTATTTAAATGTGAGGTTGGAATACAGATATTTTGGGGCATACAGTATCTCATAGTAATTACTACCAAGGTTCACACTGGAAGAAGTGAAGGATGTACTCGAGCTAGAAGTGAAGTGAATCTGGGAGGAAGCAGTTAAATCCAGGGAGAAAGGTAAATAAGTAATGAACAACACAGAACGCACATCATTTTGAGTGAAAAAGATTACTTAAAAAAATAGCTTAAAAATTACTTAAAAAAAATGAAACCGGGCCACAAAGGATTTATCATTAAATTCTAAACAATCAACTTCATTCAGACAAGTTCTGGAACTATGAAGAAACAGTTTAGAAATAATTAAAAAGCAACTGTGTGTTTATTGGTGATTTAAAAAAAAAATGGTGCAGTGGACATTTTTGTGCATAAGGATGAGACTTTCCCTTGGAGCATATTCCTAGAAGTCAAAATTCAAAGTATCATGATGTGTGCATCTTTACTTAAGACAGCCAAGTGGATTTCTAAAAGTCCATGAATCCGTACCTATGAACCAAAGCCGGAATGACATTGGAATTGCATTGCATTTATACAGTCTTTTAGGGGGAGGGGGATAATACTTTATAATATTAAATGTTCATATTGGTGAACATTATTTTACCTTCACTTAGGGCTATTCTCAATAAGTTTTATAATATTCTTTGTGAAAGTCTTACTTTTTTTCTTATATTTCCTCCTACTCTTTATAGGTTCCATTGCTACCATGAGGCTCTGTTTTCCTCCTCTACTATGTTTTCTGATTGTCACTAAAGGAACACAATGAGACCTCTTTGGTGGATTATAAAAAAATGAAGTATAGTTTATACATGATAAAATGCACAGATCTTAAGTGTTCAGCTTGGTAGGTGTGATAATTGTTTGCATCTGTATAACCACCCACACAAATCATAGACTAAATCCATCATCATAGAATGTTCCTTGTCCCAGTCAAGGCCCCAGCCCCAAGACGATCACTGTAGACTTCTGTCACCACATGTTAGTTTGGCCTGTTCTTAAGCTTTATATGTGGACTTCCCTGGTGGCTCAGAGGTTAAAGCATCTGCCTGCAATGTGGGAGACCTGGGTTCGATCCCTGGGTTGGGAAGATCCCCTGGAGAAGGAAATGGCTACCCACTCCAGTATTCTTGCTTGGAAAATCCCATGGATAGAGGAGCCTGGTGGGCTACAGTCCACGGGGTAGCAAAGAGTCGAATATGACTGAGCAACTTCACTAAGCTTTATATAAATGGAATCACACAATATTCACACCTTTGTGTCTGCCTTCACTCACTTCACATAATGTTTTAGAGGTTTATCAGTATGCAGTATATATCAGTAATTTATTCATTTTTATTGCTGAGTAACATGTCACTGTTTAAACCAAAATTTATCCATTCACCTTTTGATGGACATTTGGGCTTGAAAATGTTTTTGGTTTTATGAATAAGGCTGCTATGTACGTATCTTTTTTTGGATGGAATTGTTGGGACATATGGTAGATGTGTTTGTCATTCTCTTATATGTTAGATTATCTTTTCATTGTTTGTAAGATTTTTTTAAAAATGTATTCTGTTTCCAGTTTTTTAAGGAATCTCCACACTGTTCTCCATAGTGGCTGTACTAGTTTGCATTCCCACCAACAGTGTAAGAGGGTTCCCTTTTCTCCACACCCTCTCCAGCATTTATTATTTGTAGACTTTTGGATCACAGCCATTCTGACTGGTGTGAAATGGTACCTCATAGTGGTTTTGATTTGCATTTCTCTGATAATGAGTGATGTTGAGCATCTTTTCATGTGTTTGTTAGCCATCTGTATGTCTTCTTTGGAGAAATGTCTATTTAGTTCTTTGGCCCATTTTTTGATTGGGTCACTTATTTTTCTGGAGTTGAGCTGTAGGAGTTGCTTGTATATTTTTGAGATTAGTTGTTTGTCCGTTGCTTCATTTGCTATTATTTTCTCCCATTCTGAAGGCTGTCTTTTCACCTTGCTAATAGTTTCCTTTGATGTGCAGAAGCTTTTAAGGTTAATTAGGTCCCATTTGTTTATTTTTGCTTTTATTTCCAATATTCTGGGAGGTGGGTCATAGAGGATCCTGCTGTGATGTATGTCAGAGTGTTTTGCCTATGTTCTCCTCTAGGAGTTTTATAGTTTCTGGTCTTACGTTTAGATCTTTAATCCATTTTGAGTTTATTTTTGTGTATGGTGTTAGAAAGTGTTCTAGTTTCATTCTTTTACAAGTGGTTGACCAGATTTCCCAGCACCACTTGTTAAAGAGATTGTCTTTAATCCCTTGTATATTTTTGCCTCCTTAAAAAACTGGAAATAGAACTGCCTTATGATCCAGCAATCCCACTGCTGGGCATACACACTGAGGAAACCAGAAGGGAAAGAGACACGTGTACCCCAATGTTCATCGCAGCACTGTTTATAATAGCCAGGACATGGAAGCAACCTAGATGTCCATCAGCAGATGAATGGATAAGAAAGCTGTGGTACATATACACAATGGAGTATTACTCAGCCATTAAAAAGAATACATTTGAATCAGTTCTAATGAGGTGGATGAAACTGGAGCCTATTATACAGAGTGAAGTAAGCCAGAAGGAAAAACACCAATACAGTATACTAACTCATATATATGGAATTTAGAAAGATGGTAACAATAACCCTGTGTACGAGACAGCAAAAGAGACACTGATATATAGAATAGTCTTATGGACTCTGTGGGAGAGGGAGAGGGTGGGAAGATTTGGGAGAATGGCATTGAAACATGTAAAATATCATGTATGAAACAAGTTGCCAGTCCAGGTTTGATGCACAATACTGGATGCTTGGGGCTAGTGCACTGGGACGACCCAGAGGGATGGTATGGGGAGGGAGGAGGGAGGAGGGTTCAGGATGGGGAACACATGTATACCTGTGGTGGATTCATTTTGATATTTGGCAAAACTAATACAATTATGTAAAGTTTAAAAATAAAATTTAAAAAAATGTATTCTGGATATGAATCCTTTGTCAGATAAATGTTTTGAGAATATTTTGTTTCTCAGCCTTTGGCTCACATTTTAATTTTCTTAATGTGTCTTTGAGCATAAATAATTTTTATCAAATCCAGATTATCATTTTTTAATGATTAGGGCCTCCCTGATAGCTCAATTGGTGAAGAATCTGCCTGCAATACAAGAGATCCTGGTTTGATTCCTGGGTTGGGAAGATCCACTGGAGAAGGGAAAGGCTACCCACTCTGGTATTCTGGCCTGGAGAATTCCATGGAGTACTTTTAGAATTCTAAGAAATCTTGGCTGACTGTAAGATCATGAAGATAATTTTCTATGCTTCATCTAACAGTTTTATAGTTTTAGCTTTTACAAGCTAAAAGTTGTATTTCCATTTTTATTTTGTTGTGTTTTTATTAAGTGATTATCCTTGCATCCATTCTTAACTAATTTTTTTTTCTCCATCTAAAGTTATTTTATCCCTTTCTTTATCTAAGACATAGGCCTTAGTACTCTATACAGTGTGAACATCTTGGTATTGATTTTTAAGGAATGAAAAAACAATTGTTCTTAGGAGAGTCAATAGTTGATGACACTGACTCATACATGGTGTTTCTGTGCTTACCATTGCTTCTTGTACCCACTATTTCCCCGTGGATTTACTTTTCCTCATAGATTTGCAATGAACAGCTCTCACAGTCATTGTTGGGAAAGCCTGCTTTGTCCTCATACTTGAGCAGTGTTAGCAGAACGAGTACGGAGTTGTATGTTTCAAAACTACAGCCAAGTTTTACCAGGAACTGATTTCTGTTTGATAACCATGCATTCCTGGCTGGTCCTTTGTGACTGACTCTCCTATGCTGGGCCTTGACCATCCTCTGGGCTATGTCCTGGTGATGGAGTAGTCTGAGTCATGTGACATGGATTGGGTTGTCTTTCAACTCTCTTTCATATCCTTTCAGCTATTTCTTCTCCTCCAGGATACCTTGAGTTTGCTTATCTCACTGAGGATGTATGAAGGTCTTGAGCTTGGTTAATTCAGTCTCTCAAAGTTCTCATGCTGCCCATCTGGTTGCCCAGTAGGCTCTCACTTCACCTGGGTCCATCCTGTCTCCCTGGCATCCTCTCTCCCTCTATCAGACAAGCCCTTGTGAGCCCCATTCTCTAAGAGGAAAGCAGTAAGAGGCAGCAGGAACTCAGCTAATTGAATTACTCTGCATCAGACACCTTTCCTGAGAAGCTCCTGCACTTCAACTGGATCTATATTCATGATGTTCAGGAAGTTTTCAACATTGTTTCACACATTTTGGCAGATATATTCTTTGCAGAAATAGGCTATTCCCCCCTATTTACAGTTGCAGAAATTGAGAATCCTAGTGATTTCCTTAAGGTCACAAAACCAGAGAAAAGGTTAAATTTCAAACTAGGTCTTTGGACATGTTCTTTGCTCTTACACCATAAAGCATCTGATTGAAAGGGTGGGGATCTCACATAGTGCAGGACACTGGTGGGGATGAGACTCTGGATTTGGTTGGAGAGGGAGTGGTGGTGAATGAACTTCAATTTCCTTCAAATTACATCATGTGGGGGCCTCTCCTGCCTACACATGCAGCCTGCCGTTCATACTCTCCTAATTATGCATAACCAGCAAAGCATACACTAATAATTAATTTCCTTATGATCCTTCCTCTTTGGTCATGCATGGTATAGGCACAGATCTCCTTTTTATTCTGTTGATGGTGAGAAGAGTTTTATGAATTCTGCAAGATCTTAGGAAAAGAGTCATTGGCAACGTTAAGTTTTGCAAACATCTTCTAGACTTGAAGTTAGTTTTTGAATGTGTGGAACAAAAGTGGACTGTCACACGAACTGTAGTGATACACTAAAGGGATGGAAGGGGGTCATGGGAAGAGCTGTGCTTTGCGACCAAACAGATCTATCATCCTGTCTCAGAAAACATCCATCCCCTTCCTGTCCTCTCTCTCTCTCTTTTTTTTTTTTTGCTTAGTTTAGCTAAACATTTGTCAATTTTCAGAGAAGCAACTCTTAGTCTTGGTAATCTTTTCTATTATTTACTATTCTGTCTTTCACTTATCTTCTCTGATCTTTATTTCCTCCCTTCTGCTAACTTTGGGCTAGTTCTTGTTTTCAGTTCCTGGAGGTATAAGGTTTGGTTGTTTGAGAGTTTTCTTTTTTTTTTAATGTAGGCATTTATCACCATAAACTTCCCTCTTGTAACTGCTTTTGCTGCATCTCACAAGTTTTTGAATGTTGAATTTCCATTTTCATTTGTCTCAAGATATTTATTTCTCTTTGATTTCTTCTTTAATCCATTAGATGTTCAGGAGGGTTTTTAATCTTCAATGTATTTGTGAGTTTTCCAGGTTTTCTCATGTTATTGACTTCCAATTTCAAAGAATTGTGGTCAGCAAATATTTTGGATAAAATTCTTCCCTTAAATTTGTTGAAATTTCTTTTTGTGGCCTAGTATATAATCTATCCTAAATAGCATTCCATTTGTGCTTGAGAAAAATGTGTATTCTGCTACTGCTGGATGGCATGTTCTGTATATGTTAGGTTTATTTTGTCCAAAGTGTTCAAATCCACTGTTTCCTTATTGATTCTCTGTCTGATGATCTATCCATTGTTGGCAGTTGAGTATGAGAGACCCCCAGTGTTCTTGTACTGCTGTTTATTTCTCCTTTAAGTTCTGTTAGTATTTGCTTTATATATTTTGGTCCTATGGTGCTGGGTACATAAATATTTACAGTTGTTATATTTTCTTGATGGAATGACCCCTTTATCATTACACAATGGCCTTTTTTGTCTCTTTTGATAATTTTTAGCTTAAAGTCTATTTTGTCTTCTGTGACTTTCTTTTTTAAAATGTATTTTTAATTAGAGCATAAAAAAGGAATGCATTTGAATTAGTTCTAATGAGATAGATGAACCTAGAGCCAATTATAAAAAGGGAAGTAAGTCAGAAAGAGAAAAATATTGTATATTAACACACATATATATGGAATCTAGAAAGATGGTACTGATAAACCTGCTTGCAGAACAGCAATGGAGAGGCAGATATTTTGTCTATGACTTTTGTTTGGGGAATTTAATACATTTCTATTTAAACTTATTATTGATAGGTAAGGGTGTTCATTGGAAGGACTGATGCTGAGGCTGAAACTCCAAATCTTTGGCCACCTCATGTGAAGAACTGACTCATTGGAAAAGACTCTGATGCTGGGAAGGATTGGGGGCAGGAGGAGAAGGGGACAACAGAGGATGAGATGGCTGGATGGCATCACCAACTCGATGCACATGAGTTGGGTGAACTCTGGGAGTTGGTGATGGACAGGGAGGCCTGGTGTGCTGTGATTCATGGGGTTGCTAAGAGTCGGACACAACCGAGTGACTGAACTGAACTGAACTGAACTGAAGGACTTACTAGGGCTTCCCTGCTATCTTAGCTGGTAAAGAATCTGCCTGCAATGCAGGAGACCCCAGTTCGATTCTTGGTTGGGACGATCCCCTGGAGAAGGGATAGACTACCCATTCCAGTATTCACAGGCTTCCCTGGTGGCTCAAATGGTAAAGAATCCACCTGTGACACGGCAGACCTGGGTTTGATCCCTGGGTTGTGAAGATCCCCTGGAGGAGGGCATGGCAACTCATTCCACTAATCTTGCCTGGAGAATCCCATGGACAGAGGAGCCTGGTGGGCTACGGTCCATAGGATCACAGAGAGTTGGACATGAGTGAAGCGACTTGGCAAGCATGCATACTTTTGATTTCTTTCTCAATCTGTTTTATATCTACTGCAAGTTTTTCTTTTGTGGTTGCAATGAGGCTTACATAAATATCTTATATTTGTAACTTGCTCTTTTAAGATGATAACTTAATTTTTTTTAGCATGTAGAAACATGGATTTGAGTTGTGGGGGTCTACTTATATGCAGATATATTTCAATAGTAGTAGATATTATGGTGCTATGAGGTCTGTGGTTGGCTGAATCTGCAGATGTAGAGGAATTGTAGATATGGAGGGATGACTATAAGTTTTATGTTGGTTAAACCCTGTGTTGTTCAAGGATCAACTATACTTCTCCCCCTCACACTTTAGGTTATTGATGTTATACCTCACAATTTTTTATATTGTGTGTCCAATGTGTAGTTATTAATTTTAATATATTTATTTTTTAACTTTTAGATTAATTGTAGGTGATTTATGCATCACCATCACAATATTAGGAAAATGACTTTGACTATATATTTACCATTACCAGAGTTTTACACATGCAATCATGCGTTTTTATGATGTTAATTAACATCTTTTTATGTCTTCTTGAAGAATGTCTTTTAGCATTTCTTGTAAGGCAAGTCTAGTAATGAGCTCCCACATGGATTGGAATTTTATGTTCCCTTGTCTGTTTCTGAGCTACTCTGTGTAGGGAAAGGAAGACATTCTACTCATTTTTGTAATCCTACTGCTTAGCACATTGAGTGCTTCCTAGTAGGTGCTTGATCAATGTGAAAGTGAAAACTGCTCAACTGTGTCCAACTTCTTGCGATCCTATGGACTGTAGCCTGCTAGGCTCCTCTGTCCGTGGAATTCTCCAGGCCAGAATACTGAAGTAGGTAGCCGTTCCTTTCTCCAGGGGATCTTCCCAACCCAGGAATCAAACCGGGGTCTCCTGCATTGCAGGTGGATTCTTTACCAGCTGATCTACCAGGGAAGCCCTTAATCAGTATATGTCGAATTAAAAAAAAAATGATGTTTGAGCCAAGTTTTTACAGATGAGGTGGGTATATCAGGCAGACAGATACAAGGAGGATCTTCTAGCAGGAGCATAACATGCGTAAATCACGGCAGTCTGAAGGACGAGGCCAGTTTCAGGAAGAAATTTGAGACAGGTAGTAGATGGTGAGGGAGTCCGGGAGCAGACTCCTGAGGGGGAAGACTTCAGAGGGATGGAGGCTGTTTCTGGAAATTAAGAGGTCAGACTTGTGGCCACATGTGGCTAAAGTTAATGACGGTGTAAGGCACTGCAAGTAAGTAAGTTAAAGCATTATGAAGCTGAGATCCAACCTGGGGGATCCATAAAGGTGTTGAAGTCACCAGAAAGGTGCAAGACGGGGAAGAATATGGGGACAGAATAAGGTATCCTGAGTTTTGATGAATGTGGTGAAGTTTCCCTGAAGGGCAGAGTAGGGTCAATATGGATGTGGGTCCCAGTGAAGGTGACGATACTGACCCACCAGCTATGAAGAACTAAGACAATTTTTAAGTCTTATCAATTGAGCAGCCCCTGGAAAACTCTGTTCTCAAACCTGGGGGATCCATAAAGGTGTTGAAGTCACCAGAAAGGTGCAAGACGGGGAAGAATATGGGGACAGAATAAGGTATCCTGAGTTTTGATGAATGTGGTGAAGTTCTCTGAAGGGCAGAGTAGGGTCAATATGGATGTGGGTCCCAGTGAAGGTGACGATGCTGACCCGCCAGCTATGAAGAACTAAGACAATTTTTAAGTCTTATCAATTGAGCAGCCCCTGGAAAACTCTGTTCTCAAAGGTGCGATCAGAAGTATGCTGTGGAATGATGGTTGATTCTCCTCTCTCAAATCTACCTCCCTCTTACCTCCTAACTGAATCTGGCTTTACCTGGAGACTGCTCAGTGGGGACGTGGCGTGTTGAGGGGAACCTGCTCTTCCCCCTAGGTTGGTTTGTCTCAGTATCAGCATCAGTGCTCCTCTGGCTGCCCTGGTCTGTTCTCATAGGCCGTAGAGTGATTGTAGGCAGGGGAGCAGAAAGGATGCTGAAAACCTTCCTTCCCTTTGCCATGCTTCCTGCTATATCCCATTCCTTCATTACTATGTGAATGCTGTTGTGACGGCAGTTTGTGTGTTAAAGAATTTCTATATTAAAATACTTTGTCTAAAAATAAAAAATATCTTAGGGAGGGAAAAAAAAGTCTTGGAAACCGTGAGTAGTTTTCTCAGTAGTAGGGAAGGGGGCGCATCAGTCCATCTCCATTTCTTCATGCAGACCCATCATTAACATCTGTGGTAATCGGTTCACAGTGCCCATGGAAGTATTGACTCATAGTTACTCTCTTCTCCGCCCATCCCGATTCCATCTGGTGTGGGACCACCTGCATCTGTCAGCTCTGTCCACACCCCAGAACAGTGATCCTCAGGCCTCGTGGTATGCCCTAGGAGTGTGGTTCACCATAGGGAGGACAAAGTAGACCCGGATTATTTGGGCAGGAGATCTGGGGGCCCCAAGTATCAGCACATTCAGTGCAGGCTTGGGTGGTCATGTCCCCTTGGCCTTGTGGACTCCTAGCCCCCTTGGCTGTGCTGGAGCATGGCTAGAGCAGGGCCGCTGCACTGTAGTGACCGTGGCAAACTGACTACTGCAGATGTTAATTATCACAGACCTGGCTGAGGTCTCTGGGCACTTCTGCCTTCATGTTGCTTTGTTAAGTGATTGATTGTGGCAGAGAAAAGGGCCCAGGCCACGCCATGGTTTTGTCCTCTTCAAACAATGAGCTCTTTCAGGGATGAACAAAAATACACTTCAAATTTATTCCCTTCTTGAGGAAATAATTTAGAGTTTTCAAACTCCTCAACTACCTCAACCCACAGCCGAGTTTGGCCTGTGATTAGTTACACATCCTGGGTTAGTGTACACTTCATGGACTTCAGTTAGTTTCCCTCTTGGCTTTTGCTGAGCTCAGCTGCCTGCCAGTTAGGGGGACACTGTGCCTGGGATTAGGAGGAGAAATGTTACAGGGAATTAGCCAAAAAAAAAAAAAAATTCCTGCTCACCTGCATGCTTGACTTTGCTTTGTGATTCTGTTTTCTCTGTTGATTGAACTAAATCCATGCCATCAAGGCTCCACTGTGACCAAACACCAGCTGTGAGAGAACATGGTCAGCTCCTGGTCTAGTCTTGCTGCTGGAAGTGTCTGATTTAGGCCACTGCCCTTCGTTCATGCTGAGAGTGGTGTTTCCAGTATCTCTGTGTGTTATCGCTCAGTCGTGTCCGACTCTCTGTGACCTGTGGACTGTAGCCATCCAGGCTCTTCTGTCCATGAAATTCTCCAGGCAAGAATACTGGAGTGGGTTGCCACGCCCTCTTCCAGGGGATCTTCTGGACTCAGGGATTGAACCTGTGTCTCCTGCATTGCAGGCGGATTCTTTACCACTGAGCCAAAGGGAAGCCAATATCTCTACTTCTATAACTAGGAAGGGGACAACAGGAGCTTGAATTCTAGTCTTACTCTGCCTTCCCTTAGCTGTATGACTCTAGATGGGCCACATTCTGTACTTCAGAATGGTGATTTCTTCTTTTATAACAAAAGAACCCTTCCTACCTCACAGAAATGTTTTGAGGATCTAATGAGCCAATGAAAGTCGATGTCTTCTAGAATGTGTAAAGCCCATTGAAATTTCAGAGATTATTATCTCTATGGTGTGAGCCATTTATCATCTTCTTTACAAAGTGACAACTCTGTAGGAGAGCAGCTTTGCTGTAGAGAGGGTGGAGAGAATGGTGGGGGTGGGGAGGATGTAAAGTGGAGGCTGGGGAAACTGGAAGGGTGGGGGCTGAGGAGAATGAGGTGGAGCAAGCTGTTGGAGGTAATGAAAAGTGGCTGAATTCAGGATCTCCTAGTGTTTAATGCTAGGCCAGGCCATCAACACACAATGACTCAATTAATAGTTACTACAACCTTCCCAATATTTTTCTGCCACTTCACCTATTTAGAAGTAAAGCTATAACAGTAACCCAGCCACCTGTATTTTTTGTCCTTGTTCCTCTCTCCCACCCCCTTTTTCTCTGCTCCAGCCATACAGACCTTATTTTTCTAGAACACAACAAACAGCCTAGCCTAAGGGCTTTTGTACTTGCTCTTTCCTCTGCTCAAACCAACCTTCCCTCAATATCCACATGTCTCACTTTCCACTTCCCTTCTGTTTTTAGTCTAAAGTCATCTTTTTAGGGAGGCCTTTAATTATTCCCTGACAGTTTATATTACATCCTGCTTCCCTGCTTTGTGCTTTGTTATGGGAACCTACCAGTGTCCAGCACTCCATATATTTTACTTATTTAACTTGTGTGTCTTCTGCTCCCTTTACTAGAATGTAAATTCCCTGAAGGTAGAATTTTCACTGGATTATCTACCGCTGTTTTTCCAGCGACTGGAGTAGTGCTTGGGTTACACTAGTTCAGTTGCTCAGTCGTGTAAGACTTTTTGTGACCCCATGGACTGCAGCATGCCAGGCTTCCCTGTCTATTACCAACTCCCAGAACCTACTCAGACTCATGTCCATAGCATTGGTGATGCCATCCGACCATCTCATCCTCTCTCATCCCCTTCTCCTCCTGCCTTCAATCTTTCCCAGCATCAGGGTCCTTTCCAATGAGTCATTTCTCATCAGGTGGCCAAAGAATTGGACTTTCAGCTTCAGCATAGTCCTTCCAATGAATATTCAGGACTGATTTCCTTTAGGATAGACTGGTTGGATCTCCTTGCAGTCCAAGGGACTCTCAAGAGTCTTCTCCAACACAGTGTTGAGTGGGTTACACTAGGCACTCAATAAATATTCGTTAAATGAGAGAATGAATGAGTGGAAAACAGAACTCTGTGGGCTTCTTCTGAGTGAGTTTTTGATTTCTAGAGGTAGCCACCAGTGATAAAATTTATCCCAACACCAAATATTTACATAATCCCAAATGCTTCACCATTATGTCTTTTGATTAGACTCCCTTCCACAAGTAAATTGGCTCTTGAATTTTGATCTAAAGCTGTTCACTGAAATACATAGAAAACTAAGCTGCCTGAAGCACGCCAGACATCCTAGGAAAGAGGATTAACACACCAGCCCGACTGACCCACATCCAATGTTCTGTTAGCTTATGTTGGATGGGGGTCTTCCAGGGCTCTTTCCTGAGGAAGCACTACCCTGGCCTGTGATACTGGGAGCCTGGACTGGAAGCCGCTCATGCTGTATGTGAAATAGATGGAGAGGAGAATTTTGTCAGGGTTTCTGTAGGGATGCGGCCTGTGAAAGGTTTCCATCTCTATAGACAGAGGCAATTTTTTCTTACTGGTATTTTTCAGGTTTTCTTGCTTCATCTCCTCCTTTCTCTTCCTCCCCCTCGCCCCCACCTAAAGGGAAACAGAAACATATAACAATTTGCTAGATTGATTTTTGGGAGACAGGAACCCTGTGGTACAGCTTCTGCTGTTTATGAAACAACTTAAAACCTTCTCTACCCAAGCCTCTTCTTTATGCACCTCATTAATACCTGGAAGTTTAAAGGACCCTAGCTAATGATACGTGGGGGGGAAATTGCCCGAGAATTCTCTAAATGCAGAGCCAAGAATGCTCTTTGCATCTTATTATGTGGAAACTATCACTAAAAATAAGATGACTTTTATGATATTCTCTCTTTGTATTTGTCTCTAAAGAAGATATCAAAATTCAAGGAATCCTGTGTTGTAAAGTAAACAGAAGAAAAGGAAGCAAGAGCACACAGATGACACTCTGAAAAACTTTGGGATTTAGTGCCTTTTTGAGACTTTCCTATCCCAGAACAGAACACTCAGGGGCTGTGGGTACTGCTATTGGAGAGAAGACCTGGGCTCCTGGAAAGGACTGAACTGTCTTTATATTGACATCTGAAGTGAAGAGGCTTTGAAGACCTTCAGAAATATTTTCCCATTACTCATCCTTTAAACTGGATCTTGGAAATGCAGATGTACATTGTACATGGAGCCCTGGGAAGTCTAAACATCATGGAATGAAGGGTGGACCTTTCTATTGTGATCTAAGACTGAGGCCATTCAGGGTTTTGAGTTGAAGTCTTTGCAATGAGTTGAAAGTGTTTTAAGCCGGAGATGGGCAAGTACTGGAGTCCGGGCCTGGCTCCTCTCCACAGTACTCCTTTGTTTAACTTGTCCTGCCCTGTCCTCTTTCTCCTCCTCCTCACATCTCCATTCTTCCTATCCAAGTGTGTGTGTGTGTTTGTTTTCTCTTTTTTTTCCCTACTCTCTTTCTCCTTTTCCTTTTCTTGGGCAATGTCTGACTCTAGCAGTTGCTTTCAGATCTAAGAAACTTCTAAAGTTTGTTCCAGGGAAAAGTAGAAGAGACTAACTTGGGGAGAGGAGCTGGATGAGGTGGAGAGAGAGAGAGGGGAGGGGTGACGACACAGGATGTGAGTTGTTAGGTGCCATATGTGTCCTGACCTTGAGCCTCACGGTCTTCATCCCATGGGAGAGGATTTGAATCGACTCAGGGTGAGGATGAGATTGCCAGTGTCCCTCCCACTGCAGCTCCCCGTCTGCCTCTCTGACTGGGAGAGCCATCCTTCCAACCTAGAGGCTCAATGTGGCATAGCTTCATTTTCACACCTCCCTTACAGGCAGGACAGTAATCTTCCATAATGGGTAGGAAGGAACATTTGCTGACAGTCTTTGGGGAGAAATTTTCTCCCCTTGAAAATACGATGCATGAAGGAAAGACCTCTCTTTGTTTCTGGGTTCATTCCTGCCTACCTGTGGTGTCTGGAACTGCTGCAGCAGCCTTGCTACCATGACGAAGGCATGGTGGAACACTCCAAGTATGGTGGGGCAAAGACACAGAAAGGTCCTGTGTCCTTGAGACCACTGAGCTGCTCACCCAAGTTTGGAGCATCTTATATAATTGGCCTTCATATTTAAGGCATTTTTTTTACTTGGAGTTTCTGCTATTTGCAGCTGAAAGAAAGCATTTTGATGAGAACAAGCAAGCATGACCTCCTGGTTGGGCTTTATTTTGTGCTGACTGTTAGTTTCTTTAGTGTCATATATTAAACAGATAAAGTTTTCTATATATTTGTCCTCTTTCTCTACTGCTGTCTTCTGTCTCTATTTGGATTACTATCCAGAATCAGAAACTTCATTCTTTGCTTGTTTCTATAAATTTTCCTATTAAAATGAAATTCTTCATAAGCCCAAAGTTTACAGCTCTCACACCAGAATTAAAAAAAAAAAAATCAGTTTCAGTGATCTTTTTCTGCTTTCTAATGGGTGCTAAAAGATACTGGCCTAAATAAGGCAGAGTATCACTTCTGGTAAGATCTGTTATATTTTGCTGATGCAAGCGCGAGAGGGGTCTTTCCTCTTGTTTTATCCTTCCCTCTGTGTATCTTTTCCAGAAACAAGGTCTGAAGGGTATTTTGTATTTAATGAGTGGTGACTTGTAGTGAAATAGTTTCTGGTGCCATCAGCCCTCTTTGCATTATTGCTTCTGTGTGTGGCAAGATAAAAATTATTTATTAATCTGTAAAGCCAGCTCATCATTTCACTCTGTTCCCTAAGAGCTTCTGGATTTACTCATTTGGTCTCTTTGTTCTGACCCCTCCAAGGAGAATCCTATATTATCTGTCAGCTTCTTAGGATTCAGTGAAGGAGGATCTGGAGGAAAGGAGGGTTGAGGCAGAAGGTGATAAGAGAGGCTGGCCAGGATGGGACTGAAGGAGGTTATGGTGGATTAAAGCTTGAGGAAAGGTATATGGGAACAGGTCTGGGTTCAGTTTAGGGGGCTGGGAGGTATGCATGCAGGGCTGGCATTCACCCTGTTTGTATTAGGATGGCCCAATTGATTGCTCACCACCAGGGTTCCTTCTGAGATCAGTCCCTGGGCTGTACCAGTTGTTAGTATTTTGAATATCACCTCTGGAGATATGGGTACTTTAAGAAATCCTTGGGAGACACTGGCCCTCTTTATGGTATTCAAGATTATGAATAGAAATTTTAGAAAAAGAGAAACTTGGGATAACATTTTGATATTTCTTTTGGTTGTGTTTGTTTTTCTTTTTCTGTTCCTTTTCCTTCTTCCTCCCCCTTTGCCTTCCCCTCTTCCCCCCTTTCCCTGGGTCACCATGCATCCTGAAGCACCATTCTGGAAGATGCAGACTCGAGGTGTTACCTGTATAATCACTGTTTAGAAGGGAGAGTAACTGATACACTGGATTCGTTTTTTTTTTTTTTTTTTTTTTTTAATTCAAATACAGGAAATAGAGAAAGTGTTTTCCTCTTAGGATTTGTCTAAAGGGTTTGAAATGCTTGATGTAGTTGCCTATAAATATATCTGCTGGTTTGAGGAAAGTCTTATCTCTTACCACGAAGTGTATGACAGAGTAACTGAATGAAAGCCTTCTGAGGTTCTCTTGGTGTATGTTTATCTTTGAATATATTCTTGACTCTCAGAACCACTATCTGTTAAATCATTGTGTCATCAACAGCTATGCTGTGAAATAATTAATACTGTATCCTATTTTTAATTTAGATGCTACTTGCTTTTTAGTCCAAATTCAGAAATACATCCCCTCTGGTGACAAACAATGAAAAAAAATGATTGCAGATGGAGTTAGGAGAGCCCAACAGTGTGGCAGTGGAGTCCTAGGGGGGAAAATACTAATGAAAATACTTTATTTTCATATAACTCTGGAGCCATGCTCTCCAATAGAAATACAATTCTATTGGAAATAGAATAGAAATGGAATAGAAAACTATTCACTTAGGTAATTTTAAATATTCTAGCAGCCACATTAACAAATGTAAAAAGAAATAGGTGAGATTAATTTTTAAATGTATTTTTCTCAGGCTGTCCAAAATAATACTTGTTCCAAGATGTAATCATTATCTAAATTATTGAGATATTGTAATTCTTTTTGCACTAAATATTTGAAACCCATTGTGTCTTTTACTCATAGCATGTCTCAGTTCAGGCTATTTGGATTTCAAATACTCGATGGCTACATGTGGCTAAAGGGTACTGCACTGACCTGCTCAGTTCGAGACTATTTCTATGGATACGTATTCCATTTTTCACTCAATGTTCATAATAGATCAGGGGATGCCAGGTCACATATGCACAGATGATTGGTTTTTCTTCAGTTCAGTCACTCAGTCATGTCCGACTCTTTGTGACCCCATGAATTGCAGCACACCAGGCCTCCCTGTCCATCACCAACTCCCGGAGTTGACTCTAACTCATGTCCATCGAGTCAGTGATGCCATCCTGCCATCTCATCCTCTGTCGTCCCCTTCTCCTCCTGCCCCCAATCCCTCCCAGCATCAGGGTCTTTTCCAATGAGTCAACTCTTCGCATGAGGTGGCTAAAGTATTGGAGTTTCAGCTTCAGCATCATTCCTTCCAATGAACACCCAGGACTGATCTCCTTTAGGATGGACAGGTTGGATCTCCTTGCAGTCCAAGGGACTCTCAAGAGTCCTCTCCAACACCACAGTTCAAAAACATCAATACTTTGGCGCTCAGCTTTCTTCCCAGTCCAACTCTCACATCCATACATGACCACAGGAAAAACCATAGCCTTGACTAGACGGACCTTTGTTGGAAAAGTAATATCTCTGGTTTTTCTTCAGCTCTTGTTAATTCATTTGGGACCAACTTTTGAAATGTTTGCCATGGGCTAAGAGAAGGAAGGATTGGCTTTGACATGGAACAAGGATACTCTCAGAGTAGACTTGGAGCTTTGTGGGCTGGTTGTGGGGATTTGTGGTTATTTATTCTCCAAGCCAGGCTTCAGCAATATGTGAACCGTGAACTTCCAGATGTTCAAGCTGGCTTTAGAAAAGGCAGAGGAACCAGAGATCAAATTGCCAACATCTGCTGGATCATGGAAAAAGCAAGAGAGTTCCAGAGAAGCATCTATTTCTGCTTTATTGACTATGCCAAAGCCTTTGACTGTGTGGATCACAATAAACTGGAAAATTCTGAAAGAGATGGGAATACCAGACCACCTGATCTGCCTCTTGAGAAATTTGTATGTAGGTCAGGAAGCAACAGTTAGAACTGGACATGGAACAACAGACTGGTTCCAAATAGGAAAAGGAGTACATCAAGGCTGTATATTGTCACCCTGCTTATTTAACTTCTATGCAGAGTACATCATGAGAGGCACTGGACTGGAAGAAACACAGGCTGGAATCAAGATTGCTGGGAGAAATATCAATAACCTCAGATATGCAGATGACACCACCCTTATGGCAGAAAGTGAAGAGGAACTGAAAAGCCTCTTGATGAAAGTGAAAGTGGAGAGTGAAAAACTTGGCTTAAAGCTCAACATTCAGAAAACAAAGATCATGGTGTCTGGTCCCATCACTTCATGGGAAATAGATGGGGAAACAGTGGAAACAGTGTCAGACTTTATTTTCTGGGCTCCAAAATCACTGCAGATGGTGACTGCAGCCATGAAATTAAAAGACGCTTACTCCTTGGAAGGAAAGTTATACCCACCTAGATAGCATATTCAAAAGCAGAGACATTACTTTGCCAACAAAGGTCCATCTAGACAAGGCTATGGTTTTTCCTGTGGTCATGTATGGATGTGAGAGTTGGACTGTGAAGAAAGCTGAGTGCCGAAGAATTGATGCTTTTGAACTGTGTTGTTGGAGAGGACTCTTGAGAGTCCCTTGGGCTGTAAGGAGATCCAACCAGTCCATTCTGAAGGAGATCTGCCCTTGGATTTCTTTGGAAGGAATGATGCTAAAGCTGAAACTCCAGTACTTTGGCCACCTTATGTGAAGATTTAACTCATTGGAAAAGACCCTGATGCTGGGAGGGATTGAGGGCAGGAGGAGAAGGGGACGACAGAGGATGAGATGGCTGGATTGCATCACTGACTTGATGGACATGAGTCTGGGTGAACTCCAGGAGTTGGTGATAGACAGAGAGGCCTGGCATGCTGCGATTCATGGGGTTGCAAAGAGTCGGACACGACTGAGCGACTGAATTGAACTGAACTGATGAGATCCATCTAGTCAAAGCTATGGTTTTTCCAGTAGTCATGCATGGATGTGAGAGTTGGAGTATAAAAAAGCTGAGCACTGAAGAATTGATGCTTTCCAGCTGTGGTGTTGGAGAAGACTCCTGAGAGTCCCTTGGACTGTAAGGAGATCCAACCAGTCAATCTTAAAGGAGATCAGTCCTGAATATTCATTGGAAGGACTGATGCTGAGGCTGAAACTCCAGTACTGTGACCACCTGCTACGAAGAACTGACTCATTGGAAAAGACCCTGATGGTGAGAAAGATTGAAGGCAGGAGGAGAAGGGGACAACAGAGGATGAGATGGTTGGATGGCATCATCGACTCAATGGACATGAATTTGAGTCGGCTCTGGGAGTTGGTGATGAACAGAGAGGCCTGGTGTGCTGCAGCCCGTGGGGTTGCAAAAATTTGGACACGACTGAGCAACTGAGCTGAGCTGATGATCAGATCATCTAAATGGGGTCATTTGTGAAAGCAGGCAGGGGAAGTGTAGTTATTAATTACGAGTAATATGTGATGGAATGAGTTCTAGATCCCAGTCAGGAGAACTAGGTGCAACTTCAGGCATTGATCTGGGAGGAGAGAAGTGAACTTGTTCATCAAGCCTGTTATAACAATAAGTACCTTAAACCCACTTTCTTTTCTAATTGTTATAGTCAGCCCAATAGTTAGATATTATTACCAACTCCCATTGCAGAGGAAGACACTGAGATAGGGAGAAGTCCTGACTTATTGTGGAGTAAGAATGAAATCTCAGCTCCAATTCCAAAGCTGCTGTGTTCTTAACAATATAACCCATAGGCACGCCATATGGGTTGTATACTTCAGTCAGGGTTTGACTGAAGAAGCAGAAGCAGTCATGTACATATATATATATGTATATATATGGCAGGGATTTGTTACAGGGATTTGACTTACACAATTGTGGAGGTTGGTAAAGTGGGCTATGTAAGAATTGTCTCTACATCTGATGCTAGTCTATAGGGCAGGCAGTCATAAAGGGAAGATCACAAGCATGCTTGAAGCCATAAGTGCAAGACAGACTCCACAAGGTCAAACTAAAATCTATTTCTGTTCTTGTTGCTTCTGACCTTGGTGATAAAAGTGTTCTGCTGAAGATGGGGGTTCTTCAACATGGAGCTAAACACATATACTTGACTTAAGAGGCAGAGAACCCGAGGAAGGTTCCAGGGTATGGTGGACCCATTGCATACTCACAGCAGTGAGCTGAATCAACAGATGAGCAACAAAGCGTGAGTGACAAAATGGCTGCAGCTTCCCTTCCATCCTCCTGTTTTCAGGAAAATCTTTCATGTGGCCTACCTTCATGGGAAATATTTAAGAAAAGGGAATTCTGGGAAATGTAGTTCAGCCTACTCAGGTTGACATATTTCAAAGGATCACATAGATATTCAGTAAATATTCATCGAGGGAATGAGTGAGTGAATAAATATTGCACTGCCTCTCTTGCAAGTTCTCTGGGAGTCAGAACATTTAATTTTGGCTTTGCTTCTTATAAGTTGAGCAATTTTGAACAAGTCACTTAACCCTTCGAGTTTTGGGTTCCTCATCTATAAAGCTCCAAGCATAATTCCTGTCGTGCCTGTTTAATAGGACTTTTATAGGGATCAGTTGAGATGATCTGAACAAGAGCACTTTGAACGCTATAAAGTATAGAACAAATGTGATGTAGTACTACATTATTTTAATTATTAATGTTGTTATGAAGTCTTCAGTTTCCTAATGAATCACATGAAGTTAATAGTTTCTGACCAATTTACCTTATGGATGTGCCAGGGAGATTAAATTAGATGAAGTATGTGGAAGTGCTCTGTCAGCATATTCTTCAAAGGCAAGACTTATCTGTCATTCAACACTCAGAAACATTTGTACATTGTGTTTTAGTTCTTGGCTAAATGTCTTAGGGGGATAAGGGTGTAATTGGAACCATTAGTAACCCTGGGAGCTGGGGGGCAGTGGCCATTCCTTGGATGAAAGTTGTGGGCAGTGGATGAGCTTTCTGACCTATAGGTCTGGGCTTGCACTTCATAGCAGCCAAACTTGCTCAGCAGAATGAAGAAATCCCTGCGGAAGTTCTTGGTGAAGATGGCATAGAGGAAGGGGTTGGCACAGGAGTTGATGGGGTAGAACAGGACCAGGAGGATCTTTGACTTGGACACAGTGATGAGGGGCACCTTGAGGGAGGCAGAGATGGCAAAGAAGGAGATGGGTGCCATGCAGAGGAAGTCGGTGAAGATGAGCATGGCCATGCGCTTGGCTATCTTGGTATCACTAGAAGAGGATGTGATGTTGGGATTCCTCACCGTGAGGTAGATGTGAGTGTAGCAGCCACAGATGACCACAAAGGCCAGGACATTGAGCACAAGGAGGGACATAACATAGAGTTGTGACAAGGGGCTGTCAATGTCCATGGGCAGGCAGATGCTCACCTTCATGTAGCTGCTGATGCCAAAGATGGGAAAGAGGGCAACTGCAAAAGCAAAGATCCAGCCCACCAGCATGATGCTGGCAGCATGGCGGAGCTGCACTTTGCATTCGAGCTGCATGGCATGGGTGATGGTATGCCATCTTTCCAGCGTGATGGCGGTCAGAGTGTAGACTGAGAGCTCACTGGCAAAGACAGTGAAAAAGCCGGCAGCATCACAGCCTGCTCCAGTTTGCCAGTCGATGGCATAGTTGTGGTACTGGCTTTTGGTGTGGACATCAACTGAGGCTATGAGCAGCAGGTAGATTCCAATGCAGAGATCGGCAAAGGCCAGATTGCACATGAGGAACCGGGGGACTGTGAGTTTATACTGGCTGGTGATCAGGATCACCAGCACTAGGGTGTTCCCAGTGATGGCCAGGATGCTAATAAACCATATCAAGACTCTGAGAATATCATCCCCCATGATATCTTCACATGGATTAAATGCGTCTGGCTCAGGGGAGCAAGTCACATCAACCACTTCATTGCATAAGTCATAGTCAAATTCACTGTACATCACGTCAAATCCTTTGGCATAGCTGGGCTCATCATCTTCTGCCAAAGAGACTCTCTGACCCCTAGCCTGAGTCATGTCATCAACTTCTTGCCTTAAAATAGATTTGTTGCAAATTGGATGAAGGTCAGAGCTAGAAAAATACAAAAAGGAACAGAGTCAACATGTTGGATCCAGAATGGCAAATATATCACTGTGTTTACACAGGGTAGAGAATGGGATTTCTTCTTGAGACTTTTTTCTTCTAACAGTCTGTCTGCCCTTGAGATTAAGCTCAAGGGTTAATGCTTCTTACTGTAAATGAACAGAACAACTTGTGTGTATATTCCTAGAGTTGGATGGCCCACTCGGGAAACCATCTGGCCACAAACTGAATGTGGGGAGGAAGGCGCCTGGGACTAGCTAAGTCTTACTGTTAAGTGCAGATAATTTACAGACTTGATATCAACTCCATACTCTCCCTTCCCCATCTCTATTCAGCCCTCCCTTCATATGCCTGAGTAGTATACATTCCATTTTCTCTACACTAAACCCCAGTCCAAGAAGCTCTGGACTGTTTCTCTGACTCAAGTGGGAGATTGTCTGCATAGTTTGGAAGATCAGAGTATTTAGTTTGTTCGCAGCCAACTCTGACCCAGCTGTTTGGTACTTGTGCTACTAGGAGGTCTGCTAACTTGCCTGAAATGTTACTGAGGGGTGTATTCTTTATTATTTCACTCCTCAAGGGCCACAGTAAGCCTCAGGCATTGTTTGCAAGGTAAGCCTGGCTCTCTCATTTTCAGCAGTTTGCTAGTGAGATCCCAAAAGGATCTCAGCCTGATAATACAGGTTGTGAGGGATTGTAACTCATGCCCTAGGGAGCTGGATCTTTTCAGGGTCACTTTTTCTGTCTTAGTTTCTCCTCTTTGAACCCCAAAATACAAGAGGCCTTGCCAACAGAATATAGGCACTTCCAGAAGGGACTTGAATGAAAACCAGATAACAAATATTCTTTCCAGACAAGTGGCTAGTACATGTAGAGATGGGGGTAGTAGTTCTGAATAGTTCTGAAGCTAAGTCTTAAGGAATGGGTATGTTTCACACTGGGTCTTCTTTTGAGTGGAAACATACACACATACCCTATTCATTTCCTCCCTCCCTGAGGGACAAGCTCACAGCAATGTTGAGTGACTGCATTTGTCTCAAGCCTTAACAAAACCTCAGAAGTGAGTGGGGAGGTGAGTGTTAAAACTCCTCAAAGACTGCCCTCCCGTCCCCAACCATAAGAAGGAGAGAGTGGGTGGGGTGTGGAAGAGGTAAAGATTCCATTAGGTGCTGAACGATGGGGGCTGGTCAAGTCTGCAGTGGACACGGACTGGACTGAACTTTCCCCATGACCCTCTAGGAGAAGGGGCTGTTAGTGAGAACCCATTCCTCCCTTCTCTCCCTTCCAGAAAGTGAATTGAATTGCTAGGAAGTCATTTTTCCCTTGGGCCTACAGACTCTTTTTTTTTCCCCCTGGAGACTGTGTCATTTTGTTTTGTTTTGTTTTAGAGACTGATAGAGCCTCTTACTTACATCAGTCATAGTTGAAACCAAGGAGGTTAAACAGTTAATAACATATATGGAATTGAAAATGTGCACAAAATCTTTTGGTTTAGCCAGAGATCTTGCAAAAAAAAAGTAAGGCAAGCTCAGAGACTGGCAAAGAGGGAACAAGAGAATCACTGTGTTTTTCCAGTCATTGGATCGGCTGCAGCCCAGTTCTAAGAACAGGAAGTAAGTAACCTGGCACTTGCAGACTGTAATTCGATTCACTGGAATGGATCTAACTAACCATCTAGACACAGCCTTCACTTCCTGGGGCTTATGTTGACTGCTGTGATGATGTTTTTTGTTAATACTGCTACTGGTATATGTTAAGTATTGATGCTTTCCTTTCCTGAAACGGAAGTCACCTAAATGAGTGGGGAAATGGTAAACAATGTATGTCTATGGGAGAAGACTAGAAAGAAAAATGAAAGCCAGGGAAATAAAGTCTTGCCTCTGCAATGCCTCAGCAAATCCTAAGTATTATAAGAAATTGACAATTCAGTTTGGGGTGGAGTTAAAAAGTGGTACTCCTGGACCCCAATAAATCAATGTACAGTTACTTGGGAAGTGCATGGCAGAGTGGCCCAGAGTCTGAGCTTTGAAGATAGACAGACCAGAGAGTTTGAGTCCGACTGGCGTCAGTCAAGTTGTTTACAGTCTCTGAGCCTCAGTTTCTGCCTTTGTGAGAACAGAATAGTGCTGTTACTTTTGTGAAACTTAAATGAGATAAAGGTGCAAAGTTTTAATATGCCTGGCAGTGAGTACTAGGCAGGTATCAGCAATATGAAGACAGAGGATGGTGGTTACGTACTGAGTTCATATTGGGGTCATGCCCTATGTGGGTACTTAATGAATATGCCAAGTGCATCAGTTTAAAATCTAGCTGGAAAGAAAGCACCTGAATATAAGAAATAACAAAACAAGGACAAAATAACAATGTTAGCTGAGTATAGAACTATGACAAGGACATAACCGGTTCAATGACAAATGAGGGAGGGGAGTGGATTGTAAAATTTTTCCATGAGAGTTCAGAAGGGCCATCAGCCAAAATTTCACAGTCACAGGGCCTAAGATTTATACTTTGGGCATTATTTCCAAGTGAAGATTGGAGGGGCAGTTTCATCATGCAACTTTACACTCAAATTTCATTACCTAACCGTGCTACACCTACTATGGTATGGCATGAAGTAACACAATTAAAACACAAATCCCGTGTTTATTATCTTCTGAATAGCATAACCATATTGTTGTGGGTTTGTGAATTTGCTAGATAGAAAGACCAAACATCATTGTGATTTCTGTGTTCTGTCTTGGCATGTCTTCTTTGAAGAGCTGTGGACCTCTCCTTTGCCACACCTGAGAAGCCCCAATGTAATTTAAAATAGGGACCTAGAGAAAGTGAGAGCCCAGTGGTCCAGAGGGACAAGAAAACCCTCAAACCATGGTACAATGTAAGACAGACCTGGAGATTTCCAGTTGGGTGATCCCTGAGGCTACATCTATACTACCAAGGGATAGTGAGACCAGAGGAGTCTGGGCAACTGAGTAAGAGAATATATTCCTATGGTATTGGGTACTGACAGCATGTGATGTGCAGCTCCTTCAGTGGTCTTAACATCCTCTGAGATTTCTCCTGGTGGGTATTTAGTTCCAGGATTTTGGCAGTGAAATACCAATTTCACTGACCTGGCTGTGGATATCTCTTTCTGGACTATAAAAGAGGCAGGCCTTCTGCTTCAGCCCAAGCTCTTAAAAATTCTAGTCCTTAAGAAGAAATTCCCTAGCTCTTGAGCTAACTTGTGGGGAGTGTCTGATTCTGGGGAGTTCCCTAATGATGTGTGCAAATTCTCAAGAGTAGCCCCTTTTCTGCAGACCCTTTACATGGGTCTGAGTGTGGACTGCTGCCTCTTCAATACTTTTAAAACATTTTAGGGTGTATATTATTTGGTTGTTTTGTTTTTAGAGTAGGGTATATGTCTGCATGTTAAGGTTGAATAATAGAAGTGGCTACGTTAAGCAGTAAAACAGTATCACAGAAGCTGTGTTCATGCTGGGCTACTGTGAAAGAGTAGGAACCAGGCATCATCTGACTGAGTGCAACTGCATGGTATGGATTGTGTCAGTGAGCTCAGGAGAGGCAGAAACTTGGAGAATCCCTGATACCCAATAGATTATATCTCCGATTGTTGTTGTTTAGTCACTAAATTGTGTCCTGCTCTTTTGCAACCTCATGGACTGTAGCCTGCCATAGGATTTCCCATGCAAGAATATTGGAGTGGATTTCCATTTCCTTCTCCAGGGGATCTTCCTGACCCAGGGATTGAACCTGCTTCTGCTATTTGGCAGGTGGATTTTTTTTTAACCACCAAACCACCTGGGAAGTACCTGTATCCCTGGTGGATCCTTTAAATATCTGGAACATGTAAACTTCGAAGTTTTCCCTTTACACAACCTCAACTTTTTAGCCACCCCGTAGAACTTGGCTTTATCAGGATTACCCTCTTTAACCTGGGATTCCTGGAACCTGACCAGCCTTGAAAGCCAAAGTGAACAGACGTCATAATCTTTGTTCTCCCTGTGAGGTGCTAAGCTCCAAAGATGAGTTAGGGAGGTTTAGCATGGTGGAGGAGGAAATGGCAACCCACTCCAGTATTTTTGCCTAGAGAATCCCGTGGACAGAGGAGCCTGGTGGGCTGCTGTCCATAGGGTCACACAGAGTCGGACACAACTGAAGTGACTTAGCATGCATGCATGCATTGGAGAAGGAAATGGCAACCCACTCCAGTATTCTTGCCTGGAGAATCCCAGGGACAGAGGAGCCTGGTGGGCTGCTGTCTATGGGGTTGCACAGGGTCAGACACGACTGAAGTGACTTAGCAGCAGCAGCATTTAATATTTGGTAGGTAGCCTACCATGTGGGTAGCTCTCTCCTGTGAACCCATTTTCAAAAAAAACACTAAGGCTTTGACCTAGAACTTGCCTAAGGGATTTCATCATGGATGCAGAAGTTGTGGACCAAGTACTCCATTGGAGAAATGCCCAAACAGGGCTCAAGGGCTGGACAGAGAAAACTCACGTTTGCCGCCTCCAGTTTGCAAAGGCACAGCAGTGGCTGGGGTAGGTGAGGCTGGCCTCCACGAGTGTGACAAATTTTTCCAGACTGGGAAGCTTTTTTAAGTGGTAAGTTGACTTGGCCCGCAGCTTCTTAAGATTTTCTAAGCCATAGCTAGGCAGGGAACGGATCCTGGTTCTTGAAATATCTCTATAAGGAGAAGAGGCAAGCATACCTGATTACCATGAGTCCAAATGTTTCTGCTGTGTTAGCAGTCAAAATAGCAGTCATAGTAGACCTATTTTTATATGAGGGAGGAGGGAGACTCTTGTTCATCCAACACACCTCACTCGCATAAATATTTGTCTAAAGGGACATTTGGCCCTTGTGTTCATGGTAGGAGGATATGGATAACAGGCTGCTCTGTATCCTGGATGTACTAGCACCCTGATCTGGGGCTTAACTGTAGCCCTTTCCCCTTTCACAGTGTCTGTTTAGAATAGACACCCAGTAAATCACATAGGATCGAGGAAGTGAGACCACTTCCTCCCCACCATAAAACCAGATGTAAAAATATATTTCTTGAGCTGGGGTGGAATCTGTGGCCACATTTGAGAAAAGGATGCAAAGAGAACACACTATAAGAGGAAGGAGTATGAGGTGGGCAACAGAGGTACCCTCAGCCCAAAGTCAAAGTGTCAACGGGGAGTGGTGGCGATGACTGTGGTATCCATGGACAGACTTGTCTGTGTGTGTACCCTGCCCCGCTACCTGTTAGACTGGTGACCTTGGTCAAGTTGCCTCACTTCTCCATGTGTCAGTTCCCTCGGTTGTAAAACAGGAATGGTAATAATCATACCTACCTCAGAGGGTGGTTGTGAGAATTAAACAAGCAAAAGTACATAGAAAACCTCCTGACCAACAGACAGCACTTGACAGGCAGCTGTCGTCAGAAAACATCACACACACGCAAGTTGTTCTTGCTTTGTTGGTGACCCAAGGTCTAGAATGTAAATGAACATTTTAACCAGGTTCCCGTCCCTGGAGGGCTCCAGGGTCCCATCCTCGCTGGCAGCGGCACCAGTGACATGGGCAACTTTCTGGCAGCACTGTAGGCAGCTTCAACCTTCAAAACAACTGTGACCAGCTGGTAGGTGCAAGGAGATTTAAATGGTACCAGCTTAGACTTTGGGGGTCAGTGGGCTGGCCATGAATGAGTGCTTCTGAAGTGGGTGGTAGTGATGACCAGATGGACTCATTTCAAGCATCCTTGGGTATACTTGGTAAAGGAGAATCTTCTAATGTCTGCATTTCCTCTAAGTTGAACCAGTAGGCACTCAGAGCAATGAAACTTCGGGGTGTGAATATATATCTGCTACCCCAGATGTTCTCCCAGTCTGGTGAAAATTACTTTCTCAAAGTCTTGTTTTCATAGCGTCATTTATTCTCTTGCTCAAAAATTTATAATGCTTCCCATTGTCCAGTAAAACCCACTCGTAACAGCTGCCCTGTTTGTCTCTTTCTTTTCCAAGCAAACTTCTTATGCTAGCTGTCCATACTTGATGTCACTATTTTCTCATTTCCTAATCCAACTCAGTTTCTTCCCAACCCCTAGAGAAGCAGTACTCATTAAGGTCACATCTTAGTTCTAACCTTCTTGATTTCTCAATTACATTTCACGCGTAAAACGTGTCTCCATTTTTCTTGGCATCACATTCTTTTAAATTTCTTCTGACATCTACTTTGGCTTATTTCTGATTTTGTTTTTTCTCCTCTATCTATCGGAGTTCCTCTAAACTCAGGCCCCTTTCTGACTGTACATAATCTTCCCAGGTGATCTTACTACTTTGATTTCAGATACCAAATATATGCTGATGGCTTCTCTGTATATACACCAGTTTAGATGCTAGTTCTAAACCCCAAATCCAGATAATCCATTGTCCATCAGATCCCACCCTTTTGATGACTTGCAAGTATCAAAACTGAATTTATCATCTTTGTTTTAAGTATGTTCCTCCTTTTGTTTTCCTTATTTCAGCAAATGACTCCTCCATTTCCCTGTGCTGTTCAGGCTAGAAACCTGGCAGTTACCCTTGACTCCTCCTTCTCCCTCTCTTGGACTCAATTTCTTGTTTTTGCAAGCCTAGCTTTTACATTTGTTTCAAGTTGGTTCACTTTTCTTGGCCACAGCTTTAGTCTAAGTCACCATAGTGTTCTTGCCTGGAGAATCCCAGGGATGGGGGAGCCTGGTGGGCTGCCATCTATGGGGTCGCACAGAGTCAGACATGACTGAAGCGACTTAGCAGCAGCAGAGAGACAACAGTCTCAATAACTGTTCTTCTTGTGATCATAGTATTAAGGTTCTCCAGAGAAACAGAACTGATAGGATATATAGAGATATATAAGAGGATACTTATTATGGAATTTGACTCACATGATTTTGGAGACTGAGAAGTCTCATGATATACCATCTGCAAGCTGGAGAACCAGGAAAGTTTGTGGTATAATTCAGTCAGAGACAAAAGCCTGAGGATCAAGGAGGCCACTGGTTTAAGTCCCAGAGTTGGAAGACCCAAGAACCAGGAGTTCTGATGTCCAATGCCAGAAGATGGATATTTCAGCTCAAGAAAGGAAACACACTTGCCTTTTTGTTCTATGAGGGCCCTCAACTGATTAGATGATGCCCACCCACACTGGGGAGGGTGAATCTTCTTTACTCAGTCTATTGAATCCAGTGCTAATGTCTTATGAAAACACTCTCACAGATGCGCTCAAGAATAATATTTTACTAGCTATCCGGGCATCTCATGGCCCAGTCAAGTAGATTTTAATTAATTTACTTAATTTAAATTATTAATTTAACTTAATGATTTTAATTAATCATCCTGGCCATCTAGCTCTAATGCAATTGTTACACTGCAAACTGGGTGATAGTTTAGAAGTCCCAATTAGATTGTGATTTTCTGCTTGTAACTAGTCCGTGATTCTCCTTTGCACTTCCAGTGAGGTACAAAGCACTGAATATGATGTGCTGGTCTTTGCCTGATCTCGCTCACTTCCATTCTGTGCCCTTTGCTGTGTTCCACTCTGTCTTGCAGGAGAGACGGCCTCTAAAGTCCCCATTTCCCAGGCGCCACCGTGTCACTCAGCCTTCAGTTGTGTCGCACACCTGGCACCGGTGGGATTGGCAGGTGGGAGGAAGGGTGAAGCGCGGGCATTTCTCATCCCTCCTCTGCCTCGGGCAGTGGCTCCTCTGTGACTCCAGCTCCGTCACGCAGATCTGTGGAGGACCCAGCAGCTACCAGCCATCCCAGTTCTGTGCTTCAATTAGATCACATCCTCACTTGCCCTTACAGCCTAGGATTAGTAGCAATTATCTACCATTGCTAATCCCTGGACTGCTAATTCCCTGCTTGATACTAAGGGAAATTTACATTTTCAGAGTTAATAATTATCTTGATGTAATACCTCTGTGTATTTTACTTAGTTCCCCTCCTTGTTAGATACCCAACAGATCAAATTTGTCAATGCTATCGTTCAAATACTTCAGAGTGCTTGCTGACTTTTGCTTGCTCGTTCCATCACTCCTGTTTCCATATTATCTCTATTTGGATGTCTAATAGGCAGATGAAGCTTTAGATATTAAACATTGAGCTCCCGATCTTGCCCCAAACCTTCTCTACTTGCAGCCTTTCCTGTTGTTCATGCAAAACCTTGGAAGTCAGCTTTGACTCTTCTTTCTCTCATACCCTGTATACCCACCCTCAGCAAAATAACTTGGCGTTACCTTCCACAACTGCTTCTCACAACATTCATTGCTATCACCACAGGAGAAACGTTCTTGGTGTTCCAAGGTCTCTTTTCTAGTTCTTGCCTGTGTATTCTAATTTTGTGGAGCTGGGGGTCCCTGGAATTAAGAGTCTGATCCATGAACCTTGGTCCCTGTGGTGAGTCTTCACTCTCTGATGCTGAAAGATCCAGCTGTCCTAGCCTGCTCAACACTTAGCCTTTCTATTGCTACAGAGATTCTCAACTTTCTTTTCTGCCCTAAAAAAATTCTCTCCAGTTTCTCTCTTCAGGCAATTGCTTCTCTGACCAGTTCTGCTACTGACACTCAAATTCTGGTCCCTGGGACCAAGTTTTTATTTTGCCTGGTGCATGGGCTCTTATTTTTTCCCTCAAATATGGAAGGGAGCAAAGATTGCCTGTTTTGTCTAAAATAGTTCAAGGCTTCCTACTGGGACTGAGATGAATGCATAAACAAAGTCCTTCAGGAGTAATTTAAACCAGGGGGATTATTTATTACTTACCATTAACATTTTTAATATTTCTAAAATCAAGTGATACAAAACAGAAGACTCTTTCTTAGTTATGGCTTCACCTCTTAATTTTAGAATATACAAAAACCACATTAATGAAGATTTCCCCAAATAAATTTTTATATTGCATGCAATGCCATCATATTTTCTCACTGACTCTGTAAGTTGATTAAAGATGACTGCAATTTCTTCCTGCTCTTCCACAGAGGGTCTATTTGCCTTTCCCTTGAATCCTGGTGGTGTCTTTGGACTACAGTAGAGTATGATGAAAGTGTTACTCTGCCAGTTCTGGACCTTGCTCCTAAGAGCACTGATAGCTTCTAAATCTTACAGAGCCCTAAGCTGCCATGCGAGGACTCTGAATGCCCTGCTAGTGCCATGCCGGAAAAAGTCTTAGCCAGGTACAGAGGGTCTGGAGGATAAGATGCTGTGTGTGTATGTGTGTCTGTGTGTGTAGAGAGGTACCAAGGAGAACCAGATACTTGAGTGAAGAGGACAACTTGCAGTACATCCCCCAGACCCAGCCACCTGAGCTGACATCACGTGGATCAGAGACGAGACAAGCTACCCAAACTTCTGAAACAAGACCATGGACAAAATGGAACAATTGCTTTAAACCACTGAGTTTAAGGATAGCTTTTATGTAGAAATGCAGAACTCAAACAGATTCGCGTTGACTCCCATCATCTCCATCGCTTTTAACAGCTGTAGAAGCATTTTTCCTTGAAAGCCATTAAGAGTGCAAATAGCAGTATAGTCTATACCTTTCTGCCTCTCTCACTTACCATCTTTTTCTTTGTATACTAGCTCTTTGTATTTGCATTTCCCCTCTCTTGTAGGGCAGAGGACTCCTTGCATTCTCAGCAGTGCCTTCTACATAGTAAGCTCCCAGAAAACTGTTGCTTTGTTCAAAGACAGGCTAAGGAGTGGCCCTGATGGAGGACTAGGAAAGGAAATAGATTGCCCCAGCCAGCTGTGATGTCTTCTGACCTCGTGTACTTACAAAGTTCTGGTACCTTGTATTGTCTCTTCTATTGTTTCATACCGTTCAACTTTTCATGTATATTTGTTTTGTCTCCTCAGCTAGATTTTAGATGCTCTGAGAACAAGAATTACTAAGATACTTTCACGTTCTACCTGGCATTTGGCACAGGGCTGGGGTCAAGAAATCTACTCCGTGGAGAGTTGTCTGATTAGCAGAGATGCCTCAGCATTACTAGAAGGTGAGACGTTGAAGGAAGTCTTATAGGAGAGCAATTCTAAAGGGAGAAGTGTGCAAGGCAAACCGAGAGAGGAAATCTGGATTTAAAAGGAGCTCAGCTTAACGGTGCTTCCGTGGCCGGCAATTATTTGTGACTGAGAGTGTCAAAGGAACCGAGGAAGGGAGCATCCTTGTGCAAAGTTTACAAGGAGATAGACACAGATTAAAGAATCAGTAGAATAATGTGCTGAATGGATTGACCTGTGTGTGGTTCAGTGACTAGGAGTTGAATGGGGAGGTCTGCTTGGGAAGCACTGGTGCCTGTCTCTCTGTTCAGTGTTCTGGAGCTAGCTTATACTGCGGACTGCTCATCGCAGCTGCAGAATATGTGAGCTGCTGTCATTTGCACTAGGCGGCTCCACTTGTGGAAGACTGTGGTATCTTGTCAGTATCTCGGGATCCAGATCTGCTGGTGGATGTTGAAAGGAGAGAGTGGTTGGTAGGAGAGAGATGCAGAGGCACTTAGAGTTTGGTAAAGCCAATTCTTTAGCAGAAATGGTTCCTGGGTAGTAAAAGTGTTCATAGAAGTGTTTATTTCAAGCATACTGGACACTTGCTAGGGCAGTCAAACAAGGAAACTATCATAAGACTTCCTTATTTTGGACTGACAGAAAAATGTTTCTCTGGTACCTCCACAGACTAAGAAAAATCCGTAAACATTTATATCAGTAGGGACAAAGGGGATAAGTAGATACTGTTCGGCTTGGAGTGAGACTTAAACTGCAAATATTCCCACTTTTGCTCTGTTCCGCTAACATAAATACACAGACATACAGAGTCTAATCACTGACAGTTCCTTCCACGTGGCCTGGAAATCTAATGTTATATTTTAATTCCTTTGTAAAAGCATATTCCACTCTTAGGATGCAAATATCCCCAGGGGGAATAGCAAAACAAGGCATTACCATTTATTCACATCTTCATGGAAGTGGGTTTGTTGTGACTACCAGCTAAGGGTAGGCTTGGAGAGAGGCCCGGAACACAAAGCAAAGCAGCGAGGGGTGTTCAGAGGGTGATTCTGAGCAACCATATTTTAAGTAATTAAGGGAACCTCAGAATGGGATTTGATCTCTGAGCCTTGAAAGCCAGGTGGAAGAGTTTAGAGTTTCTTTGAGCAGAAGAATGACTTATTGAACGCTGTGATTTTATTAGATTAGTCTTGAGAGCCTTAAACAGGGCACACAATAGGTGTTCATTCATTATTAAGTGACTGGAAGGAGAAAGGATTGAAGATAGGAAGGGGATGGGATGGCTGGTACACAGGTGGACAGGAGGTGAGAGCTTACCTCCTCACACTGTCGCCTCATCTGTCAAGTCACTGCATCACATGGCAAAGATTTATTGGGTGTCTGCTCTGTTACTAAAACCTCCTGTGAATTTCTGCAGAGATTATAGTTCTGCCCAGTAGCTTTTGTCCCTCTACCAGAATGAGATAACTTGGGGCTGGTACTGTTTGTTTTTGAGTCTCTATATGCATCACATCCATCCAAAGATGGGCACAATAAAGGACAGAAATGGCAAAGACCTAATAGAAGCAGAAGAGATCAAGAAGAGATGGAAAGAATACACAGAAGAACTGCACAAAAAATGTCTTAATGACCTGGACCATCATGACGGTGTAGTCTCTCACTCAGAGCCAGACATTCTGTGTCTGTGTGAAGTCAAGTGGGCCTTAGGAATCACTGCGGCCAATAAAGCTTGTGGAGGTGATGGACTTCCAGCAGAGCTCTGTAAAAGTGCTGCACTCAATTTGTTAATTTGGAAAACCCAGCAGTGGCCACAGGACTGGAGAAGATCAATCCTCATCCCAATTCCCAAGAAGTACAGTACTAAAGAATGTTCAAACCACTGGACAATTGCACTCATCTCCCATTCTAGTAAGGTTATTCTCAAAATTCTCCAAGATAAACTTTACATTACATAAACTGAGAACTTCCGGATGTTCCAGCTGGGTCTAGAAAAGGCAGAGGAACCAGAGATCAAATTGCCAACATTTGCTGGATCACAGAGAAGGCAAGAGAATTTCAGAAAAACATCTACCTCTGTTTCATTGACTATAATAAAGCCTTTGTGTGGATCCTAACAAACTGTGGGAAACTCTTAAACCAGGCCATCTTACCTGTCTCCTGAGAAACCTGTATGTGAGTCAAGAAGCAACAGTTAGAACCCTGAATGGAACAACTGACTGGCTCAGGATTTAAAAAGGAGTACGACAAGGCTATTTATTGTCACCCTGTTTATTTAACTTAGAGCACATCATGCAAAATGCCAGGTTGTATGAGTTACAAGCTGGCATCAAGATTGCTGGGAGAAATATCAACAACCTCAGATATGTGGATGATACCACTCTAATGGCAGAAAGCAAAGAGGAACTAGAGAGCCTCTTAATGAGAGTGAAGGAAGGGAGTGAAAAAGCCGGCTTTAAACTCAATATTAAAAAAGCAAAGATCATGGCATCCAGTCCCATCACTTCATGGCAAATAGAAGAGTAAAGGTGGAAGGGTAAAAGGTAGATTTCCTCTTTTTGGGCTCTAAAATCACTGCGAATAGTGACTGCAGCCATGAAATTGGAAGACAGTTGCTTCTTGGCAGGAAAGTTATGACAAACCTAGACAGTGTGTTAAAAAGAAAGACATAACTTTGCTGACAAAGGTCTGTATAGACAAGGCTACGGTCTTTCCAGTTGTCATGTATGGATGTGAGAGCTAGACAGTAAAGAAGACAGAGTGCCGAAGAACTGATGCTTTCTGATTGTGGTGCTGGAGAAGACTCTTGAGAGTCCCTTGGAAAGCAAGGAGATCAAACCAGTCAATCTTAAAGAAAATCAACCCTGAATACTCTTTGGAAGAATTGATGCTGAAGCTGAAGCTCCAATACTTTGACCACCTGATGCGAAGAACTGACTCATTGGAAAAGACCCTGATGGTGGGAAAGACAGAAGGCAGGAGGAGAAGGGGACGGCAGAGGATAAGATGGTTGTATGGCATCACCGACTCAATGGACCTGAGTTTGAGCAAGTTGGTGTTGGACAAGGAAGTTGGTGATGGACAGAGAAGCCTGGCATGCTGCAGTCCATGGGGTCATGAAGAGTAGGACATGACTTGGTGACTGAAAAGCAGTGAACGTCCCTCACATCTAGCAGAGTACCAGACACACATTGAATAGATGCTCAATCAACACCTACCAAATACATGACATGTAAGCCCTGCTATGTTCAGTGAATGAGTGAGGATGTCTGCTTTATTACTGACTGTTCTTAGGGCTGGTGGGCTGGACAGAAGGGGTAATAATGGGCAGGTGTTTTTAACCCTTGTGTTTCAAGCTGGTCTCATGATGGCAGCCTTTCTTTATAAGGTCCCACTTTGGTTAACATTTCAACCCATGTCCATTCTGGAAGTGACTGGTTTTGAAAACTGAAATCCTGAAAAGTAGTCCCAACAGGAGACATCTTAAGACAATGGCTGACAGGACTTAGCAATCCTGAACTGTTTCAACATTGTTAGCATTCTTGATTTTGAGCTACAAAGCAGAAAGGGAAACGGCAGTCAGTAATAAGATGCTGAGTCAGGAGAGGCAGGCGTTAAATTGTGTTCTGTGCCCTGTTTAATAAAGTGCATTATAGCCAGTGCCACAAATTTGATTTGAACAATTTCTATTTTTCCCAGTAAAGATGTTATTACAGGTCAATCATTTCCATAAGTGAGAGCACATTTCTGGTGTATACTACACTGACAGATGGCTAGAAGACCTCTCTTTCATGATCCCAGGTGGAATAAAAAGGCAATTTACTATCTATAGGACTGTGGGTATACTGGTAATGGAAGAGAATCATTCTTATACAAATAACTCAGTGTTTGAATCTGAACTATCAAATGAATCTGAGCTATAGCCAAATCAATTTGATAAACCATCAGAATATGATTGTACTGGCTCCAGCCTGCAAAAGCAATGCATTAAATTTTCCCCACAGGAAACGGTTTCCCAAGGAAACAGCAATTGCTTGATTGCTTAAAAAAAAAAAAAAAAACTTGAGTGAGTTCAGAATATAAGGTGAAAACTCAGACGGCTGCTGACGTTCAAGGTCAAGACTCATGAGGGGGAAATCGGGATGCTAGACTGCTCTTGGAAACTCAATGGAGCTTGTCTGTGTGCCCTTGGCTTTCTCTACATCTCTTTCTCTTTGCAATGGAACATCTCATACTTGTACCCTCAGGTGTTCAGGGACTCCCTGCTTTTCACTCAGATAAAACTTTTGCCTTCAGGAAAGGAGTTATGATTGGTTTGGGTGCTCTCCCCTTGACTCCCTTAGAATCCCTCACATATACGTACTGGGGCAAAGCACTGAGCCTGCTGGGAGGAAGATACACCATTGTTGGCTCTTGGAGGAGATATGGAGACTGGGCCAAGCTTCCCAACTCCCAGCCCCGGTTCAGGGGCCGTGATTCTTGGTGCGCTTTCTGGACCAGCAACATCAGCTTCATCTTCAAGTTATTAGAGATGCAGGTTCTCAGGCCCACCCCTGACCTATTAAATCAAACCTACTGGGAGTGGGATTAGCCATCTAGAGTTTTACAAGCATGCTGTGTGATTCTGATGCATGGTCAAATTTAGAACTATATCTTAAGGCCATTTGAGGACCACTTGCCACTGAAGTGGCCCATTGCTGAGTTCTGCTCTGGGATTTGCCCTCACCTGACTTACCCAAGACTTGACGTCTCCCCTGGGCCTGCCTGCACTCAGTGACTGTTGATGAAGAGGATCGGCCCCTTGCATTAATTCAGTCAACTCTGAAGGGCCATTCTAACTCCAGAGCTCCCCCTAGAATCAGCTGAAGCTTCTGTTGCAAGTGCATTGGAGTTCAACTTTCCTCTTAGCCTGATTCTGCTTCCATCAAGTACTCCCTACAGGCTCCAAGAGCACTCTCCAGGAAGCCTTCTGCATGCAAATACCCACATCACAGTCTGATGTTCAGTGAGAGGAATCTGACCCAAGCCACAGTCACAGCCCTAGCCTGAGCTGCGTCTACGGTGGGCTGAGCCTTCTACACACACTTCTCCTCCTACCCATGAACCCACAGCACCAGCATGGGCTTGTACTCTGCACACACACTAAACAAAAAGCCTTCAGGCCAGGGTTTACCTGGGATTGGCACATAAGGCTGAAATAAAGGATAGACTAGGTCCTAAAGCCCCAGGTGAGCAGCCACAGAGGCTGGGAAGACATCTAGAGAGGTTAGTCTAGACAGACTAACCTGAAAGCCCCAGAAAAGGAGGCTCGATGTTAAGCTGACCAACCTTCTTGCCCCTAAGGGGAGAAGAAGGAGGCGATCAGCAGTTAGAGACTGGGATGTAGGCCAGGATCTTACACACATATCCTCATGCATTGAAATGAAAAGATGTAGAAATGTATTACCCCTCTCTACCTTTTTGCATGCTTGCTAAGTCGTTTCAGTTGTGTCCAACTCTGATAGACCCACCATGGGCCATAGTCCACCAGGCTCCTCTGTCCATGGGATTCTCCAGTCAAGAATACTGGAATGGGTTGCCATGCTCTTCTCCAGGGGATCTTCCTGACCCAGGGATCAAACCTGTGTCTCTTATGTCTCCTGCATTGGCAGGTGGGTTCTTAATGACTAGTGCCATGTAGGAAGCCCCTCTACCTTTTTAAGTCATGGCAAATGCTTCCTAATTCCTTTGGATTTTCTGTAAATTTTAATCACTGTTTCTGTGGTGAAAGTGTAGAAAATGGGCCTGTAACTTGAAGACTCTGCAAAACTGCTGGTGGTGATATTATCCCTCTTCTTGCTGGCATTCATGGCAGGGCTGACTGGGGGTCTGTGTTGGTGTTTTCCACTGGAGACCCTGGTCAGACATCCTGTGCAGTGCCTCAGCCTGGGACCTACTTGTCAACATCAAGGGACGTTCTTCTATGCTGTGTGTGTGTACCTTTTACTAGTGTTCTTGGGCTGGGGGCGGGGTCTTGTGTTTATAGTTTTTTTCCCCCCATTTTAGTTCACAGTAAATTGAGGGTCCCTTTTAGATGTTCAGTTGGACCTATTGAAGTACTTTAGGTGACATGGTATGGGGGGAATGCATAGGATATGAGGCAGGAGGCCTAGTTTCTGGTCCAGGCTCTGCCACTTAGTGCAGCAGTGTGAGTGTTGGCAGGTTACTTCCCATTTCTGGCTCTGGTGTCCCCAGCTGGGTGATGAGCTGGATGAGATCCTGTCCAGCTTGAATGTTCTCAGTAGCAGACAGCAGTTAAGCTGCTGCGATGTCATAGTGTACCTGGTGCAGGTCACACGTGGAAACCTACCATCATAGACATGTTCTGCCATGAAAGATAGGGGTGCTGGTTTAGGCACGTTCAAAGCCTTTAGGACTGTTCACTAAGTGAAATTAACACACTGTTGTTCTCCTGATCGAAGACATCAAATACACTCTGTTTGTCTCCCAGGTACTCTAAGAATAAGAAACATTGACTAAGCATTGCAAGCTGTAAGTGTGTTAGTCACTCAGTCATGTCCGACTTGGCGATCCCATGCACTGCCGCCTCCCAGGCTCCTCTGTTCATGGGATTCTCCAGGCAAGAATACTGGAGTGGGTTGCCATGCCCTCCTCCGGAGATCTTCCTGACCTAGGGATCGAACCCATATCTCCTGCATTGCAGGCAGATTCTTTACCAACTGAGCCACCAGGGAGGTCCTACTGGTTCTAAAGACTTTGTGTATTGAAGCACAGGGACTGTATGCCTGGCACTCCCCATTTGTTACCCACAGGTCCTACTTAACGCTTCATAGCATACATGATAGTTCAATATATTAAGTTGCATATTTAGTTCTGTTATCTGACTCTCCTTTATAAGAATATAAGCTTTCTGTGAGGAAGAACTTCTGTTCCTTGCACTATATACAGTGCATAGCATAGGGCTGGTGCTTAAAAATCTATCTGTTCAATGAGTGAATATATGTATATTCACTCTCTCTCTCTATATATATATGTATATACACATACACTTACATATATATTATTAAGCTTCAAACAGTATTAGGACATGGATATTATTGTTCCTGTCATTGTTTTAGGTGAGGAAACTGAGGTTTAGAGAGGTGAGAGAACTGGTTTTAAACCTAGGTAGTCTTCTCTGGCATCTCTGCTTTAATCATGCAAACATCCCTTCTTTCGTACATGTTGCCTCTCTGAAACCAGGCATTCTGGAATGATCTTTGAACTTATTCAAAGAGACAGAGTCCCATATAAAAGTTACAACAGATCCTTTATCATTGTTAATAATCATTAATAGAATTTCTGCTCCGCCACACAGGATCTCGTTCTAGAGGTGCACGGGTTCCAACCTGAAGGAGAATGCAGCTGCCCCCTGGTGTCTGTGGGGAATTGGTTCCAGGATCCATTGCAGACACCACAATCCATAGATGCTCAAGTCCCATGGCCTTGCCTTTCTTATCCATAGTTCTGCATCAAGGATTCAACCAACTGCAGACTACATATTTATTGAAAAATATCCATATGTAAGTAGACTCATGCAGTTCAAACCTGTGTTGTTCAAGGGTGAACTGGAAAGCTTTTTGGTGAAAATGAAAGTGATGTTGATAGATGGTAGGTAGGTAAGTAAATAACCTATGTACTGACTGCCAAGTAAGAGGTACAAGCTAGTGGCTTGTAAGTGCCTGAACTGACCTCAGAATGCAACAGTCATTCTGCAAACCTTTACATCTGTTCACATGTTTATCTGTTTCTTTGCTTACTATTTCTTCTTGTATCTAACTCCTTCCTCTGGATACCTTTCTTCTTCCTGTAGTACACTTGTCCATAGATGTAGTGGGTCTTGCTTAGAGCCTGGGGAAATACATTTTAAAGAAGCTTTTGCAGATCTGGGCCCTTCAGCCATGAAGGCTGTGAGAGTTGCAGGAGGAGGAATTTACTGTTAGCAGAGACTGTCTATGAAGAGCTGGGGGTTGGAGTCACCCATGTGGAAGGGAAGAGCAGGGGTAAATAAAAACAGAGGAAAGTCACTCCTGGTGGTAGAAATGAAGATGAGCAAGCAACAATAGAAGGAGAGGTGCTGATACAGTGGCATGAGGCACTGGAGGCATCCTAAGAGGTCTGGAATTGAGGCAAAGAGGATCCAAACATAAATGTGTGTATTGCTCACTGGTTTGAACAAAACTCCTGGACCCTGAGGGTGAAGATGAAGAAATGTGCTTTTCCTTTCAGGGAAAGGATGTATAGCAGAGTGGTTAAGAGCGCTCTTAGGAGTCAGACCAGCTTGGTGTTACATCTGCGCTCTAAAATTTCTGTGACCTTGGGTGAATTGACCCCTGCAGGGAAGCCAGTTTTCCCTTCTCTAAAATGGGACCAAATAGCTCCTACCACAGAGGTTATTATAAGGATTAAATTAGAAAATGCCTCTTACATTTTTGAAACACACTCTGGGACTTGGTAAGTGCTCATTAAGTAGTTGTTGTTGTTACTGTATTGATATTTAGAGTGTAGATCAGCCCTAAATTGTCCTATACACCTTTGCAGATGACACAGATAAAATTTGATCTTAATTGCCAGCCCTGTCCTGTAAGCGTCCCTGAATGGGAGAAAGTTGACTGCTAACTTACAGACACTGATCTCTTGGACAAACTTGACTGCTAACTTACAGATGCTGATCTCTTTCACTTGGAAGCGAGGGAGGCTACTCACAGAATGACCGGTCCAGAGGCTCCCTGGAAAACATCATTAGGCAGTTCTTCCAAATTACTGTTATCACTTAGATTCCTGGGGATGGAGTTGAGAAAAGAAGGAGGGAAACACAAAGCCACATAAACATCACTGTTAAAAGAGCCATTTCCCTCTAAATGGCCTGGAAGAATAGTCGGGGCTACTTACAGCTCATCGAGTTGGGTTCCATTGAATGCACAGTTGTGTATTTCTTGAATCCCATTCTTACTCAGCCATCTGAAATAAAAGACCCATTAAAAAACCAATAATGTCAGATGCAAACAGTACACGAGTTTCATAATTGGAAGCACTGGGGCAAGGTCAGACAGCACAGGTTAGTGGCATAAATAAAATACCACCCTAAGACTCAGGGAGCAGGGTGGAAGGGAGACTGATTTATCACTGTATAACCTTTTGTAATGCTGGAAGTTTGTATTATGTGCATGTATTACTTATTCAGAGAAATCAATGAAATTTAATTTTGAGAAGGCACACTTAGGCATAGCAGCCTGGATTCCATAAGGTCTTTGCACATATCATTTGTGTGTAGAAATGATGCCATGGGAGGAGCAGACAAAGATCTTTCCCATCCTGAAGGACAGAGATCATACTGTTATTGAACAAGTGTCTGTTAGACAGAGAAAGAACATATTGTATCCCCTTTATCTATTGCCTTAAGCCTCTCACTCATGCTCATTCACAGCAGCGGGCCTGGCTGTCATCAAAAAGTGATCTAATTAAACTGTCAGACAACCTGAACATCTCCCATGACCCATAAAGGACCTGGCTATTGGAGGTTTGTGGAGGTGGCTCTGGGTTAAGCCAGAAAGGAAGAGAAATCAATTATAGAGGCTGTGGGCTGTGGCAGGGTGAGATGGTGTGAGCAGGCGAGGAGGAGGCTCTGGGGGAGGTGGGACGGGATGGGAAATCGTCATCCAAATTGTGCAAAGAAGGTCAGTGAGCAGGTTTGCCTGGACAGGGGAGCCCAAGGGCACCTTGGGCTGACAGATCTGCACTGCTGTGCTCCTGTATGGTCTGAAAACAAAAACAGAAACCCAAGTATGGGACAGCTTAGCCCAGGGAGCCCGGGATCACTTGTTCTTGATTTGCCGTCAGGTCCTCATCCTTGTCGGCTCGGTGGATTTGCAAATAGCACTGTTCCCAAAGCTGACCCAGGGACACTCCCACGTGTCCAGGATGTTGAGAGTTTCTGTTGCTGCAGTGAGGAGCCCAACAAGCTTAAAATCAAAGGAGGACACTGTGTGTGTTTTTCTTCCCCCCGAAAGCTAGTTAGCTGAAAATCCACACAGGAGCAATGCAGGTCTTTCAGAACATTAGCAACAAACTGGTGGATTCTGATGGCCAAGAAGTAGCTGTGCACCCCCAATCCTGCCTGCCCCACACCTTCCCAAGTGTACCCAGCACATCCAGCCTTCCTGACTGATTTGCCAGCCAATTGGCTGGGGGTGACAGTGCTGAAGCAGCTGTCCCTAACCGGTGGGAGGTGGATCCTAGGGGCTTTGGACCAGACAAAGGAGTCAACAAGCTTTTTCTATGAGGGGCCCAGTAATATATTTTAGGTTTTGTGGTCCAAGAGGCAAAATGAGAATATTATATAGGTACTTTGTATTAGTCACTCAGTTGTGTCCGACCCTGTGACCCCATGGCCTGCAGTCCACCAGGCTCCTCTGTCCATGGGATTCTCCAGGCAAGAATACTGGAGTGGGTAGTCGTACGCTCCTCCAGTGATCTTCCAACCCTGGGATTGAACCCACATTGTCCTTTCCCGCATTGCAGGTGGATTCTTTACCATCTGAGCCACCAGGAAAGTCATCAGGTACTTTATATGGGTAATTAAAAAACAATTTCCATGAGATTTTTATTGACCAAAGTTACCAAAGTATAATAGTAATAATTAAGTACAATTTTTTTGGTAATATAGGTCTACTATTGAAAATAATGGATTTTTTTTCTTTTATTTGGAGTACTATTTTGCTTCATTTAGGTTCAGCATTCATGTTCCTTATCATCAAAATCTTGATTTATAGAAACAAGTCCTAGATCAAGGACTAGATTTGGCCCATGGGCTGTAATTGGCTGACCCTTAATCCAGCAAAAGTGATGAGCAAATCCATGTGACTGCCACTTATCTTTTTTCTATAGACTAGATAATTAATACTTTTTTCATGAATAGAAATAGATGTGGCTATGTAAAATGCAGACTAATTTAAGATAATTATTGTATGCCGGGAGCCAGCATATTGCATATTGAGTGCATATTGCATATTGAGTGCAGCACTTTCCACAGCATCATCTTTCAGGATCTGGAATAGCTCAACTGGAATTCTATCACTGCCGGGAGCCAGCGTGAGGAGCTCCACCCATGACAAAGGTCATGAGGAAGGAGGCTCGGCATACGCAAAGGCGGGATCGAGCCTCAGGGGTCCCCCTGGAAATTCTCGAGTATCTACCCCCAAAACCAGAGTCTGCCTACTTTCTGCTTTGTGCTTTCACCTACACCTCTGACTTTACGGGGGGCTGTCCCCCACTACCTCTCTCTGAAAAAAGAGTTAGCTTACAGCTCCAGTTAATAATTCCTGGGTGTGACGGTGTTTAACCTACAAACTCCTTTGGAAATCCTCTAGCCTGCCTGAATAGGTTTTTCCGGCCACATGTGATTGTTCAGAGCCTCCTAACTGTGAGAGGCAGGAGATGTTCTAAACTGTCTAAACACAGATTCCTTTGAGTAGTTAAAAGATTGATTAGAAATTGTATTGGTGAAGGGTTTTTCACTTATTGGGCCAATGTTTGCTGCTAAGTCTCCATACTCCTTACCTACTGTGTCCTTGGCAGTGTATTGATTGATATAATGGGTGTATAGAAATGTAGTAGCCTCAATGTTTGTAACCTTGGACCCTTTAGTTAATTCTTTTCTTGATTGAGCCCACCTCACCTTTGCCCTATAGGAATGTAGCTTTGTCCAGTGCTTTTTTGGAGGCTGGTGCCTGACTTTGGAATAATCACCTTTAGAGAAAGATAAGTTTCTTAAAATGTTAACAGGCCTCCTGGCCAGAAGATGATGTAATTCACCTGAACTTTTGCATATGATAAGTTTGAAAGCCTGGCTTCGATTAGGACCAGGAGCTGCTGTCCTTGCATGACTCCACCCCTTCCCCCATTATCCTCTATGCACAATTTAAGGTATAAAAACTACTTTGGAAAATAAAGTGTGGGCCCTTGTTCACCGAAACTTGGTCTCCCCATGTCGCTCTCTCTCCCAAATTCTGGCTGAGTCTCCATCTGGAGCGCGGAACCTGCCATGCTTGCTAATTATGCTTGGGCTTCTAAGATCTGACCGGGGAGGCCTCAGTGTCTCCTCTCCTTCGGGAGAATGGAGGGACGCCTGCGGCCTACGTAAGTGGTGCAAACTTCTTGTCTTGAAGTTTTATTGGTCTCCCGCGTAAACCAAGCTACTCAGCCTCTTTTCTCCACTGAATTTTCCTACTGAGCTATCCTCATCCTATTACTCTTTATATTTTTGATAAATATTTAAATAAATAGGTCGCCTATGCCATCTCTCCTTCGAATACCCTGGATCAGCCGGGGCTGGACCCCAGCAATTGTATTCAAAGTAGCCCTTTTTCTTTACAGATTTTCTTAATCAATAGAGGAGGTAGCATTTTTTGATGTCAATAATGGATTATCACACAATAAACAAATTATGTCCAGAATTCCTGCCCAGGGGGTTATGTTAGGCAGTAGAACTCTCAAACTATTACCAGAAAAGCTGGTAATTGTGAAATACACGCCTAGTCTCTTAAGAGAGGTAGTGCTGGTTTTAAAACCAGCCTCATGATGATGGTGACGACAAACATGGCAGAACATCAGCTAAGGAATAACTGAATCATGGTTTTCCTTAGTCTTTTTTTTTTTTGGTCTTTTCCCCAGTATGTTCAGTCATTGAAGGCTCAGAAAGCCCCAGAAGCAGAGTCTGTCCTCTTTCTAAAGAATGAAGGTGTGGGGAGGACCTTGTCCATGAAAGCTCACTGAGGGGCAGGAAGACGGAAGCCAGTTGAGGAAGGGAGGAAATGCATGTGGAGTAAGGCCGTAGCTAGGTACTTCCCTGTTCAGACTTTCTGGTTGCGGGTCAGTGCAGAGGTGGGGAAGGGCTCCAGGGCCTCCTTGTGGTGGGCTTTTACTCTTCATTTCCCCCTGAGCCGCTAGCCAAGTGTCTGATAGTCCTTCATTGTTGGACTATTTAAAAAATATATTTACTTATATGTATGTAGAAAAGGGGTTTAGGATTTTGAAAGATGCAAAGAGAGCTTTTGCCATCATCAGAGCTACTTTGCAAGGTTTTTTTTTTTTTTCCCCCCGAGTACCCTTGGGTGTCCCTAGAGGCAGAAAGTGCCCTATAGCCAGAAGTAGGGCCCAGACAAAGAACAACTGAAGACTTAAACTGTGGAGTGTGGACCTTCTGATTCTGTTATATATGGATTAAGGGCCATCCGAAGTTAAGGGGAAAAAAAAAAGAAAAAAAAAAAACTTTTCTCACAAATGTGAATTTGTCCTTTGGAGACATGTCTGAGAAGTGTTAATTCTTATGAAAACTGTCCTCACTAGGAAAGTAGGTTCTCAGTTCTGGGGATCCACACAGTATCCATGGACAGGAGTCAGTGAAGAGCAGCTATGATCTCTATTTTTTACTTTTTGTAGTCTCGGGTTTCTGAGATGGTGTCCCAAGTTCTTATTTCCTTAAGTTCTTTTCCTCCACTTGGGAAGAGTTAAGACTAGGTAGGTCAGGAGAGCTTGCTTTCTGTCTGATGTTCTGGACAAAAAGGATACATATCAGTGTGCAAAACTGTGAGAATGTTATTAGTACACACCAGTTTTAAAAAAGTGAGATAATTGACATCTGACATTATGTTAATTTCAGGTTCCCACTTATATGTTTTCTATAAAAATACTCAGTTCCCTGGTGGTCTGGTGGTTAGGACTTGATGCTTTCATTGCCCATGGCCCAGGTTCAGGCCATGATTGGGGAACTGAGATCCCACAGGCCTCGGTGCAGCCAAAAAAATAAAAAGAACTGTATTACTAAACCTGCCACACGAACTCATTTTGAATACATATATTTGAATCACAATATTTAAAAACAACATGTATGTTTAGAGCAACATTTAAAACAGCTCAAGCATCCAGGTAGTTCTGATTCTGTTGATCACTAAGCTCCTCCCTCTATTATGCAAGCCAAGAATCCCTTTGCTGTAATACAGTAGGCCAGTGGTACTCAGATACTCACCATTTTCCAGAAGTTCCCTTTTACCTTTTTGTTTTAACCTTCGTGGCTTTGGAGATTCTGTTTCCTCTGCTCCTCCTTTGCCAATGCTGTGGCTAAATTCCACTCATCTTTTAAGACCTTCCTTCTCTCACTTAACTCTTCCTTCAACTCTCACGTCAAATTGTATTATTCCTCTTTTATGCTTAGAACAATTACTTTTATTTTGCACATATTTCCTACTGCTTATTTGTTTTGCTTTCTTGTTCTCTCATGCTTCTCACACCTCATCAACTCATTCCAACACACACACACACAGATTTCAAATACCATGAGCAATCTTAAGTGGAAGGATTAGGTATTATCTACAATTTTGTCCTACTGCTGTGTGCTCTGAATCCATGCCTTTGATGTTATATTTTCCTTCATACATCCTATTCCTCTGCTAGTCCCTGTCAAATTTTTCTGTTGGTTCTCTGTAATAAAGTTTTTGGGCTCCCCTTGTGGCTCAGCTGGTCAAGAATCCGCCTGCAATGAGGGAAACCTGGGCTTGATCCCTGGGTTAGGGAGAGTCCCTGGAGAAAGGAAAGGCTACCCACTACAGTATTCTGGCCTGGAGAATTCCATGGACTCTCTAGTCCATGGGGTCGCAAAGAGTCGGACACAACTGAGTGATTTTCACTGTAATAAATTTACGTCAAATACTGTGTTTAGCTTTATTCTAAAAGACTCTGATGCTGGGAGGGATTAGGGGCAAGAGGAGAAGGGGACGACAGAGGATGAGATGGCTGGATGGCCTCACTGACTCGATGGACGTGAGTCTCAGTGAACTCTGGGAGTTGGTGATGGACAGGGAGGCCTGGCGTGCTGCGATTCATGGGGTGGCAAAGAGTTGGACACGACTGAGCGACTGATCTGATCTGCCTATTTCCCTCTGTTCCCTCCCCATCTCTCTTGTTGTTGTTTTTGTTTGTTTTTCATATAGATGGGTCTCTGGATCATATTACTGCTTTGACAAGAACCAACATTCTTTCTGGAGTAGAACTTGTTTTTTGTACATACCGCATATTGAAACACACAGTATATTTTAAAGAACCACAGCAATTTGTGAAATGTAAAGAGAAAATACTTTTCTTACATGTGTAATTGCAATTACCAGTCCCCCAAATGTTATTCTGTTCATTTAACTTTCAAGGATCCCATAAGCACTTGGGTAGCCTGAGTGCCCTATTGGGGAGTGGCCATCTGGGGGAGTGGATAAACTGCTACATAGGCTACTGGCACAGATGATTAGAAGATAGTTCATTAACAATGTAGAGTACATTTACAAACTTTCGCCAAAATCATAGAGAGTAACTCAAGCTCATTAAAAAACGTGATTGTCCTAAGCAAATGTGAAGTCATCTTATATGCCCAGTGTGTGGCTGAACAGGAGCTGCTTGGCATGGTTATGAGGGAATATCCATGTCTTCCTGATTCAGACTCCTCCTTGGTCTTTTTCTTTGGGCAACAAAAGCCTTTCCAGGCAATAACTAACTTTATTGATGCATGAGTTATTTTGTCCCTCAGAACAGATGTTGCATCACAGGAGACCATCATTCAAAGAGCAATTTTAAACACTTGAATCGCACCACAGAATCATAAATTATTAACATGGCTCCATGCTGTGATTTGGAAATGTAAAGTTGGGAAGAGAGAGAAAAACACAGAACGAGAGAGAAATTGGAATGGAGAAATGCCAAAGTTATACCCCACCCGGCCCTGCAAAAAAAAGGAACATACCATTATGACAAAGAAAGCATTACATGAAAAGCCAAATGTTACTCCATTGGATTTTTTTTCTTTACTTACACAATCATACTTTCAAAACTTAGCCCCATGAAAGAATTTCTTTCAACTGTGTGGATGTTTATATTATCTTGAATATCTCTGGAAGAAAGTACAGACAGATTAGATGTTTATACCAGCTCTATCCCTTGTCACCTCCCCACATGTAGTCTACTTGGCACGGTGTAGTCTTTAACTGAGGTAATGCTTGAATAGTTATTGTTCTGAAGAATGAGGAGCTCAACGTTTGGGAAATTGATGACATCTAATTTATCTCTAGTGTATCAGTTCTTCTTAAAAGTGCAATTGCAGACATGCAGTCTGTTACATCTCTGAAAGTTTTCTAGGCTAATTCAACTGTGTGAGGTTCTAACGTACTCCTTTATTATCCTTGCCTCCACAGTTGGTACCTGCTCAATATGACAGAGTCACTTAAGCTGACCTTTCATTTCTACCAAACCTCTCCATTCACCTTAGTCGGGCCTTCATCTTCCTCCATTTCAATCTACTTCTTGAAGCTAGTTTTCTTCCTCTGACCTCTTTTGAGTCACAGAAAAGTGTGATCATTGCTTTTCCTCTTCCTGACTAAAAGGCTGAAGAACCTCTCATTTTTCTGTTTGCACCTCATCCTCTGAAGCTTCCCTGTCGAGTCTGATCTAACATTTAAATGTAAAAGGAGTAAACTCTCTGGAACAAGTTGAGGAACTAGAGGGGATTCTCTGTTTTTCTCTCTCTCTCCCTCCCTCCTTCCTTCCCTTTGCTCACTACGTCCCTTTCCTACCTCTTTCTTTTGCATCTGTCCAGATTCTTACAATTTCACTATTGAAAATAAACTTGCTATTACATGTTGCCTTTTCTGTTGGTCTTTCAAAATAGATACCTTGGGAAAAGGTAAATACATTGTCATTAACACTTCAGTCAAGTGATTTCTTTATGCCTAGGGCAGCCTGGGCATTCTGGAAGGAGGAGGGGAGGCTGGTGGAAGACAAGGGGAGTTACAGGAGGGAGGCGTGAAAAGCCCTCAACAGTGAAGGAAGGAGAGACTTCCTGATGTGCTGCAAGCTGGCTCTGTTGACAGCTGTCTGACTGAGGAGCCTGCTGACTCAGCCTGCTGACTAAGTTGAGATTAGCTGGTCTTTAGGTAAAGCTGGGATGCTTGCTGTTTACCTTCCTACGCCTGCTCACCCAAAGCAACACGTTTGGAGAATGTAGACTACACAATGCTTTTTACAGGCCCAGAGGCTGTTGCGCAGAACAGCTATGAGTAAAGAGTTGGTGACCGCTCTTCAAACTTACAGTAAAACCTTTTGGAGAGACTGAATCTTGTGAACAGCTGGCAAGTGCTTAATACCTGTGTTGGATATTAACCTAGAGAGAGACAAAATAAGAGTGAGTGAAAAATGAAGCTGGCTGTTTTAACAATTGCCACCATCTAGGCTTTCCAAATACAAAATACCCATATTAAGCTTTCAGAAAAACTACCAGAAAATTCCATAATACATGTGAATCATGCTTATATTTTCTATTTTAAGGCTCTAATCAGGTTTTAGGAAGCTGCTGATACCTTAGAGAAAAGAAACTTAGACACAAAGATGGACACAATGCACACTTTTGCTAAAGAAGAAGAAATCAACATAATCCCAAAAGTAATTTGCAACTGGACAACAGAATTTACCTAAATGATCCCCTACTTCCAACCTCTACATACTCTGAAGAATTGCCTCTTCTCCTCTCCAAATGATTCTGTCGCTATTAGGGCATGAATTCCATACCCTTTGACCTCAGAGGATGCATGTGGGCCCATCAAACTCTCTCCTGGGAAGAAGTTGGAAGTTGGTTAGAGCAGAGTCTACTGATGCATCATGCTCATGAGATAGTCCCTACATTTCTAGAGCTGAGATTTCCAGAGCTATATTGGATCCTTCCCAAGGCTTTCATGTCTTGGCCTGGGTTCCCCTGGAAGCCAAGCCTGAGACAAAGACTGCCTTATAGATAGTATATTTGATAATGTGACTTCAGTGAGTTGGGACAGGGGAAATGAAACAGAGATGGGGGAAAGATAATCAATATGAGTTGAGTTGGCCAGCACTACTTGTGACTGGTCTTTAATGCAAAGGACTTGACGTAGGAAATTTTCAAAATGGGTATCAAAACTGTTGCTCTGAATGAGGAAGAAAGGGAAGCATTTATTCACAGACTACTATTTCCTGTTGGTTGACGGCTTCCCCATGATATTAACTCTCCACTCTGACTTGTACACTTATGGGTGCTCAGAGACTTCCCTCTGGGCATCTCTTACATTGGTGTAGAAGCTGCCCTGGGACTAGAAATGAGAGGAACACAAGGTCAGAGTAGGTGTTGTCCAGCTGAAATTAAGCCGGTTGAAATTTGAGTGGAACTGGCTTCCACAGAAGTGGTAAAGAAGATTTTCAATTGACAATGAGAGTTGTCTGGCATACCATTTTTCAGCATTTCTCAGGCTCCTGTGAGATACCTAGAATCCTCCCAGTACCTCCCCACTCCCATTTCCATTTTCTCTGTGTGTCTTACCTACAGTTGGTCTTTTTGCTGGCAAGCTAAAGAACCTGCACCAGTACTCTCATCATTGTGAAAGAGCATGTGTGTCTGGGGTTTATGATTCTAGAGTAGACTTTGGTGTCCTGCTCTTTGCTTCTGTATTCAGAGAGCCTATAAATTCTGCCTACGGATTCTCTGTAATGGTTCTCAGATGTTTTGCTCCTGTTTGGTTCTCAGTGATCCACACAGAGCACATCTTCATCAGTTCTTCTTTTGATTATTTTGACAGCCCTTGAGATGGTCTCCCTTTGTTTTTCACTTGTGGAAAATGGCTGTTACCATGGTTTTATTAAGACTTCATTGTGTTATTTACTTTAAAAATTTTTTCCCACTGAAATATAAACTGTTTCGTGTGGAGACCTGAGTTAACACAAGCATATACAGCTGTCTATCAGCCAGCACACTCAAGATAAAACTCAGCGCCACCAGCCTTCAAATTACTCTGTTGCCCCTTTGTACAATAGTCACCTCTCCTTTTACTTCCTATTCCTACCAACCACTGATCAGTTTCTATTTATATAATTTTGCCTTTTCAAAAATGTCATATCAGTGCAACCATACATTATGGAACTTCTTTCATACAGTATAAGGCATTTGAGATTCTTCCGTGTTGCTGTATGTATCGGTAGTTCACTGTTCTTTATTGCTGGTTAGTCTTCCTTTGAATGGGTATATCATCATTTGTTCATTCATCGGTAAAAGAACTCCTAAGTTGTTTCTAGCTTTTGTGATTATAAAAAAATACTGCTTTAAACATGTGTGTATTATGTGTGTGCGTGTTTGAGTGAGAGAGACCAAGACTGACAGAGGGAGAGAAACAGAGACCATTTCTACTTTTCTTGGGTAAATGTCTATGAGTGGGATTGCTAGGTCGATGGTGTGTGTCTAACTGTATTAGAAACTGCCAGAGTGTTTCGCAAAGTGGCTGTACCATTTTGTATTCCAGCTAGCAATATATGAGAATTCTAGCAGCTCTGTATTCTTTGGTTTTTTAAAAAGATATATTCTTTGAATATAAAAATAATATATACTTATTGGGAGACTTATGGAAACATCTACAGAGGACAGTAAAAATCACCTCTAGATTCACTACCCAGAGATAGCTTCTGTTAACATTTGGAGTTTGAAATTTCTAACCCAAACAAATAGCTTTCATGATTGCTCTCCATCACCTCTGAGATGCTACTCAGAGAAATACCAACAGAAACATTGCCATAACTAAATATCTGCTAGCTTGACACACTCTTATTCTACATTTGTTATTTAATCATATCCAGCTTTCCACTATTTTTAGATCACTTCCCATGGGTCTATGGAATATTCTTTTAATGAGACATCAAAGCAAAGACCACACTTCATATTCTTTGACAATCTACACTACTACGTGCAGATTGGGAATACAGTATGTGCTCATAAAATACTAGGCTAATTGGTTGATGTTTCTAAAACATTTCTTGCTTCTGTCACCAGAATTTATTAAAACCCTTATTCCATTAATTTATTTGTCAGGTATCACGGCTACTTGGAGTAATTCATCTTAAACAGGGAAAGGGAGGTCTGGAGGCCAGGAATCAGGAGGATGGACATGTTAAGAACTTGACACAAGCCATTTCATCTTTCCAGATTGGAAAGGACACAGAATGTGTGAACATCAAGGTAGACATTATATCAGACACTGCTCTACCCTGCTTCACATTCTTTTGTTCCTTCTTTTACTCCAGTGGTTACCATAGCAGCCAGCTACATACAGATTTAACTTAGCAGACACTGGCCTCAGTTATACTGGGTCTCTCTCATTTTCTACCCTAGGCTCCTCTACCATCTCTGAGTGGGACACTTGTAAGAATCTGCTCAACTATTTTGAGGCAGGGGTCAGATTGGGAAGTACAAGGAAGTTACCATCTCATAGGACAACTTTTCTAGTGGTGAACTCTTTCATCCCTTGGGTGAACAATTCTGAATATACTCTAAAGGACACCTTAGATGGACTCTAGCATAATTACACCTTGATTTCCTGGTGGCAGTCAGCTGATAAGATATTTCTGAGTTAGCTTCCCTTGTTCCTTCTTTTCTTCTTCTTAGTCGTCTAACCCTTCTCCTCCAGTTTGAATGTAAAAGAAACTGCTAATTTGTTGAGTCCTTGTTCAGACATAGTTTGGATCACCTAAACTAAGAGAGCGGAGAAGGCAATGGCACCCCACTCCAGTACTTTTGCCTAGAAAATCCCATGGATGGAGGAGCCTGGTAGGCTGCAGTCCATGGGGTTGCTAAGAGTCGGACACGATTGAGCGACTTCACTTTCACTTTTCACTTTCATGCATTGGAGAGGGAAGTGGCAACCCACTCCAGTGTTCTTGCCTGGAGAATCCCAGGGATGGGATGCTGGGTTGGCTGCCGTCTATGGGGTCACACAGAGTCGGACACGACTGAAGCGACGCAGCAGCAGACTAAGAGAGATACTAGCTTGTGCCAAGTTTCACATTTTCAGGGACTCCCTGATGGTTATCATCTGTCTTTACTCCAAATTTGTCTCCAGTTGGAGCCCAGCTTTGCTTCTCTTCCTTCTTTTACAGTAAAGTTTCTAGAAAGGGTTGTCTATGAATGCTGTCTTCATTTTCTATGTTCTATTCCTCTTCAACTTGTTGAGGATGCTCCAATTTGTTTTCATGCTATATCTCTCCCCTGAATCCACTTTTTTCATGCCTCATGTCTACTAACCCATAAACAATAAATCTAATGGTCACTTTAAATTCTCATTTTTTTTATGCCTTTCAGAATTCAGTATTCTCTGCCAAGTCTCTCTTTTATTAGTTTCTGTCCAATTGAACTTTTCTTTTATTCCACATCTTTGTTACTCCCTTTGAACTTTTTTTGTTGTTGATGCCCCCTCTATCTGTGGGCTTTCCTGGTGGCTCAGATGATAAACAATCAGCCTGCAATGAGGGAGACCTGGGTTCAATCCCTGGGTTGGGAAGATCCCCTGGAGAAGGTCATGGCAACCCACTCCAGTATTCTTGCCTGCAGAACCTGCCATGGACAGAGTAGCTTGGTGGGCTACAGTCCAAGAGGTTGCAAAGAGTCGGACATGACAGAGCACTAAGTACATGGCATACTGCCTCTATCTGTACTCTGAGCCTTCTGCCCCTTTTCTCTCATTTTGCTGGGAAGGTCTCATTTCCCATGGCTTCAAATAGTGTTGATATGATGACCACTCCTAGATTTATAGTTGACTTCTGACCTCTCCAGTCTGTCCCTAAAGTTTACTTCATATATCCTGTTCTGGATGTCTTATTGGCATAGTGAGCTAAACTAGTTCCCCCACTATTACCTTCACAAAACTGCTGTTTCTCAGTTCTTCCTCATAAATAGCATTCCCATCTATCAGTTGTTAGGAATGTGACAGTAAACTTGGCTTCTTCACCCTCATCACCCAGAAATCAGTCCATCTCAAAGTCCTCTTAGATTCCATTTCCAAAATATTTCTTGATTCCATATAATTTCTTCCATCTCTGTCAACACCATTCTAGAACAAACCGCCATCATCTTTCAAGATTTCTGTCATAGTCTACTGCTTTCCAGATGTTTAATCCTGTCCTTTTCAAACCCATTCTCCATTCAGCACAGAGCATTCATTTTAAAAATGTAAATCAGATGGCATTAGTTCTCTGCTTTTCTTTAGTTATTTCCCACAGTAAAATTTCTACTCTTACTGCCTATCTTGCACCTTCATCTGATGTCATTTCCCCAATTCACTTCAGCACCACTGCTTTCCTTCAATTTTTCAGATACACTAAGTTCCTCCCTGTTTCTAGGCATTTGCTTATTATGCTCTATCTGGAAGGCTTACCATCCACGCCTTACTTGGCCAACCTCAACTCATCCTTCAGGGTTCAGTTACAAATGTCATTTTCTGAGAGAAGAGCTCCCTGATTGCCAAGCTAACTTAAGGTTTTTGATTTTTCCCAGTATAATCATATTCTTTTTAGCAATTTTCCCTTACTACTGCTCAGCAAAATTCTCAACTGTATATGATTTTGTGTTTATGTTCTATTCAATGTCTGTGTCTTCAACCAGATTGAACATCTTCAATATTCTTCTGATGACAGAAATCATGTTTTTTCCTGAAAACTCGATGTTGACACAGTGGATGACACATGTCATGTGCTTGTGTATGTACCAGGCCAGGCAATGTGTTAAGTGTTGTTAGAGATGAACACACAAAAGGAATCACTCACTAGCTATGTTTGATACCTAATGGATTTAATATTAGGTTAAATTGTCCATTACCTAATGTATAACAACCTGGCTGTCTCTTAGTAAATGAGTAAGAATTTTATATAATTGAAGGAGAAAAAGGTTTCTTATTATCAACAAGAAGAGTGCAAGTACATTATTTAATATCAAAAATATGCACTCCCAAAGTCACTATACTTACGGGACATCCATAAATGTCTGTAGATGCACATTGAAAGCTTTGGTCTTTAAAGAAAACACACAGCAAAAACGGCCAAGATTATTCCAGTAGTTTTGAGTTTTAGACACTTAAAAAGATCTAGTGACTATCTAGTGAGATGGATTATTGATGATAACTCTATAGCTGAAACTCTTCATAACCCCAAGATAACTCAGGAAATGGAGTTTGGATGAACACTTACTTTTCAATTCATTTTTCCCCTTTGATCAATAAATTCATGTCTGATGGAGCCTGGAAGTGGGTAATCAGCTTGGAGCTCTATGTCTCAATGGGTTTGGTTTGGTCAAATGACTGTTGCTGTGAAATTATTTTGATTCACTCAACCGCAGTTAATCCTCACAAACAGGTAAAGGCCTGAGGATAAAATGCCAGCAAATTTAAGTTCTGCAAATGGATCTTCTAAAGCAAGGTAACTGCTCATAGTCGTCCCTTCTCAACAGCCGGCTTTACATTCTGAACTGCTGTTAACATCTTTCATGCCTGACTGTCCCCAGTATTGATTACAGTGATGAAAATGGATCCTTGTGTTGCCAGGATGAACTTAGTGAGGTCCCTTCAGTTGATGGGAGCCAATTCCACTATGTCATACCATCTCACTAAATAATATATTTGCTTCCAAGAATAATTGACCCCACAGCTCTAAGGCTCATTGTCCTGAACATCGTTAGTGCTTTCATAAACCTTCAACAGTGCTGGTGTGTGTTTTTTCTTAAACTTTCAGTGTTTTGGGCTCACTTGTCTTGCTTTGGGCTAGACATCTTCCTTCCATACAATGTCCATCCTATCCAAAAGAGGATGCCAAAGACCATACCCTTGTTTTCAGGGAATGCACAAGTGAATTGAAGAGTTAAGGTTAGTATAGAGGAAATACTCAGATGGGTCTAGTGCTAAGATGTATGTTGTTGATAGTGAGTGTCTTAAGACTCAGGGAAGGGGAGAACAATGTGAGATGGATTACTCATGGAGGAGCTCTTGCAGGAAGGAGAGGAAATCAGATTTTACGACAGTATAGAGTTTATTGGCCTGAACTAGGGAAATGAGTGTGTATAGCTTAAACCACAAAAGGGGTTTGAGAGATGGGGCACAGAGGAGAATGGAATGGAAAGGGAAGGGAAAGAGGAGGCAGTATCTCAACAACTTTTAAAACTAGGTAGAGAAGCATGCAGAGAAGGCAATGGCGCCCCACTCCAGTACTCTTGCCTGGAAAATTCCATGGATGGAGGAGTCTGGAAGACTGCAGTCCATGGGGTCGCTGAGGGTCGGACATGACTGAGCGACTTCACTTTCACTTTTCACTTTCATGCATTGGAGAAGGAAATGGCAACCCACTCCAGTGTTCTTGCCTGGAGAATCCCAGGGATGGGGGAGCCTGGTGAGCTGCCGTCTATGGGGTTGCACAGAGTCGGACATGACTGAAGCGACTTAGCAGCAGCAGTACATAATCCACTGAACTGAAAAATGTCAGGAGAACAAGACATCACTCTTCATCACACGTGCTAGCCAAGAATGCAATTTTTTCTATTCTACCCAAAATCCACCGTGGCAGGGAATGATCAATTCTGAGACTGTGTGAACCAGTTTTCTTTTAGTTTGTGAACTGAGGCAGAAGCAGAGTTTATACCATGGCCTTAATGGCCTCTTGAGGTATTTTAAAGAAAGCTGAGCACTGAAGAATTGATGCTTTTGAACTGTGGTGTTGGAGAAGACTCTTGAGAGTCCCTTGGACTGCAGGGAGATCCAACCAGTCCATCCTAAAGGAGATCAGTCCTAAATGTTCATTGGAAGGACTGATGTTGAAGCTGAAACTCCAATACTTTGGCCACCTGATGTGAAGAGCTGACTCATTGGAAGAGACCCTGATGCTGGGAAAGATTGAGGGCAGGAGAAGAAGGGAATGACAGAGGACGAGATGGTTGAATGGCATCACTGACTCAGTGGAGATGGGTTTGGGTGGACTCCAGAAGTTGGTGATGGACAGGGAGGCCTGGCGTGCTGCAGTCCATGGGGTTGCATAGAGTCGGACACGACTGAGCGACTGAACTGACTTGAGATATTTTAGGCAAATTTGATATAAAAATGGGATGCTGTTAGTTGTGTGTCTAGGTTAGGGGTTTATTATTTTTGCCAAAACACATTTCCTAGAAGCCAAGATCAAGGGTTTGAACTTGACCTCCTTTTCTCATCTTCTGATTGGTTTATCATGATATATTTGTTTGCACCTAATTTAAGACTGTTTCTTCCTTATTGATTTTTACATTGTAAAGTGCATTTTTCTGTCTCTTAGATAAAATGTACTTCTTCCTCCTGACCACTCTGGGAGAAGTTAGTTATCCACTGATTCATAAGAAGGAGAGGAGTATACTATAGTTAATTAATAAAAGAGAAGACTCCTTACCTTTTCAGGCTCACTGATACTAAGATTTCTATTAAATGTAGGTAGTTATTGACTGAGAGTTTGTGTCTCTATATACACCATTAGAAAAGATGCTAACATGTACTTTCCAAATCATTAAATAAAGACTTGATTATAGAATCACATACATTTGGAGTTAGGTGGGAGTGTGTGTAATAAGCTGTTGTTCAATGAAAAAGGCATTAGACTTAAGACTAGGAACCCTGGATTTAAGCGCTTTCTCTCTCACAAGCTGGATGGTGTTAAGCAGTTCATTTACCTTTTCAGAGCCTCAGTTTCTCCTTCTGTAAAATGATCTTGTATATGCCATTTACCTGAGACAGTAGGAAAGCCTGTTTTCTTGCCTCTCCAGTCTCATACTTTCAAAGTTAGAAATATTTAACTCCTATTCAGCTCAAACTGGCCTTGGTCTCCATGGAAACCAGACTCTGTAGCAATCGGTGGGAATTTAATAAGCCCCAAAGCAGGGTTCTGAAGATCTCAGCCTTATTAGCCTGGCTGCAGATTCTGTGTGTGTGTGTGTGTGTTAGGATTTATTTATCATTGATTTTTTGGCTGTGCTGATCTTTGTTGCTGTGTGAGGGCTTTCTCTAGTTGCAGCGGGTGGGGGCTGCTCTCTAGTTGCAGCGTGCAGGCTTCTCATTGTGGTGACTTCCCTTCTTATAGAGGATGGGCTCTAGGTGCACACGATTCAGTAGTTTTGGCTCCTGGGCTCTAGAACGCTGGCTCAGCAGTTGTGGTCCATGGGCTTAGTTGCTCTATGGCGTGGAATCTTCCTGTCCCCAGCACTGGCAGGTGGATTCTTAACCACTAGACCACTAGGGAAGGCCAGATTCTGTTTTTTTTTTTTTGGCTGTGCTGAGTCTCCATTGCTTTGCACGGGCTTTCTCTAGCTGCAGTGAGCAAGGGCTACTGTCTGCTTTGGTGCCCGGGTTTCTCCCTGCAGTGGCTTCTCTCGTTGCGCAGCCCAGGCTCCAGGGTGTGGTTTTCAGTAGTTGTGGCACATAGGCTCAGTAGTTGCAATGTATGGGCTTAGTTGCTCCTTGGCATGTGAAATCTTTCCAGACCAGGGATCGAACCTGTGTCCCCTGCAATGCCAGGTGGATTCTTATCCACTGTGCCACCAGGGAGGTCCTGGATTCTGTTTTGACCTAATATTCTGGCTTAGCAATCAGGCTCTGGTCCTATTCTCAGATGGGAAGTGTAGTATAGCGTCAAACTAGTAGCTCTGATGCTAGAGGTGCACATATGCTAAGTAACTTCAGTTGTGTCCAACTCCTTGTGACCCCCATGGACTGTAACCCCTCAGCTCCTCTGTCCATTGGATTCTTCAGGCAAGAATACTGGAGACTGGAGTGGGTTGCCATGCCCTCCTGCAGGTAATCATCCCGACTCAGAGATCAAACCTGCTAGAGGATCTGGATTTAAGTCCTGACTGTACTGCTTTTTAAGATGTATGGCCTTAAGGAGTTAGTTGAAGCCTACAGGACTCAAATCTTTTATCTTTCACCCAGGGAAATAAGATTATTCAAAATGAAGCCTTAGCACTGTGTCCAGACACTGTTGTTGATCATGCATGCTATGCATGGTAAGTTGCTTCAGTCACGTCTGACTCTTTGTGACATCATGGACTGTAGCACTCCAAGCTCCTCTGTCCTTGGGGATTCTCCAGGCAAGAATACTGGAGTGGGTTGCCATGTCCCCCTCCAGGGGATCTTCCTGACCTAGGGATTGAACCCGCGTCTCTTATGTCTTCTGCATTAGGAGGTGGATTCTTTATCACTAGCACCACCTGGGAAGTCCATTGATGATGGTCCAGACTTATATTCCTTTGCCCTCACTGAGAACTTGTCTGATTTCCTGGTTTCCCTAGAACCTGAGCCATGACTTGCTTTCCTCTAGTTCTCTTGGGCACTGAGATGCTGTTTCTGTGTCTGGGTCTCTGTTCTGCTTGTGGGACCTCTATGATGCCTGGGCAGGGTTGTCTGTTAACTTTTGCCTAAGGCTCCGTGTGCCCTGTCGCAACCACTGGAGGCCACAGCAGAACTTCCCAGATTCCTCCTGCCCCTTTTCTCTAGTTTCCTCCTGCTTCTTTTGACAAACCTGCCTGGATTAACCTTCTTGCCTATCTGATTCTGTTCAGTCTTTGGGTCTTGGTTGTTGGTCATCTCAATGGAAATTACTGCAAAGCCTTGAAAAAATTGAAGATGACTTACCAATTAAAAAAAAATACAAGTGATCCAAATTTGTTGTCGTCTTCTGTGATGACAAATGACTATAAGAAATAATGCTACAGAGTGGATATTTTAAAATTCAACACATTTATCTCTTTAAGGGAAAGGTGATGTGTTAATGAGGAGGAATACAATGGCATTTCAAAGGAAAGAATTTGGGGGGAAAATGGAAATTTATTGCTGAAAATGATGCATGGTTTCATTTATAAAAACTCAGTGCATATTTTAAAAACAAGGATATGCAACTTTCTGACGCTAAAGCTTTTCACTGGGTTTTGAACCCTTTGATTAGAAACATAAAAATGCAACATCTTTCAGGTAGTTTGTAAGAACGTCTGATTGACATTAGGGAAGAAAATTGACTAGCTAAATTTCATAAAAATGTTTGCATGAAAGAAGATTGAACGTGAAGCCTGGATGACTCAGGGAGTGTAGCCATAGGCTTGTCTTCCATTGGAGCTACTTGTTTCAGTGAAGTTTTGTTCTCATCTTTGACAGCCATTAAAATCTAGTATTGATATGACCCATGAATTGCTTTTCCGAATGTTAAACTAAGGATTAAAAAATAATAAAGTGCAGGGGGAACACGATGGTGGAGGAGTAGGTGGACGTGGAGTACATCTCTCTCCACGGATACATCAGGAATACACCTTCAGACACAGAAGTGTGTGCAGAGTACCAGCTGAGAGTGGACAGGAGTACCTGACCAGTGGAAAATAATATATAGAACCATGCAAAACTCAGTAGGATGAAGGAACTAGGGGGAAAAGTAGGAGTGTTAGTAAGACTGGACTTGCCCTCAGCTGGTGGAGGAACTGAAGCAGGGGTCTGATCCCCACCATAGGGGCAATATCTGAGTCAGAGGAGAAACATTTAAGGCTGAGAGTGAAACAGCTGATCTGTGGCAGCCTAAATGGAAGACTGTCTGGCAGACAGTCCTTGCCAGAGCCATACATGCCCCAGACAGGAATGCTGGTCCCCTGGAAAGTGCAGCGACTGGGAGCTGGAGTTCAGGGATTGTGGAGCAATCATAGGGTGATGGGTGTTGGTGATTGAGGAGAGAGGAATCAAGGGGATGTGAGGGAGGAGATCGTGGTGGGAAATGCCTGTGGAGGAAAGCCAGGCAGCCATGGAAGCAAGGTGATACTGCTGAGTCACATGTAGGGGGTGGAGCCATCACCATAGCCTCTCTCTCCTCACATGCCAGCATCACAGCTGAACGTTAGAGAGGCTGGCCCATCAAACACCTGACACCCTGAACTACAGAGGAGGACCCCACCCAGGGTGCTCCTTTAAGTGCCTGATGTGCCAATCTACAGAGTAGGACCCCAGCCGAGGGGAGCTCTATGTGCCTGACACACTGAACAACAGAAAAGTCCTCCAGGCAAGGAAGTCCTCTAAGTGCCGCAACAGGCGGAGAGGCCTTCTGATCACCAGCTACAAGATTGAAAAAAGATTCTGATAGGAGCATAACTCCTGCAGCGGAGGCCCTCCGTATCCCTGCACACTAGGCACCGCCAGGGTCCCTGGAAGCCAGCCAGCTGCACCACCTTCACACTCAGCTCTCACTGGGGCAGAGCTGCCTCAGGCCAAAAAAAAAAAAATGTCTTGTGTCTATGTGCACAGGGTTGCTTCAGTTATGTCTGACTCTTTGTGAGCCTGTAGACTGTGGCCTGCCAGGCTTCTCTGTCAGGGAGAGGGGATCTCCAGCAAGAACACCGGAGCGTATTGGCCAATACTGGTTGCCCTTCCCTTCTAGAGCACTGTATTTCCTGCTGCCCTAGCCGCCAACTCCTCTGAGTACCTGGTGCCGCCAGAACCCCTGCGACCCAAACAGCTGCAGCACCTCCACACCTGGCCCTCACAGGGGCAAACCCAGGTCCTTCAGGGCAGCCTCAGGAGCAAACCCCAGTGGACAACCCTCATGTAGAGGTGGAAATAAAACCACAATCAAAACCCAGGGGCAGTGTGGCTAAGGAAGAAGACCCAAAACCTTCCCACCAGCTGTACAAGCTGAAGATAAATCCACACAATTGACTAGGCAGACTCTGTGTCTATGGAATATATACAAGGTTGTTGAGAGCTCCCACAAAAGAAAATGCTCTAGTTATGATAGCTGTGGACATTAGAGGCAAGAACACACAGGCGTAGGGCCAGATTAGAATCTGAGCTGCCCCCACAGCGGGTCCAGAGATCAGCACAGTTGTGGAGGGCATCCTAGGGAGGTGAGGTGGACTGTGTGACTCCCAGTGAGGGAAAGGACTGACAGCAGTGACTCAAGAAAAAAATTAGTATTCTTTTGTTTTCACTTGTTCTGCAGATTCTTTTGGAGTTTTTTTTTTTTTTCCTCACGGCACCTCCTCCCCCACCCCCCGTTCTGTTGTAATTGTCGATTTTATTGGTACTATGAAATCCAATTAAGCTTTTGAGCTTTTTTTTCCCTTTTTCCTCAGTCACATTTTTTATTGTTGTTATAAACCTCTGCCTCTATGTTGGGATTTTGCAGTGCTGAGGAGTTTTTTTTTTTTTAAAAAATTTTTAATTTGTTTAATCTATTATTATTTTCTTTACATTTATTCCTTTCTTTGCTTTTCCTACTGTTCTTTCCCCCTTGCAGTTAATCTTTAATATATATAAATATTCTTTATCTACCTCTATGTAACTTTGCATATCTATTCTGTCTTTCCTTTCCTCTCAAAATGTTTGTTAGTTTTATTTTCATTGTATTATTCCCCAATTGGCACCTTTCCTTAGTTTTGTTTTCCAGTTTGTGCTTTAGTTAGTTTTGTTCTGGTAGATATAATTTTTGATTTCCTTTGTTCACTGGATCAATCTCTTGTACTTTATTTTTGTTGGACTGTTTTGATTTTGCTTATGGGTGTATTTGTATATGTGTATATTCAGTCACAGCTTTTTTTGTTGTTATAAACCTCTGCCTCTATGCTGGGCTTTTGCAATTCTGTGGAGTTTTCCTTTTTTTCTTTTTATTTCTTCCTTTTTTTTTTCTTTCCTCTTCTTAATAATTTTAATTTTTAAAACCTATTATATTTTTCTACATTTATTCCTTTTTTTGTCTTTCCTACTGTTCTTTTCTCCTTGCAGTTAATCTTTAATATATATATAAATCTTCTTCATCTACTTCTATATAACTTTGCATATCTAGTCTTTCTTTTCTTTCTTTCCTTTCCTCTCAGCTTATTAATTAGTTTTGTTTTCATTGCTTTATTCCCCAGTTGGTATCTTGTTTTAGTTTTGTTTGCCAGTTTGTGTTTTTTAGTTTTGTTCTTAACTAGTAAATATAATTTTTGATTTCCTATGTTCACCAGGTCAATCTACTGTACTTAATTTTTGTTGGACTGTTTTTACTTTGCCCATGGGTATATATGTGTATATTCCATTTTTTAAATTATTATTTGCCTGATTCTGTAACTGCCATTAGTGTGGGGTTCATCTTTGGTTTCTCAATTTTTGGATATTTGTTTTAATCTCACTTAATGCCATAAGAGACCACTTGTGGAATCTTTGTTCCAGACCAGAGATCAAACCCTGAGCCTTTGGAGTGGATGCACTGACTCCAAGACCATAGACTACCAGAGAACTAACCCTCGGGAGTATCAAATAGTGAGAACTCACACAAAGGAAACCACTTGAATATAAGACCCAGCATCACCCAACCACCAGAGGCACCTTGTGCAGGATGCCTCATCTAAACAACAAACAAAACAAAAATACAAAGCCAGTCATCAGCAGACAGGATTACCACCTCACTCAGACTTCCCTGGTGGCTCAGACGGTGAAGCATCTGCCTAAAATGCAGGAGATCCGGGTTTGATTCCTGGGTTGGGAAGATCCCCTGGAGAAGGAAATGGCAACCCACTCCAGTACTCTTGCCTGGAAAATCCCATGGACAGAGTCCACAGGGTTGTAAAGAGTCAGACATGACTGAGTGACGACTTCACTCTTCACTTTCAGCCTTGCCCATCAGAGGAAAAACAAACAAAAACTCAGCACAAATCTCACCCTAAACAAAGCTCACACAAACCACTGGACCAACCTTATGAGGGCAGAAACCAAAAGTAAGAATGAATTCAACTTTCTTCAAGGAAAAAATTCAACTTCCCTTGAAGCCTGGGAAAAGGAGACCTCAAACATAATAAGTTAAAAAAAAAAAAAAAGGCAGAGAAATACTACACAAATGAAGGCACAAACTAGAAACACAGAAGTGCAAATAAATGAAAAGGAAATAGGCAAACTATCTGAAAAAGAATTCAGAATAATGATAGTAAAGATGATCAAAAACCTTGAAAACAAAATGGAGAAAATGAAAGAATCAATTAACAAAGACCTAGAAGAATTAAAGAATAAACATACAGAGACAAACAACACAATTACTGAAATTAAAAATACTCTAGAGGGAATCAATAGCAGAACATTTGAAGCAGAAGGATGAATCAGTGAGCTGGAAGATAAAATGGTGGAAATAACTTCTGAAGAGCACAATAAAGTAAAAAGAATGAAAAGAACTGAGGATAGTCTCAGAGACCTCTGGGACAATATCAAACACACCAACATTAGAATTATAGGGTCCCAGAATAAGAAGAGAAAAAGAAAGGGTATGAGAAAAATTTTGAAGAGATTATAATTGAAAATTTCCCCAACATGGAAAAGGAAATAGTCAATCAAGTTCAAGAGGCACAAAGAGTTCCATAAAGGATAAATTCAACAAGAAACATGCCAAGACACATAATAATCAAACTAATAAAGACTAAACACAAAGAAAGAATATTAAAAGCAGCAAGGGGGAAGCAACAAGTAATATACAAGGGAAACCACATATGCTTAAAAGCTGATCTTTCAGCAGAAACTCTACAGTTCAGAAGGGAATGGCAGGATATATTTAAAGTACTGAAAGGGAAAAATCTACAACCAAGATTACTGTACCTGGCAAGGATCTCATTCAAAAGTGATGGAGAAATAAAAAGCTTTTCAGACAAGCAAAAGTTAAGATAATTCAGTACCACCAAACCAGTTTTACAACAAATGTTAAAGCGACTTATATAGTCAAGAAATACAAAAGAAGAAAAAAATATCTACAAAATCAACCCCAAACCACTAAGAAAAATGTCAATAGGAACAGATATATCAATAATTACTTTAAATGTAAATGGATTAAATGGTCCAACCAAAAGACACAGACTGGCTGAATGGATATAAAAACAAGAACCATATATGTGCTGTCTACAAGAAACCCACTTCAGACCTAAAGACACATATAGACTGAAAGTGAGAGGATGGAAAAATATATTCCATGCAAATGAGAAGCAAAAGAAAGCTGGAGTAGCAATCCTTATATCAGACAAAATAGAACTTAAAGAATATTACAAGAGATAAGGAAGGACACTGCATAATGATCAAGGGATCAATCCAACAGGAAGACATAACAATTGTAAATATCTATGCACCCAACATAGCACCTCAATACATAAGACAAACACTAACAGACATAAAAGGAGAAATTGACAGTAACACAATAATAGTAGGAGACTTTAACACCCCACTCACACCAATGGACAGGTCATCAAGACAGAAAAGTAATAAGGAAATACAAATCTTAAATGGTACATTAGATGAGATGAATCTCATTGATATTTTCAGGACATTCCATCCAAATGCAGAATACACCTTCTTCTCAAGTGCACATGAAACATTCTCCAGGATAGACCACATCTTGGGTCACAAATCAAACCTCAGTACATTTAAGAGAATTGAAGTCATATCAAGCATCTTTGACCACAATGCTATGAGACTAGATATCAATTACAAGAAAAAAACTGTAAGAAACACAAACACATGGAGATTAAACAACACGTTTCTAAATAACCAACACGTTACTGAAGAAATCAAAAGGGAAATAAAAAAATTTCTAGGAACAAATGACAGTGAAAACATGACAACTCAAAACCTATTGGATGCAGCAAAAGCAGTTCTAAGAGGAAAGTTTATAGCAATACAGTCCTACCTCAAGAAACAAGAAAAACATCAAATAGACAACCTGACTTTACACCTAAAACAACTGGAAAAAGAACAAAAGAACCCCCCAAGATTAGGAGAAGGAAAGAGATTATAAAGATCCAAGCAGAAATAATGAAAAAGCAATGGAAGAAACAATAGTAAAGATTAATAAAAATAAAAGCTGGTTCTTTGAGAAGATAAACAAAATTGACAAAACTTTAGCCAGACTCATCAGGAAAAAAAGAGAGAAGAATCAAATCAACAAATAAGAAATGAAAAAGGAGAGGTTACAACAGACAATGCAGAAATACAAAGGATTATAAGACAGTATTATGAACAACTATATGGCTATAAAATAGATAACCTGGAAGAAATGGACAGATTCTTAGAAAAATTCAGTTCCAAGACTGAACCAGGAAGAAATAGAAATTATGAACAACCCAATCACCAGCACTGAAATTAAAGTTGTCATCAAAAAATTTCCCCCAAAACAAAAGCCCAGGACCAGATGGCTTCACAGGAGAATTCTATCAAACATTTAGAGAAGAGCTAATGCCTATCCTTCTAAAACTCTCAAATAATTTCAGAGGAAGGAACACTTCCATACTCATTCTATGAGGCCACCATCACCGTGATACCAAAACCAGACAAAGACAACACAAAAAAAGAAAACTACAGGCCAATATTACTGATGAACATAGATACAAAAATCCTCAACAAAGTTTTAGCAAACAGAATTCAATAACACATCAAAAAGCTCATATACCATGATCAAGTTTGGTTTATTCCAGGGATGCAAGGATTTCTTAATATAGGCAAATCAATCAGTGTGATAGACCATATTAACAAACTGAAAGATAAAAACCATATGATAATCTCAATAGACGCAGAAAAAGCCTTTGACAAAATTAAGCACCCATTTATGATTAAAACTTCAAAAAATTGGGCATAGAAGGAACCTACCTCAACATAGTAAAGGCCATATATGATAAGCCTACAGCAAACATTATTCTCAGTGGTGAAAGCCTCAAAGCATTCCACTTAATATCAGGAATAAAACAAGAGTGTCTACTTTCACCATTGTTTTTCAACATAGTTCTGGAAGTCCTAGCTACAGCATTCAGAGAAGAAAAAGAAAGAAAAGGAATCCAAATTGGAAAAGAAGTAAAGCTCTCACTGTTTGCAGATGACATGATATTGTACACAGAAAACCCTAAAGATAGTATCAGAAAATTACTAGAGCTAATCAGTGAATTTAGCAAAGTTGCAGGGTACAAAATCAATACACAGAAATCACTTGCATTTCCATATACTAACAATGAAAAATCAGAAAGAGAAGTTAAGAAATCAATCATTTCTTCACCATTCTTCACCTTCACCATTGCAACAAAAAGAATTAAATATCTAGGAATACACTTATTTAAGGATACAAAAGAACTGTACATGGAAAATTAAAAGACACTAATGAAAGAAATAAAAGATGACATAAACAGATGTAGAGATATTCCATGTTCCTGGGGAGGAGGAGTCAATATTGTGAAAATGACTATACTACCGAATGCAACCTACAGATTCAATGTGATCCCTATCAAATTACCAATGGCATTTCACAGAACTAGAACAAAATTTTTCACAATTCATATGGAAACACAAAAGACCCCGAATAGCTAAAGCAGTCTTTTTTTTTTTATTTTTATTTTTAAACTTTACATAATTGTATTAGTTTTGCCAAATATCAAAATTAATCCACCACAGGTATGCATGTTGGAGCTGGAGAAATCAAGCTCCCTGACTTCAGGTTATACTACAAATCTACAGTCATCAAGACAGTATGGTACTGGCACAAAAACCGAAATATAGACCAACGGAACAAGGATAAAAAGCTCAGAAATAAACCCATGCACCTATGGTTACCTTATTTTTGACAAAGGAGGCAAGAATATATAATGGAGCAAAGACAGCCTCTTCAATAAATAGCCTGGAAAAACTGGACAGCTACATGTAAAAGAATGAAATTAGAATACTTCCTAACACCATACACGAAGATAAAGTCAAAATGGATTAAAGACCTAAATGTAAGACCAGAAACTATAAAACTCTTAGAGGAAAACGTAGGCAGAACACTTGATGACATAAATCAAGGCAAGATCCTCTATGACCCACCTCCTAGAGTAATGGAAATAAAAACCAAAGTAAACAAGGACCTGATTAAATGCACAGCAAAGGAAGCTACAAGCAAGGTGAAAAGACAACTTTCAGAATGGGAGAAAATAATAGCAAATGAAACAACTGACAAAGGGTTAATTTCCAAAATATACAAGCAGCTCATACAACTCAATGCCAGAAAAACAAACAACCCAATAAAAAAGTGGGGAAAAGACCTAACCAGACATTTCTCCAAAGAAGGCATACAGATGGCTAACAAACCATGAAAAGATGCTCAACACCGCTCATTATTAGAGAAATGCAAATCAAAACTACAATGAGATATCACCTCACACTGATCAGAATGGCCCTCATCAAAAAGCTTACAAACAATAAATGCTGGAGAGGGTGTGGAGAAAAGGGAATGCTCTTGCACTTTTGGTGGGAATGTAAATTGATACAGCCACTGTGGAAGATGGTATGGAGATTCCTTAAAGAACTAGGAATAAAAACACCATATGACCCAGCAGTCCCACTCCTAGGCATATACCCTGAGGTAACCAGGGTTGAAAAATACACATGTATCCCATTGTTTATTGCAACACTATTTACGGTAGCTAGAACATGGAAGCAACCTAGATGTCCATCAACAGATGAATGGATAAAGAAGTTGTTATACACATGCACAATGCAATATTACTCAGCCATAAAAAGTAATGCATTTGAGTCAGTTCTAATGAGGTGGATGCACCTAGAACCTATTTTACAGAGTGAAGTAAGTCAGAAAGATAAATATCATATTTTAACATATATATATATATGGAATCTAGAAAAATGGTACTGAGGAATTTATTTACAGGGCAGCAATGGAGAAACAGACATAGAGAATAGACTTATGGACATGGGGAGAGGGGAGGAGAAGGTGAGATGTATGGAAAGAGTAACATGGAAACTTGCATTACCATATGTAAAATATATAGCCAATGGGAATTTGCTGTATGTCTCAGGAAACTCAAACAGGGGTTCGGTATCAAACTAGAGGGGTGGGATGGGGAGGAAGATGGGAGCTGGGTTCAAAAAGGAGGGGATATATGTATACCTGTGACTGATTCATGTTGAGGTTTGATGGAAAATAGCAAAATTCTGTAATGCAATTACCCTTCAATAAAATTAACTAAAAAATAATGAAGTGCATCCTATGATACTGCTTCCTCTAAAATATTGTTATTATATTTAGTGAGATCAAAATAGGCTTATTGTACTATGTAAAATGGTATATATTAAGGCAAGGTGTATATGTAAAAGCACATTTTTTATTCATCTTTATTTCATACTTTAAAATATCATTTGTGTGTATATTTTGTAATATAACCATACATTAATACTATAATTGTATATAGATCTATAAGTAAACTTATTTGGGGACATAGGGTTTTTTGTTTTTTGTTTTTTTGCTGGTGGGGTGAGGAATTCAAGACCATATTGTCCACTACATAAGATATTTTGCTTGGGAAGAGAAGATTGTGTTTCTGAAGAGCTGCCAGGTGGAAATAATAATAAATTTGTGATGTGCTGCTTAGGAAGGTAGATATAGGACTAATAATAATAATGGTCAACATTTATTGAACACTTCCTATGTACTAGGTACCACACCAAGCACTTAACATTGATTATTTTATTTATTCCTCTCCTCTACCTTAAGAGACAGGTAACATTACCATCCTCATATCAGAGTGGAGGAGGCAGAGCTGAGAGGTTCAGGCACTTTCACAAAGCCACACATAAGAGAGGGCAGAGCTGGAGGTCGAACCCACATCTTTCTGACTCTAATGTTTGTGCTCCTACCATGATCAGGCTGATTCTCATCCATTCTCATAAGGACTGATTCTCATTCATTATGACAGTTGCCCAATAGAAGGATTAATTGTACTGTGAAGCACCTGGTTCCCTACCTCTGGAAATGTCTGTGTGCCTGGGATTCTTCATGAGGGGTGTGATATTGTTATTTATTATAAGAAATGTGTATTTGGTCTCTGTTCCCCTTCCTGGCACAGAATTTCTGTGTGGGGAGTGTGGTGTGCTTGGAGAGGGCACGGAAACTCAGAATCCTTTCCCCATACCTCACTCTCTGCATATCTTCCTTTTGGCTGTTCCTACATTGTATCCTTAATATAATAAGCTAGTTACCGAGTAAGCAAAATGTTTCCCTGAGTTCAGTGAGCTGCTCTAGCAAAGTAACCAAACTCAAGGAAGGGTTATTAGAACCTCCATTCTATAGATGGTTGGTCAGGAGCACAGGTGACAACCTGGATTTGCAATTGGTGTTTTATGGGGGCAGTTGTATAGGACCAAACCATAGATCATTGGGATCTGATGCTGTGTCCAGGTAGACACTGTCAAAATTGAGTTGAATTGTAGAGCACCCAACTGATGTCTGAGAATTGCTTGGATGTGTGAGGAGAAACTCCACACTTTGGAACTGGGTATAGAGCTGGAAAGGGGAGCTGAACTCTGCGGCCCCTAAGATGCTTTTCAACTTGGAAACTTTGAGGATTTCTCCAAAAATGCTCTTTTTAAATGTTGTAAGTGCTTTGCCTACAATTGAAAGGCTACAATCACCAAATAAGTCTAGGAAATGCTGGCTTAATAAGGCTAAGCATTTCTTTCCTACAGGGTTCTCAGAGCCTTAACCACAATATTATTCATTATAAATGCCCAAGAGCAGGAAGTAGAGTGCTGGCTTTCCCCAAACACATTGACCTTGGATTCCTCCTTTATTGTAGAGTATCTCCTAAGTTTGGTGTTGCCTAGTTCAACCACTGAAGCCCTGCTAGAAGCTAGAGTATCGACACTGATTCTCTGAAAATGCTGTCACCCTGTAGGATGTGGTTGACAAACTCTCTCTGAGCGTTCTATTAGTCAGCCTCCTCTACTCCTCTGCTGCTGCTAAGTTGCTTCAGTCGTGTCCGACTCTGTGCGACCCCATAGACGGCAGCCCCCCAGGCTCCCCTGTCCCTGGGATTCTCCAGGCAAGAACACAGGAGTGGGTTGCCATTTCCTTCTCCAATGCAGGAAAGTGAAAAGTGAAAGTGAAGTCGCTCTGTCGTGTCCGACTCTTCACGACCCCATGGACTGCGGCCCACCAGGCTCCTCCGTCCATGGGGTTTTCCAGGCAAGAGTACTGGAGTGGGGTGCCATCGCCTTCTCCGCCTCTACTCCTCTACCATGATATAAATCACAACGTTTACGGAGTCACATTGCTGAAAGGGCACACTGTGTCCAGTGAACTTTGATGGAGTTTCTACTTGCGTCTTCAGGCATTTCCAGATGGGCCCCTTCAGAGTACCACCTAAAGAGTGAAGGCGAGAGACTGAATGACTCCCCTGCAGCTTCACAGAGTCCATCAGTCACAGGATAAGATTCCTACTCCCCCTAGCCCAGCAATTAACCTCTCTACACACCATGTCTGGGTAGGAAGAAATCATGTTCTCATGACAAAAATGAATCAAAGGAAGACTAAACTGAAGATAAATATTTGACAACATAGGCTGAATTAGAAATAAAAAGTTTGTGATGGGCTACAGAGCAGCTGTCAATGTGATGTTATTTGTCCTTTCAATTTGGAGCACATATGATGCCTTCATGGCTAGAGCAGGTCTCAGCATAACAAGACGTCAGAGGTGGACTTTTCCTGAGATGCTGAGGTGTGAGATATGCTATATGCCAAGTTTCTAGAAGCTAGTTAACACAGCTCTTAACCTCTCATGCACAGTGGGCATGAGAATGGTGCAGGAGCCTTGGGAGAAGGGTTCCTCCAGACAGCCATGAATCTGCCCTTCCCAGCCCCTCACCATGTGGCAGGGTGGGAGCTGTTTGTTGTGTCACTTAGGTTGAGAGGAGGACTTTCAGAAGACCACGTGGCAACTTTCATCACTGTCTCCTCCTGCTTGGGGAACAGAGTGACCGGTGTCTGACTTGGGCCCAGGCTAGAGGCTGCAATAGACCAGAGGCCAGGTGTTTGGGAAATAACTGAAGTACTAAGAACTGGTTATATAAGTCACATCTCTAACCCAGACTTCTGGGAAGAAAAGACTGGAAAATAGGCCTGCCTTATGTTCATGTAGCACATGTGACTGACACAGGTCTTTCATATTCTCTCCTTTGACTTTGGGGCTTCCCTGGTGGCTCAGACAGTAAAAGATCTGCCTGCAATGCAGGAGACTTGGGTTTGATCCCTGGGTTGGGAAGACCTCTGGAGAAGGAAATGGCTATCCATTCTAGTATTCTTGCCTGGAAAAGTACATGGAGAGAGGAGAATGGCGGGATACAGTCCATGACCTCACAAAGACTTGGACATGACTGGGCAACTGACACCTGCTCTTCATTTGACTTCACTGTGAGTTTCTTAGATGAACATAATTATGGTTCCATCTTACAGATAAGGGAGGCAGTGCTCACAGAGGGTCAGTGGATCACCCAGATTTCTAAGCTTGAACCAGAATCATAGTTAATGCTTACCAATTCCCTTATCACATGGCGTGCGTGTGAGCTCAGTCATGTCTGACTCTTCACTACCCCATGGACTGTAGCCTTCTAGGCTCCTCTGTCCATGGGATTTTCCACATGCAGGCGTTATAAAGGCCTTGCCTGTACAGAGTCATTTATTTCTGCCCATAGCTCCACGAAGAAGATGCCATAATTGGCTCCATTTTCGAGATAATGACATTGAGGCTTAGAGTTTCAGTTAACTTTCCTTCTAGCAAATGGAAAAAAATGGGACCTGAAACTGGACTCTCAGGCTTCCACGCTCTTGGTAATCTTTGTCCCATGATACCTCATTGGTTACATAAGGACTTTGAAAACCTAAAGCTCTCTCCAAGTTAGTAGATTCACTACTAACAGAGTGTTGCCAAGAGGTAATCTTTGGGGGCCTTCTTGGATGCCAGTGTACAAATAACTTTCATCAAAGTACCAATTTGCAGCAAGCAGTTACTTTTAAATTACATAGGGGAGTCACAAAAGAGTTAATATTTTAAACAGTTTGCACACCCTTCCCCACAACTCATTTCTAGCATTAATTATTTAGAAAGCTATTTCTTAGGTACACTTAAACTTAGCCCGTGTAGATGATCACAAGTTCCAAATGGCAAACAGTAATCCGGTGTCACTCTTGCGCTCAGAACACTGGGTATATTGACATTGTCTTCACCCATACTCTGCACCTTTCCAGTCATGACATGCTGGAAAGGGGGATGAATGGGGATGGAGTCAGACACTGCTGGACTCAGTTCTTAGTGCTGCCAGCTACAGAACCTCTGTGTTTCAAATTCCTCCTTTGTAAATTGGGGAAAATACATGCCTCACTGTTTTGAAAGATGGGAAGATGACCTGTGAGACCAAAATACTTAGTTTAGGGTCTGCCATCTAGTAGATGGACAATTAGTATCAGTGTTCTTCTCTCCTGCTCCAAGTTCAGTTCAGTCATTCAGTCGTGTCCAACTCTTTGAGACCCTGTGGATTGTAGCATGCCAGGCCTCTCTGTCCATCACCAACTCCTGGAGTTTACTCAAACTCATGTCCATTGAGTCAGTGATGCCATCCAACCATCTCATCCTCTGTGGTCCCCTTCTCCTCCCGCTGTCAATCTTTTCCAGCATCAGGGTCTTTTCAAATGAGTCAGTCCTTCGCATCAGGTGGTCAAAGTATTGGAGTTTCAGCTTCAACATCAGTCCTTCCAACGAATATTCAGGACTGATTTCCTTTAGGATGGACTGGTTAAATCTCCTTGCAGTCCAAGGAACTCTCAAGAGTCTCCTCCAACACCACAGTTCAAAAGCATCAATTCTTTGGCACTCAGCTTTCTTTATAGTCCAACTCTCACATCCATACATGACTACTGGAAAAACTATAGCTTTGACTAGATGGACCTTTGTTGGCAAAGTAATGTCTCTGGTTTTTAATATGCTGTCTCGGTTGGTCATAACTTTTCTTCCAAGGAGCAAGTGTCTTTTAATTTCATGGCTGCAGTCACCATCTGCAGTGATTTTGGAGCCCCAAAACATAAATGTCACTGCTTCCATTGTTTCCCCATCTATTTGCCATGAAGTGATGAGACCAGATGCCATGGTCTTAGTTTTCTGAATGTTGAGTTTTAAGCCAACTTTTTCACTCTCCTCTTTCACTTTCATCAAGAAGCTCTTTAGTTCTTCTTTGCTTTCTGCCACGAGGGTGGTGTCATCTGCGTATCTGAGGTTATTGATATTTCTCCCGGCAATCTTGATTCCAGCTTGTGCTTCATCCAGCCCAGTGTTTCTCATGATGTATTCTGCATACAAGTTAAATAAGCAGGCTGACAATATACAGCCTTGACATACTCCTTTCCCGATTTGGAGCCAGTCTGTTGTTCCATATCCAGTTCTAACTGTTGCTTCCTGACCTGCATATAGGTTTCTCAGGAGGCAGGTCAGATGGTCTGATATTTCCATCTCTTTTAGAATTTTCCACAGTTTGTTGTGATCTACACAGTCAAAGGCTTTTGCATAGTCAATAAAGCAGAAATAGATGTTTTTCTGGAGCTCTCTTGCTTTTTTGATGATCTAATGGATGTTGGCAATTTGATCTCTGGTTCCTCTGGCCTTTCTAAATCCAGTTTGAACATCTGGAAGTTCATGCTTTATGTATTGTTGAAGCCTGGCTTGGAGAATTTTGAGCATTACTTTGCTAGCATGTGAGATGAGTACAATTGTGTGGTAGTTTGAGCATTCTTTGGCATTGCCTTTCTTTGGGATTGGAATGAAAACTGACCTTTCCCAGTCCTGAGGCCACTGCTGAGTTTTCCAAATTTGCTGGCATATTGAGTGCAGCATTTTCAGAGCATCATCTTTTAGGATTTGAAATAGCTCAACTGGAATTTCATCACCTCCACTAGTTTTGTTCATAGTGATGCTTCCTACGGCCCACTTGAGTTCGCATTCCAGGATGTCTGGCTCTACATGAGTGAACACACCATCATGATTATCTGGGTCATAAAGATCTTTTTTTGTATAGTTCTTCTGTGTATTCTTGTCACCTCTTCTTAATATCTTCTGCTTCTGTTAGGTCCATACCATTTCTATGCCCATTTTTGCATGAAATGTTCCCTTGGTATCTCTAATTTTCTTGAAGAGATCCCTAGTCTTTCCCATTCTGTTGTTTTCCTCTATTTCTTTGCATCGATCACTGAGGAAGGCTTTCTTATTTCTCCTTGCTCTTCTTTGGAACTCTGCATTCCAATGAGTATCTTTCCTTTTCTCCTTTGTCTTTCGCTTTTATTCTTTTCACAGCTATTTGTAAGTCCTCCTCAGACAAACATCTTGCCTTTTTGCATTTCTTTTTCTTGGGGATGGTCTTGATCCCTGTCTCCTATACAATGTCATGAACCTCTGTCCATAATTCTTCAGGTACTCTATCGGATCTAATCTCTTTATCTGTCACTTCCACTGTCTAATCATAAGAGATTTGATTTAGGTCATACCTGAATGGTCTAGTGGTTTTCCCTACTTTCTTCAATTTAAGTCTGAATTTGGCAATAAGGATTTCATTATCTGAGCCACAGTCAGCTCCCGGTCTTGTTTTTGCTGACTGTATAGAGCTTCTCCATCTTTGGCTGCAAAGAATATAATTAGTCTGATTTTGGTGTTGACCATCTGGTGATGTCCATGTTTAGAGTCTTCTCTTATGTTGTTGGAAGAGGGTGTTTGCTATGACCAGTGCGTTCTCTTGGCAAAACTCTGTTAGCCTTTGACCTGCTTCATTCTGTACTCCAAGGCCAAATTTGCCTGTTACCTCAGGTATCCCTTGAGTTCCTACTTTTGCATTCCAGTCCCCTGTAATGAAAAAGACATCTTTTTGGGGTGTTCTAGATGGTCTTGTAGGTCTTCAAAGAACCAAGATCCTTTGTTAATCCTGTTTTGTGAGTTTGGGTGATTCAGTCAGCATCTCTGAACCTCAATTTCCTATCTGTAAAGTGGAACCATCAGTAAATGTGTCAGAAGGCTTTTGTAAGACTGTGTCAGTGGATCTGAAGTGAAAATGCTTTCTAATTTGTGATCCCTGTGTCCCGCCCACCCCCCGCCCCCCATGCTGCCAGCAGTGATCTGTCCAGTTAGCGGTGCTCACACTGTTTGCTCTTTCAGACTTTCAAGGCAACTCTGCACCTTGTCTCATCTTCCCCCTTCCTTTCTCTCCTTACAGCCTTTTGAAGGAGATGGGCTGTCCTTTTTCTCTCTGTTTTACATGAGGCTCTGAAAGGTCTTGTTACTTGCTTACACAAATAGGACCATGGCTGAAGACTGGGCGTGCAGCTCTCCTGTGGAGAGAAGAGATTTTCCTTTGTGTATTGCTGAGTGAATCTGTGCCTGGGTGGCTCCTTGACCAGAGAGAGCATAGTGGGTGAGCTTTGTGAGGGAGGCCTCCTAATTTCTTCCCTGGCACATCTCCCAAACACCCTGCTCCCTCTTCTCAGCACTTCTATCTTTGAGTACCAAACTGATGGAGGAGGAGCTCACTCCCTGTTGAACTAGACATTATTTGCAGGTTGTTTGCTGTGGGTGAGCTGATGATTAAACTGCAGCAGAACACTTTTGTAATGTCTGCTGAAAATGAAAATATTCTTCCTTAAAGCGTCTGTCAGTGCAGTGTTCACACTCTGCAAGGCCCCAAGATATTTCTCTAAAAACAGCAGTTGCTTCTCTTCTACTACCCAGACAGATTCAAACCCAGGCCCACATTTTCATCAAGGACCTACTGTGTGTGGACCCTGCCCTCTGTGGAGATAAGCTGCACACAGTCGTTCTGAATTAGAGCTCAACTGAATCAGTGATGACCTCTCCTGCAACGTATTGCTCCCTGATCTTGAACCAGCTGATCTGGCTGGCTGAGGTGCCCCGGGAATGCATTTCTCCTATAGCCATGCCCACAGGAAGACAATATCTTCCCAGATGGACAGGCCAAGGGTTTGGGAGCAGCAGAGCCATCAGGCCTGTGTTCTTAGCTCACAGCCTAAGAGCACACACTGTGAAAGCCAAAGAGGATGAGATGAATGAGGGCAGCAAGAACATATGGGTCCCTCAACAAGCGTTACAGAGTGAGCTGGGAACCAGGTGTGTGAGAACTGGATCACAGCCAGGATTCTCTAAAAGGACAACTAAGTAGCTGAGCGCCTTGTTTTTGGTGCCATTCACTGGATTACAGCCATGAAGACAACCTAGTCCCCACCCTGGAGGAGCACAGAGTCAGGTCACCAGAGTAGACTGCATGGTGCCCTCCCTCTTTCATTATCCTGCCTGCCCCTGTTGTCCACGGTAGAGCCCAGCCTCCTCTGACCCATCTCTGCTTCCCTGGGACTGCCTCATCTCTGCAGAGAAGGCAGCCGGCAGTTCTTGTGTTAGCTCCAACACCTTAACATGTGGCCTCTCCTGGGGATAACTGTAAATCTACAATGGTCTGGAAGGACCAAGATAGCCTTTAAACCTCCCAACATTGAGGCTGCAATGGTGGAAGAAGAGGCGGCAGTTTATTTTCCACAGAAATGGGGCTTCACTTGATGCTATTCAGATTCTCACTGGCTAAGCTGTCCCTCTTTCTGTCTGTGCCTGGGGCCAGCCCTCCTCCCAGGCCAGCTCCAATGGCTGCTGGATGCTGTTTGCCTCTTAAGCCTGACCCCACATCCAGTGCCTCTCAGGCTCCTCTGAGGCCAGCTGGGCTCATTTGTGAGGGGCCGAAGTGACAGGGCTCATTCTGCAATTCTCCTTTAGCTTAAGAAGTTGAGTTTTCTGTACTTAAGACTAATTTACAACTGGTTTATGTTTTTGATGCATCTGAAGGACCTCAGCATTTAGAAGGTCTCTTTGAATCCTGGTGAAGAGGAGCCTGATCTGGGAAACAAGAGTGGTCTGCAGGAGGCTGGATTTTCCTATCTTTTAGAGGGGCTTTCTCCTTCCATACAGGACCCTTTGTGTTGGTCTGAATATGCTGAACTCAGGACAGATAGTGATGCTGGGATCCCCAGATTCTTGAAGTCACAGTTATACACCAAGCACTTGAGGAAAGGAAGAGGTCTTGGAGGACATAAAACTCATTTCCCTCTTTCATATGCTTTCATATTCTTGAAGTATATTTTATTATTTACATTTTGCAGATGAGGAAACTGGAACTTGAAAAGTTCAGTCCATCACTGTGGGGGTGGGGGGAAGTAGGGGTAATACTCGCCATGAGGAAAGGGGTCAGGGCTGACTTCACGCAGCTCATCTGGGACCTGTTTCTCTCTGAACCCCCTCTGGACTTGTCTTCACATCTGATTTCTGATGATGGCAGAGACAGGTCTTATTTCAAAATTAATGAGGTGAGGAAATACCTACCTCATAAGAAAGTATATCCTGTGAAAATGTAATCCAGAGACTGCAAGTGGATGGAATAGATGGTTAGTTATGTGCTATTTGAGTAGATCCTGTTGGAATTTCCCTCTCAGAAGCCCCCATGGCCAAGAATCTATCATGATTGATTCTTGGGTTTCACATTGCCTTTTCTAGGCTCCTTTTTAAAAAATATGCCACCTCCTTTGGAAAGAATAATATCAAGATCTGAACATACTGATGTGAATTGATAGATGCCATGACTGTCTTGATGGAGAAGGCCTGGACTTCTTGCAGAAGAAATTACTGAGCAGGTCAGAGGAAGGAAGAGGAGAGGTGAGCATGAAAACACCATCATTACAATCGTGCCCTGAGACTAGAGGAGGTTCTTGCTTTCCTGGGGCTGATGTGCCCAGGCTGAAATCTCATCCTGAACCTCAGTGGTCCACAAGGAAAATCTTGCTGTCTTTCCCTGGAGTTGACAATATCAGGCAAAGTGGCTCTGCTAGACAGATTACTGATAAAAGAAACAACTGTATAATTTCCATTGTGCCCAAATATCCCTGTAGTCATGACAACATCCTTAGAGACTTACAGCACTGACAGATGGGGAGATGGCTAGTTTCTTCCCAATAATCACAGCTACCACGTAAGATGATTTCTGGCCTGGCTGAATTCTTGAGGGTTGCTGACTGCAGGGTGATTCTGTGTGGGGGTCATTCAGGGAAGGGAGGCTTTGAGTGTTACTAGAAGTGAGTGGGCAAAAATCACTAGTCACTTGGGTCCTTGTCTGACCTGGAGGGAAATAATGTGGTGGTGGTTCTGTTTTAGAAATGTGTCCCCTGTCCCCCACTGAACCAAGACTTTCTATTCCTCCAGGGCCCATTATTACTGTACCCCTGAATTATGGCCACTGGCCCTGAGCAGTTCTCCCTTGAGTATATATCTGTACCGTGCTCCCTGTCAAGCTACAGTCCAAATCATTGTCAACCTGTCATCCTACTGAAGAAGCTCTTCTTTAAAAAATTGTAGTTAATTTATAATGTTATGTTAGCTTCAGGTGTGTACAGCAAAGTGACTCAATTGTACACACACACACACACACACACACATTCTTCTTTTCCTAATGTATAGATTATTACAAAATATTGAGTATAGTCCTCTGTGTTATACAGTTGGTCCTTGTTGGTAAGACTGTCTTGTAACTTATCCTTCTACTACTGTGTTGAAGCTTAAGCTCTTTGCCTTAATTAGTTTTCCAATCTTCCAGAGCCAGTCCATCTTCATATAGTCAAACTCCTCAGCATATGCCTTCTTTTTAGTTGAGACTCAGTATCTCCCCATCCTCTGCCTACTCCATGATGCTTTTTTGTTCTATGGGTTTGATCCCCTCTTTCTTTCACAGAAAATTCCTTCTTTCTTGTCTTTCTAAATTTTATTCATTTTCCAAGTTGCAGCTAAATTCTACCCACCTCCCAAGAAGCTTTTCTTTACTAGCCCAGCCAAGGCATTGGATCAGTCCTCTTATCTATGGCCAGTGCCACACAGCTTGGCAGATGTGTTATTCTCAGGGCTTAATGAATGAAAATAGCCTTTTCTTCCTCAAAGGCTGAGACTTTGTGTTGAGAGCTGTCCATTGATGTCGCCTGGATCTCTCCCAAGTCACCCTCTTTATCCTTTCTAGACCACCCTTGCTAAACCATAACTCTACTTTCTCTGCTTTTCTTCACATCACTGTTACCACCTGACATCCAGCATTGTCTCTTCAATTAGAATATAAGCTCCATAAGGGCAGAGGCATCATCTGTATTGTCATCTTTTTTATGCCCAAGAAGTAGCCACAACAAAGCCTAGGATATAATAAGGCCTCAGTAAATGATTGTTGAAGGGTTGACTGAATGAATGAGTTCTCACTGACTGGCTAATTCACATTCAAAACGCTGGACGAGAAATGGGAAGGCCCTGATCCTTTCCACTGTGCCGGAACTTTGAAAAATTAACCCTGACACGGCTCTTTTCCCACCACCACAGAGAACTAAACATTGCTGAACATCAAAATTATCAGAATAGCCCAGTCCACAGGGACATTGCACATTCCTATCAGAAGAGCTCTGTACCCAGGGAGTACAGGCAAGGCCAGCTGAATTCTGTTAAATGCTTATATTTGTACTGCTCTCCTTGGATTGTTGTGAGGTTCAAATGCAATGAAGTATGATAAAAAGAGCTAAATTATAAATCAACATAAAAATAGGAAACATTATCCAAGCAGTTTGTGGTTGGGGATGGCATGGTATTGTGGGCCAAAAATTCCATGAACAGGGGAGTCTGGAGGGCCACAGCCCATGCGGTCACAAAGAGTCAGACGTTACTGAGTGTGCATGTGCACGTGTGTGCACACACACATACACACGCAGTGTTGGGAATTAACAAAGAAGGGGTTAAGATCATGCAGGATTATTTAATTTTGCTTGTTCAGAGGGAACTTTTTGGATTTGTCAGGAGTTTGGTGAGGATGCCTTTTTCCTTTGAGAAACACAAATGGTATGTTTTCATGTTTGAACGCTGGTCAGTGGATTCTGTCTATAAGAAGCAGTTAAAGATGCCTTCCAAACCTTAGAAATATTGAAAGAGAAAAACAATATAACCACCAGCAACACATCATCATCATCATCATCATCAAATTAATCCTTGCGAGACTCTCAGAGATAGGTATTTTTTTTTTTTTTTTAAAGGAGAAGAGAGAACTGAGGTACGTAGAGGTGGAGTCCCTTACACAGACTCCCTTAGCTAGTCAATGACAGGATCAGGAATTTAATAAGAATTGCTACTGTTTACTGAGAAGGCTGAGCACCTAAGAATTGATGTTTTCCAACTGTGGTACTGGAGAAGACTCTTGAGAGTCGCTTGGACAGCCAGGAGATCAAACAAGTCAACCCTAAGGGAAATCAACCCTGAATATTCATTGGAAGGACTGATACTGAAGGTGAAACTCCAATACTTTGACCACCTGATGTGAAGAGCCAGCTCTTTGGAAAAGACCGTGATGCTAGGAAAGACTGAGGGCAGGAGGAGAAGGGGCAACAGAGGATAAGATGGTTGGATGGCATCATCGTCTCAATGGACAGACTTCGAGCAAACTCCAGGAGATAGTGAAGGACAGGGAAGCCTGGTGTGCTGCACTCCATGGGGGTCAGTCACAACTGAGTAACTGAACAGCAACATACTGAGAATTTTCTAAATGTCCGTCATTCTTCTCAGTACTTCATTCAATACGATGCTAGGAGACAGGCAACGTTATCCCTCATTTACAGAAAGGAAAACATACCTAGGGTTGTTAAGCTGATTACCCAAGGCCACACAACTAAGAAGGGCAGGAGCCGAGACCTGAGCCCAAGCAGGGGGCCCTGGAGCCTCTGCTTCCCCACTACTCTGTGCCACTCTTGGGTCCCTGGTCTCTGTTGCAATGTCCAGCAAATGGCTTAACTTTTATAGTCCAAGAAGCTACTTTCATCACTCCTACCAAAACAAATGAAAGAGAGGAAAGCAGAAAAGAGGGAGAGAGACTTAGGGGAGGGGTGGGGAAGAAACATTTGGAATCGCTAAGGTGAGTTGCAGTGAAGACTCTGCTGGAATCATCTTTGGCTGGAGGAAGCAGATGGCATAGCTGCCCTTAACAGCCTCCTAAGAAGCTCTAACAGGTCCCCATGTGAAAGGAAGATGGCTGTCAGTTGGGGGTGGAGGCCCACCCAGCTGTGTAAAAGGTTTGTTAAGATGAAATTATGGTTTACTGAGTAGCAAAGAGCAACAACCAGCTGCCTGAGAATTATGCCGACAGGATGCAAAGGCAAGAGAATATTGTGTAAACCTTATTTACAGATCAATAGATAATCTATCATACACAAAAGGTCAGCTCCATGAAGGCAGAGCAGTAAAGAAAGAAATATTGCTCGTAAATACAATATTGACTTGAAAAAATCCACCCAGATGAATCCTTTGATATATACTCTTCTAGTCAAACTACATTTCTTTATTCATGAATTTTTTTCTTCCCCTAACCATTTCAGGTTCCATAGTGAAGTATAAAGGGAGTAATGAAGAAGACTGATTTCTAGTTATTTTGAATTCTGTGCCATCAAATGATCGGTATAAAGTGGAATCAAGTTTGAGAATTTCAGAGCAACATTTCTAAGTGTGTGTATGCAGCATTTAGTGTTCTGAAGTCAAATGACAACTCGCCCCTACTCTTTGTAGTTTCCTGCTTTGCTGACTGTGTTGATAAACATTTATCCTGGCTTAAGGAAATAAACAACTACTCCATCCTGCTGGTCCTCTCTGGATCCCTTCATCCATTTTATGTTTCTTTTTTGCCTTGAAGCAAGTAGTTCATCATTCCCCAAAATACCTGAAATCATTGCCACCCACCCCTACTTGGCTGCTGGATTGCAAAGCTATTCAGGACCACTGCCCAGACACAAATAAGTGTGGGAGAAGAGGGGAACTTGACTGGGCTTTGTTTCCGTGACATAATTAGGTTAGAGGACCACCTCTAAATTTGAGTGATTCCTCTCAGCAATTTAAAAAATATTTTCAAAGGACCACAGTCTGAAAAGCCTGAATGATGCTTTGCTGGTAGTGTTTTTGGAATGCAGAGCTGCTCTAGTTCTCAGGATTACCTTGGGCTGCAACCGGGAGCAATGTGCAGCTGAGAAAAGTCTGCCCTGGGCAATAAGTCCAAAGGCTTGAGAGGGACAGCTGTTCATTCCAACTTCCTGATGGGGATCAGCATGGCAGTGGTTGTGAAAGAACTTTATACTCTGAGGAATTATGTGAGTATATATACTTTTCAGAGCCATCCAGGAGGATCATTTGACAGTGACACAATTCCTCTAAACTAAGTACAAGTTCTTTTCTTTTTCCAGTTAGAAAGCATGTTTCAGATACTCTGAGAATGATAACCTCCTCTCATGAACAGATGTGGCTGGAATCGGTCACCTCCAGTTTTGTCTGGACTTGACAGGGTAGTCAGGTAAGACTGAGGATTACTTAACACCTCAAAGTGAGAAAAGGATACAAAGAGGAGTCTGGACTTAATGATAGACTGCAGAGGTTTCAGCTCTTCCAGAGTCAAAGTCAGAGCTTCATCCTCTCTGTTCTGCCAGAGTTCCCCCTTCAGTCTAGGGCCATGCTTTCCACACATACACACTCCTAAGTTCCTCTCTTGCCCTTACTCCCTAGAAACAGGGCTGAGGGTTTCTTGCTAATAAGAATGAATGGCGCTGGCCACAAAGTACAGGTTAATATTAAACGCTGGAGCTCTTAACTTCGCAATGACTCCCCATCCCTTGGATTTTCCCAGTTCCCCATTCGCAGACCTGCTATTATCATCATGGGCTGTGACATGTGTGTGTATGAGAGGGTTGTTTCTTCCTGAATCTCTGCTCTGCAGGGTGCTTCTCATGAGCCACATGTGACAGTCTGTGAATAGGGGTGTCCCTTTGCATATCCCACCACTCCCTGGTGGCTCAGAGGTTAAAGCGTCTGCCTGGAATGTGGGAGACCCGGGTTCGATTCCTGGGTCTGGAAGATCCAGGGAAGATCCCCTGGAGAAGGAAATGGCAACCCACTCCAGTACTCTTGCCTGGAGAATCCAATGGAGGGAGGAGCCTGGTAGGCTACTGTCCATGGGGTCGCAAAGAGTCGGACATGACTGAGCGAGTTCACTTTCACTTTCACTTTGCATATCCCAGCTCTCTTTTGTTCTGCTGTATTGAAGGCTCTGTGGTCACCCCTATTCCACTCAATTTTTCTAAGAGGAAGGAGAGAGGAGAAAGGGAGGGATAGAAATTGGGAGGGAGAGAAAAAAAGAAGGAATGAAGGAAACCACCTGGGTAATAGGCACTAATAATTTTATATTTATATAGTTATTTATGGTTTATATGCTAAAAACAATTTGTAAAATGTTTTTACAGGCATAATCTTATTTAGTTTTTATAACCACCCAATTTATAGATAAACTGAGGTTTAGAGAAGGTAAAGTTTATCTAGCTAATAAATAACAGCATCCTATCTGGAACCCAGTCCTTCTGATGTCATGTATAGTTTTTTTTTTTTTCTTTTCTATACTGCTCCATTAAATGTAAAGGCATGTCCCAAAGTTCTTTTTTGTTGAATCCATGCTAAGCACCCTAGGTGAAAGCTGAAGGTCTTAGTAATCACCATAACTCTCTATTAAACCCTTACTGGACTTTTTTTGAGGTTAGACTTATAGACTTTGGTTGGCCAGAAATAACCATCCTACAAATACCTAGTACATTTATTAATGTTTTTGTAGTTAACAGTATATTTTCATACGTGAACCTCACTTGAAAGTCCTATAAGCTATGCACATCTCAGAGGTCTAGTGATTGGCCCAAGAATGAATGGTGGAGTCAGGATGAGGCTCTAGATTTTTTTTATCCTAAGGCCTATGCCTTTTCTGTTACCTCAGATTTCCTCCACTGTGGCGTACCTAACCTGTGTTAGATTCTGCAGAGTATAGCAAAGTCCATTTAAAGAGCCGGGACTCCTGAGTTGCTCATAGCGCTGACCTCTCAGCATGACTGAATACATAACTTGTGAGGTGTAGGGATCTCTGTTCAAAACTGTTAAAGCATTTCAAGATGGTGACAGCAGAGTATTAAACCTGGAATGAGGCCCTCTGAGTGTGGGACCCTTTTGAGCATGGAGCCCTGTTAGAATGCCAGTGAAGGTGGTCCTGCCTGACATGACTCAGGAGTGGAAGACTTTGTTTCTTTCTCAGATTGTTTCTGGGGCTCCTATCAGAGAGCCGAAATCCCAGGTCATATGGACTTTGTTCTGTTAAATCTTTTATTCCCTCCATCAGAGAGCTAAGCCACAATGTTCCTTATTATATTAATTGCTAACTCCAGTTCTCATAGATCAACAGTTAGGGACAGTCAAGATATCACTAGTAGCTAATGTTTATTGAACATTTATTATGTCACAGGCACCATGCAAAACATTTTATGCGCTTTGAATTGATTGCAAGTGTAAGTGTTAGTCACTCAGTCATGTCCGAGTCTTGCTTGACTGTAGTCTTCCAGGCTCCTCTGTCCATGAAATTATCCGGAAAAGAATACTTGAGTGATTCCCATCTTTATCCTTCCCTGTATCACTACACCTTGTCTTGGTGACTTTGCAGCTTTTCACATCAATTAGTGGATTCTATTTCTCCACCTCTTAAATCTGGGTTGGTCCCAAGAATGATAAAATGCAACAGAGGAAATGGTGTGTAAATTCAGGGTTTAAGTCTCAAGAGGCTTACAAGCTTACTCTTTCTTTTGGAACCCCAGGTCTGCTGTGAGAACAAGCCTGTGTGAGTTGGCTAGAAATGAATACCACTTGTTGGAGAGCTGTCATCCCAAACCGAGACTATCCAGGGCAGCCAGCACCCACTTCACCTGCCAGCTAAGTTCAGATACATGAGTGAGCTAAGCTGAGGTCAGGCCAACAGAGTCCAGCTCGGCCGATGGATTTCACTGATCAACTCACAAATAGGTAAGAAATGATACATCATTTTTGCTTACAAACTGTCTTTTGGAGGTAAGTAAGTATGCATTCTTATTAAATTAATAGATAACAGACACACATCCATTATTATTTCCAAGGAAACAAGCTTTGAGAGGTTATATTCATGCCTGTGATCAGTAGTTAATAAATGGTTCTGTAAAGTGTGACTCTATAGGTCAAGTTCTTATCTGTTATTTTGCAGGGTCCCATTGTAGCACTCAGGGTTCTGTCAAGCCCTTAGCTAATTTGAAAGCTGAGTGGAAGAAGCAATGTTTTTGCAGATAGAGTCAGGCCCAAGGGATGGAGCTCAAACACCAAGAATCTCTCTGCTGATAAAAATACCATGTCTATTATTAACCAAAACTTTAATATAAAACATTGTAATCCATCAAAGGAAAAAATGCTTACACGCAGAACAGGAGAGATGATGCCTTTGAGGTCAAGGTCACAAGCTAAATGCTAGCAGAAATTTTGGCTGTATCTCATTAACACTAAATTATGACTGAATTCTGCAAGAGGTCTGTGTGACAATCCCATTAATGCAAATGGCATTCCTTATGATGTCTGCTTTTGTAAATGAAAATCAAATGCAATTATGTCAGTGGAATTTACTCATTAAGCTAAACTAAAACCCACCAGCAAGTGTCTCCTCACTTCCTTTTCTGCCCCACATCTTTGATTACAAGCCGTTGCTCCCCAGAGTTGCAAATGGATATTTTGCTAAAATACGAGTACACAATTTGATGATAGAAGGGGCACCAGAATACAGAAGTTCTTACAGATATCGGAGGTTGGGAAGGTTCTGGAAGGCATCAGGGTCGATGTATAGCAGGTTGTTGGCCTTTTCAATTCTACTGTGAAAGAGAAAAGAACGTGCACATGACCTTACTGGTAAGGAGTGCTATGGTATTTTTCATTATTATGCGAAGAGTATGTTAATCAGTTATTCACCCTTTGTCCATCCATCATTTCCACAAAGATTGAGCATGCATGTGGTGTCTTTTACTATACTAAACTGTGCAAACAAAATATTAACCCTGTCTTATATAACTGTCATCACTGAAGTCTTCCTGGAATCTATTCATCAGAGACAAACAAAGCACAGCTGGGTGAGTCATTTCACCCTGAACTCAGTTGAGTGTTTAACCAGTAAGGATCTCCCAGGGTCTGAGGAAGGCAGGGATGAGGCTAATGGGGAAATGATGTTTTTTTTCTGACTGGGAGACGAGAGAAGGGGATGGACAGCAACAAAGAGGGTGAAGAGTCAAAGGAGATTGGAGAAAAGTAAAGTGAAAGGTCAAAGGAAAATGAAGATTAGGGGATAAGCAGTGAACATCTCTGGCTTTCACGGTGCAGTCCCGGCAGACAGCAGGTGGCAAAGTGCCAGTGAGTCCCTCATGCTGGAATGGAGGCTGCTCTCTCACAGCTCATGGGAAGTGATGGCTTCTGCCCTGGGCTGACCTGCGCCACATCCTGATCAATAGTCTGGAGGTGGGCATGTTCACATTTGGATTCCGACAGAGAGAGGCTGCCCTTTCCTCATCTGGCGGGATCAATGTATATTTGCAGAGATGCTCTGTGTTAATTACTTCCTCCCTATTTCATTAGCTTTAATGTTGCAGTAACCTGTAGCTACGCAGATCCAAGTACCAGGTAATTAATCATTTTAAATACAGGCAGTGTTACATGGAGGTGAGCACTCTCCATGTGGGGGAGAGATGAAAGAGCCATCCCATTAGCTCCACTGCCCTTGAGCTGCACAGAGGGACATCTACTTGACCTTGCGCAGAGGGCTGGCTGCCCTTTGGTTCGCTTCTCTGATACTCTCTGTGGGTTCTGAGACCCTGGTCAGATCTCTCTTCCCAGCTAGGGTAAGGAGAGGCCAAGCAGAGAGAGAGGGAAGGCGTCAGTTGCAGAGGCTTAATGACAGTGAAGAAGAATGAGAGTGGGAGGTAGAAAAGGAAAGGGAGGGCAGAGTCTGTCATAATGGACAGACTGTCATTCCTAAACAAATTCATATATATGTATGTATGCGTATATCAATTATGCATGTGTGTATATATGCTTGGCAAATGCTAAGAAGTTTTTAAAAAGATACAAAAGAGTCAAGGGATTTATGTTCAAGTCCTTAGCCTGCTGTGGATTTGGCTGGGTGACTAGACAAGCTTCACAACTTCTCTCTGTCTTTCATTCCTCATCTGTAAAATTAGGAAAGTGGTTCAGTGGCTTTCCTAACTGTGTTCTCTGAGAATTTTGTAAGATATTCGTCAGTGCTTCACAGAGGAACCTTTCCAATGACACTAGTTGAGAAACTCTTAATACAGTATCCTTCTTGGAGATTCCAAGTGCATGTGTGCATATTACAGACTCTGAGTTTTCCTACAGTAGGTGAGTCTGTCTAACTTATTTGACCATAGAATCTTTTTCCTTTTTTGTAATGATAATTTTCTGTTTAATGATACACAGAATACACTTTGGAAAAATTTGGACCTGTCTCCAAAGTCTCATCTGGCTTTGATAATTTATAGTAACTTTAGACTGGTATGCAACAGAGGTGTATCTGTGTGAGTACTGGCATGTATATAAAACTAGAATGTCAACAAGAGAAAATACATTTGGTTGGAGTAGTAAAGAAGCCAAGGATTGTTATGATAACTTACTGGTATGCCAGTTTATGTGTTAGATCTACATAACATTTATCATCTCATTTGTTCATCACAGTGATCCTATGAGGCATGCAATCTTATTATTCCCACTTTACAGAAAGAAAGCTAAGTCTTAGTATGATTTTGCATCTTGACCAAGGTTCCATGGTGAGTATGTGGCATAGGCTAGCAGTCAAACTAAGACTGCCCATCTTCAACTACATCATGAGGAATTTATTTTGGGCTTTGACTGTGGAACAAATTTGAATGAGAGGATGAGCTGGAAGTATTAATATGTGCAGTCACAGAGCTAGGTTCTTGAGTTTACTATGCAAAAAAACCCTGAGAAGGAAGAAGCAGAATAAGACTAAGCTCTGAACTAGTACCCGAGTCACCAGGCAGATACATGGCAGCACCTACTGGACTGACTTTGACAGACTAAAATGAAATTCTAGGAGTCTGAGGACAGAGCAGAGCCAGGGCCTCCCAGGAATATAAGTGAACTTTAAGGCTACTACCAAAAGCAGGCATGAGCAAAACCCCATAGAGTCTTGCTTACATTTCATGTAGTTTGGGCAGGTTGGAGAACACGTTTGCCTCTATCACTTCCAAGACATCATTCTGTGAGATCTCTCTGCAAAGAAAGAAATATAATTCAAGTCAGTTCAGCTACAGTCCAGAATGGATTTAGGGCTCAGCCTGGAGCCTTGTGCCTATAGTGATTTATGAGACACACAGAATTCTACTCCTGCTTGCAAAGAAGTCAGCTGTAATAATAAGGCGAAGCTAACATAAGATGCTAATACTTATAGAACAATGAGAGAATGAACCCAAAGCAGTGAGTCTGGTCAGAAATTATTCAGTCTATAGGTGTAGCCACAGAGGCCCAGAGAGGGAAAGAGACTTGATTAAAAGTATTTAGGGAATATACAGGGTGAAAAAAAACTTTTAATAGACCAGGATCAGCGAACTTCTTCTAGAGGACCATGTAGTAAAATTTTTATTTTTTGGCTTTATGAATCATTTGGTCTCTGTTGCAACTACTCAGTTGATACTGTTGCATAAAAGTAGGCATAGATACCATGTAAATGAATGAGCATGCCTGTGTTCCAGTAAAACTTTATCCATAAAAACAGATGGCAAGCTGGGTTTGGTGTCATGGGTGATAGTTTGGTGACCCCACCCTAGCCATGGAGGCAAGTTTTCTCTGCTGTGCTGCTTTGGAAAACGAGAACCTCGAGTTAGTCTCTTTTAAATACACATCCATGCTGTTACCCAAGTGGAGATTGTTATTGCAAGACCTTTGACATTACTGTTGCTTGGCCCAAAATACCCTGGAAAGATCCTTCAGGTCCCAGCCTGTTTGCTCCTAGAGTAATTGGAAGGGAGTAGATGATGAAGTCCACTCTGCAGAAGCCCAGAGCTTATGAGGAGAGAAGGGCGAGAAGGGCGACTTAACCAGTTAATGTTTATAAAGTGGCTCAAAGATGAAACATGCTATTATTAGGCCTCCTGAGGAAGACTCTCATGCAGTTTTAATGTGGCAGCTGAGAGAGTTTCAGAAAATCTCATAGGTGGTGTGCATTCAAATTGGCTCAGGCAAGGCGCTGTCTGTTGGCCTGAGATTTTGCTGAGAAGCTCTAGAAACGCTCTTGATCAAGGGAAAGTTCTGGAGAGCAGGACAGGGAAAAGGCCTGTTGGGGGAGGGGAAGTATGACTGTGAGCACAGGGGCTGGCAACATGGAGGGGGACCAGGGGGTGGGTGCGGAGCTGTCAGTTCAGTGGTGGCAGGATCCTTTCTCTCACTCCCCCATTAGCAAGGAGACATTTTGTGTGAGAAGTTCAGTTCAGTCGCTCAGTCGTGTCCGACTGTTTGAGACCCTTTGGACTGCAGCATGCCAGACTTCCATGTCCATCACCAACTCCCAGAACTTGCTCAAACTCATGTCCATCGAGTTGGTGGTACCATCCAACCATCTCATCCACTGTTGTCCCCTTCTCCTCCTGTCTTCAATCTTTCCCAGCATTAGGGTCTTTTCCAAGGAGTCAGTTCTTTGCATCAGGAGGCCAAAGTACTGGAGTTTCAGCCTCAGCATCAGTCCTTTCAATGAACATTCAGGACTGATTTCCCTTAAGATGGACTAGTTTGATCTCCTTGCAGTCCAAGGGACTCTCAAAAGTTTTCTTCAACACCATAGTTCAAAAGCATCAATTCTTCAGTGCTCAGCTTTCTTTATAGTTCAACTCTCACATCCATACATGACTACTGGAAAGACCATAGCTTTGACTAGACAGACCTTTGTTGGCAAAGTAATGTCTCTGCTTTTTAATATGCTGTCTAGGTTGGTCATAGGTTTCTTCCAAGGAGCAAATTTTTTTTTTTTTTTTTTGTAGTAAAATTAATAAACTTTATTGAGAGGACTTTGTGAGTTGTATTTTAATTTCTTGTCCTAAAGATTTATATATATATATATATATATATTTAATTTTATTTTATTTAACTTTATAATATTGTATTGGTTTTGCCATATATCAAAATGAATCTGCCACAGTTATACATGTGTTCCCCATCCTGAACCCTCCTCCCTCCTCCCTCCCCATACCATCCCTCTGGGTCGTCCCAGTGCACCAGCCCCAAGCATCCAGTATCGTGCATGGAGCCTGGACTGGCAAGTGTCTTTTAATTTCATGGCTGCAGTCACTGTCTGCAGTGATTTTGGAGCACAAGAAAATATAGTCTGTCACTGTTCCATTGTTTCTCCATCTATTTGCCATGAAGTGATGGGACTGGATGCCATGATCTTCGTTTTTTGAATGTTAAGTTTTAATCCAGCTTTTCCATTCTCCTCTTTCACTTAAATCATGAGGCTCTTTAGTTCTTCTTTGCTTTTTGCCATAAGAGTGTTATCATCTGCATATCTGAGGTTATTGATATTTCTCCCTGCAGTCTTGGTTCCAGCTTGTGCTTCATCCACTTGGCATTTCACATGATGTACTCTGCATATAAGTTAAATAAGCAGGATGATAATATACAGCCTTGACATACTTTTTTCCCTGTTTGGAACCAGTCTGTTGTTCCATGTCCAGTTCTAACTGTTGCTTCTTGATCTACATACAGATTTCTCAGGGGGTCTGGTATTCCCATCTCTTGAAGAATTTTCCAGAGTTTGTTGTGATCTACACAGTCAAAGGCTTTGGCATAATCAATAAAGCAGTAGATGTTTTTCTGGTATTCTCTTGCTTTTTTGTTGACCCAGTAGATGTTGGCAATTTAATCTCTGTTTCCCCTGCCTTTTCTAAATCCAGCTTGAACATCTGAAAGTTCATGGTTCACATGCTGTTGAAGGCTGGTTTGGAGAATTTTGAGCATTACTTTGCTAGCGTGTGAGATGAGTGCAATTGTGCAGTAGTTTGAGCATTCCTTGGCTTTGCCTTTCTTTGGGATTGGAATGAAAACTGATCTTTTCCAGTCCTGTGGCCACTGCTGAGTTTTCCAAATTTGCTGGCATATTGAGTGCAGCACTTTCACAGCAGCATCTTTTAGGATTTGAAATAGCTCAACTGGAATTCCATCACTTCCACTAGCTTTGTTCAGAGTGATGGTTCCTAAGGCCCACTGGAGTTTGCATTCCAGGATGTCTGGTTCTAGGTGTGATCACGCCATCATGGTTATCTGGGTCACGAAGATCTTTTTTGTATAGTTCTTCTGTATATTCTTCCCACCTCTTCTTTATATCTTCTGCTTCTGTTAGGTCCATTTCTGTTCTTTATTGTGCCCATCTTTGCATGAAATGTTCCCTTGGTATCTCTACTTTTCTTGAAGAGATCTCTAGTCTTCCCCATTCTATTGCTTTCCTCTATTTCTTTGTATTGATCACAGAAGAAGCCTTTATCTCTCCTCGCTATTCTTTGGACCTCTGCATTGAAATGGGTATATCTTTCTTTTTCTCCTTTGCTGTTAGCATCTCTTCTTTTCACAGCTGTTTGTAAGGCCTCCTCAGACAGCCATTTTGCCCTTTTGCACTTCTTTTTCTTGGGAATGGTCTTGATCCCTGCCTTCTGTACAATGTCATGAACCTCCTTTCATAATTCTTCAGGCACTCTGTCTCTCAGATCTAATCCCTTGAATCTATCTGTCACTTCTACCGTATAATTGTAAGGGATTTGATTTAGGTCATACCTGAATGGTTTAGTGGTTTTCCTTACTTTCTACAGTTTAAGTCTAAATTTGGCAAAAAGGAGTTCATGATCTGAGCCTCAGTCAGTTCCTGGTCTTGTTTTTGCTGACTGTATAGAGCTTCTCCATTTTTGGCTGCAAAGAACATAATCAATCTAATTTCAGTATTGACCATCTGGTGATGTCTATGTGTAGAGTCTTTTATGTTTCTGAGAGAAGGGCACCTCTAATACTATAGTAGCTTCCTTCATGATTCATTTGGTAAATTTAACTGCCTTCATACTTTTCACAGTTGAACATAAATAAGGGTGGTGTGTGCATGCATGTTTTAAGAGGATGTGCTGGCCATTGGGTGTTTATTTGCTTCTCTGCCCTTACAGTGGGAAGAGTGCTGGGTGGTATAGGAATGAGAGGAGTAGGAAAGGAGTGAGTGAATTGAAAGTTGCTCACTTGTGTCTGACTCTTTGTAACCCCATGGACTATACAGTCCATGGAATTCTCCAGGCCAGAATACTGGAGTGGGTAGCCATTCCCTTCTCCAGGGGATCTTCCCAACCCAAGGATTGAACCCAGGGTCTCCCACATTGCAGATGGATTCTTTACCAGCTGAGCCACCAGGGAAGCCCAAGAATACTGGAGTGGGTAGCCTATCCCTTCTCCAGGGGATCTTCCTTACCCAGGACTCGAACTGGTGTCTCCTGCATGGTAGGCGGATTCTTTACCAGCTGAGCTATGAGGGAAGCCCACAGGAAAGGAGTGGGAGACTTCAAAAAAGGGGACATTTTTTGAAGACTTTAAGGAGTCCAGTGAAAGAGCTGCACAGGTAGAAAATATGCATGGAGGGAAGCACTGGATGACAGAGAGGGTTTAAATGCAAATGAGCCCGTATCATGCAAAAGCTATAGTATTTCCAGGTTCACATGCCATCCCCTTGTAGTATCTCAGCCTAATACTGCCTAGAAGATAGATATTTCTCCTTTCCTGAATTCATGTACTGAATTCATCCCATACACATTCTCTTATGTGGATTTTTTTTGCCAAAGAGAACTAAAAATTATTAAAACAAATGAGCCAGGAAACATTTCTAAATTAATTATTTCAGAAGGTAGTTCATATTTTATGGCTTCAGCTTCAGAGGCAGGAGAAGGTGTTAGGCTTGGAAGGTGGTAGAGAGAGCCTTTGGCTGGAGGAGGTCTGGAGGGAGGTCAGCAGCATACAGTAGTGAGAAAATGCCTTACTGGGAGATTGAGGGCTCTTGCTCCATTTCAAACCAGTTCTGCCTCTAGTTATTTCTGTTACCATTGACTAGGTATCTACTATCTACCAGCCCTGTACATGCATTCTCCTCAATCCCTTTAGCATGCCTGTGAAGCTGGTATTTTAATCTCCATGTTAATAAACAGCCCTATCTGTATGCACAACAGCTCTGGCTGACTGCAGGGCTGGAACACTTTCTTCTACATGCCTTGCCTTCCAAGCCATGTTAGGTCTAATATTTCCACTTCTATATATTTACTCAAGGGAAAGGAAAATTCATGCCCTCCCAAAGACTTGTGCACAGATACTCATAGCAGCTTAATTGGATAAACTGGAACATATTCATACAATGGGATATTATTCATCCATAAAGTGGAACAAACTGCTGTTCCAACATAGTTGAATCTTTAAAAAAGATTACGCTGAGTGAAAGAATGCAGACTATTTATATGAGGGTCTAGAAGAAGAAAAACTAATCTACAGTGATAAAAATCAGAGTAATTGTCACTTGGGGCCTGGGATGGAGTTTGCTAATGGGAGAGGCAGCAAGTACTTTCTGGGATGATGGAAATGTTCTCTTTCAAGATTGGGGAAGTGGTAACATAAGTTTATCTAACTTTGAACTTTAGATTTAAAGTGAATGCATGTATTTTAGTGTATATGAAACATACCTTAATACAGTTGTATAGCAATACTTTTTATTCAGAGGAAGGAGAGTAAATTCTATTCTGTTTATGTCTTGAGAACTCTGAATTGAGAGAGCTATTGGAAAAATGTTGTCTGGTCTGAAAGTGGTTCTGAAAGTTCTATCAAATCCTAGTGCAATCCTGGAGATTATAGATAAGGTTCCTTCCCCTCTTGACTGTCTCCCCTGCAGCTCCCCAACCCTTCACTGAAATCTATGAAGTGAATAGCTGAACTAGGTCAAAGAATCAGAGTTTCTCAACTCTGACTGCACTCTAGAACCTTCTGGTGGATTTTAAAAAAAATTCCAAAGCCTGGGTTCATATCTGAGAATTGGATTTATTTAGTCTGGGGTGAGACTCTGGCATTATTTTTTTTCCCTTGTTCTTTAATTCTCCAAACAATGGTGGTTCCTATGTGCATAAAGGATTGAAAACTATTGGTCCAGATGATGTTAAGTTCCTGTTTAGACCTGTGCTTTCCATCTTACAGAAGGTTTGCTTCAGGAGCAAGGGCCAATTTTCCTTGTTCTGCTAGGACAACAAATTGGAGAAATAAAGTTCTTGGAGCACAAAAGGAAATAAAAATTAGATAAAATAGTAGTAAGAGAAACCTGGAGATAGAACCTGGAAGTGGGAGTAAAATATAAGAGGTATTATTGAATAGTTAATTTTGATTTTTCATAAGAAAATTTAATCAGAAGGTCAACATTTCAAATGTTCAATGTGTAACATGGGATATTGTGGAAAATATGTAAAAGCATCTTATATTTTATTGTTATTCAGTTGATCAGTCATGTTCAACTCTTTGCAACCCCATGGACTGCAGCACAGCAGGCTTCCCTCTCCTTCACTATCTCCTGGAGTTTGCTTAAACCCATGTCCATCGAGTTAGTGATGCCATCCAACTATCTCACCCTCTGTCACTCTCTTCTCCTTCTGCCTTCAGTCTTGCCCTGTATCAGGGTCTTTTCCAGTGAGTCAGCTCTTTTCATCGGGTGGCCAAAGTATTGGAGCTTCAGCTTCAGTATCCGTCTGGGGCTCATTGACGTGTGGATGCAGAAGAAGATGTGAGAGTTCATCTCTCTTCTATTGAGCAAGATGCTGAAATGTTTTGGAAATATGTAAAAAAAAAAAACCTGGTACTCTTCCATCTAACATTTTTTAAATATTATTTTGCATAACACATGTTATTTATATGAATATGTAGACATGTATTACTTTTAAAAAATAGACTGACAGAATATTTCCCAGTTTTAATTTCTAGAATGACAAATGATAAAAAATTGGGGAACTATCCAATGTAGGCTGAGTTCTGTCCTTCTTGGGTGAGGGGTCTTGATTCTGTGGAAAGCTTGTTTCCAGAGCTGAGACTCTTCTCATCTTCCCAGGCAGTGAGTGGTTCTCATGATTCACATAGAAATCACCTGGGGATCTTGTTAAAATGCAGATTCTCTATGGGAAGATCTTGAGAGGGTCCAAGGTTCTGCCTTTCTAATACCTCGGGTGATGGGTATGTTGCTGATCTTGAGACCACATTTCGATTGCAAGGTTCTTCTGAAGAATGGTAGTAACGTCCTACCAGGCCTTTCTCCCCAACGTACACAGAGTGGATATGAAAAGCATGATAGAGGAGGAGTGAAGTTCTTGATTTAAAAAATCTTTTATCTTCTGGAAACCCCTCCCTTACTCTCTTATTTTTTTTTTTGAACTTTACAAATTGTATTAGTTTTGCCAAATATCAAAATGAATCCGCCACAGGTATACATGTGTTCCCCATCCTGAACCCTCCTCCCTCCTCCCTCCCCATACCCTCCCTTACTCTCTTATTGAAGTTTTCCTGTTCTCTAGATTGTCACAAGAATTCTTTCTCAGTTAAAGCACTTGCTACTTTGTTTTGTTATTGCTAATTTTTTGGTGATGGGGCGGTGGTCATTGCCTAATTCCCCAACATGACTTTGAGTTCCTAGATGGTGTTTTATCCATTTATCTTTGTATCTCCAGCACCAAGTGCTAAGTTGAAGCATGATAAGTACTCAATAGATGTTTAGTGGGAGGATGTGTAGATGGAAGAAAAATAGTCCTTAGGTTCAGAAACGGTATCTGCAAAACTGTGAAGGAGATGAAGCTTGTCTTCTGTAGTCTTTCACCCCTCTTCAAGCAAGCCCAGCTTGTCTATGAGCTAGATTTTTGTCCCAGGAATTTTTCTACAATTAATACATAGCGTGGAAGGGACACATGCATGGATTTGATCTGCTGTGCTAATAGTGTCTGGATGCCCCTATGCGTCACAGAGTTTCCCAGTTCCTCTCTGGCTCACAGGTGAAGTCATTGAATTGACCAAACACCCATAGAGCTGAAAACAGGAGAGATGACTGGTGTAACTGTAGGAGTTCTTAAAGCATTTGATTGAATGTTAGGTCTCTTTTGTGCACAGAATTCTATGTTTCTTTGAAGGAAGGGGAGATGTGCTTGAATGAGGTGCTGGAGGTTATCAGGACATTCTCTCTGGAGTTTCAGAGTGAGAATTAGATTCTCCAGGTTTTCATTCCTCAGGCCAACAAAAGGGTTAGTATTCATTTAAGTACACGTATGGGGATGAGGTATCAGTAGGATGGACTTAGGAGTGAATGAGCATGTAGCACTCAGCTAGATCTGCATAAAATTTTAGTCTTGGACTGATATTCATTTGTCCACCATTTCACTCGACACTCCTTTTCCAATTGCTGGTTTCACTAGGCAAAAAGTTGCTATAGGTTTGTAGGATAGGGAAAAACTGAAGAAATTTAAAGAACATCTATGAATTGGAGAACAGAGTGTAATAAGAAATCAAACACTCATTGTCTTTGCTTTCTTTTTGATATAGGAGATAGTCTGCACCTAGGTTTCCCCTGTCTTTTCCTTCCTCCTCTGACCTTCCATAGAGTATTTTCTTTTAATAAATCCAAACTACCTCTCCATAACCAGACATTCAATTACATTAAAATATTTTTAATACCCAATGAGTCAAATTCTTTTTTTTTTTTCTATTTAATAACCTCAAGTGTTGACTGTTTCTCTCCTGAGTCCCCCTGTGGGACCCCTCACGCGCACTGTCATAGCCCTCAGAAATTGCACTGGGTTTGCATTCTGTCTTGTCTCCTTCACCAGACAAAGAACTCCTGGAGGACTGTGACATTGCCTTTCTTCTTGGTATTTCTGCTTCTAGCCAAGTGTTTGCTGAATGACTGAATTATCTTTGAAAGAGTATAAAAGATTTTCTCCGTTTGGTCTTGCACAATAAAGCTGTGTTCTTGAAAACCTGCAGGAAACGGAGTATTTGCAAATCAGAATGTGTATTAGCACAGGAAAAAAGCATCTGGTGTCCCAGAGCCTAGGAGTGAATCTTTAGAAGAGTGAAGAAGTAATTCGACGAATGTTCAACAAATTTTGATCAAGCAGCTTTTGTATTTCAGGCACTAGGTCTGTCTTGGGCTCTAACTGAATAAATTGGGTCCTGGTTTTTATCAATCATCTTTAACTCAGGGAGTCTAGTATTCTAGGCCTGCCTTAGATAGCTGGTTGTTATCTTTATTTGGTGGGCTATATAGCAGTTCCTAGAAAAGAGAAAATAGATAGTTGGTATGTTGCATTTGAATATAACTACAGATATTAAAGTAATATACTTTCATATATAATGTATAATTATATATGTATTATATATTAAGAATTATATATATGATTATATATTATATATACACACAGGTATATATTCCTACTTTATGTCTTGTCTATTCCGTTAATTCTTCTAGAAATGTGCCATATGACTTAAGTAAATACATAATGTTCAGGTGAAAATTCCTGTCAAAATGCATCTGAGAAAATGTCATAAAAGTGAAAGTGTTACTCATTCAGTCATGTCTGACTCTTTATGACCCAATGAACTATAGCCTGCCAGGCTCCTCTGTCCATGGAATTCTCCAGGCAAGAATAGTGGACTAGGTAGCCATTCTCTTCTCCAGGGGGTCTTCCCAACCCAGGAATCAAACCTGGGTCTCCTGCAGTGCAGGCAGATTCTTTACTATCTGAGGCACAAGGGAAGCAGAAAATGTCATACATCTCTCTAAATATATACTCCTGCCCTCATTTAGAATTCCCATGAGATCAGGTCTGGTGACTCTGCATTAGAAACCTGAGGTCAAATTCTGCCTCTGTTTCTTACTAGCTGTATAACTGTGGGCAAGTTAGAGTCTCCATGAGTTTCAATTTCCTTATCTGCAAAATGGGAATAATTGATACCACACAGGGATGTCAGAGGCATTAAATAAGATGGTATGTGTGAAAGCACAATGTTCCTTGTGGGGTATACTTCAAGTATCAATGTAAAGGCTGCCATCTCTTTATGGTATTTAGGACTGGACTCTTCTGCAGCTGGGAGATACTGGGCTAGCCAACCACTGGCTGGAAAAAATAGTGCTAGCAAGTGTCCTTAACTTGCTTAACACTTCTCTTAACCCCACCTATAGATCATTTAAATTCTTAAGCCAGACTATGACATTATCCCAAACATCATTCTGAGGCTTACCCACAGTGAGATCCTCTATCTGGTCTGTTGTCCAACAAAGGAGACTAGGCACAGCATGTGGATACCCCAACAAGGATGTCTGCATCACTGAAGTCATAATCTGAAAAGGATGCTGATCCCTTCGAGAGAGGGTCAGTACCGAGGGGGCCATGTTGTCAGGGCGAGCCAACAGGTGCCTCTCCTCTCCACAGGTGGCAGCTGGTAGGTGCCTTCCTTTCTCCACATGTCCCGCCTGCTTCCTTCTCCCTGGGCAAAGTGCATCTTTGCTAAAGGTGCTCTAAGGATATCCCCAAATGAGACAGAAATAAAGGCACCCTCAGTGACTCGATCTAATTCAGACGTCTGAATTCAACTCCCTCACTTTTAAATACATCAACAACAAACTTATGTCCATTGTTAGTTTTGTCTTAATTTAAAATGTTAAGTAATAATCTATATGTTGGAATATTTCCCTTGCTTTCCTCAGCAGATGAAGAAAGGAACTAAAAATCACAGACATAATAACTGATGTTTCAGTTCAGTTCAGTTGCTCAGTCATGTCCGACTCTTTGCAACCCCATGGACTGCAGCACACCCGACCTCCCTGTCCATCACCAACTCCCAGAGTTTACTCAGACTAATGTCCATTGAGTCAGTGATGACACCCAACCATCTCATGCTCTGTCGTCCCCTTCTCCTCCCGCCTTCAGTCTTTCCCAGCATCAGGGCCTTTTCCAATGAGTCAGTTCTTTGCATCAGGTGGCCAAAGTATTGGAGTTTCAGCTTCAACATCAGTCATCCCAATGAGTATTCAGGACTGATTTCCCTTAGGATGTACTGGTTGGATCTTCTTGCAGTCCAAGGGACTCTCAAGAGTCTTCTCCAATGCCACAGTTCAAAAGCATCAATTGTTCAGCATTCAGCTTTCTTTATAGTCAAACCCTCACATCCATGCATGACCACTGGAAAAACTATAGCTTTGACTAGACAGACCTTTGTTGGTTACTGATGTTTCTTGGCAACTGTTGTTTACTATGCATTTATACTGTGCCAAGCAATTTTTCTGTGCTTTACATTTATTAAATTGTTTAATCCTCACAACCCTATGAGTTAAGGGCCATCCTCGATCCCTACACAGAATGCGAGAATGAGGTATACAGAAGTTAGATAATTTCCCCAGTGCTGCCCAGCCAGTGAGAGAAATTGACCTGGGGTGTGAACCTACCACTCATGGGGCCTCAAAAAGATGGCAGAAGTCAGATAGGCCATACCTCCAGTGACTCAGAGAACTGTTTCCACTTCAGAAGATTCTGTTGTTATTGTTTTAATTTCAAATAGAGTAGAAAATTTTGGCACAGCAAAATGAAAAACCTGAATACTACCCCCTTCCTCCATACTGTACGGTACTTAGTGCTGACAAGGCAACATATAAGTCAACATGAAAATTCACCTTCCACAGATAAAGCAAAGTCCCAAGCAGTGACTCATAGGAAAAGCACTTTTTAAGGGTATTCTCTACAGGAGGGTAAAGCATGTAAGACATTAAAAAGCAGTGCCCCGGTCTTCTAAGAATCTGCAGTTTAGTTGAGTAGAAGCAACGTGCATGAGCAGTTGGGAGTGCAAAGTCAGGAGAAGCAGAGTTACGTAAGAGAGGAAGGACAAATGTCCAGCATGGAGAAGGGTAAACGGTGGCATTCAACACATTTGATTGCCCCCCATATACTATATTTTTCTCTCACATCCTTGCTAAATGTCAACATTTCTCTAGCTGTTAGGATCCTTCAAGATTTCCCTATTAGAACCTCCCTGCTGATGCCTCACTTGTCATCAGAACAAGTTTCCCTCTTAGACCAGAGCCCTATGTCTACCAACTGCCAAAGCCATGTTCAACCACATATTCCACACACCCGGGACGAACAACTAGTCTGGCGGGCTCATTACTTTCCTCTTCTAACTCTCTCCTGCCCCATTACAACCCTAGACAGCAGCTCCACTTCCATCCCTGGTGGCCCGTTGGACCAACCCAAACTTTAAATCTTAGAGTCATCTCTGACTCCTCTTCAACATGTAACAGATTCTAAATCCTCCCAATTACTTTTGTTTTAGTATTTCTTGCAAACATCTCTTCATTTCTCACCATCGTTATTGTGATTATGGCTCCATGCAATTTCCACTGGACCAGCAGTTCTTAACAGTCATGTGATGACTTGGGATTTGGGTCTGATGTGGGTCACGAGTCATCTCTTTCAAACAAATTAAATGTCCCAATGATTTACTAAAAAATCTGGAGCAGATTCAAGGATATATAACTCTGCCTGGATACAGGAATGTCATCAGTATTTGTACTTGGGAGCCATGAGTAGGAGTGTAATTTGGAAAGGTAAATAGAGTTAAAAGTAGGTAATAAAAAGTGAAGAAGGGAGAAAGAACAAGAGGTTAAGGGAAGGAGATTTTCTGGAGATAGATCAGAGTTAGGAGTTAGAAAAGGTAGATCATTTCTGCATGCCTGTCAGAAATTATTTAAACAGGAATTCTTTAAGTTCCAAGTGATGGGAGATAAGAGGTCGGGAAGGTAATAAGGGAAGGGCATTGATTGGGTCACTTGGCTTCAGTGTGGGCTGCCAGCTGTAGCAGAGGCCAAAGAAAGGGGGACGGGGAGATTGGAGGGGCCTCTGATCCACAAGGCAGGTAAACTGTCTGTAGGTTAGGGAGCCCGGCGAGTCTGAGCTGTGTAACTCAAGACTGCAGGAATACTGATGCTGGTGATAATTAACCTTTATTAGACAGTTATTGTGAGGCAGGCATAGAACTATTAATAAATGCTGTACACGGGCAATCTCACTAAGAGCCTTGTCTTCTTAGGGCCCTGCGCACTTGTGTCTGTCTTAGTTCATATGCCTGTGTGAGTGGTGCATGAACCTGGAAGCCAGTCAGGCCTGGCTTCAAATGCTAGCTTCATCATTGCCTGGCTAGTTGTGTGACCTTAGACAGGTCAGCTAACTTGCATGGTATTTATTTCAATGGGAGTAATAATAACTACCTTTTAGGGTTTTATGAAAATTATGGATCTGATCTATGGCACAGAAGGGATTTCTAGCTGCCCACCAGAATCTGTTTGCCCCCTCTGTTTTCTGGGAGCACAACTCAACCATGTTTCCTGGCAATCTTGCTGTTAGGTATAGACTTGCAGGGAGAAGGTTCTCCCCAGGAATATGAGTAGAAGTGACATGTGCTGTAGCCCCTCATGTGCTCCTCTGTGCTCTATCTCCCTCCCACCTCCTGGCTGGAGGTGCCAGGGCAACCTTGGGAGCCAGGATTGAAAATGAAGAAGCTGGTGGCACCCTGTGTTTTAAATCAAGAGCGGAGAAGCACCACGGGGACTACTACATGAAAAAGAAACGCGTTCGTAAGGTCCCTGATATTCAGGAGTTCATTGTGATCAAACCACTCTGATACCGACAGTGGGATTCTAGCATCCTGCATCCTACCTAATATTTATTCATCAAATGCTCCTCCCATCGGGACAGGTATGAACTTTGCATCTACCATCTGCTGATAAATGGGTGTCTGCAGTAAGTGTTGAGTACCTTTTTGTTGGTTGGCTAAGGAGGAGTCATGAGGAATATTGCTTGGCCAAATTGGGAGAAAACAACAACAACAAAATCCCTCCTCAAAACTAGGTCTGTATGTGACCTCGTTTAGCCAGAGACTTCTGTTCCTTGGTGACACCGTATTTACTACCTGTGATTGAGTTGCTTGGCCTCTTGCAGTGAGCACACCAGCTGGCTGCTCCTTATTGAATTATTGGGCCCTTGGTTTTTTTCTCTCTTTTTCATTTATTTCATGGGAACAAAAAAACACCCTAGCATCCTAGAAAGAGCAGCTTTCTAACAATGGGGACTACTAAATCCATTAGCACACAGACTCTGCAGGGGTGTTCGGGTTAAGCAATTTGAGCCCCCAGCTCTGTCATCTCCACCAACGCGGAGGCAAAATCTCTCATGTGGGCCAAAGGGAGTCCTTCATCACTTTGGCAAATTGCCCGAGTGCTCCGAGATCCTTTTCCTCTGTAAGACGTGGCTAAGGCCCTCTGTCCCTCAGTACATTTTACACCCGATCCTTTGTAGTTGTCTGGGCTATTGAAGATCATATGAATAATGTATGTCACACAGGAGGGAAAAAAGCACAGTGTTATGCAAAGGTCATGTTGCTTACCGTTATTTTTATTACTTCACTGGAGTTGGGAGACCTTGGTTCTAGTCCTGACTTTGGCACTAATTAACCACTTTCCTTGAGTCAAATCAGTTACCTTCTCTGGGCCTTTGTTCCTCATCTATAAAACAACACAGTTGATCCAGATGATCTCGTGGGTCCCTTCTAGCCTGAGAATTCAGTGATTTTAATTATTTCTGTGATTCTGTTATTAAAAGGCAGCCAGCCACATCCTTGGCAGGCCTCTGAGATAGCCAGCTTCCATTTCTAACAAGCTGGGATAAAGGCAAGGGCTCCATGAAGCATCTTGATTATGGTACTGCACTTGTTCCCTTAAGAGCAGGTCCTGGGCAGGTGCAGGAGGGTAACCCCCAATGGCCATCCTTCCTGAGTCCTGCACAGGTGAGGAAGTGCCCTCACCTGAGCCATCCTTCTCCTGGAGACAGTGTTTGTTTTATGGTCAGCTTAAAGAAGGCTTCATTGATCTTTCTATAAGCCAGTGTTGATTTCTTCCTTGTTATACTTCCCAAGCCTCTTTATCAAAGAAACAGAAGGGGTGTGTGTGTGTGTGTGTGTGTGTGTGGAGAGGCAGTTATTGCAGGCTTTTCTGTTCACTCTGTCACCCAGCAGCCCCTCAAAAGCTTCCTGAATTACTTTCTCTGGGCTCTAGGGTACCTTTTTGCTATCCTTACCACACCTGTAATGTAACCCACCCTTCTTCAACTGGCTTTCATCCTCTTCCCAGCCTCTGTTTTCACTCTTCAATTCATAATTACTCTCTCTTTTATGCCCTCCATTTTCCACCTCATTAACTCTTATTCCTGGCACAAAAGTGCCTCGTTTATGGGCTGCAGTGAAGGAACTACAAGGAACTCACATTTGGCCACTTCTGAATTTGAGTTGCTTTCATTGTCTTGTTTTCCTCTTTGGAATGGCTTGAGTCTAGTGCCTTCATAAACAACCCTCATGCAAAGCTGTTATCCATTCTGCCCTTTGCTACCTTCTCTGAATTTCTTTGAATTTAGAAATTCAGGGGCTTATTTTCACCAACTTCGTATTTAATTGATTTTACATCCATTTCTGAGCAGTAGATTTCTCCGTCCCATCCAAAATGGTAGTCAAAGGCCTTACTCCAGGGCCTTCTTTGCCTCATGTTGGTCCTGAAAGTATCTTTATTTTTACAGTGAAGAGACCTATGCAGTCAATAAAAAGAAAGGAAGTTTTTAAAAAGTGCTTCATATTTTATGAAACTTTGCCAGTGCCTGGAAAAATATGTCATCATTCTAGAAAGTGAGGAGGAAGGTGGATTCTTTCCCAAGATGAGTGTTTGGTTCAGCTGGTTAAGGCCACTCTAGATGTTGGGAACCAGTAGCCTAGTTCAGTATATGTCCAAGCCTCTTCTGTACCTTGGAAACCTTTGTTTAAGCAAAAGCTTAGAGAAGAGCAAAACAATGAGGGAATTGTTCCCATTAAAGATGGCTATGTGGGGCAGAAGAAGACAACCCACATCTCCTTCCTCGCTTCAGCAGCTTCTGAGGGGCCCTTCATTCTCCTACACGTGTGTCATTTAATTGTGAAATATGCATTGGTCCTATGCCAAGGTAATTTCAGATAATGCAGATCCTGTTAGGAAGACATCTTTCAAGAAAAGTTTTTTGTTTTGTTTTGGCAATGGCAATGAAATGAGAATTTCAAGGTATTAGCCAAGGAAGGAAACGCCATCTGTAGTTATCTTAAAAATTTATTTTCCTACACACACGGGCTTCCCTCAAAGCTCAGTTGGTAAAGAATCTCCTGCAGTGCAGGAGACCTGAGTTCAATACCTGGGTTGGGAAGATCCCCTGGAGAAGAGAATGGCAACCTATTCCAGCATTCTTGCCTGGAGAATCCCGTGGACAGAGGAGCCTGGTGGGCTATAATCCATGGGGTCGCAAGAGTTGGGCACGACTGAGTGGCTAAACCACCACCACCACACACATGTGTCATCTCTCCCCTTTTCTCAAACAGATAAAGTAAACAAGGCACAAGAAGCTATAATTACATGGTTAATTAATAACTGGTTGTCTAGGTTAAGATGCTCTTCACCTCTGATGATGAGTATATTTTCATTCATTTACTCAAATTCCATTATAAGGGTCTCTTGCTGGAGCTGTAGAAACAATGTAAAGACTGAGTTCCAGGAGAGGGGGTATCTGTTATGAGCCAGACCTCACAGAGTTAGCAGGCTTTGCAGGTGGAGCTATTGATAAAGAAACCCCTGGCAATGCAGGAGATGTAAAAGACATGGGTTTGACCCCTGGGTTGGGAAGATCCCCTGGAGGAGTGCATGGCAACCCACTCTAGTATTCTTGCCTGGAGAATCCCATGGACAGAGGAGCCTGGTAGGCTACGGTCCATAGGGTTGTAAAGAGTCTGGTGCTACTAAAGGGACTTAGCACGCATGCATAGAGCTAGCATTGTAGACCCATTCAAGCAGTGTGAAGCTAGCAAAGTTACCTAACCTCTCCAAGTTTCAGTTCCCTCATATCTGAAATGGGGACAATGGTATTTATATCCCAAAACTTTGTGGGGATTAAATATTAAATAATTACATGTTAAATATTTAAAGCTTTAATAAGTGTTAAGAGAAATGGTATTTATTCTCATCATTTTTATTTTTCCCTCGAGTCTCATCTAGTGACTAAGATGCCTTAGGGTCAAGGACTTGGTTATGTCCGTAGTTTGTCACCTGTTCCTCCGACAGGTGCGCCAGGAATGTGTGCAGGCACAGATGACATTTGCAGTGTTTGAAGTCCTTTAGTGATGATCCATGATGAAGGATTAAGCACAGAAGGGTTAGGTGATTCACCTCAGGCCACACAGCAAGTTAAAGAGAAATGAAACCTGGGCTTGCCAACTCCTGTGCTGATGTTCTTTTAAGCACAGTGCAGTATCCTGGATCTCGCACCTAATTTTAAATTATGAGCAGCTACCTCCTCTGGCTTCTAGGATACCTTTCCCTTTTTTCCCCCCTAAAAAATATAAGTATTTAGAAGAAAAGAAAAACACTCTGACCAAATATGCCTGTAGTAGAAATTCTGGTACCAATTTAATACATCAAATCCAGATTTAGATTTAAGAATTAATTTGAATATATTTATTTCACAATTTGTGTATCTAATTATGTTTTCCTCTGTCACCAACCACAAGCCATTTCCCTCTATTTAGGATCATTGTGTCTTTAAATGTAAGACATAAGACACAGGAATTACCATAACAACTTGCTTTCCAATTAGACTGCAATTGCTGACAATCAATACGATTAGACAAGGTCAGTGACAGAGTAAGCCCCACAGTGTTTAAAGAGAGCTGGGGAAGTACAGGGACCATGAGGAAATGAGAAAACGATTGGAAAAATCTCTCCCCAGTGTTGAGTATGAGCTCTTTATTCCTTGCTGCTTGCATAACCTAAGATGTCTCACAGAAGCAACAGTTTCAAACCTGCCAACAAGAGCTGGAGGGATGGAGGCTGAGAGATGTTTAGCTGTTTTAGTTATCTTTTCTTCTGGTCCCCAAACACTTAACAAAACTAAAGATGGAAAATTACCAACTTGAAAGTGGGATAAGCAGTAGCTGAAAAGTGAAAGTTGTTCAGTCGTGTCCGACTCTTTGCAACCCCCATGGACTATATAGTCCATGGAATTGTCCAGGCCAGAATACTGGAGTGCATAGCTGGTCCCTTCTTCAGGGTATCTTCCCAACCCAGAGATCGAACACAGGTCTCCCACATTTTAGGTGGATTCTTTAGAAGCTGAGCCACCAGGGAAGCCCAAACAGTAGCTGAAGCGGGAGTTAATGAAGAGGCAAACCAGAGCAGCTGTTTTCAGCCCAGAGAGGGAACCAGGGTGTTTGAGAGGAAATAGGGTTGTCCACAGCCAGATTTGCCTGGAGGGGGCTGTGGTGATCTGGGGAGGCTCCAGCATCATAAAAGTGTCACTGGCCTTGAACCTGGCATCATCTAAGCCCCTTTTCATGGCTTCCTCTCCTCCCTCCCTGTACTAGTGTCTGCTTTAAAGAAGAAAAACTCATTACATTTTAGTAAGGAGTATAGTTAAAGTAGAAAAGTCATTATGACCATTAGGCAGATAGTAGAAGCAGATAGTAGAAATACTTCTGGCACCTTTCTGGAGCTCCTCTAATTCACATCTGTGTCCTACCATGAATTCATAGCAGGCTGGCTTAAAATATGAGCATTAGGTCCTTACCCACTTGATGAAACGAGGTGATTGTTCTAGTGACAGAATCACAGACACTTCTCAGACATAAAACATCACCATAGAAAGCAAATGCAAACCCACACACCCCAGGAGTATTTGTGTGTAGGAGACCAGACCCAGCTTCAGGAGGGCTTACATGTTTGCCTTCTAGCAGGAGAGACAAGTGTAACAGACTTCTGGCCTGATCCTCCCCATCTCCCTCGCCCTTCCAAAGATATTCTCAGCCTACAGATTGAGTGGAAGGAAGCCAGTTGTAACCTGGGAAGGATGAAAGCTGGAGCCCTTGGAAGGTGGTGAGGTTAAGCCTTGGGTTATCAGAGTATCTCCTGACCCCTGAGAAGATCCTGCATGGTTAAGGGAAGGCAACCTGTTAACCCTGTGGTTACCACTCCCCCCTCTCTCCTCTAGCAGAGAGTCTCTGAGGCACTTAAGAGTGAGGTGGTAGGTGCAGGACTCACGGCTGGTGGCTAAGTTTTAGTTTTCCACTTGCCCATCAGTTGTGTGACCTGTGAACAGGCTCTTTAGTCTCCAAGTCTCATGTGTAAAGTGAATAAACACTTCTAACTACTTCATGCAGTCAAAATCAAAATTAAGTGATGTCTGTGAAAGCATTTGGCAAACTATAAAGCATTAAACACAAGAACACATCTTTGGAACAATTACAGTGATCACTATCAGGGCTGTTGTGACTGTTATCTTGCTTTGAGGGGACCCCCCACTCCCTACCCCATTCTGTACTCCTTTCCCTCCTTCTTATTATGCTTTTCCTCCAGACACTGGTTTTTGAGATAAAACCCATAACTCAGAACAAGCTCGATAAATTCACTCTAAGAACCATTAGTGTAGCCCTAGCATTTCTCTCCTCCAGAGAAACAGATAGAGAGGTTAGATAGAGGGTGACATTTAAAACATAAAATGCTGTTGGGAAATAGAGTTTAGGCATTAGGGATAAATCGGAGAAAGTGTTTTATTAAAAATTCTACTTTGTGGGAATGGCCTCTTCCAGTGTCCCTCACAAAATGCTGCAGATGCTGCTGCTGCTTCTAATGACACAGACTCCCCACTGTCATATTTGACATGTGTATCTTTAAACATCAATGCTGGTCTTTATAGGCTTTACACTTTATACAAAATGTTGCTCTTGTAGAACATGGGATGACTATGTAAAGACAAACTTTATTCCTATATACTGCTGGAAAGACAAGTCACAAATTGCAAGAGAAGGGAGAGGACAGGAATCCTAACAACGTCTGAGGAGGTCCCTGTGTGCAGCTTTCCCCTTTTGGCATAGTTTTCTCAAGTGCTTTGCTGGATTTCACACTGCTTTCCATTGTCAAAGGGTCTTTACCAGTGATGGAAGGGAACAAGGACAGTGAACATTTTATATACATGAATGCGTGCCCATCTGAGGAGCAAAGCTGGGGAGTGTTAGCTCTTTGTCAGTATCCTCTCTGCTTTTTGGATCAGAAAACTACATTGTGAAACCTATATTAGTTTTAATCACCCTTCATTACACCTCTGCCAAGTGGCATTTCAGAATGTGAATCTACCCTGACTCCTAGTCTTCTTTCAAAACTTATCTGCCTGTGAGTTTATCATATGATGGAATTTTAGAACTACAGAATAAATCCTAATTAGAGGATCCAAGAGATCATTTATTTCCAACTTTCTTAGAAATCTAGGACCCCAAGAGGATGGCTGTTTCCTAGCTGCTCAAGACTTGCATGCGTGCTGGTAGTTTATATTTCTAGTCATCAGTTTTGCATTTTCATGAAGGACTGCAGTCTTTAAACTATGAGCAAGATGAGAGTTCCAAGCACACTGGCAGGCTAGTAGGAGAGATTTGAGAAAGCATGTTCTGCTTGAGGTGAATATCACCAGCAAGCTCAAGCATATAGCTTTTATTTTATCTTATTTTTTGTGCAATTTATTTTTATCTTTTTACATTATTTTTTATTGGAGTATAGTTGCTTCACAATGTCATGTTAGTTTCTGCTGTACAACAAAGTGCATCAGCTCTATGGATACATATATCCCCTCTTTTTTGGATTTCCTTTCCATTTGGGTATCACAGAGCGCTGAGTAGGGTTCCTGAGCTATGCAGTAGGTTCTGTTTAGTTATCTATTTTATACGTAGTACCAGCAGTGTGTATATGTCAATCCCAATCTTCCAATTCATCCCAGCTCCCCCTTTCCCCCTTTAGTGTCCTTATGTTTGCTTTTTACATCTGTGTCTATTTCTGTTTTGCAAATAAAATCATCAATACCACTTTTCTAGATTTCACGTATATGTGTTAATATATGATATCCGACATTCTCTTCCTGACTTATTTTACTCTGTATGATATATTTCACTCTTATTCACGCTCTAGGTCCATCCATGTCTCTACTAATGACCCAATTTCTTATGGCTGAGTAATATTTCATTCCTTACGTGTACCACATCTTTGTTATCCATTCCTCTATTGATAGCCATGTAGGTTGCTTCTATGTCCTGGCTACTGTAAATAGTGCTGCAGTGAACACTGCGGTGCATCTTTTGAATTATGATTTTCTCTGGGTATATCCCAGTAGTTCTATTTTTAGTTTTCTAAGGAACCTCCATACTGTTTTCCATAGCATGTAGCTTTCATTTTAAAGGTTGAGCAACACTTATTTCTCTTGTATTCTCTTTCTCCATTATCCATAATAAATTTGTGGACAGGTAGTTATAGATACTACATATGCTAGATTTTGGACTGCAAGGAGATCCAACCAGTCCATTCTGAAGGAGATCAGCCCTGGGATTTCTTTGGAAGGAATGATGCTAAAGCTGAAACTCCAGTACTTTGGCCACTTCCTGCAAAGAGTTGACTCATTGGAAAAGACTCGGATGCTGGGAGGGATTGGGGGCAGGAGGAGAAGGGGACGTCAGAGGATGAGATGGCTGGATGGCATCACTGCCTCGATGGACGTGAGTCTGGGTGAATTCCGGGAGTTGGTGATGGACAGGGGGGCCTGGTGTGCTGCGATTCATGGGGTCGCAAAGAGTCGGACACAACTGAGCGACTGAACTGAACTGAATAGAAAGGTTAATATATGTTACCATATGTTTTAGATTATCAACATCTTTAACCATGGTATTTATACTATATGGAGGAGCAAGAAGGTTAATTATTGTTCACATTACCTACCAGAACCACTTCCAGAAATTGTCATGAGGGAAACTGTGCTTGATAACTTACTGCTTAAGAAAATTATTTTCTTTTCCTCTGAAGCTCTAAAATTTATTACCACCCAGAAGAGATTTGTTATCTTTGATGACTGTTTCATCATCTTCAGTCATCTTTATGTTGATTGTTTTCTGTGTGTTCACTCTCTACCCTTCACTTAAACACTGTACCATTTTGAAGCTTTGAGTGTCCCCCAAAGATTTCTTCAGAAAGACTTGCGTAGAGTCTCTTCCTAAGTATTCTTGCATCCAGCCATCAGTTCAACATTATTTTACTTTGATACTTCAGCTTCTCAAAACACCTGGTTAAACATTGGAATTTCAGATTCTATTATGATTTGGGGAGTTTAAAATATGATTCTTACTTGTGCTTGTCCCAAAACACAAAGGCCTCATAACTATAACCACTTGGAATGAGTGGGAAAGGAAAACTGGAGCAGGCTTGGTACTGGGGAAGGGCAGTAGCAACTTGAAAGTCATGATTAGAAGGGGAGCGACGATTTGCCAAAAATGCTTCTGTCCAATCTCTGGGTCAACTTCTTTTAAGTGGTGCCCTTATGTAAACTGGTAAAGTCAATTTAATGCCCTGTGCTAGACAGGGTAAGGGCTAGAAGTCAGTGATTGTTCTTGACCTACTTTTCTACTAACTAGCTATTGGCCTGTTGACTACTAACTTAAAATAGGGTATGTGTATTCCTGTGATTTATGTGAAGATGATAATACCTATTTCATCACTTTTCTAGTATAATGTGAGAATCAGCTTAACAACATGTGCTGAATGGCTAAATCAAAGATAGGTAGGAAAGAGCTTTGAAAAGTTATCTATATTTTTGAAAGGCAAAGTATATAACTAATGTAGGCATAATGATAACCAGCTAGGAGTTGCTATGGTAACATGAATTGCCCAGTCTGTGACTGGACTCACTCAAGTATCATTCTTAGATCTATTATTGCAACTCCAACTTCTCATTCCACAGTTTTCAGATGTTTTATTTGTTTTAGATTCTCAGCTGTTCTCACATGTGAATGATAAGATTTAGCGTGTTCAGTTTCTGTTGCTAAATACATTCTTTCATGTTTGGATATTGTTTATATGCAGGTTTTGACCTCACAACTGTGTGTGTGTGTGTGTGGGTGTGTGGGTGTGTGGGTGTATGAGAGAGAGAGAGAAAAGTTGCCTTTGATGTCCTCAGCATCCTGTATCTACAACTTCTCCTTCTTCCTCAAGATGCTCAGCACCATCAGGCAGCCCTAAGTTGTCAAGGCAGAAGGTAATCTAAACTGTATTTTCCACTAAGATGTTGGTTCCCTCCTTCTGACATCTTCCTATCTTCGGAGGAGAGCCAGAGGAAGGTGATTTATTACCACAAAGCATGAAACGGTGATGTTGGGAGTCCCGGCTGCTAATGGAAGTCTGGGCTGAGGGCCTCTCTATGTACAGACACATAGAAATACTGGGTAAAGGTCAAACAGCCAATTAAGAAACTATGTAAGCAATACCATCCTCAACCCGGTCAGAATGGTGAAGCCAAAGAACAAAGGAAAAATTCTAATTAGGTTAATGGCTGGTCTTGGAGTTTCAAAACCCACTGGGAAGATGAGCCCAAATTGCAGATTTGTCTTTGTCTGAGAGGAGTCAGAAAGAACCTACCTGCGTAAAATCAAGAGTCAGAAAGACTGTAGATTAGTGAAGTGGGGGACTCTAGAATTCTACCTAGTGACTATGGAAAAGCTCAAGGAAGCAGCCTGAGTAGAAATAGTCAACTGCAAGTATTTATAATACTAAATCAGTGGCACAAAATTACATTGAATGAAAATTTACAGTGACTTCAAGCGAAAAAAAAATACTTAAAAATTATCCCAAACTGGAGAAAACAAGACTGCTCAACAGGAGCAAATGAGAAACTGTTAAGATAGTTCTATCCTAGAGCATGAAACTTGAACTGACCGTACTTCATCCTTCCCAAGGTGGGTGGGCGGAGAGTATATGTTACAAATCATAAAAAGAAATACCACATGAGAGAAAATAGTTATACCTCCTTGACTGAGGATTAGAATAAGACTGAAAGAGATTTAAAACTAATTATTTTTAAATGTTCAAAGAGATAAAGGAAGGTGTAGAAATCACAAGATAAAAGAGGACAGTGTGAAAAAGGATAGATGTGTGAAAAGAATTAATGAGAAATACTGATATAAGAAAAAACGGAATCAAAAACATTATTGGATTTCATAATGGACTAGATATAATAAAAACAAAATAAATGAATTAGAAAGTAGATACGGCAAATCACTTACAATACAACAGCAAAAGAAGTTCCAATACAGAGCTAATAGCAGATCCAGGAGAGAAGAAGGTAGAAATACTAATAAAAACTTTTCTATAGTTGAAGAAAGACTGCCTTAGTTTGAGGAAACCACTAAGCCACAAGCATAAAAATAAAAACAAATCTATACTTACTAGTGAAAGTATAGACAAAGGAAAAGAAAATCTTAAAACCTATCAGAGAGGAAAGATAGAGTACCAAAAATTAGACAAACAGCAGCCTTCACACAAGCAACAATAGATACTGGAAGATAATAGAGTTACTTGCCGAGAGTAAAAATTCTGGTCAACTCAGGTTTATAACTTTATGTAAACTACTATTACGGGTCAAGAGGGAGCATAGGTGACATTTTCAGATATACTAAGACTGAAGAGAGCTTAATACTCATACATGGACAATTTGATTTTGTTTTTCACAATTGAAATAGGACATTTTTATGATTAAAGCAGTACAGGCTTGTTGTGGAAAAAACAAACAGTGGATAAAATTATAAAGAACAATTATATTATGAAGAATAGTTTTTATCAACAAGAAGAAAATTGAGCCAGAAGAAACAAGTGGAGTTTAAGAGCAAAATCCATGGCAAAATGATAGTAATATTGATCAAGTATTCAATTAAAAGTGGCACTAATTTGGGGCTATTTGAAAACAAGACAGAACTAAAGTGCTGTATAGAAATGATGTGGAGAATTGCAAGGGGGAAACCAGAATTAAAGCACTCCAATGCTGTGTTATTCAGGTCAAACAAAGTGATGCTAATTAATTTGGGGGTTTGATAAATATGTTTTAAAAATGATAAGTTGTCTGTAAAATAGAACATATAACTTCTAGAATAGTAGAGAGGAAAAAGAAGAGACCAAAGAAATTGTTAGGGTGACATTTCAAGCACTAACAGGAAAGGTTTTATTATTGGATGTGTACACAGTGCATGGGGCTTCCCTGGTGGCTCAACGGTAAAGAATCTGCCTACCATGCAGGAGCCACAGTAGACGTGGGTTCGATTCCTGGGTCACGAGATCCTCTGGAGGAGGGCACAGCAACCTACTCGTCTTCTTGCCTGGAGAATCCCATGGACAGAGGAGCCTGATGGGGTACGGTCCATAAGGTCGCAAAGAGTTGGACACAACTAAAATGACTTAGCATGGCACGGAATATATGTGCACATGTGCTGGATGCCAAAGGTCATTGTATAGCTGACAAATCTAGTTCCAGGAAGCCCTGTACATATCCTAATTGTAAATCTAAAGCAAAGTGTTAACAAAGCCATAAGCTCAGAATGGTAATTTTCCCTTGGTACTCTGGTGTAGAAAATACAATTGTACATGTTGCTGCAGCCAACTGATTCTTTATCTCTGAGAAACCAGGCTGCAGGTGCTTCTAGGGGCCATTTTACATCCTTGTTTTCTGGTCAATTTTTGAGGGAGTCCAGAGTCCTTTTTTCTTATGTTGCCAGGCTTGTTTCCTGGAGACCTGATGTCTTTTACATTGATTTCCATCTAATGATATTCACCATCCACTCACCACCATGTTATAGAGATAACATATCCCTTTTAGGGAGATTTCTATCTACAGTGCTTTCCAACCTCAGCTTTCATGGAGGAGGGCACAGGGCAACACACACACACACACACACACACACGGTCTGTTTTCTCATCTTTCCAAAATGATTAACATAAAAAGGACTGTTCTTGCATATATGACTCTTCAGTATTTTTTCCTGCATTCTGCACAGCTTTTTAATCAAACTAGTGCTGACATGTTCCCTGTAGCTCCTACTTTTTCCAAGCTGAGCTCTTCCATTGATCATAGTCATAAATGAGTTCTGATTTTCCTGAATTAGGGATTTTTACCCTTGTCTTTTAACACTTTAACATCCATCATTTTCCTCTAAAACATACTGTCAACATACAATTCCATGAAAAAAGTTAGAAAAGAACATTCATAGTGTCACATTTTAATTAAAAAAAAATGTGTGTCACCAGAGAAAAAAATGTGAAAGGCTTCTTCTCACTAAAATATTAACTGTAGATATATTATTATAAAATTATGTGGATTTATCATTCTTTCTGCAGTGTTTTTTTCTATAGCATGTATTACTTTTATAATCATAAAAAAAAAATCCTATCTTAATTGTAAAAACCAAAACCACTGCCATCAGGGACAGAATTCCTGGTTCCACAACCTATGGGTTGCTAGAGGCAGGCAGGCAGTATGTAAGCAAGCACTACCCATGTTGTGGTTTGGGAGCTACTTGAAAAAATATGTTATTGCCTACTTTTATTTCCTGTTCAGTGGCTGTTAGGTTCATTATAGGAATAATGTCACAGAAGTACTACAGAGGTGGCCACAAACATACTATGGCGTGGAAAATCAATGTGGAATTTGAGTATCTTGTGAGCCACTCACAAGATAGAGACCAGGGGGTAAGTCTTAAGGGAGGCACTCCTGATCCTGCTTTATTGCTGTTGATCAGTCACTCAGTTGTGTCCAACTCTTTGTGACTCCATGGACTGCAGCACACCAGGTTCCCTGTCCTTCACCATCTCCTGGAACTTGCTCAAACTCATGTTCATTGAGTCAGTGATGCCATCCAACCATCTCATCCTCTGTCATCCCCTTCTCCTCCTGCCCTCAATCTTTCCCAGTATCAGGGTCTTTTCCAATGAGTCATCTCTTTGCATCAGGTGGCCAAAATATTGGAACTTCCACTTTAGCATCAGTCCTTGCAATAAATATTCAGGATTGATTTCCTTCCCCTGCTCTAATTTTCCTGCACCCCCCACTACTCAGAGGTTAGCATCTCTATGTGTTACTCGATCTTTTTAAAAATGGTTTATTGTCCATTTTCTGTCTCTTGCTCAAAAAATCTAAAATCCATGCTGGCAGCGGTCTTGCCTTAGTCAGTGTTGTCTCTCTAGTGTCCAGCACATAGCAGGTGCTCAGCAAATACATGTGGAAGGGAGGAATACATGCTAAATGGTTATGCATATGGAAGGAAGCATAGTAACCCTGAAGGTAGGGGAACAGCATGAATAGAGATGAGAAGACAAGGAGAGGAGCAGCATGGAGATGGGGCCATGAGGAGCCTGACTTGGTCGGTACGGAAGGTCCTTGGAGGCAAGAGGTAGCTATGTTGGATGGTTGGGGTGGGGCGAGGTTATTAAAGGGACTTGAAAATAAAACAGGAGAGAATGAAAATTAGGAGTGGGCATACTCAGGGCATGTTCTGAGTGCAATGCAGGATTTTCTAATATGACAGTAATTCGGGGCTCTGGCATTGATCCAGAGGAAATAGTCTCTCTCTCTCTGATTTCCTATAAAGGGAAAGTGGACACTGGTACAAAATCTGGAATAGGAATGGGCGAGATGGTTTCTTTTATTGTCTGTCTGTGATAATATTACCCGAGTCAAACATTCAGGGTTTAAAGGCTTTGCGTTTGGAGTCATTTTCAATTCAAACGACCTGACAATGCAAGATAGCTATACTCATAGAGAAAGAGAACACTTAGGGAGATACAGACCTTTTTCTTTAGGCTTCTCTGAAACTCTAATTAAATGAAATGGATCTGTGCCTCATGCTTAGCTCTGATTTTTTTCATCCAGTGCATTTGAGAGGCACATTGTGAATATGTATTTGAACATTTTGGTGGTGCTCATTTGTGATGAGTATAGATAGAAATGGAATTCACTCAGTATAAAATGTTTACATGCTACAGTGAGCACGCCTCTGCTCTTTCTGAAAAGAGACAGCACGCCTTTTTGCTTAGTCCAGCTTCTGAGGGTGACATGTCAGGGAGCTCTTCCTGTCATGCAGAAATCCTGAGCTGTACTAGAAAATGGAAATTGCAATTAGAATGGGCAGAACTGAGATCCTGTCTCCTTTCCAGAAATGTGCATATCTCTTATAAGATATCCAAGCTGCATGAAGAATTATTTCTGTCCTCATGTTATCTTCAATTTATGGCCCTAGCAGATTTTATTTTAACAAATATTCCTAGATTATTCTAAAGAAGACTCAAAATAGGGGTTGCTGGGAAACAATGCAATGGAATAGTCTAGAATTGAAAGGGAATCTGGTCTTCTTGGTGGCTCAGATGGTAAAGAATCTGTCTGCAATATGGGAGACCTGAGTTCAATCTCTGGGTCGGGAAAATCCTCTGGAAAAGAGAGTGGCTACCTACTCCAGTATTCTTGCCTGGAGAACTCCATGGACAGAGGAGCCTGACAGCCTACAGTCCATAGTGTCTCAAAGAGTCAGACATTTACATTTACACTTTTACATTTTCACTGGTCTGAGGAGTTTTAGAGAAGGAAATGGATTGTTTCCTTGAAACTACCCCCTTGATATGCTTGCCTGAAGGGAAGGGAATAAATTCTCTCAGCTCAATAGGAAGCTTCTTCCTGTCTCATCATCAAACATTTATTTACCTTTGAGAAGTTAAGAGCAAGAAGTGATGCAATGCTCATGACTTACAGCACCTTCACTATCTTCCTCCATATACATAGCAGTTCATTTTGGAAATGTTTCCAGAGATATAGTCAAGGCAAGTGCACATTCTTCTAAATCCTATTTTATACTATAAAATCTAGAGCTGATGCTTTTGAAACTTTACCTTCCCAGAGTTTGCCCAGTGACTTGGTTCTGGGGCATTTAAGCTATGGCTTAAAGGTGAACATCTATTTTTGTGTTTAAGAATTGTTTGGAGTGAGAATCAGGACAGATTAGATGTTGACATGGGAGTGAAGAGATTTTGAATGCCAAAGAAGGTATGATAGAACAGGAGCAGAGAAACACCGAACCTGAACATAGGGTGGTCAGAGCAGTGTGGTAAGTGTGCAGGGGAGGCTCTGGCAATGTGACCAAGGATGGTTGTCAAAATTCATCAGTGCTCTTGATAAAGAGCTGAAAAATTTTATCCTCTATATCAGATGGCTACAGAACCCACATATGTGTTTGTTGAAGCATCTTCTGAAGTTTTTCAAAGATATGGTTTTGCTTTTAAGTCATACATTAGTGAATGTTGAAACAGCAATTTCTTTTTTTAAATAAAAGCTCTAAATGTGGCATATTAAGTTCTAAAGAACCAAATGTATTTCTAGGAGTGTTCAACCCTAAACTCCTGGAGTAAGCACAGGAGTAGGTTTGGACTAAAAAGACAGAGTTAATGGGGAAGGAAGTGGCTTATTTAGTTCAGTCAAATCCTACCATTTGCATTGTTCACATAGAGGATTGCCAAGAGGTAGGGACTAGCTGTATAGCATTATGTCACCCCTGAACTCACTGATCAGCAGAGCCTGCTTTTTGTTTTGATGCTGACAACAGTTTATGGAAAAAGAAAGCAGAATGTAGCAGATCTTAGAGCATTTTAAAAAGTACACCAAGACCTTCTCTTATTTATGTATTGGAGAAAACTAGGCTTGGGAGTAGTGAGCATTCAGTTGGCTTTCTCCAGAAGAGATCAGGAAAACTCTTGTGTTTGGGCAGGAGCAGAATATTGCTCTTTCTGACCTCCTTGCTGCCCAAGTTTAGAGAGCACTGAGGAATTTTAGCTATAGCCTAAGAGACAACTCTATATGGAGAGCTGACTGGCAACAGTTCTGTCAAATCGATGAGACTAAAAAGTTTCAGATATAATTTGAGTCTGTCTGTTGTACACTGAAGGGTTTCTGTGGTGTCTCAGTGGTAAAGAAGCCACTTACAATGCAGGAGATGTTGGTTTGATCCCCCGGTCGGAAAGATCCCCTGGAGAAGGAAATGGCTACCCGCTCCAGTACTCTTGCCTGGGAAATCCCTTAAGCAGAGGAGCCTGGCAGGCCTGCAATCCATGGGTGTCACAAAAAGAGTCAGGCACAACTGACCAACTAAACAACATTGTCCACCAACCATTACACTGTCTGGATATTGATGAACAAGCTTCCAGCATCCTGACTACAGAATCACAGGTGGGGCATTAAAAGAGTCAATGTTCTGGTGAATTCAGATACAGTTTCCCAGTGCATGGAGCTTCTTTCCTTCTACTCCTGTTCAAACTTTCCAAGCTCAGTGGGAGTCCATTGTTCATAATGTGATCAAAAGGTAAGGACTGTGGGAGCCTGCTGATCTCCTTAGGGAGACCTCAGATCCCCATTATGACTTGGAATTTGTTTCATTAATATCTGCCACACTGAACACTTTGCACTTTCCCCTTTGATTATGGAATCCCAACAGTCTTCACAAAACTTTTTCTGGGTTCTCTTCACTACCAAGAAATGGATCTAAATGCCACTTCTTCGAACTGCCTTCAGCACCCAAGATTTGGACAGCAACATGGAGGTTGCTTCTGTTCTGTTTTGTAACCTCTGTTTCACGTGAATTCCTCTTATTTCTCTAACTACATCACAACTTTCTTGGAACCTAGAACCAAATCCTATCTTCTCTTTCAGCTTCTAATTCATAAAACTGACTGAGAGATGAATGGATAGATAGGTTGATAAGAGGAGCTTAGGAACTTCTAAGAACGAATCTCAGCTTGTGAAGTGTTCTCTCTGATTGCACAAAGTCATAAGCAGGTAGGGAGATTCACATTTCCAGTTGGTGAGGATCACCTATTCTGTTTATTACCTTTCCCTTCAGAAACCTCACCCTCCCACCTTTCCTCATTCCTTTTATACACCACACTTAAAATTGGAGGCATAACCTTGTTCAAGAATGTGCAAAGCAGGAACATGGTAATGAACTCTTGTTGCTACTATAAACTTGATGAATGGCTTGTGGAGGAAGGGCATTAAATAGCACTCTCAGTCCAGTGATTAGCTCTGCAGCAATCCTCCCTTGGAGCTCATGCAGATCAGCATCCCTTTCATTCTGCTCTAGGTTTCCTATGAGCTTCATTGATTGTGCCTGAAATTTTTCTGGGTCTTGGCTGGGAGGGTTTCCTAGGTCGTGCTAGTGGTAAAGAACCAGGCTGCCAATTCAGGAGACATAAGAGACATGGGTTCAATCACTGGGTTGGAAAGATCCCCTGGAGGAGGGCATGGCAACCCACTCCAGTATTCTTGCCTGGAGAATTCCCATGGATAGAGGAGCCTGGCGGGCTACAGTCCATAGGGTCAAAAAGAGTTGGACACAATTGAAGTGACTTAGCACAGCTGGCTGGAAGGGTAAGGAACAAAGAAGGTCTCTTTGTTTCTTTCCAGCATTCGCACCACCTCCCTGCATCTCTCTTTCCTCAACCCATCTCACTACGACTCTCGATGCATTTGATCTGGATGAAACATGTGCTGCCTTGACCTGCACTTCCTCCTTGACCTTTGTCTACTTCAGACTGCAGGGACAGAATCACCTATATTCAGTCTCCTACTTTTTGCCTGAGATACAGATATCCTGTCACAAGAAAGACTGCTGAGGCTGAATTTGCCCAGATGAGCCATATAATGGGTTTGCTCCTGAAATAGTTGTAAGTGAATGGCAATTTTCAGTGCCCAGTTTTGTTTCCAGAGCACCAATAGAGGGGCTTTCAGAGGCTGAGACAGTGTTTTCCTAAGTGAATGCTGCTGCTCTTTAGCTGCTAACTTGAGACCAGTCTCCTTTGTCCATGTCATCTCTTCTCCAGGGGATCTTCCCAACCAGGGATTGAACCCAAGTCTCCTGCTTGGCAAGTGGATTCTTTACTACTGAGCCATGTGGGAAGCGCTTATCTAAGTGACTAGTTTTACTGAGAAAAAAGGAGGACTATTTTTACTATAAATGTGATCTGACAATGACAAAGAGAATAAGAAAATCTTTCCCTTTGATCTATCATTTGGTTAAAACAAGCAAGCACATGTTTACGCACTTGGTCTGCACTTTTCTTTGTCTCATATGTACTTTATGGAACCTGTTCGCCACACTTGAACAGGGGCTGTGGGCCATTTCTCTCGAATCGTCCACCATACAGCTCCTTACCCAGGACTAGTATTTTTTAGATCATATTGTTCTTTCTGGACCGTGGACCAGCAGTGTTGGCGTCACCTGGAAGCTGGTTAGCACTGCAGAATCCCAGGTCCCACCCAGATCTCCTTAGTGAGACTCTGTGTGTTAGTTATTTCCCCAGGAGATTTGAATGCACATTGAGATTTGAGATACCCCGATATAGGAGACACTTAGTAGAAACTCATAAGATGCTCATGCATGTAACTAAAAGAAAAAATCCTCCCTTGCAGAGATGAAATTCTATATGTTGACTAAGAAGTTGTAGTTGAATCTATGTGTTACTAGAATGTTAATTCCAAGGAGAGGCAAAAGGGGAGTAGGCAAAAACAGGAAGAAGAAAGGCCAATAAATACAGCTGACTTAGGAAATTTTGGTTAATAACTGATGTTTTGATGCAATAGTGTGGACCAGTTTTTACTAATGGACACAACCTATTGCAGCGTTTCCTCTTTGGCATGGAAAAGGCTGGCTTGGATTGTCATTTCTTGGATCAGACATCCATCTACTCCTAGGACATCTTTTTCTTCCCCCACTGCTAAGTGCTCAAGACTGAGTAGAAACTATGAGAAGTGCTGAGTACTTGAATATGAAGTTTATGTACTTGGCAGAAATACAAGGGCTACTTGTTTCTTCTGACTTGGACAATCTTTTATTATCCTGTATTGATATGACTGTAAAAATCTCAAGATGTAATTTCTCTTTAGTAAATGAGAGACAGCATTGCAGAAAGCAAAGCATTATATGGAAAAATGCACTGCCTGTGGCATCTGAGAAGCCCACCTCCATCACTTCATAGATGTTGATCCCTAACCAGTCACCAAACTTCTCTGACTTCCATTTTCTCACCCATGCAATGGGCTCAAATTCTTGCCCCAGCTGACTCTGAAAGGTGGGTGTGTGAGATTAAATGAGCTGATAGGTATGAGGTAGGAAGCAAGTGACTCCTACAGCAAGATTAGCACCCTCCTGTATCATTTATTCCCTGGACTACTTTCTTTGCATTCATAGATATTACAGAATAATAGATTACTGTGTGGGCACTGGAGTCAGAAAGCCTGGTTTCCAGTCCTGCCCCTACCACTCCTTTAGAGTGTGACATTGAGCAAGTCACATAACCCCATTTGACTTCAGTCTCTTCACTATAAAACTTGGACGATGAGGTTATGATAATTAAGTACGATAATGCATGTAAAGTGGCTTATCTCAGTTTCTGCCAAAATAATCACTCAGCAAATGACAGCCAATGGTTGCTGTTCCCCTTGAGAACTCCTTGAGAGCAGAGACTTGGTATCTTCATCTTATTGCTCAGAACACCTAGCAGTGGTTGGCACATAAGCCTCATCAAATCATTCCTCATCTAATTAATATATTTTGTGACTCGAGAAGCATTGGTGGAATTCTTGACTGATGGGTAGATAATGCTTCTCTGAGTTTACCTGGTCTCTCTCTGAGTAGCTCACAAATAGAACAGAGCAAACGCAGCAGCACATACAGCAGTCAGAGGCGGCGGCCCTGGCTTGAAGAAGTATATTAGCTCTACAAGCCTCATCCTCACAGGTGCTCAGGGAGTGATGGAAGCCATAATCATTTACTCAGTGAACACTGATCAATCACTTGATGGATTAGCTGGTGTCATCCATCTGGCTGCACTTATCTTGAGGACTTGACTGAAATCTATAAATCTCCTCTTCTTAAAAAACTCCAACCAGTAATTTTTGATTTGGCCTCATTTCCTTGAAGTTAGTTTAGAACTTACCCTTTTTGCAAGATTTTTTTGTGGGGGGTGGGGTTATGGGTCTTGGTGCTGTAGTAAGCAACCATCCTTTCTCCCCCAAAGTGATCATCTGCTTTACTAAAAGAAAAGTCACATCTTAAGTGTCTTACCTGATTGGAGTGAGAAGTTATATGAAGAAATGCAGGGAAGGATATATAAGGGAAAGTATAAGGGGGTATGAGGTTTCCTGGTGGCTCAGTGGTAAAGAATCCACCTGCAATGGAGGAGGCGCAGGAGCTGCAGGTTCAGTTCCTGGGTTGAGAAGTTGCCCTGAAGGAGGGCATGGCAACCCACTCCAGTATTCTTGTCTGAAGAATCCCACAGACAGAGAAACCTGGAAGGCTGCAGTCCATAGGGTCATGAAGAGTCAGACATGACAGAAGTGACTTAGCACATAAGGGGGTACATTGTAAACAAAGACGTGAAGACTGGAACCCCAATTTTTAACATTCAGTAAAGGAAAAGCAAGCCAAACACACACCAGTCTGAGTTGTCCACGTGGTCTGTCAGACAGTGAGGGGGCCCATCCTTGGGAGATAGACCCTTGAAGGCATTGATATCTCTGATTACAGGAAACAGTTTCCTCAAGTTTCTGTCCAGGTACACGTGGACTTTGCAGTCCAAACAGGTAATGCTAGATATGATTTTTCAGGTATTAAAGCAAATCTCCTTAAGCACACGTGCCACATTGACTAAAATCCCACCATTAGCAATTCAGTCCTTTGGTGCTGGCATTACCTACTTCATGTCTTTTTTAAAAAGGCACGTTGTCTTGGAGGATCTCATTCAGCAACTCCTTAGAATTTCAATGCCATTACATTATTCAGATGTTATCATCCCTGGGAAAGAATAACAAAGAACACGATTTAAAAGGAAATGTTGAGAGCCTGATTTGGGGAAGAGGTTCTGAAAGGCTGGCAAGGGATCCATGAGGCAGAGATAACAAATTCACAAACTTGGCCTGACATTATGTTTCCAGCATGCCCAGTCCTGGGCTACGTGTTTTGGAGAGGAATATGAGAAAAGAGAAAGGCAAAATCTGTAATCCGTATGTAGTTGAGCTGAGATGCCACGGATGGGAAGCAGAGCACATGTGCTCTTTTAATAGTCCATCCCTTGCATTTGTATGCACTTTTAACTTTTCAAAGCACGCTCATATCCAAGTGCAAATTATATGTTTATAAAACATTGGGCATCAACAATTGCTATCTCTATGCCTAGGCTCGGAATCTCAGGCCCATTGGGGTGGTTAACTTCCCCTTTGTTCATTTAGGCTCTTCTGGCGTGTATCCTTCACTCTTCCCCGTTTCCTCTGCCTGTTTAACCCCTGGAATGGTCTGAATTATAAAACCCATGTCTGATCATTCCGTTTCTGTGTAAGCTAGCCAGAGTGGATCTGAGTAACACAGAGGAAGTTTATGAAGTATAAGATTCAGGTAAGTTTTCGTTGTTGTTGTTGGGGGATGGGCAGGCAAGTAGGTCCATATCCTATTTGAGTGTTTTACTGTTTAAAGCATTTTATTAAGTCATAAACAGCCCAGATGGATGTGGTTGTGATGGGCATGGGCTAAATGAGGAAATAAAAATAAATAGTTTGTGCATCGACTGGAGCTTGTATTTAGATTGCATCTTTTTAAGTTTAATACCACTCTATTAAAAAAAGAAAACCTAGCAAGAGTCTGTAGGGCAGAGCCAGGAGGCTATTTTTAACTCGAGTATTATGCTGCCTTAATTGTGTCTTCTCTGAGTAGACACAAACACTGAGTTACTAGCAGAGAGAACAAAAAGGCCAGTTCATTTTCTGGTGTATCTGTGAGCCCTAACAAACATAATATGTTCAAAGGTTTTTCCCACAGCTTGTCTTGTCAAGAAAGGTCAGAAGGGCAAGCAGGGCTGAAGCAGAAGTCTTAAAAGATAGAGAAGATGATGTTGCCTGGCTGTTGATTAGAAAATGGAAGAAGATTGGTATGTGATGGCAAGCCACAAAAGCCTGGCTTGAGTAACCTTGTCAAGTCTTGCCACCTGTAAGTTTTAGCTGCGGAATTAAAGGCACTGAGCAGAGGTCAGCAGGACCATGGATGCCTTAGAGCATCCAGTAGCCAAGAGACTGGGGGGATTCTAGAGACTGAACATGTGAATGAGGGTGTGTCTGTGCTTTCCCAAGCTAGCGAGCATCTCCAGCATGCTTCTTTAGTACCAAAGCTTGCTACTTCACAGTGGGTGCTGTGGATTGGTTGTGTCTCTCTCCCCACCACCCCAAATTCGTATATTTAGGTCCCAATCCCCTAAACATATGGGTGGGTGGAATTTGGAGATGAGGACTTTGGGAGATGATTGGATAAGGTCATAGGGGTGGACCTCTCGTGATGGGATTGGTATCCACAGCAGGGGATAAAGAGACCAGAGCTCGCTCTCAACCATGTGGTGATATAGAGCAAAAGCAGGGGTAGGTTCACACCAGAACCTGACCAGTCTGGTATCTAATCTTGGACTCACAGAACTGTGAGATTTAAATATTTGTTGTTTAAGTCACCTAGTGCAGTATTGTATTCAATATCACAGAAGCCTGAACCAGTTAAGACAACAGGGCTCTCATCTATGAATATGCTCTTTCAGTATTCCCTTCTTTGGAATCCCTTCCAGCAAAGGAAACCCTACACTACCTTCATGGATAAAGCAAAAAGGACTGAGATGTGGATGGTTATAATGAATATAAAGGGCATCCAAAAAATGACTAGATCTCAGGAACTCTTGTTTCCTTTATAAGACTCCTCCCCACCCTGAACACACAGAAAGAAATCAAAGTGAAAACAAACTAGTAAAAAGACAAAACAAAGCCAAACTTATAAATACAAAGGTAATAAATTATCCTCTTTCTGATCTGGGCAGCTATTAGATACTGTAGAGTCTATTTTGAGGCCCCACCTAGAAACAGTTGAAAATAAGAAGGCTTAATGGAAACACTAAAACCACACCAACCCCGAAAGTGACAAGAAAACAGCTTCTTGTGTTCTTGGTTGAAGCAGTAAATACAACAAAAATACTTATTTTCAGAATATTTATGGAGAACAGGAAATGAGATAAGGACTTTCACCTTTTTGACACTAACTCATGTTTGACCCAGGTCAATAATGACAACTTAATTGGCCCAGCTCTTAGATTTCCCAACTGCTGACTAAGTTAATTTGTGACTTAACAGGCCGCTGGGTTTGCAGAACGGTGAACTAAAGCCAATCTCAGCAGATCTTTGCCCAGAAATGAGTTGGCATGTGGAAACCTGAAGGTGAAGAAAATGCTCCAAGAAGAGGTTTCTTCTCCTCTATAACTGTCCCAGTAGAAAGTGACTCTAGGTTCTGGTTTATGGAAATTTCAAGTGCTTAGGTACTCTTGTGTCTCTCTTGCAGTAGAAATCCTCTCTTCTAATTTTAAAGGACATCACAGGAAGCTTTTACAGCCTTAATCCTCCCCTTTGTCACTTGTTACTTTAGTAAGGTAGAATGATTCTGGGAAAAGGTAGACACCAACAAAAAGCAAGCCTTGTGCAGCAGAAAGGGCCAGATTACCTTGGGTTCAAATTCTAGCTTTACCACAAAAGAACTCTGAGGCTGGTTGATTGCTTACCTTTTCTGAATGTCAGTTTCCCTGTTTGTAAAGTGCAGATTCACTGAGTTGTGGTGTTTGAAACACCTGGCCCCAAATAGGTGCTGGGAAATTCTTGGCTTTAGAAAATCAACTTTATTGAAGTGTAACTTAAATAATTCTATGTGCTCATTTCAGCTGTTTGAGGAGTTTTTGCAAATTCATGTATTTTGTAACAGCCACCTTAGTCAAGATATAGAACATGTTCACCAGCCTAGAAGTTTCTTTGGTGCCCCTTCCCAGACAATCCCCACCATCACCCTTTACCCCAGCAAGTACTGATGTGCTTGCTTCCTGTCACCATAGACTGGGTATATTATTTCTTCAAGTTTTTTTTAATAAATAAAGTTATTTGATGTATGGTATATTCTCTTATGTTTGCTTCTTTGCCTTAGTATAATGCCTGAGACCCAGCCATGTCATTGCGTTAGTAGTTTATTCCTTTTTATTTATTATTCATACTGTGTTGTGTGAATAGAACACAATTTGTTTATCCAGTAACTTGATGATGAATATTTGAATTGTTTTTAGTTTTGGGCTATTACGAGTAAATCTGTTTTGAATATTCTTCACCAAGGCTTTGTGTGGACATATGTTTTCACTTCTTTTGGATAAATAGTTTATAAGAAGCTGTCAAACTGTTTCCCAAAGGGGCTGTACTATTGTGCAGTATTACCAGATACATTGGATCATTCCATTCATTCCACGGCTTCACCCGTGCCTGCTCTATCAGTCTTTAATTCTAGCTGTTCTAGTGAGTATGCAGTGGTATTTAAGGTTTTACATTGCATATCTGTATTGACCATTGATGTTGAACATCATTTCCTGTGCTTATTGTTCATTTCTGTTGTTCATCTTTGGCCCATTTTTAATTAGATTGTTCATCTACTTGTTTTTCCCTTTTAAGAGTTCTTTATATCTTCTTTTTACAAGTCCTTTTTCAGAGCGTGTTTTGGAAATATTTTAGTCCCTGCCTGTGGCTTGGCTTTTCATTTTCCTGATAGCTGTACTTTTGAAGAGCAGAGATTTTATTTTGATGAAGCCAAAAGTTTTGAAGTTTTAGCTTTTACATTTAAGTCTATGATCTGTTTAGAGATAAATTTTGTGTATGACATGAGGTAAGGGTTGAGTTGTATTTTTTTTTTCCTATATGAATACCAAGTTGCTTCACCACCATTTGTGGAAAAAAAAATTATTCTTTTCCTTATTGTAATCAACTCTTTCAAGATATAGAGGATGAGGGATCATTTCCCAACTCATTCTGTAGCATCACTAAAACAAAGCCGAAAAAAGCAATTATAAGAAAATAAATATACAGACTAACATCTCTACAAATATAGACACAAAAATTCTTAACAAAATATTAGTAAATCAAAACCTGTGAACATAAATGGATTTTGACAAATCTAAGTCAGATAGTTTTATTTGGTTGCTCAAAATAACCCATGTAATTTCCATCACACTCACTGTGATACTCAAACTTGTCCTCATGGCCTACAAGTTTCTCCATGACCTTACCCCAGGTTCTTCTCTGATCTTATCTCCTGCCATGTCCCCTTTGTTGATGCTCCATAAGCCACACCACATAGACACACTATACATTTGTGATGAATACTCTTTCTACAAGTTGGATTCAGACTTAAATATCATCCATCTCAGTGGGTTTCAACTGTGGATGTATATTAAAATCATCAAGGGAGTTTTAAAAAATGATCAGTGCTTGGCCCTACCCTAGAAAAATAGCATAAAAAGTCCCTGTAAGTGACAGTTAAGTTTCTAGATTACTTTAAAATTTCCCCAGGGGTTTGTAAAGTGCAGTACAACCTGAACCTCATGACCACTTTCCCCCCCACCCACCCCCCACGGGGATTCAGATTCCCTCTTTCTATTCAGAGGTCCAGCTATTCCAACACTGGCCACCAGTTTCTTACCAGGAGCTTGTAGAATCATCAGTCTTTCCTTCTTGCTTTATTTCAGTAAGTGGGACTCAAAGCTTCTTTGCTCATTAACTCTCAGAATCACAGATCAGAGTAAGCAGAGGCCTAAGTTATCTAACAAGGAAGTGCTTAGGGAGGTAAGCAGGCTGGAACCCACATTTTCTAGCCCCAGCACCATTAGTATTTTAGTTAACTGGCTTTTCCCCTTTCTCTTTATCTGTGCTGAGTGAGGCTGAGGAATATAGAATTGGGAGGATCTTCAGCTTTTTTAGTGTGCTTGCAACAGTTTTCATTCAATAAATCTCTCCCTCTAAAACTCCCTCTGTTAACTTTTCTTCCCCCAGTGATCTGGGAGTGGAGGCTGGAGTGTCAGACGAGTGTTCTCATTTTTATATGCAAATAAATCACTTGATTATATTTTTTGTCCTTATGTTATGATGAATATTTCAAACGAATTTTATATGGTTCATATTTATGGTTTGGGAGCTATTTCACATTTTGGCTCATTGCCGTCTCATCTGCATATACCATATCTCAGCTGATGTTGATTGGTCTCATTTACATATTCATCATGCTCCTATTTTCAAAGATATTTTGTTATACACTGGCTTTTCTTCCCCCTCCAGTGTTATAATACCACATAGATGTGTTTTTAAATTGCACTCATTTCCATACTCAAATTTTCTGGTTACCATAAATCACCACATTGTCACCTCCTCCCCCCACCCTCATTTAGTGTAATCTTCACACTTTATACCAAGCTGACATATGGTTCCAAAGTAATTAAAAACAATGTAAACAGTTTACAGTGCACTTTGCAAAGCCACTTCACACTGCAGAGAGTTTAATGATTTCCTTTTCCCCCAGCCAGTCCCAAAGCAGTGAAGAGTCAGGAGGTTTGAGATAGTGATGCTGATGAAAAAAGCCAAGGTGTGACAGTGATCAGTTCACTTCTAACGGAGAAGCTCCTGCTCCACTTCTGCCAAAAGACTTGGTTCCCTCTTGACTTCTTATAGAAGCAGCAGAAGGGGTGGGTTAAACTGGATTAATGAGCAAATGGATTAGCATAGATTGGGGCAGAGTTACTGGATTCTTTCATTTATTCTAGGAGGTGGAAGGGGGACAAATCAAACTTAGCAAATCCCCAACCACCAAGGCTACAGAGCCTTCTCTCTTTACGATGAGAAGAAGACTAATTTTCTTTTTTGACACTCATGGTTTGCTCAACTACTAGGATCTAGTCTTCACTTATTTTTTTTTTTTTTTCCGACAATAGACTCAGTTTTGTTTGTGAATCTCCTTCCTCACTTTCAAATCCCTGTGGCTGGGGTAGATATTTTCAGCTCTAGGAATGGAGCCCATTTCTCAAGTCACAGCCAATTTGAACATCACATTCTCTTAGCTGCTGTGGTTGGTCCAGGGATGGTTGTGTGATTTAAACAAGTCAGACTTAAATCTTAAGACTTTTGTGGGATTGAGCAGGAAAAAGGGCAGTGCTTTCACCCTGAATAGAACCTGAGACAGTGTCTGAAGGCAGGACTGCTGCTGCTTTTTTCTCACCAAGGGTGGGGCTCAGGGCTGGAATGACCATAGTGAAGGGAGACCAGAGAGAGGGGGAGAAGCTGAGTCCTAAGGACATTGAACCTGAATAGAGCTGTTTCTAAAGTCATTCCTTCTTGCCGAATGTCAAGTTAAATGAGCCATTAAACTCCCTTCTTTTCCTTAAGCTAGTTTGAGGTTTATTTTCTTTGGCCTCACACAACAGAAAGAGCCCAAGCAAATACAATGTTTATATCGCTTATTTTGCACATATTATCTTGTGCCTTTGTGTCCTGGGTCATATTTTAAACTATAGCTATACAAATGCCTAGATCATAGTAGAGTCTCAGCCAGTGTTTACATGTCTATCAACTCCTATGTTTTTTATTATTATCATTCCTGTGATAAATATTCCTGTTATTTATCCTATCGTTCCTGTCATTCCATCAGTTTTTTTTTTTTTTTTTTGTATCTAGGTAGTTTCCCTCTCCAACTAATTATATTTGTTTGTCATTTTTATTCATGCATTTATCAGACATTTACTGCAGGTATCTGACTGTCTGAGACGCTGTGGATCCAGTAGTGGGTGAGAGCAGTCCTGCCCTTGTGCTCATGGAGCTTAGGGGAGTCAGAGATTAACTAAACTATGGCATAAAAAAGCACAAGAGTGCTAAGGTGACGGTCGCCACATAGAGACCAGTGGGGATAGGAGGGTGTTTTACATTAGTGGGGAGGGTTTGTCCTGGTCGAGGAGGTCAGGGAAGGCCTTCCTAGGCAAGTGACACTGGTTTGGGAATCTGAAGCAGAAGAAGGAAGTGACTAAATGAAGAGGACAGAGTAGAGAGAAGTTCTTGTCAGAAGGAAGAGCACATGCCAGGCAAGGCCCATGATGGGCAGTGTAGCATGGTACACCGAACTGAACTGAAAAAGGGATTAGCAGAGCAAAGGAGAAATGTGAGAGGTCTATTCTAGTTGCTTCTCTCTCTCTCTTTTTCATTTAAATTTATTTAGTTTTAATTGGAGGATAATTACATTATTGTGTTGGTTTCTGCCATATCGCAACATGAATCAGCCATAGTTATACATATGTCCCACCTTGAACCTCCCTCCCACCTCCCACCCCTCTAGATTGTCACAGAACACTGAATTTGAGCTCCCTGTGTCATATGGCAAATTCCCACTGGCTACCTAATTTTGCATATGGTAATGTATATGCTTCCATGCTGCTTTCTCAGTTCGTGCCCCCTCTTCTTCCCCCACTGTGCCCACAAGTCTCTTCTCTCTGTCTGTGTCTCCATTGCTGCCCTGCAGGTAGGTTCGTCAGTACCATCTTTCTAGATTCCATGTATATGCGTTAGTATATGATACTTGTTTTTCTTTCTCTGAGTTATTTCACTCTGTATAATAGGCTCTCAGTTCATCCGCCTCATTAGAACGGAGTCAAATGCGTTCCTTTTTAGGGATGAGTAACATTCCTTTGGGTATGTGTACCACAACTTCTTTATCCATTCATCAGTCGATGGACATCTAGGTTGCTTTCATGTTAATTTCTTTTTTATGTTCAGAGCAGCAGTAAAGTATGTAGTGTGTGTGTGTATGTGTACAGGTATACACATGATTAGGTATAAATTTAGAAAATATCACTCTGGTTGTCATGTAGAAGATAGATGGGGCAGCACAAGAAGAAGCCTGGTGCAGTTTTCCAGGGAAAGACAATGGTAGCTGGAGAAGGAGATGGGTAGACAGGTCAGAAGTATAATCAGGAGATTAAAAACAACAGGACTTGGTGTTGTACTTAATACAAAGTTAAGTTACACTCTGGCTTTGCTCTTAAATAGTAATTCAGGGATGTGGAAGAAACCTGTAAATTCTGAATACAATCTGATAAATATGCTGTTGCTACTACAAGCACAAGATTATGGTTTGGAAGCACTGATAGAGTTCTGGAAAGGCTCTACTCTACAGTGGAGGAGGGGAGTAAACATTTGATCCAGCTCCTGGAGGACAAGCAGGATTCTACCAAGTGGAATTTTAGGTAGAAGGACAGCATCTATACAAGAGCAGTGAAAATATATTTGCTCACTTGTTCATTTATACATTTACCTGTACCTATTTTTTGGTCTCTCTATGTGCCAGGCATTATCCAATGAACCAGCCATCACATTCTAAATAAGCAATATGATATCTGGGAATGGCAGCGCTTGGGAAATGGCAAATCTTCCTGCCTGAAAGTGTGGGCTACACTGTGTGTGGTGGGAGATATGAGCTTTGATTTCTGTGTCAGAGGCTTATGGTTCTTAGAAGTTCTTCTGCAAGGGACTTTGAGCAAGACAGGTCTGGAAGCAGACTGGTGGAATGCTGGACCTGGGACAGAGTAGCCTTATGCTGTAGGCTGTGCAAGTGACTTTGAACCTCATAGCTGCAGGAGTAAGATGAGATAATAAGGCTCCAGAGGTATTTGTGAGGGGTGGTCAACAGGACTGGAAGAGCACCTGCATAGCAGGGAGAGAGAAGGCATGTGAGTCACAGGATTTTCTTGCTTGGGAATCTGAGCAGATGGTGATGTTATACCAATATGGGCAATATGAGAAGATCAGAAATTTAAGGACAGAGATAAGGAGTTTGTCTGAATATGAGGCACTTGCGGTTCACTTAGGGGTAGATCTTGAGGAATCTCTCCATTTCAAAGCAAAAAGTATGGCCTCAGAGGAGAGGAGAGTTTAGGCAGATGCAGATTTAGGAGCCCTGGTAGTAAGACATTATTTAATAAATAATGATTTGAAGGTATGAGTGTAAAGAAAGAAACTGGCCAAAAAATGGCGCCCCAGAATACCTGAACTTTTGAGGGGCAGCTGAGGAATAAGAAAGGAGACAGAACTGGTTATGGCATAGTCTGGGGTGTTCAGCAGGCGGGCAGAAGGGTGAGGTGTCACTGAAGCAAAAGGGGAAAGAGTAATGAGAAGGATGGCATGAATGGTCAGTGTAATCAGAAGCTACCTGTCAGTTAGGTGCTTCGAGAACAAAGTAGAAGTCATCAGTTCTGGCAGCTTGGCTGTTATTTGGGACCTTTGATAGAATAATGTAACAGTGTTAGAGAATTTGTGGTCAAAGAGCAATTGGACAGGAGTGAGGAGAGACTGAACAGAAAGGCTGAACAGAATGCAGGCTGCTTTTTCAGAGGAGTGGTAGTGATGAGGAAAAGATAGGAAGGGAGAAGAGAAAGAAGGCAGGATTTATCCAGAAAGCTTTTCCCTCTTCTTTTTAATAAGCGTATGTGAAACTAGGCTACACGTGCAGAATGAATGAAAGGGATTTTGTGATTTGTGGAGAGGGAGATATTGCAAAGAAGCCGGTAGTTATTAAGTTCAGGAAACTGGTTAAAAACTGGAAGAATAAAATAAATGAAGAAGAGAGATCTGGAAAGATCTGATCTGAACTCATCAGGGACCAAGATGAGGAGGTGAGACAAAGGAGGAAGGTGAGCATAGGCCTGCTGCTGCTGCTGCTAAGTTGCTTCAGACGTTTGTTCAGAGTTTGGTTCAGTGTTGGCTCCTCTACTCAGGAATGCTTTCTTAGGACATGAAAAGTACTGCAAAAATAAGATTTATTTATTTATTTATTTTGGCATCTGTGTCAGTACAGGCTGGTTCATAAAAGCATGTGGTAGAAATGGATATGCTGTGACTGAGGAAGCTGAGTTTCAAAACCAGCTGCTCTGTCTCTGGGATTATTGCTATGTCAGCTCGGATCAACCTTCTGTCACCAAAGGACGTTCTCATGGGAGGCTGAGCACCCAATGATGGGTCAGTCACATTTTCTGGATTTAATTATATTAAAAGTGAATATTTTGTACCTGGTATTGCTGTCTTTAGAATGATTTCTATGCAATTTTACAGACTGGTTGAAGGGCCAAGACCTACCCAATCATCATCAAATCTCTGTTAATTCCAGGCAGGGTAATGGCTGATCCATCCAGGAATACACATTGAGCCAAAAACTCTCCTACACTATTCCTTTCCTGTTTTCCTTGGTGAACTTTGCTCAGATGAGTGCCCCATCTTGCAATTCCTGTGCGTGTTGAATGTCTTCAAGAAGGTAAACCCTGAAGACCACAAGTCTTAAACTGGGCTCCTGTCCAACAGGGAGACGCTTGCATATAGATCACATAAGCCATCCCACACTATAGAAATGCCTCCCTTGATATACAGATGAGGAAACCACAGCTCTCAGAGATAAACTGATTTAATCAAGGTGACACAGTTAAGTTTATATTAAAACTAACACTCAAACATAGGATTCTGACCAACCTCTTCTAAGCAAGTGACTTAACCACTGAAATACGTTGCTACTCTCTCTGCTTTGTGTTTCTTTCATTAATGGATCTCTTTCTCACTTCCTCAGACCTGGGCAAGTGTTCTTTCTAAAAGGCAGGTGAAAGAATCAAGATAAAAATTTACTGGCTTAAAGAAGGAAAAACATATATAACTGAGGGAGGGGTGTTGCTTATTCTTATAATGAAAAAAATGTTCCCTTCTGTGTAATCCATCTAATCTATTGGTGTACTTACTGGCACTTAAGTTCTGGATTCTGGCTGCTGCTAAGTCACTTCAGTCCTGTCCGACTCTGTGTGACCCCATAGATGGCAGCCCACCAGGCTCCCCCATCCCTGGGATTCTCCAGGCAAGAACACTGGAATGGGTTGCCATTTCCTTCTCCAATGCATGAAAGTGAAAAGTGAAAGTGAAGTGGCTCAGTTGTGTCTGACTCCCAGCGACCCCATGGACTGCAGCCTACCAGGCTCCTCCGTCCACGGGACTTTCCAGGCAAGAGTACTGGAGTGGGGTGCCATTGCCTTCTCCATTCTGGCTGCTACTATGGTGAAAAATACTTTTTCCATTTCTTAAAGCCTGGGGGATGGGATCAAATACCTTCAAAAGCAGAGTGGGTTACCGTAAGCATGAAAGAATTTGCTGCTTTTTCTTTTGTTGTTGCTTTGTACCCCACTTTGATAAAAGCTTATTTGAGGAGACCCATACGTTAAGCTAGTCCAATAAAACTCAAATGTTGAAGATCTTAAAAAAAAAAACAACCCACAAATATTTACATTAACAAAGTCTTCTCTTTTCAAAGGAAATCGTCTTCAGTGCTCTAAACTTTCCCAATACTTCTGAATGTTTATCTGTCATTTACCACTTGTCAGCATGGCTTAGGGACAAGAAGTCCACAAAATCTCTAAAGCCCAAATGGTAGTCCCTGCTGTTAATTAAAAATTAATCAGAAATAATAGAGAGTTTCTTTAAAAATAATGAATGTCAGCAGAGAAAATAGGCTTTGGTTTATAAAAATTCCACTCACAGGTACTTTGGGAACAAAAGAAAGAAAGTGAAGGTGTTAGTAGTCCAGTCTGACTCTTTGCAACCCCATGGACTGTAGCCTGCCAAGCTCCTCTGTCCATGGGATTCTCCAGGTAAGAATCCACTAAAGTGGATGCCATTCTCTTCTCCAGGGGATCTTTTCTGACCCAGGGATCAAATCCATGTCTGCTGCATTGCAGGCAGATTCTTTACCATCTGAGCCACCAGGGAAGCCAAATTTTGCACCAAAAAAGTGAGAATTTTTTGAATTGAACTTACGCCTATTTCAGTGGCCACATGCTGAAAGATTCCACAAGTTTAGGAAATATGGAAAGGAAACGCAATTGGACAAGGTGCAAAACCTTTGCTTGGTGTGTCATTCTAGTTCCTAAGCATAAAGAATCATGCTAGATGTGATCTGAGGTTGCTGCCTATAGCCATTCAAAGCACCCCCACACTCCTTGGGTACATACATTTTCTCCAGGTCTCCAAATCCTGAAAAGGCTCCTTTTGGGATGACTCGAAGCTTGGTGAGAACAAACCTCCTGAAAAGAGAGTGGACATAAAATATCACAACCTATCCATTCATTGATTAGTCATCGAGTGCCTAAGGTATAAGAGCAGATAACAAACAGCTAACGCATACTATGTGTTTGCCATTTGGTAGTGGTTATAATTGCTTCCTCATGATCTCTTTTCACCCATATCACAAAGCAGTGATATGGGCACTATTGTTATCCCTCTTTTGCATAAGAGGAGACTGAGGTTTAGGGAGGATTAAAAAACTTACCCAGGGTCAGATGGCTAATAAGTGGCAGAGTTAGGATATGAGCCTTCTGTTCATCACTACTCCATGTTGCCTCCACTAGCCCTATGTGAGTCTCCTTCTTTTTCTCTATTCCAACTCTCAATACCTCCTCCCTGTTGTCCTCAGCTGACTTTTCTTCAGAAAAAAATGAAACCAGCAGAAGAGAATGTCCTCATGCTCTCACATGGCTCCCAGTTAACCTCTCACTGGCACTTAGGCTTATTATACACCCTGCCCCACTTCCTGTTACTATGGGTGAGCTGTCCAGGGTCCTGACTAAAACACAGCTCCTCTGATCCACATCATATCTTTCTCCTGCCTTGTGAAGGTAGCCACTACAGCAGTTTCCCCCTTCTTTCATACATTTCATTCACCTACTTTTTCTTCTTTATTGGATCCTGCCCATCAGTATACTAACATGCCTTAATTTCTCCCATCTTAGAAAAATCTTAACCTCATCCATCTTCAGCTTTTGCCATTTCCTTCTGCTGGAAAAATTTGTCTCATGCTTGCCTCAATATTCCTTCCAATGGCTTCTCATCTTAGGAGAAAAAAAAAAAAAAAAGATAGTATATAATGGCCTTCAGGATCCTACAGGATCTTCCCACTCTCCTTTCCCATAGATCCTCTAACTTCAATTTTGACACCTCACACGATGATTATTTCATTCTCTTCACAGTAATCTCTTACTATTCTTTGTACAGGCCAGGCTCCTTCTTTCCTGATATTTCTGCATTTGCAATTCTCTCTTCCTGGAGAATTCTTCTCTCATATTTTTCTGGCTTGCTCTTTCAGCCAGCTGCTTGCTCAAATGTCACTTTCTCAGTAAAGCTTTCCCTAAGTACCCTATTTAAAATGACAGCTTCCCTAATTTAGACCATTAGCCTTAGCTTTCTTCATAGTACTTCTGATATGTTTAATCTTCTATTTATTTATCTACTTATATATTAATATACTTACTTATCTTTTACCCCAAACCAGAATGCAAGCTCTGTGAGGGCAGGGATTTTTGTCTGATTTGCCTACTGCTGTATACCAAATGCCTGGAACAGTGAATGGTGTATGACACATATTCAGAAAAATGTTTCTTGAATGGCTATTGAAGTCTGAGAGTTCTAGGTTTGAGGGTAGAATTACAAGTGACTCTTTGGGAATCTATAACAGGAATACTGTTTCTGCTCCCTCTCACTTTCCTTGCTTTGCAATTGGTTAATAGGGATTTGGTTTTCTCCCTACTATAATCCTTCCTTCTGCAAGGAAGTCTGTTAGTGGGAATTCAGTGTGGACTTGAATAGTTTCACAAACCTCCTTTACATTAGTCTCCTATTTTTTTTAATTGATATTAGTGAAATTCCTATTTCAGAAAGTTATTGTTCAGGCAAGCAGTTCTTTTCTTCCACTTTGTTTGTTTCCCTTTCGTTGCCATGTCCTCACCAGTTCCAGGGTGAGGAGTCATGAGAGAGAATTCTGTGTACTGATCTTGCTCTGGAGGATTTTATATACATGGGAAGGCAAAAAATAGAAGCCTTGGAATCACAAGAAAACAGATGTGGGATACAGTTGATGTAACAACTATAAATGTTATACAAGAATTAAAATGTAAAACTCCCATAGTACATAAATAAATATATATGAGGGAGGTTGGAAGGAGTGTGTGAGCTTGAGCCTGGGTCTCAAAACTATCAGGTCATATTATGCTAAAAGCACAGTCTCTATGAAAGTATTTGATCTAATTTAGGGTTGAGTGTAATGGTTCTGGAACAATGTAACTTATTGAATGCTCATCTAAAAAGAAGCAAGGTCAGTTCATATTCTCTTAATGTACTCACTTAATCTTAGTTAAAATAGACAAATTCCTTTTGTTCCTATTTATTACAAGACAGAAAAATTATGAAAACAAACTGGTGAAAGCAAAGAATAAAATTGCCTTAAAGTATTTATTCTAAAACTTCAAGGGAGTTGAAATACTAAGGTAAATACTAGTTAGTAAGACATGCAAAGAGTGGAATCTTGTATAATTGACTTTACTTGATAATGAGTCAACTAGATAGTTCTTTTTGATTCAACTTTAGTATCAAGCACATATTCTAAAACTTTCAATGTCTATTCCTGTATTAAGTGGTTCAAACTAATTAATAAAATTAAATCTTATTGAAGATTTAAAGTCTTCCATCTCCTGAAAGGCTATAAATTAGATCCACTAAAGATCACCCAGAAGTCTTACGTAAAACATAGCCAATATTGTTTCAGTTGCATAGCTGAGCTTATAAAAAAGTATAAGAAATGTCTAGGGACCTAGAGTAAAATAACTGAATACCAGATGGAAACTGGAGTCATGAATACAAAGAGAATTTTAAGGAGGTAAATTGAAGTCAGTGTATTCTGGGGGTGTCAGGGGAAGGAGGGGATAAAGGAAAGGAATTGGGAGAGGGGTATCTGGACTTGGTAGACAAAGCATTTGTGTTTTGATCCCATGAGATGAAATATGGAAGTTGGAATGCAAAGATTTATTTATGTGTGTCATTGTCCATCTACCTGCCTATCTATCTACCTGTCTATCATATGTGCTTTCTAGAAAGAAAGTGGAGAACATCAATTTTCAATGAAATAACATCTGGAGCATTTCCATAATTTATGAAAGACATAAATGCTCAGATTCAGAAACCTCAACAAGTCTCAGGAAGGGAAACAGATAAATCCATTGTCAGCTACCTGTGAATTAAAACTGTAGAGCCAAAAAAGAATTTTTTAAAAATGCAAACAGAAGAAAAAAAGTCATTATTTTCAAAGGAAAAAAATACAATTAAAAAAAAAAAGAAAAAAATACAATTAGAAAGCTTGGTAAAAATATCTTCAAAATTATTAGAGAAAATAACTGCCAGTTTAGAGTCCCATTCCCAGAAGTAGTCATTCAAATGTGGGGGTAAAATAAAAAGACTTCTAGAAAAGTTTAATTCACCCTTAACAAAGTTTTAGCAAAAAAATTCCCTTAGAAAATAATTTAATCCAGTAGGAAGGCTCAAAAACAAGAAGGAATAGTGAACAAAGAAATTAGTACTCCTTATTGACTGCTAAGTCGCTTCAGTCATGTCCGACTCTGTGTGACCCCATAGACAGCAGCCCACCAGGCTCCCCCATCCCCGGGATTCTTCAGGCAAGAACACCGGAGTGGGTTGCCATTTCCTTCTCCACTGCATGAAAGTGAAAAGTGAAAGTGAAGTCGCTCAGTCGTGCCCGACTCTTAGCGACCCCATGGACTGCAGCCCACCAGGCTCCTCTGTCCATGGGATTTTCCAGGCAAGAGTACTGGAGTGGGGTGCCACTGCCTTCTCTGCCTTATTGACTAGGTAGGTTTAAATGGTTGGAAAGCTCACCTGTTTAATAAGGAACACTAAAAAAAATACTGACCAAGTCCATTTATGATAAGCATTTTGACACACAAGAAAAAGGAAGAATATTCTTAATCTGATAAGGAGTAAAATCTATCTACCACTACAATAAATACATCATACCCAGTGATGAAATGTATTCCTTTTAAAATTAGGAATGAGACAGGGATGCCGCTGTTGCATCTTCCACTCAGTATTGCACTGGGCGCCCTAGCCTACACAGTAATATAAAAGATTATTGATGAAAAACTGTCATTGTCTATAGATAACATAATTGTCTATAAAGCAAACTCTAACCTAAGAGATCAGTAGTAGAACTAATCAGAAAGTCTAGTTGAGTAGGAGGCTGTATAATTAACACACTTAATTTTCATTCTTATATTATTTTAAAGTATATCACTATCAATGGCCATAAAACTTATGCTTAAGGGAAATCACACTGTTGTAAAAATATCAGTTTTAATCCACATTAACACAGAAATGCAAGACCCATATAAGACATAATAGTTTTTGTTGTTTCTTTTGATACATGTGAATGGAAATTGACTAGCTGGTTAATATTCATATGGAAGAGCAGTTTGAAGAATAGCCAAAACAATTTTGAAGAAGTAAAACAAGATTGGGAGAATTGGCATAATACGTGATATGATTTTTATAAAACTATAGTGATTAAAACACTGTGGTATTGACAGAGATTAAATAGTAGACCAGTGGAAAAGAAAACAAATATAGAATAGACAATTAAACAAAAGAAAATGACATGTGAGAAAGTAGCATTAAAAATCTATGGAGGAAGATGTGGATTAATCAATAAATGTGTAAACTATTGATTATCCTTGCAGATAAAAATAAAATCTTTATTATCATATTAATATCTCAATTCCAGGTTTATTAAAAATCTAAATGGGAAAAATCAATACTTAAAAACTTTTAAATGAAGTGTAACATTCTATTGAGAAAATTGTCTTTTAAAAAGATACGAAAATTGTACACCAAAATTGTAAAGCTAATAGATTTGACTATAGTAAACTTAAAATTTCTCAAAAACAAAGATAAAATGGGGAAGCAGACTGGGAAAAGATATTTGCAACACATACAACTAACAAGGGTTAGCATCCAAAATACAAAGAACTTTACAAAATAATGAGAAAAATACAAACAACCCAATAGAAAAATTGGCAAAAGATAAGAACAAGCAATTCATATAAGAGATGCTCAACTTCACTAGTAATTAAGAAAATGCAAATTTAAACAATAATCAGATGCCTTTAAATACCATCATATTGACAAACGCTATAAGGACTACTTCACAGTAGCAGTGCTGGTGAGGCAGTGGAATATTAGGACATTTTCTACACTCTTGATGGAAGGATAATTTGCTACCAGTATTTTCAGTAGCCACTAGGCAAAATGTATTAAAGTCAAAGAAACAAATGCCTTTGGATCCAGTTATTTCATCTCCTGGCCACATATGCACCTGGAGACAGGTAAAAGATTAACCACTGCAACATCATTTGTTAAAAAAAAAAAAAAAAAAAAACCTGGAGACAAATGCTCATAAACAAGAGAATGAATATATGATAATCAATTGTGATATACTGATGCAATGCCAAATTACAAAGCAGTGAAAAGGAACAAACTAGCTGGAGCTGCATGAAAAAATCTGGATAAATTCCAAAAGCAGAATGTTGAGGGAAAAAGTGAATTATATGTGCAATATGTACAGTATGATATGATTTTCATAAAGGTTAACAACATGCAAAATAAACCAGTTTATTGTTTTGTATGAATCGTGTTTTTTTCATTCTGTATTTTTGGTGTTTTGAGAACTTGTGGTTTGTTGATTCTGGAGGACTGCTGCTCCCAGGACTAATTCCTAGAGACAGCCAACTATTGGCCTCAGAGTGTGTGTTTCTTATGCAAACCAACCAATCCACCCCCTTGCCCCACCCCACCCCCAACACACACCACTTCCTTTTAGGGGCCCTTACACTCTAAGCCTCTGTTTCTCTACCCTAATCACCCTAGGGAAGCTCCCACACTGCAGAGTCCCCTGAAGTTGTTTAAACTAGCCAATCCTAAACCTATTTACCCTGTTTTTTTCCCCTTGGGAGCCACAATAAAAGCTCTTACCTATTTTCCCCAGCTCCGTTTGTCACACGACAAACCCTGGTGCTTCCTCACAGGCCCCCTTTCTCTTGGGAGCTGTGAATATAACATGGCTTCACCATACTTGAATAATAATAAGATCCATGGCTTCCCTGGTGGTTCAGACAATAAAGAATCTGCCTGCAATGCAGGAGATCCAGGTTCAATCCCTGGGTTGGGAAGATCCCCTAGAGGAGGCAATGGCAACTCACTCCAGTATTCTTGCCTGGAGAATTCCATGGACAGAGGAGCCTGATGGCCCATGGGGTCTCAAAGAGACATGACTGAGCAGCTAATATTGTCACCATATTTAAATAATAATAAGGTCCATATTTCAAAATATGTTTAGAGATGCATACAGATTTATCCAAAGGGAACTTCTGAGAATGACAACACCAAAATTGGCACCGTGTTTACCTCCGTGACAAGGAAAAGGAGTGAAACACAACTCTAAAGTATTTTGTGTTTTTCAAAAAGATCTGAACCATTTTGACCAAATGTTAAGATTTGGGAAAGCTGAGTGGTACTTTATGAGTGTTTATGAAATCATTTTCTATGCTTCATACTTGAAATATTTCATAATTAGTTTTTCAAGATTAAAATTCTCACTAGGCCATATCCCCAGCATCATTTATTTACGCCTGTTTTTAAACAGAGAGAGCTATTTAAAAATATCATCATACCCTTCATGTCAGATGGCAACGTTCACACTCTGTAAGGGGGCATAAAGTTGCCTGAACAATTTCTGTAAAGATACACAATTTATCAATATGACTCCAGAAAGAAAATTTTCTTCACTGTATTGCAAGTTATTTCATGTCTCTTCCATGATAAATGGGGTGGGTGGGGTTTATTTTCATTTTTTACTTTTCTGAAATGGGGAAGCTTTAGGATTCCCTTAAACTGTCTCTGTTAGAAACAATTTCTTGGGTGGTCGATTCACCCTTGGCCAAATTTAATTCCTCTTTGTGGATTAAAGGAGAATAGTTTAAAAGAGCCCATAAAAAGCTTTCTGGCAGTTTGGAAAACAGCCAATATTCTTTTTGAGGAAGCTGCCTTTTTATGATAGCCCAAGGTGTAAATGACACTGCTCTCTGTGTTCTTTGAATTTCACATGAGTTTAAAAAATTAAAGTGAGAACAGCTTGGCACAGGGTATACAAAAAGAAATTGATCATCATCCTAACCTCGAAATGCCAAGAGTTTTTGTGTTTCACAGTCTTTAGGTCAGACTGATACGCTAATTAACTTTCTGGGAATGTGTTTAGGAAAACTATCCAAGGGGATGGATTGAATTAAATGAGGAAATACTCTGGAAAAAAAAAGAGTATAGCTAACTTGATTTGGCTCTTTACCATGACCCAGGAGATGACTATCTCACTGGCAAAATCATTTGGGCATCTAATTGGGTATATTTTTCACTTTACCACATGAGTCATGAAACCAGTGGGCAGTGAATAGCAGGAAGGAAGAGGTGGGAAGGTAGGAAGAGCTGGCTTCCTTATATAACTGGACTTTAAGCTTAAAAAAAAAAAAAAAATTCTCCACATCCTGGCTTGTCTTAACTGCCTAGATGTGGGGTGCTATGTCATGTGTAATGTGAGATGTTCTGTAAAATACAGAGAAATTGGTTCAGCTGGCTTTAGCCCTTTACCCACCTTCAGGCTGTGTGTGAAAATGCCAACTATTCATTGGGATTGCAAAGGCTCTGATGGAGGTTTCTTGGGATAGAGGTGTCGGTGTTCTTCATACTTTTCTTTCCTGGTGTGGGGGAGACGCTTGTTCTTCACCTTTAGCCACATGTGGGAGGAATTAGGAGAACTAATTAAAGAATTTGTCTCTCATTTCCTGCACATCTGGGTGATATAGAGCCTGGCTTATGACTAAAGTCTGGCCTCTAAAGGTGAGAAATGGCCAGCTGATTTGGGAGAGAGGTGTGACAAAGGTTTGGGTTTCCCAGAAGCTAGGCCTGTACCCAGCCAAAAGGAACTGGCCTCTCATCCTAAAAAGAATGGACTTGCCTGAATAGTGACCAGACCCCGAAAGAAAACCTGTCTGGAGTGGACTTCCAGAAGCCAGTAGGAGGAAGGAACTGCTCCCTCAGAACTACTCTGAGCAGTGGAATAGGGAGGCTTTAAATAGGATGAAAGAGGGGACCTTGAATAACAGTTGACACTGGACTTTCATGACGTTTATGAGAGTACAACAGCTATGGCACCTGCCCTGAATTTCATCTGGGATGGGGAAGACAAGTCAATGGAGCAGGTTTGCCTGGCAGTGGCAGTAAAGAAGAGAGTTCCTTCTTGTACCCTACTGAATCCATTCTGATCAGTATGTTATGGTTTCTGTGTCTTCCCCAAATCTTTCTCTGTAGACCTTTATCCATGAGAGAAATGTATTCTGAGCTTAAATGGGAGAAGGAATATAAAACATTCTTGTTCCTGTTTTCTCCCCTGTTATTTAGTTCTTACTGCACAAGCTGACAGTGAGCAATTTAGGACAGAGAGGATAATTTGGCTTTTCCTTTTGGTGTAGTTTGAGATAGAAGAAAAATTTGCAAATCAGAGCCCCAGCCACGGGGATTATCTGCATATTAGCCAAAAGGCTGGCTAAAGGAGGCAAAGTCCACTTGCCCAGATGTTCAGTTCCCATTGACCTTCTATTCAGTTTAACTTCCAGATAATCCATCTCATGGTCCATCTAGTTAAAGCTATGATTTTTCCAGTAGTCATGTATGGATGTGAGAGTTGGACTATAAAGAAAGCTGAGCACCAAAGAATTGATGCTTTTGAACCATGGTGTTGGAGAAGACTCTTGAGAGTCCCTTGGACTGCAAGGAGATCCAACCAGTCAAAACTAAAGGAAATCAGTCCTGAATATTCATTGGAAGGACTGATGCTGAAGGTGAAATTCCAATACTTTGGCTACCTGATGTGAAGAGACTCATTAGAAAAGACCCTGATGCTGGGAAAGACTGAAGGCAGGAGGAGAGGGGATGACAGAGGATGAGATGGTTGGATGGCATCACCGACTTGATGGACATGAGCTTGAGCAGTCTCCGGGCATTGGTGATGGACAGGGAAGCCTGGCGTGCTGTAGGCCGTGGAGTCACAAAGAGTCAGACTTGACTGAGTGACTAAACTGAACTCAACCTGTCTCATGTAGACACTGCCATGTGCCATTGTGTCAACTCACAATACCAGGATGTTTTCTTTGGGAGAGAAAGTATAGTTGTAGGATAGACACTCACGGGGTGGGTGCCACTCCAAACCCAACTCCAGTGACACCTCACTGTCCACCAAGTCTCAGATATTTCCCATCATCAACCTCTGAGAGTGGTGATTCTTCACTTTTATCATCTTCCAGTGAACAGGAATTTCTAATAGCTGTTTTGAATCTGCTTTCCTTTTATTTCCATTTATGTCCCCTTATCTCAACATCTGTGCTGGACTGATAAAGGGGATGAGGCTTTCCTGCTAACTGTATATCATTGCTGACTTTATCTCCTCCCTTGTATAACCTTTACATCAAGGTTGCAGAGACTTCTTTTCCTGACTCACCCCCCACCCAACCCCTTGTTTGCACCAAGTGGCTTTGAAATTACACTCTACACCACATTTTATCACCTCTTCACTTTCATTTTTTCAGCTGTTCACTTTCATCATCTTTTACCTGAATCTAATGCTTGATTGAAAACTCATTTATATTAGAGCTCAGGATGAAGAAGCAACATGATGAAAAGAAAAGATCACTAAGGATAAAAGTTAGAAATCTGGGTTCTATTCTGGCTGTGCTACAAAGTATGCAAATAACTGAGAAAAGTCAAGTCCAATCAATAAAGTGAGGGAGTTGGGCTCAATGATCTCTAAAGCCCTAGAAGATAGATTTCACACTGTGGTTATATAGCGGAATCCTCTTCAAATGCTCTCCTATTTCAGTCGTATTCTGTGTAAAGCAAAAGGAATCACTTTACGTTAAGCGCTCATCACAGGATAAAGCCCATTGTAGGGGATTACTGAATGACAGCTAGCCCTCCTTTTTATCAGGTCAAGGTTAAAATCACTTGAACCTGCCCTTTCCTTCCTATCCCTCTGGCACCACTCAGCCCAGAGCCTCATCCACTCATGTCTGCAGCCTTGACTGTGACCTTCTAACAGAATTTCCTCCTCTGGTCTCCACTGTCCAATCTATCTCATCTAAGACCAGTGTGTTCCTCTGAACACTGCTCTGAATACTCTCCTACTGAAAAACAAGACAAAACAAAAAAAAGTCAACAAAGATTAAAGGCACTCAAAGCCCCTTCAATTGCTCACTAGCCCCTCTAGGAACCTTAACTCATTTTTCATCCATTTGAGGCGTTCCACATTCCGCCTCCACTTGCCTTTCAGAGACATGTTCTACTTCCTGTGTAGAAACTCAAACTACCCAGGCCCCCACATGGCTTGTGTTGTATATGTGTTAAAATCCATGGGTGTGTGTCTTAGTGTCCCTAAGTATATGGAATGGTGCCATAGAGCAGGAACCATGCCACTTGTCTATATTCCAAAGGGCCTCATCTCAGCAGAGCTTTGCATATTTCCCATATTAATGCATGTTAGTAGATGGGGGATATTGTTTATGATGCCATTTACTCTTAAGTTTTAGGGATTTGGGCATCTCATACTTTAAATCACAGAATTGTTTGCCCTTTAAAATTATGCCAATCATACCAATCAGTTTTGTTCAAAATAATACCTGGAGCACACATCATTTTCATCATTCATCATTTCATGAATGATGAAAAAGGAATTTAACTTTCTAGGAATTTAACACAGACTTGGTGAAGAATATAGAAAGGGTTTCTTAGGATATGGGAGAGCAGTTGGTAGAAAGTAAAAACTGCAAATTATTGGCCCATGAATGGAATCCAGCACAAGACATGTTTTGTTCAGCCCACACAGTATTTTAAAGAAGTTTGAATTGGTTGCCAGCTCTTCCTTCACATTGTGAAAGTTCATCTAAAACTGCAGATCTGTGGCTTCGTTTGAAGACTTAGAAGATCTTGCAACACTGGGCTCCATTCCCACAAAAGTATAATTGGCTACAGTTGAGTGATGGCTGACATGGTTGGTCAGATTTCATTCATGCTGGTCTGTTCTCCTGTCTTGTGTCTTAAGGCTTTGTGTTTGGGATTTCTGGTTCTTGAAAAGCTAGTCTGAATGGGTTTGAATGTTTTAGAATCCAAAGGTTCTCAACCTTGGGTGCATAAGAGAATCACTTAGGGCTGTTGTTGTTTTTTTACAAGTGCCTGAGCCACACCCATGTTGGGGGGAGGGGGGCAGGTGCAACCAGGCATCCTTACTGTAAAAGTTCCCCAGGTGATTCTCAGGCATAGTGAAGACTGAGAACTCTTGCTTTAGAGGGAAAACAAAAGAACCAGCAGCAAGCTGCCTTGATCAGTATTAGGGAGTTGGAATGATGGGGAAGATTTTTACAAAGTTGTGCAATGCTGTGCTTAGTCGCTCAGTCACGTCCAACTCTTTGCAACACTATGGACTGTAGCCTGCCAGACTCTTCTGTCCGTGGGGATTTTTCAGGCAAGAATACTGGAGTGGGTTTCCATGCCCTCCTCCAGGGGATCTTTCCATCCCAGGGATCAAATCCAGGTCTCCTGCATTGCAAGTGGGTTCTTTACCATCTGAGCTACCAGGGAAGCCCACCATATACAGTTATTGATTTATAAATTTTTTATTGATCAACTACTACATAACACACATTAAATTTCTGAGAAAATCAATGGTAAGCAAGATACATTTATTGCCTTACCAATTTTAATTCTATTGTGATATATATAATCTAATAATTATAGTACAGAGTGTATGGTGAAGATGACAATGACAATATTTAGTGCCTGCTGTGTCAGGTACTATGCTAAATGCTTCTATTGTATTATCTAATATAATCTTCAGAACCACCTTTTGAAGTAAGTAGCTATTACTTGTATCCATTTATAGATGAGAGCATTGAGTTAAGAGTGGTATAGTAACTTGATCAAGGACACAGTGGCAGATCTGATTTTCAAACTCAGTCTGGTCCCCAAAGCCCATGCTCACATATGCATATGTAAATTCATACACACACACACACACACACACACACAAACATATAATCAGAGGGATAAGATATTGGAATGAGAGCTACTAAGATTTTCATGGGGGCAAGTGGAATGAATGAGGATAAAATATATCAGGAACTTAGATGTCCCTTTAAAAAGCAGTACCAAGTAAATTAATTCACAGGGGAAGTGGGACCAGCAGTCATTTGAGATTGTGCTGGAAATTTGGGAAAACACAAAGATGCCTCAATAAGGTGAAAGGAGAGATGTTACCAGAAATTCCCCTGAAGGTCAGTATTATTAAATTATTATTAATAATTCAGAATTGGTTTTGAATTATCAAAGAATTATAATAATTGAGAATTGGGTTTGGAATAGAATTCAGGGTCTTGGTCTAGATAGAATTCAGGGCTACTCTTACTCTGTCAGTGTGAATAAACAGAATTCCACTTTAATGACTCACCAGGGTCTCGACAGCATCTGATAAAATGGCAAATATATTATGCCTCTAAAGCGGGTCTTCCAGTCCCCTTGGTTAATGTCAACATGGTTTAACTGTGATTTTTTATTGACAACATTCAGCTCAAGATGTAATAATGAAAGACGACTGTCACATAAAGGTCAGTTTGGGGCGACTTCTGTTCAGGTATAGGAGGATTAAATAGGGATAAACTTCCTTCTGGAATCTATGGGTGCCACTTGACTGTGACAATCACTGAGGATGAAACCACAAGAACAGCAACAAAAAAAAACCTCATTGCTGCACCATGAACCAAAGATGAATTTAAGTCTTTCATAATGCACTTAAAACTAATTTCCATTTTCTATTTAGGAGTTTCACACATTTAATCAGAAAGCATATGCATTGAATAATTATCTTTTACTGACTATGTAAAATGCAAATATCAAATGTTCAAATGAACCCTGTTAGAGACAAGAACAAATACATAAAACTATCTAAAATAGATTTGGAGTAAAGCAAGTAAGACAGTGCTCAGAATGCAAAACTGGATCAAATATCACTCCTCGGATAATAAGTATGTTATTTATTACAGGATTTTAAAGACTGATTTGTTTAATCTTTAAGGCAATAATCTGATGATATCTGTACCTAATCCTTAAGAGCAACACGTATTTTGACAGAGAGAAAGACTCCCTGAAAAATTTAATTTCCTCTGTGAGGATAAGAAGAAAGCATTATTTGGCATTGTTTCTTTTGAATATGGACCAGAGATTTTGCCAAAAATCAAGATAAATACTTCTGCTTTGCATCAGAAGAACATAAAATAAGTATTAAGCCCACATTATTCTTCTCTTGATACTAACTGCTAGCACAGAGCGATCCTGAATAGATAATTCCTACATTGTAGTACAAGCAAAGCATTATTTGTCTATGGTACTTAACTGGTAGAAATAAAATAGCAATGGTCAGTAGAAATACAAGGGCTCTTTCCTTCATTAAAAATGTTACAATCTATAAATGATCATTTCTAGATTAACTGTGTGTGACACAAGAGCAGCTTTGAAAACAAAAATGTGATAATACTGATACCTTACATTTAACAAAGAGGGTCATGTCTCCAATTTTCTGAACTTGGGCTATATTTCATTTTACTCTAGGAGTGAAATCTCTATCTTGACTCTTGACATTTCCTGTTTTGAAAACACCCATTGATCTAAGAAATAAATGTTCCTGTTAAATGGAGTCTTTGCACTAGCTAAAGACTAAAACACGGTGGTGAGGAGCTGGGTCACCGCTGGTAGGATGCGATCTCCACCAGACTTTTTTAATTCTCAACTGTGAAAAGCGCACAAGTTCTAGCTCATGGGGACATTGACCACTGGAAAGGGGCTTAGCCTTGGCTGAAAGGGAGAAAAATCAGGGGACTGAACTAACATTTGGAGCAGACTTACTGTGTACAGCCATTGTTCAAGGCTGTTAACCACATGCTCGCACTTTTTAGTTCTCACTGCAGTGTGACAAGTAAAATTTTTTCCCCAAACTAATGTACAGGTTGAGCATATATGTGCAATTCCAAGAGTTTTAACATATGGATAGATTCATATAGGGCTTCCCAGGGGGTGCAGAGGTAAAGAATCCACCTGCCAACGTAGGAGACTCAGGTTCGATCTTTGAGTCGGGAAGATGCCCTGAAGAAGGAAATGGCAACCCACTCCAGTATTCTTGCCTGGAGAATGCCATGAACAGAAGAGCCTGGCTGGCTAGAGTCCATGGGGTCGTCAGGAGTGGGGCATGACTGAGTGGCAGAGCAGGTGCATGGATTCATATAACCCTTACCACCACATTCAGGATGCAGAACAGTTCCATAGCCATATAACTCCCTGTGCTATCCCTTTGAAGTCACACTGATACCCTTCCAACACTTTAAACCCTGGTAACCACTGATATGTGTTCTGGTGCTATACTTTTGCCTTTCTCAACTATTATATAAATGGTACTACCCAGTACATTACCTTTTGAGACTAGCTTTTTTTCCATCAGTGATTTCAATTAAGCTTCATCTATTTTGTTTTCTTTATCAGTAGCTTGTTTCTTTTTGTCTCTAAGTGGTATTTCATTGTGTATGTGTATATATATACATATGTGTGTATATATAATGTATTTATACACATATATATATTTATAGATAATGTATTTATACATTATATATATATACACACACACATACACACACATTGTACATATACCACAATTTGTTTACCCATTCACCTAAAGGACATTTGGGTTGTTGCCATTTTTGAGCGATCAGGAATAGAGCTACTGTAAACACTGATGTTCAGGGTTTTGTAGGAATATACATTTTCACTTTTCTAGGATAAATATCTTTGAGTGAAATTGCTGGGTTATATGGTAAATATAAATTTAACTATGCTGCTGCTGCTGCTAAGTCACTTCAGTCGTGTCTGACCCTGTGTGACCCCAGAGATGGCAGCCCACCAGGCTCCCCCATCCCTGGGATTCTCCAGGCAAGAGCACTGAAGTGGGTTGCCATTTCCTTCTCCAGTGCATGAAAGTGAAAAGTGAAAGTGAAGTCACTCGGTTGTGTCCGACTCTTAGCGACCCCATGGACTGCAGCCCACCAGGCTCCCCCATCCCTGGGATTCTCCAGGCAAGAGCACTGGAGTGGGTTGCCATTTCCTTCTCCAGTGCATGAAAGTGAAAAGTGAAAGTGAAGTCGCTCGGTTGTGTCCGACTCTTAGCGACCCCATGGACTGCAGCCCACCAGGCTCCCCCATCCCTGGGATTCTCCAGGCAAGAGCACTGGAGTGGGCTGCCATTTCCTCCTCCAGTGCATTGAGAAACTGCCACATTGTTTTGCACAACAGCTTTACAATCGTGCAGTCTCACTACTTACATGTGAGAGCTCCAGTGTGCTGCATCCTCGTCAGCCCTCGGCAGTGTCAGTTTTGTTTTCAGCTGTTCTAATAGATGTGTGGTTTTATCACATTGAGATTTTTTTTTTTCTTAATGGCCACTGAGGTCGAGCATCTCTTCATGTGCTTATCTGACATTCTTATATCTTCTTTGGTGAAGTGCCTATCACCTCACAGTGGTCAAAATGGCCATCATAAAAAGTCTACAAACAATAAATGCTGGAGAGGATGTGGAGAAAAGGGAATGCTCTTGCACTGCTGGTGGCAATGTAAATTGACATAGCCACAAAGGAAGATGGTATGAAGATTCCTTAAAAAACTGGGAATAAAACCACCACATGTGACATACACACACAGAATGATGATGGCCATTCTCACCAGTGTGAGGTACTTCTTTGGTGAAGTACCCTGACTTTTTTGCTGTTGATTCCTTTCTGTTGAGTTCTAAGAGTTTTCCTTTTTAAAAAGGTAATCTGGATACATGTTCCTAACATTTTGATAAAGTCCAACTTATCAGTTGTTTCTTTTATGGGTAATGCTTTTAATGATATATCTAACTCTGCTGAACTCCAGGTGACAGAGATTTTCTCCAGTGCATGTTTTACGTTGAGATTTATGATCTAATTTGGATTTCAGATTAATTTTTGTGTGAGGTTTAGGTCAGGCTTCTTTTTTGTCATAGGCTCCAAAACTGTTTGTTTAGAAAAGATTATCCTTTTGCCATTGAATTACTTTTTCTCCTTTCTCAAAATCAACCAGCCCTAATTGTGTGAGTTGATTTCTAGACTCTCTATTCTGTTACATGGATCTGAGTCTATCCCTTTGCCAGTGCTGTACTTTCTTGATTACTGTAGTTTTATAGTAAGTCTTATACAAAAAAGATCTTCACGACCGAGATAATCATGATGGTGTGATCACCAACCTAGAGCCAGACATCCTGGAATGTGAAGTCAAGTGGGCCTTAGGAAGCATCACTATGAACAAAGCTAGTGGAGGTGATGGATTTCCAATTGAGCTATTTCAAATTCTAAAAGATGATGCTGTGAAAGTGCTGCACTCAATATGTTAGACAATTTGGAAAACTCAGCAGGACTGGAAAAAGTCAGTTTTCATTCCAATCCCAAAGAAAGGCAATGCCAAAGAATGCTCAAACTACTGCACAATTGCACTCATCTCACACGCTAGTAAAGTAATGCTCAAAATTCTCCAAGCCAGGCTTCAACAGTACATGAACCGTGAACTTCCATATGTTCAAGCTGGATTTAGAAAAGGCAGAGGAACCAGAGATCAAATTGCCAACATCCGTTGGATCATCGAAAAAGCAAGAGAGTTCCAGAAAAACATCTACTTCTGCTTTATTGACTATGCCAAAGCCTTTAACTGTGTGGATCACACACAAAAAAAAAAACTGTGGAAAATCCTTAAAGAGATGGGAATACCAGACCACCTGACCTGCCCCCTGAGAAATCTGTATGCACATCAAGAAGCAACAGTTAGAACTGGACATGGAACAACAGATTGCTTCCAAATCAGGAAAGGAGTCTGTCAAGGGTGTATATTGTCACCCTGCTTATTTATCTTATATGCAGAGTAAATCATGAGAAATGCTGGGCTGGATGAAGCACAAGCTGGAATCAGGATTGCTGGGAGAAATATCAATAACCTCAGGTATGCAGATGACACCACCCTTATGGCAGAAAGCAAAGAAGAACTAAAGAGCCTCTTCATGAAGTGAAAGAGGAGAGTGAAAAAGTTGGCTTGAAACTCAACATTCAGAAAATTAAGATCATGGCATCTGGTCCCATCACTTCATGACAAATAGATGGGGAAACAGTAGAAACAGTGACAGACTTATTTTCTTGGGCTCCAAGATCACTGCAGATGGTGACTGCAGCCATGAAATTAAAAGACATTTGTTCCTTAGAAGAAAAGTTATGACCAACCTAGACAGCATATTAAAAAGCAGAGACATTACTTTGGCAACAAAGTTCCTTCTAGTCAAAGCTATGGTTTTTACACTAGTCACGTATGTATATGAGAGTTGGACTATAAAGAAAGCTGAGCACGAAACAATTGATGCTTTTGAACTGTGGTGTTGGAGAAGACTCTTGAGAGTCCCTTGGACTGCAAGGAGATCCAACCAGTCCATCCTAAAGGAAATCAGTCTTGAATATTCAGTGTAAAGACTGATGCTGAAGCTGAAACTCCAATACTTTGGCCACCTGATGTGAAAAACTGACTCATTTGAATAAAACCCTGATGCTGGGAAAGACTGAAGGCAGGAAGAGAAGGGGACAATAGAGGATGAGATGGTTGGATGGCATCACTGACTCAATGGAGATGAGTTTGAGTAAATTATGGGAGTTGGCGATGGATAGGGAGGCCTGGCGTGCTGCAGTCCATGAGGTTGGAAGTTGGACACAACTGAGTGACTGAACTGAACTGAACTGATAGTAAGTCTTGAAACTTCATAATGTGAATTATTGTTTAGAATTGTTTTTATTATTTTAATTCATTTGCCTTTTCATATAAATTTTAAAATTGACTAATCTATATCTACAAAAATCCTGCTGTGATTTTGATTGAAATCGTGTTAACCTACAGATCAGTTTGGGGAGAATTGATAGCCATATTACTTTCCCCAATGATGAACAAAACAGAGTATATCTCTTTTTTAGGTCTTCTTTGGTTTCTTTCAACTGCGTTTTGTATCTATCAGGATACAGATCCTTTATTTGATAAAGTTTATAACTAAGAATTTCATTTTTTTGAGTGATTATAAATGACATTGGATTTTATTTTTGTTTTCTAATTGTTCATTAGTTAGTTAATTAATGTTAATTTAAATATAAAAATGATTTTTACTTGTATCTTGCAACTTTCCTAAATTCATTTATTGCTTCTAAGACCATTTTTCTTTAAGATTGCATGGACTTTCTAATAGACAGTTATATCATCTATTAATAGGGCTTCCCTAGTGCCTCAGCTGGTAAAGAACCCACGTTATGTCTGTTATTTAGGAGACATAAGAGATGTCAGTTCAATCCCTGGGTTGGGAATATCCCCTGGAGAAGGAAATCGCAACCCACTCTGGTATTCTTCCCTAGGACAGAGAAGTCTGGAGGGCTAGAGTCCATGGGATCACAAAGAGTTGGACATGAATACACACGCATGCATCATCATTAGAAACAATTTTACTTCTTATTTTCCAACCTGAATGCCTTTGTTTATCTTCCTTTCTATATTAGACTGGATAGGTTTCCAGTTCTTTGTTGAATGCAAGTGGTGAAAGTAGACATTCTTGCTTTATTCCTGATCTTAGGGGAAAAGTCTTTCATCTCTCATAATTAAGTATGATATTGTGGTAGGTGTTTTTCTTGGTGCTCTTGATCAAGTCAGTAAGTTTTCTTCTATTCCAACTTTGCTTGGTGTTTTTACCAAGAGTGGATATTGGATTGTATTCAAATGCTTCTTCTACATTAATTTATATAAGCTTGTTGTATGTGTTCTTTTATCTTTTAATTTCAGTCTATAGGTTGCATTGCTTGATTTTCAAATATTAAAAGGTTTGCATTTCTAGGATAAACCCCACTTGGTCATTGTGTGTAATTCTTATTATATGTTGCTGGATTTCATTTGCTTATATGTTGTCGAGGATTTTTCATCTGTGTTCATAAGGAATATTACTGTTTCATTTCCTTCTGTCTAGTTTAGGTATCAGAGTAATGCTGGCCTCATAAAATGAGTTGGGAAATGTCAGTTGGATTGACTTGGCTGATGATGTTGTTCAATCTTCTGGATCCTTACTGATGTTCTACCTACTTGTTCTTTTATTTACTGAGAAAGGAATATTGAAGCCTCCAAATATAGTTGTAGATTTTCCCATTTCTCATTTCAGCTCTATCAAGTTTTGCTTCATTTATTTTGAAACAATGTTGTTAGGTACATACACATTTAAAATTGCGAAGTCTTGACCCTTTGTCATTATGAAATGAGTCTTTTTATTCTTAGTAGTTTTTGCTCTGAAGTCTACTATTTCTTTGTTCTGATGTTTAATATTAATGTAGCCACTCCTACTTTTTTTTGGTCAGTGTTTACATGACATATCTTTATTGATCCTTTGTTTACAACCTTCCTATAGCATTATATTTGAAGTAGATTTCCTTCAGTGTATAGTTGAATGTCTTTATTTTAATTGGTGTGCTTAAATTATTTATACATAAGGTACATTATTAATATGTTTAGACTTAGGTCTATCATTTTCTAATTTGTTTGTTTCTTCTACTTTTTGTTATTCTGTTATCCCTTTCTTTCCTCTTTGGCTTATTTAAATTTTTTCAAATTATATTTGACCATATATCTTTACATAAATTATTAAGTAGTTGCTCTAGGGATTGAAATATTCACACTTAAAATTTTAGAATCCTCTTAGAATTAATATTTTATGATCTCAAGATGAATGTGGAAACCTTACCATCTCATAGTCCTTTTAACTTCCTTTCGTGTTGTAACTGTCGTATGCATTTCATCTACATATATTGAAAAACCCATTAGATAAAGTTCTAATTTTTTTCAACTATCATATATGTTTAAAGAACTTGAGGGGAAAGAATAGTTTATTATATTTGTCAATATATTTTTGATATTTAATTATTATAATAGTCTCTATTTTATATATTATTTATTATATATTATTAACCATTAATATTCTGTTTACTTTTGAGATAATTTTCCTTCAAACTGAAGAACCTTCTTCAGGATTTCTTTTAGAGCAGCAAATTCTAGCAACAAATTCTCTAGAATTCCTTTCTTTTGAAAATGTTTTATTTTATCTGTATTCTTTAAGGCTATTTTCATAAAACAGAAGGCTGGGTTGAAAGTTCTTTTCTTTTAGAATTTTAAAGTGTTGTTTCATGAGTGAAAAGAAAAATACAGCATGCCAAAGCTTATGGGATGTCAACAAATTAGATAACCTAAGCTAAATGGACAAGTTCCTAGGAAGATGCCAACTACCAAAATTAACCCAAGAATAAACAGAAAATCTGAATCTACATAATAAATTGAGAGACTGAATTAGTACACAAGAAAACTTTTCACAAAGAAAAGCCCAAGACTAGATATCTTCATTGATGAAATCTGTCAGTTGTTTGAAAAAGAATTAACCCCTTTTTCACAAAATTAAAAAATTTAAATCCTTCACAAAATTTTGTAAAATATAGAAGATAAATGAAGAGTTTCTAACCTACTCCATGAGACAAGTATTACTCTAATACCAAAATCAAAGGCATCACAAGGAAATAAAATTATATACCAATAATCCTTATGAATACAGATGCAAATATCCTCAACAAAATATAAGCAAATAAAATTCTGTAAAATATAAAACAGATTGTACATCATGATCAAGTGGAATTTATGCCACAAATACATGGTTGTTTTAATATACAAATATGAATACATTGCTGCTGCTGCTGCTGCTGCTGCTAAGTCACTTCAGTCGTGTCCAACTCTGTGCGACCCCACAGATGGCAGCCCACCAGGCTCCCCCGTCCCTGGGATTCTCCAGGCAAGAACACTGGAGTGGGTTGCCATTTCCTTCTTCAATGCATGAAAGTGAAAAGTGAAAGTGAAGTCGCTCAGTAAGTGTCCAACTCTTCGTGACCCCATGGACTACAGCCTACCAGGCTCCTCCGTCCATGGGATTATCCAGGCAAGAATACTAGGATAGAGGACAAAAATGATATCACCCCAAGAGGTACAGAAAAAGCATTTGACAAAATACAACACTGAACAAACTAGGAAAAAATTACTTAACAAACTAGGAATAAAAGCAGGCTTCTTTGATACAAGGCTGCTATGAATACCTCATAGGTAACAGCATGCTTAATGGTATAAGACCGAAAGCTTATCACCAAGATCAGATACAAGACAAAGATGTCCACTTACAATTTCAGTTTAATAATACTGGAGGTTCTAACCAGAAAAACTGGGTAAGAAGAATAAATAAGAGGCTTCCAGACTGAAAAAGAAGTAAAACTATCTATTTTCCCAGATGACATGCTTTTGAATACTGAAAATAATTCCTCCAGATAATTCCTAATAGTCTGTGTTTAAGCTCTTGACCAGGATGTTGAACTCTGTAGAAAATAGATGAACTTTTGGATAGTCTGGAATTGAAGTGGCTTTTAGAGGAATCTTTCACTTAAATAAGATAGTCTACCTTAGGGGTGCTCTTGGAAAGAAAACATGCCTATGACTGATTCATATTGATGTACAGTAAAAACCAACACAATACTCTAAAGCAATTATCCTTCAGTTATCCTTTAAAATAAATAACAAAAAAAGAAGATTCCTAACCTTTCAGGCAATAGAATGCATTCTTTGATTGGTAGGCAGAAAAATGATTTTCAAAAGCAACTTCTCTAGGAGTCCTTGTAGCATGTAAAAGAAAACTCTTTGGTAAAAACTTTTGCCATCATAGCAGGTAACTAACTTATTCTATCTGCTAGAAACACAATTTGGGTCCAGCTTTTCTTCTGGGTTTTGTATTATTATGCCTGATACATAGCTAAAAATGAAAGCTATAAGATCTCTGTGTCTGTCTATATGTTATGTACATCTATAAATGTGTGTACATTATGTTTATGTGATATTTTTTAAAAGCTTTATTTAGTTTAAAAGATAAGCCAGTTAAGTGTTCCTTGGAAGTGAAAGTCACTCAGTCCTGTCCAACTCTTTGTGACACCATGGACTATACAGTCCATGGAATTCTATAGGCCAGAATACTACAGTGGATAGTCTTTCCTTTCTCTAGGAGATCTTGCCAACCCAGGGGTCAAACCCAGGTCTCCCACACTGCAGGCGGATTCTTTACCAGCTGAGCTATCCGGGATTAGGTATTATGTAAAATATTCTTAAAACTCTCAAAATTGTAGAGATTAAACCAAAGTTTTCCAAGCTCACAGGATAATATTTGACAAATAAAATCTAGCTTAAATTATTGGCTTAGTTAAAGCAGGCATATCCTCAGAGTTGGCAATGTAAAATATAACTCAAACATATTGCTTTTTCTACCTAGATTTACTAGTCTTATAGCTCATGTTATCTCTATGTTACAAAATTCATCAGCAAGAAAAATAAGATGATGGTTAGCTGTTTAATGTCTAATCTAGGCATACTTGTTTTAATTTAAATAGATGTAAATAAGATAAAAGTTTACACTAAGTTCAGTTCAGTTCAGTTGCTCAGTCATGTCCGACTCTTTGCGACTGCATGAATCGCAGCATGCCAGGCCTCCCTGTCCATCACCAACTCCCGGAGTTCACTGAGACTAACGTCCATTGAGTCGGTTATGCCATCCAGCCATCTCATCCTCTGTCGTCCCCTCTCCTCCTGCCCCCAATCCCTGTGAGCATCAGAATCTTTTCCAATGAGTCAGTTCTTCGCATGAGGTGGCCAAAGTACTGGAGTTTCAGATTTAGCATCAGTCCTTCCAAAGAACACCAAGAACTGATCTCCTTTAGAATGGACTGGTTGGATCTCCTTGCAGTCCAAGGGACTCTCAAGAGTCTTCTCCAACACCACAGTTCAAAAGCATCAATTCTTCGGCACTCAGCCTTCTTCACAGTCCAACTCTCACATCCATATATGACCACTGGAAAAACCATAGCCTTGACTAGATGGACCTTTGTTGGCAAAGTAATGTCTCTGCTTTTGAATATGCTATCTAGGTTGGTCATAACTTTCCTTCCAAGGAGTAAGCGTCTTTTAATTTCATGGCTGCAATCACCATCTACAGTGATTTTGGAGCCCCAAAAATGAAGTCTGACACTGTTTCCACTGTTTCCCCATCTATTTCCCATGAAGTGATGGGACCAGATGCCACGATCTTAGTTTTCTGAATGTTGAGCTTTAAGCCAACTTTTCCACTCTCCTCTTTCACTTTCATCAAGAGGCTTTTGAGTTCCTCTTCACTTTCTGCCGTAAGGATGGTGTCATCTGCATATCTGAGGTTATTGATATTTCTCCTGGCAATCTTGATTCCATCTTGTGCTTCTTCCAGCCCAGCGTTTCTCATGTACTCTGCATAGAAGTTAAATAAGCAGGGTGACAATATACAGCCTTGACATATCCTTTTCCTATTTGGAACCAGTCTGTTGTTCCATGTCCAGTTCTAACTGTTGCTTCCTGACCTGCATATAGGTTTCTCAAGAGGAAGGTCAGATGGTCTGGTATTCCCATCTCTTTTAGAATTTTCCATAGTTTATTGTGATCCACACAGTCAAAGGCTTTGGCATAGTCAATAAAGCAGAAATAGATGTTTTTCTGGAACTCTCTTGCTTTTTCCATGATCCAGCGAATGTTGGCAATTTGATCTCTGGTTCCTCTGCCTTTTCTAAAACCAGCTTGAACATCAGGAAGGTCACGGTTCATGTATTGCTGAAGCCTGGCTTGGAGAATTTTGAGCATTACTTTACTAGCGTGTGAGATGAGTGCAATTGTGTGGTAGTTTGAGCATTCTTTGGCATTGCCTTTCTTTGGGATTGGAATGAAAACTGACCTTTTCTAGTCCTGTGGCCACTGCTGAGTTTTACAAATTTGCTGGCATATTGAGGATATTCATTGATTATAGGTTATTTCCATACTAAAATATTAATTACTAAACATAAATTTATCTATCTTTGGATTGTTAATTTTTAAGGACAAAATATACCTGGGTCTATTGAAAAATATATCTTTTGCCACATTAAAAATTACAACATAAAAATAGATGTGTTGAAAATTATAGATTTTTATAATTATATATTAGTTTGCTAATCTACTACAAGATGTTGATATATGATAGACAGTTCTTAATTGCCTGCTTCTTAGTTTTCACTGGAAAATAGAGGTTACTGATGGCTAAAATTTATAATCAGTATGTAAAAGTAAACAGAAACAGTAAGAATGAAGGGAAACGGCTTTGTATATAAAGACTGGCAGAAAAGGGGGATGTGTTTTCCTAAAGTAAAATACCTGGTTGCTCCAGAATGAAAAAGAAAAAAAGAAATAGGGAAAAATATAAATGGATATATATATAGAAAGTTGCAGCAGGTTTGTAGAAAGGATATTATTTATTGTAAGGTCAAGGCTAATTGAAGTTAATGGAATTATTTATGAGTTTTTAAAATGTGCTCTACAATATACTCATAAAAAACCTAGAGTTTAATTTTCTTTCTGTTAAAATGAGAAAATTTCTTGAATTATTGCTCTGCTCTTAATAAGAGATTATAAAAAGTTTTCTTCTGTGAACTACCTAGGAAACAGAGATTCTTTGGTTTATCACAAACAATTTCCTGTGCACATTGTCTTTATCAGATCTTTGATTATTGAGAAAAACTGAGTCTTTTCACTGTTAAAAGAGGTTAAAAAATAATTATGTGATTTTCTGTATGCTTTTGAAATCTTTTAATTGTCACTTTGAATGACTGTTCCTTTACAGTGACCTATGATCCTATTTGATAAGCGTTTTAAGTCTTTTGACGTTTTTGACAGACTTCTCCAAATAAATTCTGAATAAAGTCTTTTTTGGGTTTTTCCATAGGGTCCCTGGAAGATCTCAAAAGATTTATTCTCTCAGAAAAAGAGAAATATTAAATGAATAGGGTTATTTAATATGTGCAGTTACATTGGAAACATTGTCAAGCAAAAGTGATGATTAATTTTGTATTGGTTGTATGTGCATGGGTATGTATTACTAATGTTCCCCAAACTATACAAAATTCTGTAAAATTTGTCATTGTCCTTAAGTCCAGATAATCAGTCATAATTCAGGTTGTTATCTTCCAATATTATATGTCACAAAAATAACCAAATTCCTTTTTCAGTTTCATTATCATGAACTCTCACTGGATCTTTATCCATGGCCATTATAATTATAGCCCAGTTAATGTTACTGTTTCACTTTCATGATTTCCTGAAAGCTTTTGCATCTATGATACAGAATTGCAAGAAATTAATGGAAAGACCCTGAAAAGTACTCTAACATAGAGGTTTCTGATAATTTTTAGATTATAACAGTGACCTGGGTAAGGATTTCTAAAATTCTACTGGAAATAACAGTTGATTCTTAAAACTACTAATCAAGCAAAACAAGAATTAGTTACATTGAACTGAATAAACTATTAGAGGTGATTACAATTTTTATGACTGTTTGAAACATTACTGGTTCTTCAATGATCTGTTTTCTAGCTTTAACAAACCTGCCCACTCTATCCCCTCAATCTTAAATCTCTGTCTCCCTTTCTGTTTCCTAGCCATAACTTATACCTGTTTGGTAAAATGTACTTTTAAAAAATTTATTATTAATTGGAGGATAATTGCTTTACAATATTGTGTTAATTTCTGTCATACAGCAACATGAATCTGCCATTGGTATACATATGTCCCCTCCCTGTTGAACTTTCCTTCAACCTCTCACTTCATCCCATAAAATACATTTTTATAAACAATATAAAATACTTATCTTTTTCTCCTTACCTGATCCCTCCAGACTACTCTCACTGAGTATTCTTATTTTCTTGGCAATATAGATTTCATGGCAATTTAGCTAAGTTTAACAAGAATTTGTATTCCTTATAACAAGATAAAATTGGGCAAGTCATTAGCTTAGCTTCTTAGCCTAAAGAGACTTTTAAAGATATAATCTTAGATTCCTTATTACCAGACAGTTTTAAAGAACTAAGGTTGACTTTATGGAGCCAGGAAAGCCCCTTGGATATTAACAACACTTTGACTGGAATATCATATTTGATAATATGCGTAGACTCATTATTCTTGCTGCACTATGTAAATAATCAGGTCAAATGTAATGATACTAGATTTGTTTACAAATACATTAGTCTTACTGTGATTGTCTTTGCTAAAAATGAGGTGACTACAGAATAGTAAAAAATTGAAAAGAATAGTAGAAAACTGTAAGTGCTCCTTCATCAAGAGGCTTTTGTTCCTCTTTGCTTTCTCTCATTAGGGTGGTGTCATCTGTATACCTGAGGTTATTGATATTTCTTCTGGCCATCTTGATTCTAGCTTGTGCTTCATCCAGCCTGACATTTTGCATAATGTACTCTGCATATAAGTTAAATAAGCACGGTGACAGTATACAGCCTTGACATACATACTCATTTTCCAGTTTTGAACCAGTCCATTGGTCTATGTCTGGTTATAACTGTTTTTTTTTTTGCCTTACATAGGTTTCTTAGGAGGCAGGTAAGGTTGTCTGGTACTCTCATCTCTTTAAGAATTTTCCACAGTTTGTTGTGATCTGCACAGTCAAAAGCTTTAGCATAGTCAATGAAGCAGAAGTACATGTTTTTCTAGAATCCCTTGCTTTTTTTGATGATCCAACGGATGTTGGCAACTTGATCTCTGGTTTGTCTGCCTTTTCTAAATCCAACTTGTACATCTGGAAGTTCTCGATTCACATACTGTTGAAGCCTAGCTTGAAGGATTTTGAGCATTACCTTGCTAGCATGTGAAATGAGCGCAATTGTGTGGTAGTTTGAACATTCTTTGGCATTGCCCTTCTTTATGATTGGAATGAAAACTGACCATTGGAAAAGACCCTGATGCTGGGAAAGATAGAGAGAAGGAGAAGAAAGGAGGTGACAGAGGATGAGATGGTTGGATGGCATCACCGACTCAGTGGACATGAGTTTGAGCAAACTCTGGGAGAGAGTGAAGGAAAGGGAAGGCTGGCGTGCTGCAGTCCATGGGGTCGCAAACAGCTGGACATGACTGAGCAACTGAACAATGACAGTGAGTGCTCCTGTTACCAGATTCTTTTTGTGATCATTGTTGTTGAGGTTTTATTATCTACCTGTAAACTTCCAGGAAATCACTACTGATCAAGTATGTACAACATTCTGTGTGGTTGTACTTCAGTGTGGGCTGCTCAGAGAGTTCAACAGAAACCCAAGGACAGTCAAATTGGAAACCAAGAAAACCCGTCAGATTAAAGCTGCCATTCCCATTCACTATCTAAAGATGTTTTGAGCTCAAATCTAAAAAACTTCTTCACTGACTGCTCTCTAGACTTGGAAACAGTTTATAATTTCCTCCAAATATTACACTTTTCTTTCTATAGAAATCCCTCTTATATAATACCTGATTCCTCACACAAATTGAGTTCTAACCCAGATAGAAGCCTACCTACAGCACTACCTCCTGAAATGAAACATCTCCATGTTTATTCTGCCCTAAATAATTATGACATAGTTCAATGGTGACTCAGACAGTAAAGAGTCCACCTGCAATGCAGGAGACCTGGTTTTGATCCCTGACTTGGGAAGAGTCCCTGAGAAAAAATGGCTACCCACGCCAATATTCTTGCCTGGAGAATTACATGTACAGAGGAACCTGGAGGGCTACAATCCACAGGGTCACGAACAGTAGGACACTACTGAGCGACTAACACTTTCACTCTTCAGTAACATAAGGCACTAACACAGTATTCGAAGACTTATTTCCACCAAGTCTAAAAAGACTTCTATGATCTGCTTTCCGAAGAAGACAATATGTCCCATACATCAGAACCAGGAGTCTTAGTTTATTGGAAACATCACTGATGAAAGACTGCATTTAAACCTCCTTAAAAGAGGCCTTATCTTCTAATCTTCAATTACAGAAAGAATTTATAAATTCTGTAAATCTTTAGTCAGCATTGTATTTGACAATTGCATAACCTTGGACCAATTACTGGCTGAATGAGAAAGACTATATATTATTGCTAATATGGCATGTTGTGTCAATGTATATAACTCAGAAAAATGGAAACCTAATTACACATTATCTAAAAAACACAAATTGGCTCTGAAAAAATAAACTTGACTCTGATTATAGCTTGATTGTTTTAGTTGGTTATATCTGAGTTGCTAGGAATGTCTGGGTCTGGGGCGTTTTTCAGTCCTTCACTGTTATTCTTCTCATAGTCATGATATTAACCTCCCAGGTACGTTGTGTCCTCTTCAGGGGTTTTAAATTTGTTTCAGAAGCCACTCACACATCAAATGATATCCATCAGGATTAGACAGCTCAAAGAACTCAGTCATCTGACTGCCCATGTCTAGGATGGCAGTACAACTATTGGAAACAGCGACTATATGACTTTATGTCCCAGCAACTAGATTAACAGTGGTATTGAGAGTAATGCTGTACTATTTGGTCACATCCTGAGCTTGTGAAAAGAATGACCAAAAGGGAAGAATTATTAAAATAAAAAAGTGGAGACCAGTCAGGGTGGAAGATCCCTTAAGCAGACAAAACCAATTAAGCCACAGAAGTGAAGCCATCTTGCATATTTCATAAATATAAGGAATATTTAATTTGGGCTTTTTTTTTTTTTACAAATGCCTCTGGTAATAATCAATGAAATAAAATGATATGCAATAATATAACAACTTTTAACCTCCCCTGCTGTCTGGAGATTCCCCATTATAATAGCCAACCATGGTAAAGGTCCTCATTTTCACTTTACAAGCCATCTGTAACATCCTGCTTCTGAGAGTCATACCAGTTTTAGGTTCTCAGTGTCCCTGCTCATGAACAGTTTGTTTCTTACTCGATAAAATACTCATATCAAGTAAAGCTCTCTGAATTTTCTTTTGACAATAGAAAAGGTTGTTACCTAGCAAACCATCACATGGAAGAAAATTAGAGTAGATTTAATCTTTACAAAATGCTGAGCCCGTGCCCTGTGCCCTCTTGGAGAAAGGGGTGAGCCTGGAAGCTGGCAAAATGCTTTCTTCAGAGTCCCAGGAAGCTGATAGACCACCAGGCCCACTTTGATTTTCTCATCATCAGGTGGCGGTAGTGGTAAAGAACCCCCCTGCCAATGCAGGAGACCTAAGAGATGAAGATTCTGTCCCGGGGTTGGGAAGATCCCCTGGAGAAGGGAATGCAACCCACCCCAGTATTCTTGCCTGGAGAATCCCATGGACAGAGGAGCCTGGGGGGCTACAGTCCATAGGGTCACCAAGAGTTGGACACGACTGAAGTGACTTTTCACGCATGCACACACAACAGAGGACTGGTACCCATTGAGTAGGAGCAGGTGGTGCTGTGGAGATGCCCCCTGACCCAGAACTCTGTGAAGGAGAGAAAGGGCAGAAACATGGAGGGAACTCTGCCTGGTCAGAGTTCAAAGCAATTCTCCATGGAAAGTCACTCTGAGAACCGTTCTGCTCCCATTCTCTCTTCATCATCCATCACATTTTCTTTGACATAGGGAAAAAGGAAAAGTTTAAGAAAGAGAAAATGTTTATGTTCAGTCTTGTCTTTGCTTTCTTTGCAAGCTGTAGCCTTGACGGAAGCAAGTTGATTTGCAGAGTTACAAAGGAAAAATGGGTTGCAGAAAGGCGTTGTGTTCCAGAGGGTGTGTGGCACGGTGTGAGGAGACCAGAGAATGCCATGAACATCAGCAATATGGGGGGTTGCTTCAGTAGGTCTTTTTATGATTCCTGTCCACCTCTGACTATTGTCCTCAAAGGAGCAAGGTAGAGAAAAGGGAGCGGTCACCCCTTCCCACCCAGGCAGTCCAGCTGGTCCATCTGTGCTTGGCCCCAAGGTACAGGCAGCAGGGAAAGATGGAATGCATTGGAGGTGGAGAGGAGACCAGCCTTCCAAAACTATTATACCTGGGTGTACGGAAGGCGAGAAGGGTTTGGAAGTGGGACTACAGAATTAACGTTTAGTGAATCCAAGTAAAAATATCTGTTTTGAGCAGAACAGATTCAAAGACTTTAAGGAAAAGGGTTGACGTCATCGATCCCAGACAGGATAAGGGCAGGCATGCGTCATACTTTGTGCTTCAGACTGAATGTATTTTCACTGATGTAGTCTGGTTTATGTGACTGTCAGAAATGGCCTTGAAAAGCAAAAAAGGAAGCCAGTATTGAAAGAGCTGGGGCAGTGTCCTCTTTGCCTCTGTGTCCTGGGCGGGAGGAACTGTTGGTATTTAGAATCTCAATTGTGTTGTGTTGGAAAGCTCCCCTCCTTCACTTTTCCACCACCTGCTGCCACCTGAGACTGGATGACTTATTTCCCAAGTTCAGTGAAAGGGCTTTGGTCCCAAGAATGCTCACTTAAGGTCACCTCATACGTTAGAAGGCCAGACATTTTCCCTTGTGTTTTTGAAAAACAGAAACTAGCAATTAAACTTCAAAAGTCAGGAGGCCAAGAAAAAAATAAATGGAAAAGATTTAAATGAGAGAAAGTTTCTGTTTTCTCAAAAAGATCAGGCTGAACAAGCCGATCTCAACAATGTGCCTTTTGGTTCCCACTCCGCAGGCTCTCCATCTCAGTCTCAACACTGATACATTCAGCCTTTCAGGACAAAGCCCCTCTGTCCTTGTGAGCTGTGTTCCCCTGCCAGCTGGCTGGAAGCTGCTGGACCCAAGGCCACCAAGTGGACAAACAGAACTCTGAGGAGGTTTGTCTGGATGTATTGACCTCGATTCACTGTGTGGGGCTGACTGGTTTTGTCTGCTTCGCAATGGAAATGTAATTGAAGAGCACTGATTCAGAAGAGTTTCGTGGCAAGCTGAGAGTATTCCTCTTCCCAACCATTTGGCAAGCTAGAATTTACTCCAAGAGTGAACTATGTGGCCTTAAGCAAAGGACTTGGAACTGCTCCACATCTCAGTTTTCTCCTCTGCAAAATGGGCATATCCTCTTCTGCTCTACCTTCTGATCAAGATTTTAGGAAGGCCAAATGAAGGAATATTTGGTAACTATCAAATACCACACAGGTGTTTTTAGAGACACCTTCCTAGTGTGATTTCAGGAATGCCAAATAAGGCTCTCTACCTGCCCACCTTTTCTTCCTTGGCCTGAAAGCCTGAATACCTTGAGAAGGAAGCCAGTCTCCGTGTTTAACAATGAGATCCACTTGACATGCACGTACTCCAGGGAGAAGATGTGCAGTGATACATTTATGCCTGTGGATAAGTGACTGCATCAGAGATGCAGAGCCAGGTGTGATAGGAGGAGGGAAAGAGAGAGCAAGTGGGCCAGCTCTTGCAAGTGGACTGTGGGTACATAGGGAAGGATAGAGATGGGAAGACAAGATTCCTGGGATAAATCCCACTTATTTTACAGTTTTCTGGGGGGTGCTGATCCAGCCATTCAGTGCTCTTCTTCAGAGATACAGATTGAACTTATTGAAGAATAAGAAGATATATTTTATCCCATCCAGCTCTTTCGGAGATTTGATGCCATGGAAAGTGACATTTTATTAAATTCCATCACCCCCAGGCCCACTGGCATGGAAGAACACTAATAACATCATTCTATGCCCCTAACCATTACCCAGATTTTGCTCATGAGATAGGACTCACCCAGACAACCTCTGTGTAGTTCATTTCCCAGGACATTCCTACATTTCATTTTCTCCTCTAATCCAATGCATCCTAACCCAAGTGCCATAGCACACCTGTGGGCTATGAGGAGGCCACACATGTGCAAACCCTTTCCGCCCCCTGGCCAGCTGTGTCGGGCCAGGGCTGCCTCTCACCTTAGACAGTCCTGGCACTGACCTAGTGAACCATCCCTTTATTGCCTGAGTCTGTGTGTGCTGTGATGTGAAAACAGTTGGAAAGCATCTGTTTAGCTATGTTCTACAATATCTAAAGAAAGCATTCTAAATGCAAACCCTACTCCATCATTGTCTTTCAGTAACTCCTTATTACCCAGAGGATAAAGTTCAGATTCTTCAGCAGGACAGCTGTGAATGAGCCCTGTGTGATCTGCTTCTGCTTTACCTCCCAAGCCTGCATTCTGGTCACCTGCAGCTGTCTGCTGTTCCCTGAATGCATCATGCTGCTCTTATTTCTGCACATGCTGTTTCCTCTGCTCAGGATGGCATTCCTTCCTAGTTCTCATGGGTATTTCCTCCCTTCTTGTGAAATTTGTCTCCACTGTCACTTCCTCTGGGCAGGTATCTCTGGTCTCTGGCATCCTTAGGCTCTGCTAAACCTTTCTTCTGAAGTTCTCACACAGCCTTGTACACGCCACCTCACAGCACTTACCTTACTGCCCAGTTCATTTGTGGACCTAACTGTTTTACTTCATTATAATTAGTTCCAGGAGGGCAGGCTCTGTGTTTCAGTTATCTTACGTCTTGAAAATAATAGGTGTTTAATAAGTGCTTATTGGGGAATAATTTATCCATCTATGACATTACAAGAGAAACTTTGATTTTCAAATGAAAGCTGATTGACAATAGTAAATCACAAAATTCTTCCTAGTGATCACTAACTTTTATTGGAAATGGACTATGTGACAAGTAAACAGTGTGGAAAGTTTTATGTGCCTACTTTGTAGTCCTACAATGTAAAAACAACTTCCCCAATTTTCCAGGTAAGGAAAATGACGTTGAGAGAGATTAGGTGACCTTGCCAAGTTTACAAAATTATTTAGCAGCAGAGATGTTTCAGGCAAGGCCTTTCTGACTTCACAGATGGAGTTCTTTTTTCTCTCCCATTGTGACTCTAAAATGCACGTTGAAATATATGTTGAGTACACATTCCTTATCTGGACACATCAGTACCTATCAATACCTAAGTGTGTTTGCTTTCCGCGTCTCACATGCATTTTGCTCCCCATACCCCTTGATCTGCTGTGTTTGGCCAAACCCAGCCTAGAACTTTGGCACCTTTGGGACTGGTCATAAAGCAGGCAGGAGGGCTGAGGAGGCTCATTAAGTGTTGACTGTGTCCCATCTATAATTCTCCTGCCGGGAATCTATTGTGTAGAAGCTAAGCACAGGGATTTCAGAAATGAAAGCGGAACAGAGCAAGGAATGCCATAGAAAAGGCTGTAAGGAGACCTGCGTAGTTACTGTCTGGGGTGCTTTTGAGAACACAGCCTGGGCTTGCATGGAAGTGAAATCGTGACCTAAAGGTGAAGGTGATTGTCATAGTGAACAGTGATGAGAAGATAGACATTAGATATAGTTAAGAGTCAGAAGCTAGACATGGGGAGAGGGCATATGGAAAATTCCTGTATCTTCCTGTCAATTTTTTTTAGAAACCTGAAACTGCCAAAAAAAAAAAAAAAGTTTTAAAAAGAACACTCAGTGTTAGGGTAGACATTTTTGGCAAAACGTTTGTTTCAGGTGTGTGTGTGTATACACACACACATATATACTCATATACCCATGTGTGTGTGTTGGATTGTGATGTAAATTGTATGTTGTAGGTCAAAAAAGTTTGCAAGCATCTATTGGCACCCCACTCCAGTACTCTTGCCTGGAGAATCCCATGGACAGAGGAGCCTGGTAGGCTATAGTTCATGGGATCACTAAGAGTTGGACACGACCGAGCGACTGCACTTTCACTTTTCACTTTCATGCATTGGAGAAGGAAATGGCAACCCACTCCAGTGTTCTTGCCTGGAGAATCCCAGGGACGGGGGAGCCTGGTGGGCTGCTGTCTATGGGGTCGCACAGAGTTGGACATGACTGACGTGATGTAGCCGCAGCATAGTTAATTTATACTTGCAAATAAAAGTTCAAATTAACCTCAAAAAAGTTAAATACTTAAATAGATGTAGGACATTCATTCATTTAGTCTGTAAACATTTATAGCCTAACATGTGCCAGGTGGGAAACAGAGGAGCAGTTAGGAGCAAAGGAACAATTAGGAGAGCTGGGAAGGGGCTGAGCCTAGTTTTCAATGTGTAGACCAGACATACAGCAAGCTGGTCAAAGAAAGAGAAAACCACCAGCCATGGAAAGTTTCCTGCACCTGCCACAATCCTGACAGGTCAGTATCACTTTTTCTGATCCCTTGGAAATTAAGGGCTTACTCCTTCCTATATCCCTTGATGGGGATATGAGAAGCCACTCTGCCATATTAGGAAAATGAAACTAAACCGTCAAATTAGGAAAAGGATAAAATATCCCCCAGTAATAAATAAATGAATAAGATACTTCCACTTCTCCTAGGAAATCAGGACAAATCTGTTCAGATGGGGCTACAGGCAAGGAGTGTAGAGCTGTAGGATGAGGGCAAAACACACAGGAGTGCCTGAAATGCAGGCCAGGACAGTTGCAAGAGGAGGCCAACAAGAGTGCATTTGGCAACAGGATTTACATGTTGTGAACTGAGTCATTCAAGAATTCTCATGTTTACCTGTGGTCTACACCCTTTACATTTTATACAGCATTACTTAGTAACAACAGCCAAGATTTACTTGGTAATCACTCCCTACAAGGCATGGTTTAAATGTTTTACCTTTGTAATGCATCTAATCCTTTCAATAAACCAGGAGGTAGGGGCAGCCTCCGTTTTATGGGTGAGGAAAGAAAGCACAGATCCATTTTTGGAAGTAGCAGACTCAACACTTGAACACAGGCTGTCTGCCCTAATACTGATCCTTAACCAGTTCATATACTGCTTCTGCTCATTAATGTCTTCAGTATACATTTTTGTGATGAGGCCTTGTCTTATAAATCATTTATCTATAAGCAGGTACATGATGTTCATCAATATTCCATAAAAGTCAATTAGCTGACACAATTCAAGGAAAATAGAATGGGAGGAGGTTTATCATCTAATTTGTTGTTCGCCAGTTGCACATTTGTTACCCTCATTGGTTTTAAGTCTCTTTGAGGATCAGAGGTCCTATTTTCTCCCTTGATCTCCCTTACAATACGTGGTGTAGATCTTTGCACAAAGCAGGTGATCACAAACACCTATCTGTCAGCTCCCCCCATCCCTGGTAATTTAACAGTTCTGTTCAGTTTCCAACCATCCCAGGGTTTGTCAGAATCACCAGAGCCCCCGGCTTGTGCCACGCTCCCATGGCCTGGAGTGGTTGCCGAGAAATGGCTGCCCAGCCAGGAACAACATGTCCAGACCTGCACATCCTGGTGGGGCTGTACAGAGTTCTGGACGTGGAACTTAGTGACAGAGCCACCCAGCCAGAGACCTTGCTAGATACGTTTTTGTCATGTTAAGCTGTTGTGATTTGGGGAGGTTGATATCAGAAACTTTTTTTGGCTGGCACTGTGAAGAAACCAGCTGAGGGGAATTTTTGTTTTAATCCATTGACCATTCTTCTCCCCAGGTACTTTTGCTTGATATCAGCAGTTGAGCCTACCTTTATGAAAACACAGTGATTTCTTTAACTAGAAAAAGAAAAGAAAGAAAATGGGACTCTCAGTCTACATCATATAAGGCTTTGGGCCATGTAGAACCACCCCCCCCCCCACCTCCAGGGACTTGTTTTTGTCCTGATTGGTTATTTGTTGCTATCTTGTCATCATCCAATCATTAGAAGACAGGAGAGCCCCTGATCTGAGTGCCAGTGAGAACGGCACCCCCAGAACGCTTCTCTGACAAAGGGCCGTTGTGTAGTCAACCATTACATCATCCTTCTCAGCGCCTGTCCTGCTCCTGTGCTTTTTTGACTGGCCCTGTGAAGAAACCGGATGAGGTGAATTTTTGTTTTAAATCCTCTGACTATTCTTCTCCCCAGGTATTTTTGCCTTTAAAATGCCTTTGGTCTTTAAATGCAGCCAGATCATAGTTTCTGTTGAAAGAATCATCATCTCCTTGCTGCTCAGCTGGTCACTTCGTCTCTCCGGCTGGCCAGGGAAAGTATTATTATTAGACGATTTCTCTTCTCTCTGAGAGCAAAGAGCAGTGATTTGTTCCTCCATTCAGATCTCCAAAGAAGGTGAAAAATGCACTTTCTATGGTGTCTTTTGTGTCTGAACACCCCGCACAGTGGAGGAGGAGCCAGCCACTGCCCAGGGTGGCAGGTTTACTGATTGAGATCGTCACTGAGGAGGCCTCTCCTAACACAGTTTGGCAGCTGGTGCTCCCCACGGCGCCTCAGCAAGCGTCCATTATGAGCCTGCAGAGAAGACTCCAGGAGCCAAAACAAGAGTTGACAGGGAAATCTCCGTGTTCTTTACACACTCCCACTGAGCTCTGCTGCTGCAATGTGTCTTTCTTTTTCTCCTTAAGAATTATTTCTTACATATGAATAGTACATTGTCTTTGCAAAGTGAGTCCATGTGGGTCACCCCACGGGATTCTCACATTCTGGTGCAGTAAGTGAAGCAGGTTTCTCTTACCCCCAACTTCCTCTGTAGGAGGAAGCAGAGGATAACACAGCCTCTGATAGGGATCCAGAGAGCACCTAGAATCTCTTATGCAGTCTCTTCACTTTATGGTGTCACTTCTCATAGAAAAGGAGATGAAGGTTTGGGTTGTGTGTGAGCCTCCTTCCATTGGAGTCCTCAAGTCTAACAAAGAGAAAAATCCCATTCTAATCATTACATTTCCATTCACAAAACTGCAAATCTGTGTGCCCAAGGTACTTTGGGATAATGTATATGTTTTGTAGTAGGAAGGTGAAGTTGAGTAAGAGAAATGCCACTTTTGAAAATAAAATACAGACAAGAATATTAATGGTCTGGAATTTTCTTTAAAACAACATGGGTAGAGGATGATTCAGGGAGGAATTAGGGGATGTTGCCCTGGAGGAAGGCATGCCAACCCACTCCAGTATGCTTACCTGGAGAACCCCCATGGACAGAGGACTGGCAAGCTTAGTCCATGGGGTCACAAAGAGTCAGATATGACTGAGTGACTAAGCACAGCACAGGGGATGTAGAAGAACTGATGCTTTTGAATTGTGGTGCTGGAGAAGACTTTTGAGTCTCTTGGACACCAAGGAGATCAAATCAGTCAGTCCTAAAGGAATCAACCCTGAATATTCCACTGAAGCAGAGTCTTAGGGATGCTAGGGTTATTTGTTACTTTCTGCATAGACGCATTGATAGGGTAGAGAAGCCCCTTCTTTGGAATCTTTTAATAGAAGTAGCAGACCCCTTGGTGAGGATATACAAGAGAGCACCAAATGAGAGGTCTCCATAAGCCGCTAGGACCAAATGTTGACTGCCACTGTGTTTTCATTTTGGGGAGGGTAACTTCCCGATAGTAACCAAGTGAAGGAGATGTCTTTCTTGTTCCTATAAGCCTTTGTTGTTATGAACAACGCTTTGTTTGGGTTTTCAAGTTGCACTAAGTGTTTGGATGAGCTGGTGGTCATGCTGTATGTTTGAAGGTGTATTAATGCCTTATGGGCCGTTAGGGATCCATCCCTGAGAGCTTTTATGCCTCAGACAAATCCCAAATGCCCTGTTGTGAGAAGGCAGTTGGAGGGGAAAAGAAAAGCCTGCAGGAATGTGAGAGGAGAAGATGAGGGGAAGGTTGGTTTGGTAGGTAGGTCATGTTTGACCAGCAGGAAGGAGGGAGGTGGGATGGCATCCTGGGAGCTGTGATGTAAGAGGTGGGGACAGATATGCTGCTGGGCAGGGTGCCCTTCAGTGCCAGGCTTAGCTACTGGTGGCCTTGAGAGCACACCTGCGTCTCCAGGCCTGTGAAGCTGGCAGCTCCTGGAGCTAGTTCTGCCTGATAGGGCTAAGCCGTTAACCCATTGTTTATTCTGCTGGCACGGCATGGGTTGGAAATCTGTGGATGGCCTTTCTGTGGGTCGGTGCAGGTCCAGAAGGCATGAGGGGTGGGGGATGGTGGGACAAGAAGAGGCTGAACCCTGAGAAGCCTACATTCTGGGTTCTTATGAGTTCTTATCTTCTCAGCAGCAGGATTTAAAAGGATGTTTGTGAAAACAGTTCATCCCATACCATCTCCGTCTTATGTTCGGGGGAGCTGTGGATTCACACAGATGGAGGGAGAACTGATGTTAGCTCAGCAGGTTAGGAGAGATTTAAATTGAAAAACATTCAAGCCTTTTGCAAATTTGTTTTCCTTTTTCACAAATGTATGCTTCCCCCTTTAACTGGAGGATAATAGAGTAGGGCCTGTGAGAACATGAGGTTGTTCATTTACTGCCTCCCCTCCCCACAACCCCCAACAGCTTGTTTTAATTGAAGAGTTTCATTAGAAACCTGGATGTTGGTTTCCTGTATTGACAGTTACATTTTGTGGCAGGTGGTTTCTGAACTAAACCTGTGCAGTAAAGGACACACTGAGGAAGGCCTTGAGTTCAGGTATATGGGCCCCAACACAGATGCCAGGGTTTTTGGCAGCAAACCCTACCTTTCCCTTGACTACATCCAAAGTGCCTTAAATGTTTTACACTATTTATCTCCTGTCATTCTCAAGTGACCTGGGAGTTGTCTCAGGAAGACTTATTATTCCCATTTCAGTTCAGTTCAGTTCAATCGCTCAGTCATGTCCGACTCTTTGCAACTCCATGAATCGTAGCACGCCAGGCCTCCCTGTCCATCACCAATTCCCGGAGTTTACTCAAACTCACATCCATCGAGTCAGTGATGCCATTCCAGCCATCTCAACCTCTGTTGTCCCCTTCTCCTTGTGCCCCCCAATCCCTCCCAGCATCACAGTCTTTTCCAATGAGTCAGGTCTTTGTGTGAGGTGGCCAAAGTATTGGAGTTTCAGCTTTAGCATCATTCCTTCCAAAGAACACCCAGGACTGATCTCCTTTAGGATGGACTGATTGGATCTCCTTGCAGTCCAAGGGACTCTCAAGAGTCTTCTTCAGAACAACAGTTCAAAAGCATCAATTCTTCAGTGCTCAGGTTTCTTCACAGTCCAACTCTCACATCCATACATGACTACTGGAAAAACCATAGCCTTGACTAGATGGGCCTTTGTTGGCAAAGTAATGTCTCTGTTTTTGAATATGTTGTCTAGGTTGGTCATAACTTTCCTTCCAAGGAGTAAGCGTCTTTTAATTTCATGGCTGCAATCATCATCTGCAGTGATTGTGGAGCCCCCCAAAACAAAGTCTGACACTGTTTCCACAGTTTACCCATCTATTTCTCATGAAGTGATGGGACTGGATGCCATGATCTTCGTTTTCTGAATGTTGAGCTTTAAGCCAACTTTTTCACTCTCCTCTTTCACTTTCATCAAGAGGCTTTTGAGTTCCTCTTCCCTTTCTGCCATAAGGGTGGTGTCATCTGCATATCTGAGGTTATTGATATTTCTCCCGGCAATCTTGATTCCATCTTGTGCTTCTTCCAGCCCAGCGTTTCTCATGGTGTACTCTGCATAGAAGTTAAACAAGCAGGGTGACAATATACAGCCTTGACATATCCTTTTCCTATTTGGAACCAGTCTGTTGTTCCATGTCCAGTTCTAACTGTTGCTTCCTGACCTGCATATAGGTTTCTCAAGAGGCAGGTCAGGTGGTCTGGTATTCCCATCTCTTTCAGAATTTTCCACAGTTTATTGTGATCCACACAGTCAAAGGCTTTGGCATAGTCAAGAAAGCAGAAATAAATATTTTTCTGGAACTCTCTTGCTTTTTCTATGATCCAGCGGATGTTGGCAATTTGATCTCTGGTTCCTCTGCCTTTTCTAAAACCAGCTTGAACATCAGGAAGTTCATGATTCATGTACTGCTGAAGCCTGGCTTGGAGAATTTTGAGCATTACTCTACTAGCGTGTGAGATGAGTGCAATTGTGTGGTAGTTTGAGCATTCTTTGGCATTGCCTTTCTTTGGGATTGGAATGAAAACTGACCTTTTCCAGTCCTGTGGCCACTGCTGAGTTTTCCACATTTGCTGGCATATTGAGTGGAGCACTTTCACAGCATCATCTTTCAGGATTTGAAATAGCTCAACCAGAATTCCATCTGCTCCACTAGCTTTGTTCGTAGTGATGCTTTCTAAGGCCCACTTGACTTCACATTCCAGGATGTCTGGCTCTAGGTGAGTGATCACACCATCATGATTATCTTGGTCATGAAGATCTTTTTTGTACAGTTCTTCTGTGCATTCTTGCCACCTCTTCTTAATATCTTCTGCTTCTGTTAGGTCCATACCATTTCTGTCCTTTATCGAGCCCATCTTTGCATGAAATGTTCCCTTGGTATCTCTAATTTTCTTGAAAAGATCTCTAGTCTTTCCCATTCTGTTGTCTTCCTCTATTTCTTTGGATTGATCGCTGAAGAAGGCTTTCTTATCTCTCCTTGCTATTCTTTGGAACTCTGCATTCAGATGCTCATATCTTTCCTTTTCTCCTTTGCTTTTGGCTTTTCTTCTTTTCACAGCTATTTGTAGGCTTCAAGACATGGCAGAATTAGCTGAGCTCATTTCCCCAGATCCCAGATCATGGCAACAAAGTGCAGTGCTCTTCCAATCAGCAGGATGGTTATGCTGTCATGTTGCTTCACTGCAGACTTGCGTTCCAGCAATCCATCTTTTTTACTTCCCTCTTTGGTTATCAGAGACCCAAAGACCCCATTTGTACAGACAAATAACCCTGGAACCCCAGCATCAGCACATTGCCAGTTACAGCCACCTGCACTGATGGAAGCTTTGCCAAGTCTCACTTCACGGGGCTGAGTGTTATCTGAATGCTAAACATGGTGATTGAGGAGCAATCAGTTCTGCATCCTGGGAGCCTCTGTGGACTCTTACATTCATTGTCAACCAAGACAACGTTCTCTTAATGCATCGTTTTGACATAATGTGTCACAAGCAGACTGCTCTATTTTCCTTTGTTTATAAACCACAGTCTTGCCTTCAGAGAAGTCTTTAGAGGAAAAAAGTGAGTCAACAAGAAGGTTTCCATATTAGCTTGGTGTCCCATGTTTAAACTTTGACTCCAGTACTTACAGCTATGTGACCTTGGGTAAGTGAATTACTATTTCTGAGTCTCGATTGCCATAACTCTAAGCACTAAGGAATAAGGAGCTTCAGCAGAACTCAAAAGAGACAGTATTTGTGAAGATATCTCAGAAAGGGTAATAAGTATTATAGTAGCAATAATCACAATATTATAATATTGAGGAAGTAAGAAGTTGGGGTGATGTTTCACTCTGCCTTGGAGAGGTTGAGATACCCTGAATTCCAGTGAAAGCAGAAATTTTATGGGGAAGGAAGTGTTAAAAATATACTAGGCTCAGAGCTGAATGTTGTTACAGTGATCAAACATGCCTTTGGTTGTCATAAAACAATATCACAGGAAGGAATAAGGATTCCTTGAAAGATATTCAGAAAAAGTATTTTTACCCTATGCTAAAAGATAAAGGACTAAAATTTGATTTAAGTCATTTGGATGAAAAGTTTGTTTGGCCTCCTTCCTGCTCTTAAAGGATGATCTAGTGAAAGCCTGGTTCTAGGGGGCAGGAGGTAGACAGAAAGCAGCTGACTCCCTCCAACCCCAAAGTGGTGAGTGGAGAACACCTGGCTTACAGGGAGAAGGGCAGAGGGATAAAAGACTTGGCCACAGCACAGCCCTTCATGGGGACCAACCAGAACATCTATGCTATGCTATGCTAAGTCACTTCAGTCGTGTCCGACTCTGTGTGACCCCATAGACTGCAGAATGAAAACAGAGATCCTTCTAGGTGAATGCACCTCCTTGTGTCTGAATGCACAATACCTGCAGACACGTTTTGAACACCAACTTTTAACCCAGTACCTCAGACATGGCAATCAACCTGTGATATTTATTATTACCTCACACCAAGTTCAAAGAGGTAGATTATCCATTCACTTGACACATATTTACTGACCATCTTCTATGTGCCAGACAGTATTCCAAGTTAGTGGAAAGAGGGAAGAACGGGGTTGACAGTGGTCCCTTTTAAAGTGGACTGTGACATCTAGAGAAATGCGATGATTATAATTGGAGGAAAGTGCTGGGGTGAATATGAAAATGGGATTGTTGCAGAGAAGATGAGAGGAAAATGATAAGGAGAAGCTCTTCTTGATGAGGGCTCACTTAGGGGATCAGCTGGGACTTGAAACTAAGAGGCCACATGTATTCCAGTAGGACACACAGCTGGAGACACAGTCCCCTTCCATCATGCTGTAATATATCATGAAAAGGGTAACAAGACCATGCTCTCAGGATCTCCTGCCCTGGTTGCATCATTAGTAAGAGTTGGCTTTTAGCACCAAGGTTTCTGCACTCACTCTGCTGATGAATAGAAAGCCTAGTCCGTGTCAGGCATGGTGTTGAGCTCAGGGATTGAGGCAGTAAATAAAGTACAGTTGTTGCTCTTAAGAACCCAATCTAGAGGTCAGAGAGAAGAGTGATTGGGCGTGATGAGCACAATCACACAGATTCAGGACTGGCAGCTCAAGGAGCCTGTGGAGTCTTGAAGACTTCTGAGAAGAGGTGACTGTGCCACATCCTGTAGGTGTTAAAATTACCTATCTGTGTTAAAATAGGTAATCAGGAGTTTATCTATTTTAATAGGGTTCCCCCTCTATTTTGTTAGGGGGAACATTTCGTACCAAGATGTGCAAAGAAGAGAAAAGTTGGCATTTCCCAGGAATTGTAGAAAAATTATCACGAGGAAGGCAGAAGAGTGAGGAATGTACAAAACCTGAGTCTTTATGTGAGCCAAAGTCAAGTCAGGAAGGCTCTTGCTAGGCCACATTGGGGAACTTAGGGAATTCCAGGAGCTCTGAGAGGGTTTCTGCAGGGGTGTGAGATGATCAGACTTGAGTTTTGGACACCCCTCTGCTGCTCTGTGGTGATAGTGGGAGGATGAGAGTGAGGCAAGATGCCATGATGAGTTTGCAGGCTCCAGCAAATACGGGGCCTGGAAGAAGCCCTGTGAGTTTAAGGGCAGGGCTTTAGCATCAGACAGATCAGAGGCTCAGCCTTTGCTGTGCTCCTCATATTCCACGTGTCCTCTGAACTTCAGTTTTTCTCTCAGTAAAATGAGGATAAAAATAGTGCTTCCTAACAAGGATGTTGTGAAGATTAAATGAGATAATGTGAATGCACATAACATTCTTAGCACAGTACCTAATGCTTCGTTAAGTACTTGATAAACGGTAGTTGAAAAAGCAAGCTGGAGTTTTTCATAACCTCCAATTATGTCATTAATAGCTTTTTATGTGCCCACATTTTGCTACCATACTTCTTAGAGTAATGTTCTTAAAAATTCCTGCCTCCTTCCCCAAAACCTGCTTTGTTGACTTCAATTAGAATCTAAAAAGCGAACAAAGGAACAGTCACCCTGCCCTGTAATATTTTTGTCAGACTGATAAAGGTGGAAGCATTTTCAGCTGGCCATAAGAGTAAGGAAAACACAGGGGAAAGGAGAGCTTGCAGAGGGATACTTGAGTCATTCCATTTATGTCTCCTGCTGTGTTAACATGGCGCTGGTCCTTTGTGAACACTCGATTGGTGTCAGCTAGGATTGTTATGGAAACAGTGGCAGATTTTATTTTTTTGAACTCCAAAATCAGTGCAGATGGTGACTGCAGCCATGAAATTAAAAGATGCTTGCTCCTTCAAAGAAAAGCTATGAGAGACCTAAACAGCATATTAAAAAGCACAGACATTGCTTTGCTGACAAAGGTCTATATAGTCAAATGTGTGGTTCTTCTAATAGTCCTATATGGATGTGAGAATTGGACCATAAAGAAGGTTGGGTGCCAAGAATTGATGCCTTTGAATTGTGGTGCTGGAAAACTCTTGAGAGTCCCTTGAACAACAAGGAGATCAAACCAGTCAGTCTGAAAGGAAATCAGCCCTGAATATTCACTGGATGCTGAAGCTCCAATACTGTGGCCACCTGATCCAAAGAGCTAATTCATTGGAAAAGACCCTAATGTTGGGATAGATTGAAGGAAGAAGAAGGGGGAGAAAGAGGATGAGATGGTTGGATGGCATCATTGACTTAATGGACATGAGTTTGAGCAAGCTCCAGAAGATGGTGAAATACAGGGAAGCCTGGTGTGCTGCAGTCCATGGGGTCACAAGGAGTCAGACAAGACTTAGTGACTGAACAACAAGGATTGTTATCTTTGACTTGGTCAGAGTTTGGAGGCTGCTTACCCCAAATCAGGCCAAGAAAAAAGTTCACAAGAGAAATCTACTTCTGTTTTAGATTAAAAATCACTGAGGGCAACCCTGGAATATGGAGTGTCCATGTTTATACGTACTCTTCCAGGCTACCAGCTTGCTTTTTCCAAATCAGAGGGACCTCTTTCCTCACCACACACACCATTTTGTATCTCTGGTATGTCCTTGGTGTCATTGAAGGAACTTCTATATTGAATGGGACATACCAGCCAACACCTTTCATTTGATTTGGCTTTTTCTGGCTCTGCTGAGTATCTGCTTAATGATAGTTCATGGACAACAAAGTAAAAGCAAAGAAAAATTGGTTTAAATGTGGATAATCATTTAGTTTTCCCTTCTCTGAAATTCAGTCTGATTCATACAAAGTAGCAGCTGCTCCTGTTTATCTATGCTAAAGACTAAAAGAGTAGAGTTTTACTCCAGATAACTGGGGCATCCTTATTGGAAACACTGGGCAATGAGACCAACAGGAAGGAAAAAGGTTCAGTGATATTAAGAACTTGATAAATGTGTACCAATGCGTTGGATTGAGTACAGTGCCAAGGAGAAGTAGTTCAACCTCTTCACCACAGCCCTCTTTCTGGTCTTCTAATTCCTTTGTACATGTGCCCCTATCACCACCTTCACTGTTTATTTTGCTTGACCATTCTTGGAAGTGAATGATTTCATCCTCACTTTTTCACTTGATCTCACGTTATTTTATTTATGACTCCCATGGGCTCCATTGTGTATCATAGCAGTGCTCACGCATTATAGCAAAGAGATAGAAAACCCAATGCAAAGGAGAGGTATGGAATTGTTTTAGGAACCTATTAAGTGGTCCTGTAAATTATTCATTTAGCAAATATTGCTGGGCCCTGGATGAAGAACTAGGGTGACATATGGATGTATGGGATCCAGGTGATTTTGGTATTTAAGGATTTAGAAGTGTTTGAGCTTAGTGATGGGTAGATATGGCCAGTAGCTTTGGAGCATCTCTTTAATTTTTTTTAATTTAAATTTATTTATTTTAATTGGAGGCTAATTACTTTACAATATTGTATTGGTTTTGCCATACATCAACGTGAATCCACCACGGGTGTACACTTCTCTATGACCCACCTCCCAGAATATTGGAAATAAAAGCAAAAATAAACAAATGGGACCTAATTAAAATTAAAAGCTTCTGCACAACAAAAGAAACTATAAGCAAGGTGAAAAGACAGCCTTCAGAATGGGAGAAAATAATAGCAAATGAAGCAACTGACAAATAACTAATCTCAAAAATATACAAGCAACTCCCGCAGCTCAATTCCAGAAAAATAAACGACCCAATCAAAAAATGGGCCAAAGAACTAAATAGACATTTCTCCAAAGAAGACATACAAATGGCTAACAAACACATGAAAAGACGCTCAACATCACTCATTATCAGAGAAATGCAAATCAAAACCACAATGAGGTACCATTTCATACCAGTCAGAATGGAGCATCTCTTTTAAATTGTTGATTTGATGGATGGTTGAGTGGGGACAGGATGCCTCCGGAAACAATTTGTATGTGGAGTACTTGAAAGCAGTCAGTTCAAGGAAGGATTAGGAAGATCTTTAACCTCTCCCAAGGCTGTGGATGGTGATGAACACCCTGCAGGGAGGGGCTCCAGGCAGAAGTCGAGGGACTTGTTTCCACAGAAGGAGTGAGGAGTGCAGGGGAAGTGGAGGAGTTGGGGGAGATGAAGGTGGGCTTGGGATGTGTCAAGGACAGCAGCCAATGCAGGAGGTTTTGGTTCATGACTTGCTGAGTGGGACCTAGAAAGGTAAGAATTCTCTCTTCTCAGTCCAACTAATGAGCTACTGCCTGTGAGATGGTGGATCCTCACCCCTGGTCTCTCATGGTGGCAGCATTGGGACTGGAGAGGCATCTTAGGGAGTGGCTTCATAGGCAGTAGACATTGGCAAGTTGGTTGGAACCAGAGGACCGTGTCTGACCGCATGTGATCTACCCTCAGAAATTGCCAGTGTAACTCAGGGACCCTTTGCAGGTGAAGTAAAAGCTGACTTTATAAAGGAAGTGAGGGGGTTGGGCAAGAAATAAGATACTTTATAATTTACCATTACTACTACACTATGATTTGTTTCTACTATGCTGGTAGAATTTGAGGAAGTTTAGGTTAAATATATTAAATAATGTTCCATAGGCAAATATTGTGGTAGTTTGGTCAAACATTCAGATAAGAAGCATTCTCTGATTTGGGGTTTTTGTTTGTTTTTATCATTTCTGTCACCTTCTTTTTTCTGGTAAGTTTCATGTTATAAACCTAAATTGTTTCCTTAATTTCCCTTTCTCACCCATCGCTTCTAACCTAACTCACACCAGCACAGTTTCCTCACTTTTCACATTGACACATTTAAAATCACTGGGTTGGTTTGTTTTATTTGACCAAACCTGATGGCACTGAATTTCTTCCCAGATCCTTGTGCAAATATTATGGAGACTTTAATAGTAGATCATCACTGAAATCCCAGGTAGCACACATGGCCCTTAAACACTCTCCCTTTGCAGCTGTTATAATCGTAAGAGACGATGTTCAACATAAAATAAGTGGATATAAGTAAAAAGTCAGCAAAGAGCCCAGCCTCAGGGTTTGTGACCCCTATCACACTTGGAGCTGTGGGAGGCAGCATGTTGTGTAACCACTCTAAGCCTCAGTTTCCCGATCTGCAAACTGGGGCTAACACTTTCTATGTCATAGGGCTACTGTGAGGGTTAAACGAGAGTATGTAATCATAGCACCCAGCTGAGGCAACACATACAGAGGTTCACGGAAGGAGGAATCCCTTACAGTGCTGTGCTCAAGGTATGAAATTCCATCTTCTAGGTCAGGATGATAGTGGAATCCACTGTGAATCAACACTGGGAGGAAATGCACTGTGGCCCTCTAAAGATAATACTAGAGAATTCTGGTTTGTGTCCTTGGACACAGTGGCCTTTTGCAGTTACTTGACACTTCAGTATAAGTCAGCAGGGAATGCCACACTTTGAAATATACAGATGCTGTAACATTAGGTTCTTGAAAGAGCTAGGGAACTTGGTGGGGTTAAGGGGCTACAGTTCATGGGGTCACAAAGAATCAGACACAAGTGAGTGACTAACACTTCCTTTCACTTTACTTATAAGTAGCACTCAATAGAATTCTAGCAATCTCTAGAATCAAGGGGTCTGTGCTATAGTTGAAATAGTATGAGGCAGACACACTTTCTGAGGTTAAATTCTGGCTCAGTGATGCACTAGTCACACCATGGACAAATTTTACAGGCTTCCTAGGCCTTGATCTCTTCTGTACCAAGAGGCCAGCTGTCTTACAAGGTTGTTTTGTAAGCTTAATCACTCTTGCTAACTTGTATAATAGGTGCTGGGTAAATCTTGGTTTCTTTTCCATTGTTTTTTTGTCTTTTAAGTTCTACACTGTTATATTCAGTATGCTGCTGCTGCTGCTGCTGCTGCTGCTGCGTCACTTCAGTTGTGTCCGACTCTGTGAGACCCCATAGACGGCAGCCCACCAGGCTCCCCCGTCCCTGGGATTCTCCAGGCAAGAACACTGGAGTGGGTTGCCATTTCCTTCTCCAATGCATGAAAAAGAAAAGTGAAAGTGAAGTAGCTCAGTCATGTCCGACTCTTAGCGACCCCATGGACTGAGCCTACCAGACTCCTCCATCCATGGGACTTTCCAGGCAAGAGTACTGGAGTGGGGTGCCATTGCCTTCTCCATATATTCAGTATACATTAACTGAAAACTAGAATATGAGAGTAAAATGCATTGTAATGTTCCAGGAAAGACATTGGTAAGTTTGAGCTTTCCTTCTTTGCTTAATAAATTAACAGGAATTAGAAATTCTTTTGAGACTTCTAGACAGAAAATAATAATGAACCAAATTATTCTCCTTTGTTTGCATGGCCATCCTTTGAAGGAAGAATTGTTAAAATATTTAACAAGCTGCTTTGGTGGAGTTCTTGTGTGTTGTGGTATATGGGTGGTACTATTTACTGAGTGGCAACTGTGACAAACACTGGACTGAGTAACTTATATAAATACTTTTGACCTTCACAACAACCTTGAATTCAGATTCTGTTTTTGTTTTTAAGTGTATATGCTGTATGTGCTAAGTTACTTCAGTCACGTCCGACTCTTTGCAACCCTACGGACTATATAGCCTGCATTGCTCCTCTGTTCATGGGATTCCCTGGGCAAGAATACCTGAGTGGGCTGCTGTGCCCCTCTCCAGGAGAATCTTCCAGACCCAGTGATCAAATCTGCGTCTCTCATGTCTCCTGCGTTGGCAGGTGGGTTCTTTACCATTAGCGCCACCAGAGCTTACCTGGTAGCTCAGATGGTAAATAATCTGCCTGCAATGTCGGAGACCTGGATTTGATCCCTGGGTTATGAAGATCCCCTGGAGGAGGGCATGGCAACTCACTTCATTATTCTTGCCTGGAGGATCTCCATGGACAGAGGATCCTGACAGGCCACAGTCCATGACGTCACAAAGAGTTGGACACAACTGAGCGACTAAGCACAGCACAGCAGCCACCTGGGAAGCCCCTTTAAATTGTGTACTTTTGAGCAAGTCAGTATACCTCTCTGACCCTCCATTCCCTCATCAGTACAGAATAATAGCCTCTATGTTACTGCTATGATCTGAATGTTTGTGACCCCCTAAATCAGCATGCTAAAATTCTAATACCCAAAGTGATGGTGTTAGGAGGTTGGGGCCTTTGTAAGATGATTAGGTTATGAGGCTGGAGCCCTCATGAATGGGATCAATGCCCTTATAAAAGAGACCTCAGAAAACCCCTCACTCCTGCTACCTGAGGATGCAGTGAGAAGCTGCTATGAACCAAAAAGTAGGTTCCCATCAGATACTGAATCTGCCAGCACCTTGATCTTGAACTTTCTAGCTTCCAACACTGTGAGACATAAATCTCTGCTGTTTGTAAGTCAGTGAATCTATGGTATTTTGTTACAGCAGCCTAAATGGACTAAACTGCTTGCACATTGTGAGAATCAAATGAGATAATGCCTGTCTAAGTGCTTTTGTAAACTGTCAAGTACTCTATAAATGTTAGCTATAGTTATGAATTAAAAGAACCATTGGGAACAGAAATCTGGGCTATTTTGATGTCTAAAAGCCTGTAGCCCTGCTCATCACTATAGTTGAGAGCAGTACAGGAAGGGGCTAATCTTTGGGGATGGTTTCTCCTCTATTCTAGATATTCGGTGAAGGCTTTTGCACACAAGTGACTGGAGTCCTGGGCATCAGTGGTAGCCTCTTCTCTAACTTCCTTTGCCTTCAATTCTGAGAGCCTCAGTGCATATGAAAAATGTAGTTCAGGGCGGAGCGACACGCATAGCAATCTAAACTCCAACATCACAGTCCATCACAGGAAGACGGAGGACCACCACATCAGAATACCCAAGTGTTTCATTTTTAATAACAAACGTCTTTTTTTTCCCTTAAGGAAAATGTCCACAAGATAACATCTCTTCTCTGCCTCACTGTTTCATGATGTGTGTGTATGTTCAGGACAAAAAAGGAGCCCGCTTTCTCTTGAATGGGATGCTTATCCAGTTATTTATTTGAGAAAATTGTCATCCAAAGCACTTCAATAAAATCGCCTTTTGTATTTCCCTCCCTGGTGCCTGCTCTGCCAGGCGGCATGCATGCCACTTCAGATGGCTCCTAACTAAAGCATCAGCACCCTTGCTGCAGCTTGTTTTCTTTCATCCATTTCTTGGTGCTTTCAAAACCCTGGCATTGATGGTATGAGAGGTGAACTTTTCCCTTTCTCAGCTTTGGGATAAAATATGCTTTGCCTAAAGCATGCTCTGAGCATTTTCCTTTGTACCTTCATGATGGAAAGAAAGAGCTAGAAACAGACTGACAGACCCACATGGGCATGTTCTTGGCTGGCCCAGGAATAAGCTGGTGGCTTTCTGATGCTGCTGACAGAACTGTCATCCTCCTAACGCAGGATCGGGGATGGGCCTGGCTTTCTCTCAGGATGGGGCCACCGAGTGACTGCAAGCTTGTGAAACAGTGAGCTGGCTTCCACGGTTACGACAGTCGGGTTTGTCTTTGCTTCTTGCTCTCAACCTTCATTACTCCAAAGCCTGATTGCTTCTTCCTTGGAAAATTCTCTTGGATACACCCTTTCTTATCCATTGGGCTGGAGCCAAGTGTACAACTGGATGTGGCAGGTAGGTCCGAGAATTTCTTGGTTGACACAAGGGCTACCTACTCTGTCTTGATCTCCTACTCCAGAGCCTTCTCCTCCCAAACGTGTACCATTTTGGGTGCTACAGGAAAAGCAACTAAAAGATTCACCCAAGCACTTCTTTGTTGCTGGGATGGACAAATATTTTCCCACCAGTTTCTGGTGGTCCCTGAGTGTCCTACCCCCTTATTGGGAAGAGAGAGACTCACTAAACTGGGGACTACCCTTGTGATGGGAAGTTTTTCAGCCCCTAGAGCTCCACAGCTCCTGGTTACTACTGAAGAACCCGTTACACCTTCAATAGAGAGGGACCAAAACCTATGGGAAGACAAAATTAACCCCCAGGTGTGGGAGCAGGGGATTCCTGGACGAGCCCACCAAGCTGAACCGGTCATCATTGTCCTCTGAGATCCCACTAGATTTCCTAATCGGAAACAATATGCTCTCAAAAGAGAGGCTCGGGAGGGACTACAGCCTTTAATAAATAAATTCCCTGCTTGTGGGCTATTGGTCCCTACCAGTTCGCCATGTAACACCCCAATCCTCTCAGTAAAGAAAAAAGACGGAACCTGGTGAATGGTTCAAGATCTCCGGATTATAAATGAAGCTGTAGTCCCCCTACATCCCACAGTACCCAATCCCTATGTAATCTTGGGAGAAATCCCACCCAGTGCCAAATGGTTTACAGTCTTGGATCTCAAAGATGCATTTTTTTTGCATACCACTGGCTAAAGAATCCCAATACCTTTTTGCCTTTGAGTGGGAGGCCCCAGGAGAAAAACACCAACAGATGACTTGGACAGTATTACCTCAGGGGTTCAGAGATAGCCCCCACCTGTTTGGACAGGCCCTTGGCTGGGATCTCCTAGATCTGGACCTGGGACCTAATGGGAAAATATTACAATACGTAGATGACCTACTAATCTGCTCTCCAGATGAAAAAAGTGCCAAACAACATGCAATTCAGGTTCTAAACTTCTTGGCAGAAAGGGGATATAAAGTCTCCCGTGCTAAGGCACAGATGGTCGAGACAAAGGTCACTTACCTGGGAGTTCAGATTACACACGGGTCCAGGAGGCTGTCCTCTGATTGCGTAAAAGGAATCCTCCAGCTGCCCTCCTCCATGACTTGAAAACAATTGCGAGCTTTCCTGGGGCTAACTGGTTATTGTAGAATCTGGATACCCAACTATGGTCTAATTGCCCAGCCCTTATATGAAAGCTTAAAGGGATGAGATGATTCAATCCCACTGATGTGGGGAACTCCTCAAAAGGAGGCAGAGGCTACACTAAAACAGGCCTTAACTCAGGCACCTGCCTTGAGATTGCCAGACCCAGAAAAAGCATTCCAACTTTATGTCCATGAAAGAGAGGGAATAGCCTTGGGAGTGTTAACTCAAAGGTTGGGATCTGAGCCCCAGCCTGTAGCTTACTTATCCAAGAGGCTCGATCCAACTTCCCGAGGTTGGCCCCCCTGCCTTCGAAATCTTGTGGCTATTGCAATCATGATAGAAGATGCTTTAAAACTCTCCTTTGGGGGCAAACTAACTATTTTTACCAGCTACCAAGTAAAACAACTCCTAAATGGGAGAGGCCATTTATGGATGTCTGATCAAAGAATCCTCAGATATCAAGTAATGCTGATGGAAAATCCAGGCCTCACTATATCCCCTTGTGAGGTTCTTAACCCAGCCATCCTCCTCCCTACCCCCGAGGGCTCTCTCCCCTTTCACTCCTGTCTAGAAACCTTGGACCACTGGACAAAACCCCGAGAGGGATTGTCAGAAGATCCTCTGACCAATCCTGAGGAAATCTGGTACACTGATGGAAGCAGCTTTGTCTTGGATGGAAAAAGAAGAGCAGGTATGCAGTAGTCTCCAATTTTGAGACCATAGAGGCTAAGCCTCTGCCACCAGGTACTTCAGCCCAATTAGCTGAGCTCATAGCCCTGACCCGAGCTTTAGAGCTGGGAAAAGGAAAAAGAATAGCCATTTACACTGACTCCAGGTATGCCTTTCTGGTGCTACATGCACATGTGTCTATTTGGAAAGAAAGGGGCCACTTGAACACCCGAGGGTCCCCAATCAAATATGGTGATCAGATTCTTCGACTCTTGGAGGCAGTCCATCTGCCCACTGAGATTTCAGTCTCCCACTGTAAAGGACACCAAAAAGGGAACACGGAAGTGGCACGAGGGAACCAAGCAGCTGATCAGGCAGCTAGGAGAGCAGCATTACAGAACCATGACCTAATAGGGATTGCCACCTTAGTTCCACAGACTAATTTGCCAGGAACTCCTTCATATACTGAAGGTGAGACTCTTAAAGCTAAGAGCGAGGGCTTTCAAGATCATATAGGGTGGTTCCAAAAGGAGGGACTCCTTTTTCTGCCTGGAAGCCTCCAATGGAAGTTGGTTAACTCCTTACATGCCACCACTCATTTAGGAGAAAAGGCCCTCCAAAGATTTCTAGAAAGGTCCTTCACAGGAACAGGCCTCCAAACAACTATAAGACAGGTGGTCTCCTCTTGTCCCACTTGCCAATTAAACAACCCCCAAGGAGCTCGAAGACCCCAGCTGGCCCAGCCCATCCAACGACGTGGGGCCAGAGGACTGGCAGGTGGACTTCACCCAGATGCCAGTTTCTCAAGCGTATAAATACCTATTAGTTATGATAGATACATTCACAGGATGGATTGAAGGCTTTCCCACCTGGACTGAGAAGGCTGAGGAGGTGGTTAAAAAAAACTGCTCCATGAAATCATTCCAAGAGTTGGTCTGCCCAGGTCATTACAAAGTGACAATGGGACATCATTTACTTCTAAGGTCACCCAAGGAGTCTCGAAAACATTGGGCATTACTTATTATCTCCATTGTGCCTGGAGGCCTCAATCTTCAGGAAAAGTAGAAAGAGCCAATCAATTCTTAAAATCAGCGATAAAAACGATAACCCAGGAGACCTCCCTGGGATGGAAGGAGGCTTTACCAATAGCTCTCCTCTGCACCTGCATTGCCCCTAAGGAACAGGTTGGTCTTAGTCCTTATGAGATGCTATATGGGAGACCTTTTGTTTAAATGACCTCTTCCTAGATCCAGAGGTTCAGACCCTCCAGTCTTATACCATGGCCATTGGGCAATTCCAACAGGATATACGCTTGTGGGGTATGAACCAGGACCCAAAAGATTCTAAAGAGTCACCACTATATGCTCCAGGAACTCAAGTCCTAATTAAAGTCTGGAAAGATGGGTCCCCAAAGGCTCAACTCCAGCCCACATGGAAGGGCCCCTACCCTGTAATACTTTCTACCCCCACAGCAGTCATGGTACCAGGACATGACTCCTGGATTCACTACTCACGAGTCAAGCCATGGAAGAAAACAGAAGAGGACACTCAATACACCTGTGAGCCCTTGGGAGATCTCAGATACCTATTCAGAACTACCAATGAGTGTCATTCTAATGAACACCCCCAAAATCTGGTTTCTAGGGATAAGATTTCTCAGGATAGCTCTAAGGAGCCAGCACAGCTTGACAGAGACTGTACTCCAAAACAGACAGGAGATAGATCTTCTGATCCCTGAACAAGGAGGGACTTGAGCCATCCTGGCCATGTGAATTTAAAACTGACCAATGTCCCTACTAGTCCTTGTTATGCTATATTGATGATGCCTATGATTATTCCATGTACTGTCAATTGTCTAACCTGTTTTGTCTCTGCCCAGGTCAACTAGCTACAACATGCAGTGCCAGTTCAACAAAGATATAAAACTACAGCTGGCCACGGAAAATATCACACACCCTTGGAAACTGCTATAAGGACTCAGGATTGAGACTAGCAAGAGGGGGAGGCCCAATACCCCTCGCCACCCCAGTTCAGCAGGAAGTAGCCAGAAAGACCTCGACACCCCTATTCCCAAAGAATTGGGCCTCCTATCTCTTGAGGGGGGAATGTTAGGTAGGTAGAATAGGGAAAAGGAGTCCAAAATGGCGGTGGCTAAAAGACAAGGAAGGTCCGAGGACCAGAGTGAAGACTTCAGGCAGAACAAACAGAACAAACAGCACTCCTGGCTAAGCCCAATTTGCATAGGGCAGGCCCAGGTGGAGGAAAAAACATATAAAAGGAGGGTGGGAAGATTTGAGAGAATGACATTGAAACATGTAAAATATCATGTAAGGAACGAGTTGCCAGTCCAGGTTCGATGCACGATACTGGATGCTTGGGGCTAGTGCACTGGGACGACCCAGAGGGATGGTATGAGGAGGGAGGAGGGTTCAGGATGGGGAACACATGTATACCTGTGGCGGATTCATTTTGATATTTGGCAAAACTAATACAATTATGTAAAGTTTAAAAATAAAATAAAATTTAAAAAAAAAAAAGGAGGAGCCAAAGTGCTTTCTCTCGGACTCTATCTCCCGCGTGCATGCGTGCGCTCTCTCTTTCTCTCTCTCTCTTTCTCCCTCCCCACGCACTCTTCCACTCGCTTCTCTTCGAGTCTTGGATTCTCCTGCTATCTTCTAAATAAAATGGAGCTGTAACACTGATTTGCCTGAGCTGTAACATGGTTTGTCCAAGACCCGAGAGCTGTGATGCGCCGAGGGCTTTAATGTCCGTTGCTCCAAATCTTTGTTGTGACGAGACAAAGAACTGAGGAACATACACTTGCGTGACACTTTCAAACCAAAGCTTCAAAAGCATGACTTCACACTCCTGCTCCCAGGACTACAACAGCTTTCTGTTGCCTGTTCAACTAAACTGATGATCCTCTGGCTCACTTTCAAAGTCCCTCCTGGAGAAGAGGTCTCACTTCTGCTGAAGATCAAGGTCCAAAATCTTGGGTTCCATTCTTGGTTTTTCCAGATTCTGGCTCCGAGTCTTTGGGAAGGTGGCCTCACACCTCTGGAATCTCACCTTTGATATTTATAACATGAAGGAGGTAGACAAAGCTGGTGGTCTAGAGGAAATTGCAGAGTCCAGAAAATCTCCTCTGTGTGTCAGACAGGGATGGTACAAGAACATCTTCTGAAATCTTTGCAAGAAATGGAGTAGGTATTCGTACCACTCCTAATGGAATTTGTCTACACTGGAAACCGGAAAGATGGACTGGTGGAAGGGAAAGGACAATATACTGATATCCACAGACTCTAACGGTGTGGTAACTTTCATTCACAGCTTCTCAAGGCCTGAGACTGAAGCTTTATATGTATTAGATATTCTGCATCGAAGTTCTAATGTGGTAATTGCAGCTTTTACTTGTAAGGAAAAGAATTAAATCTGTCATCTGAAATAACTTCATACACTGCCTATATATTATAATTTTGCCATAAAACCAACACTTACTTAAAAAAAATAAATAAAGGATGTAGTAGCTATGTTGGGGTCTATCTGCCTTTGCTCTAAGAACTGTAGTGTTTCTCCTCATTTCCCCCAGCGCCTCCCTCCCCTCATCTCTCCCTTCTTCCCTTCTTTCCTCCTTTTATCCACATTTTGGTTTGAGATAGAAACATTCAAGACATGAGAAGTTTAAGTGACCTACTTATGAGAGAGTCAGTTCCTAGGCAGGTTGATAGGGAGTCTGGGGTCCCCAAGGAGAGAGGGGTCTGGAATTCTCAAGGAGGAAGAAAGGACAAACTTTTTTCTTTCTCCACATTCCTTAGGATTATATAACAATAATGTATCTTGCCTAAGGACAGTCTCTGGATTAAACCTTCTGTTATCTTAAAATGTAAATCATGGAAGTAGGTCTGATGAGGTCTTTACAACCTCCAGACATTCTTTGGATTCATTGGAGATTATATAGCTTCGTTGTTAACACTAGCAAGCAGGTACTCTTTCTGCCCCCTTTTGATGCCTATGTCAGAAGCTTTCTCTAGCTCCTTTATACTTTAATAAAACTTTATTACACAAAAGCTCTGAGCGATCAAGCCTCGTCTCTGGCCCCGGATTGAATTCTTCTCCTCCGGGGGCCAAGAATCCCGGTATATTCGCGTGATTCAACAACAACCTTTCACTTACTTGATTTATATAAATTCGATCTTCTATATTATGTCTGTAAAGTCTCTTTGGAAAGGGCTCATGCCCTCCAAGCAAAGTTCAGATGTCTGGGACCTCCACCCAGACTTGCTTTCTGGGGCAGGGGTCAGAGATGGAGAAGGGGGGGGGGGTTGGATAGAAACACTGGGACTTTGGCAAGGGGCCAGAAAAGGGAAGCGTATTGATGATAAAATGAGCAGATGCAGCAGTTTTCTACATGGGAGTGAGGGTCCTCCCTATATCATCACTAAAAAAGAGGGTATTGGGTTTATGTCTGTAGCCAGAGGGAACTTGTTCAGCTATTTTATTGTTGTTTAATTGCTAAGTCATGTCTGACCTGTGACCCCATGGACTGTAGTCCACCAGGCTCCTCTGTCCATAGGATGTCCCAAGGAAGAATACTGCAGGGAATTGCCATTTCCTTAGGAGGCATTTTAAAAAAGCTAATCCTGATGTATAATGTAGTTATTCAGAAGCATTTTTTTTTAAGTATAAGTTTTTAATGTAACATTCTAGGACCAGTGGACAGGCATGAGTTTAACTTGGGCAGCATCAGAAAACAAGAATGTAGTTTTCGTTAGGGTTATGTCTCTCTCATAATCTTTACTGTGCCTCCCCTCCACCCCTTCACCACCCCAGCCTTCAGCCCAGTTTCTCTGCTTCTTTCCCCAGTCTGAAAAGACGATTCCATTTTTTTCTAGCTGTTCAGGTTTATAACCTGTAGCCATCTTTGACACTGTTTTCCTTCACACCCCATATTTAATTTGTCAGCAATCTTTATTGTCTGTACCTCCAAAATGTGCCCAGAATCTGACTGCTTCCCATCATCTCCACTGTTCACCCTTTCATGTGAATCCTCATCACCTCTCAAACAAATTATTGTAATAGCCTCTCAACCTGTCTTTCAGCTTCTGTCTTGACATCCTTCAGTGTATTCTTAACATTAATTCTGTTAAAGCTTAAATCAGATCACTCCCTCCCCTGGCCTCCTATCTCACACTAAACAGAATCCCATGTCCCTACAAGGGTTTACATGCAAATTCCTTACATGCAAACATCTTTGTGACCCTCTGAATTTACCTATGCCCTCTGCAGTCATCCACTCAGCCACTCTGACTTTGCTGTTCCTTTTACATGCAGATGTGTCCCTGTCTCAGTCCCTCACTTGGCCTCTTCTGGAACCGTCTTCCCCTAGATGTCCATGTGACTCAGTCCCTCACCATCTTTAGTCCTTTACTCAATTGATTGCTTCTCTACAGGGTTTCCTGGCCAGTGTACACACTGCTTCTGATCTTCTAGATCCCTTTCCTACATATCTTATTTTTCATGGTCATTATTAGTCATCTATTGTAGAATATAAGCTCCTTAAGAGCTTATCATTTCTTCTTGTAATCCATTTTGTTCTCTGCTGTATCTCTAGCATATAGAACATTATCTGGTGCATGGGAGGCAATCAGTATTTTTGAGTGAATGAATGAATTGTTGCTCACCAATTTTTCTTTTTTCCTTAGTAAATAACATGCAACTACTTGAGGAATTTTAAGGCTGTCCACCGCCTCAAATTTGCAGGGCTCTTGATTTTAAATATTGGACTTAAAAATGGAAAGCCAGGAATGAACACATGCAAACACACACAGAAATGGCCCTAACTCCCTGGTTGTGCCACTCGCTATAATGATGTGGATGAAATGTCAGTTGCTAACAGACCTAAAGCCTGGGAAACCACAGATGGCTGATGGACTCTGTTGTGTCGTCGTCCTCCTCCTCCTCCCAGGGCAGGGTCTACAGGGCAAGCTGTCAATAAAAAGATACCTGGCCCTTTAGCTTTTTCCTGCTGCCATTTAGTCATGACAGACCTGAAGAAAGAGGCTGGCAGAAAATGCAGGACTTTGACTGCATAGGTGCGATTCCTAGCATCACATGTGACAAAGCTGTCAGGGTCTCTGCACGTGTAGGCTGGGAGGCTGGCTTGATTGTTAAAAAGTTGATTGGCTTAAGTCAGAGTTCGTTCTCAGGCTCAAGTTTTCCTTCTGTTTAGTGGGGAGGGAAGTGACTTCAGGAATCCTCATGTTCAGCTCTGTGACTTTATAAGAGGTAAACTAAGGCCCTGAAATGTTAGATGATTTTCCTAGGTTGAATAATGAGATACTCTTGGGATTAGACCCAGGTTCTTCTCAATGCCGGTCCTGGGATCATCCCATGACACTGTTTGGCCTCCTTGCCCTGTAATACACCTCTCAGGAAGTGGAATGAGAGGGTTTCAGGGATGGCCTATAGGCCTGCCCCACAGGGAGGCATCCACATCTTCTCCCTGCTTCCTGAACTCATGAGAGAGAAAGATTGTCAGCTTCTGTCAAGGTGGCAGAAAAAGGGTGAGTAGCTAAGGGGAGGTTTGGGCAAACTCATGGAAGAGAAGGCTCACGCTTTGAAGAACTCAGATCTTCAGAACTAGAATAGTCAGTAGTTAGAATCATGTGTGTAGCTCTGCTTTGATAGGATGATTTAAACACCTGTTTGTTTAAATACCTATGTGCAGGGTTCAGGGGAGGCACTCAGTCACGCCTCGCTGATGGGAGCAGAAGATTCAGCTGCAGACAGGCCTTTGGGTGCACGCAGGGCAGGGAGACACCTCCAGGTCAGGACTCCTGGTCATTCTGGGAGAATGAGTATGGTGTCCGGCACGGACTAGGGCTGCCATGTCCCAAGACAAATGTTATTTGAACATTTTAAACATTATGGGTCTGTGTTTTTGATTGTAAAGGATAGGTAAATATAAACATGAGATGATGTATTATTAAAAAACCTTTATTTTATGACATTCCTGGGTATTAGAACCCTGAAATACCTACAAGGCTCTGTACAGTGTGACTGGGCAGATCCTATCAGGGTCAGACTTCAGGAAGTTCAGTAATGTGAAATCTGGATGTCTTAAAATGTTTAAGTTTAGGAGATTTTTTTTTTTTTTATAATTGCAAGTCTTTTTATAATTGCAAGTCTTTTTATAATTGCAAGTTTATAATTGCAAGTCTTCAAGAGGGGAAGAATTGTTTCTTTTCTTTTTTTTTTTTTTTTTGTTTCTCCTTTTCCTTACACTGCTGTCATTTTCCTTTCTTAAAACCTTTATTTAAGCTGTGTTATAAACTCTTTCTCTCCTGTCCATGATGTCTTGAAATGGTTAACAGCAGTGTCTTGGGGTCTTTCTTCCTGAGTCCCTATCCTGGTTGTGCCACTTGGGCGAATGACTTAATTGCTTAATGCCTAGTTGCTTTATCTGAAAGTGTGGATAATAGTAGAGCCTGCCCCAAAGGGTTGCTATGAGGACTAAAAAAGATAATGATATAGTGAGACAGTGAGAGCCGTGCCTGACATCCTATATACACATACACATAAGCCTAGTTATTTGTCTTTATTGTTATTATGTCTGGAGTCTCTGCTCTCATTTTTGCTATCTGTCCTTGGAATATCATTTAACCTCTGATCCTCAGCAGCCAGGAGGGCTTGGACTCCCTGATTATTCCAAATAGCTGGCCTTGATCAGCTAGTGAATGGCATACACTGACCTTCCTTCTGCTTTCTTGATAGCTACTCTGTCACTGCAGAGAAGCCCAATTCATTTCAATCCAGTCCAATCCAATTCAATTTAACTCATCAGTTTAACTTAGCGAAAGTCATTCATTTCATTTATTCAGAAATATCTCTTGAGGTCTAAGACATGCTTGATACTTTACAGACCTAAGACAGCTAGAAATGAGGCATGGGAATCCTTGGTTTTGAGAATCTTACAAATATAAAGGCTTCAGTAGCTTCACATCTTTCTAAGTGGAAAGAAAATGACACAGACTCCATCCCCTTAGGGGTTTAAAGGAGTTTTCCTTTAAACAATCTTGAGGGGAAGCAACATGGAGTCAGTCACTAGGAAATGCAATTCTAATATCTAAGTGGTTCTAATTATTCCCTCCTCAAGGAGGGCAGTTCCTAAAGGCTGGCAAATCTTCCCTGGAGGCTGCAGTAGACAAGCTATTCAACTTTGGTGGAAACAAGATGTGGCTGCTGCAGGGTTCAGACAACAGCAAAATAAACAAAGCCCCAATTATGATTTGAGGGAGGTAGACCAAGCTTTTCTATTTAGTCAAAAGGAATTGATTTCCCCTGGAGTGTCACTTACACCATAATGATTATTGGAAGGGAGACAGCTTAACAGAGTGATGCAAAAACAAAAGGAGTTGGCTCACGTGTCGGTCAAGTCAGCTGATCTTGACTGCTCGCCTTCAAGGCAGATAGAAAAATACAATAAGAAAACTGAATGTAACAAAAACCCAGGACAGTTTTGGAAATTGTATGCTCTCTAGCAATTTTGTGTGAATTTTTATACAAGCACTGTTTTTTATGAGTTATATAAAATGTTATAAAAATAGAAAAAAAGGAAAAATGCAAGAGATGGGGAGGCAGACTATTTGGAAGATTTTCTTGATAGTTCTTGTTTTATGCTCAGTTATTTATCCCCCTCCCCCCGTTTTTTTGAAAAGCAAAGTGGGTTGGGGACCAACAAACAAAACAGCTAATTTCAGGTTGTTGTTGGTTTTAATCGCTTAGTCGTGTCTGACTCTTCGCAACCCCAAGGACTATAGCCCTCCAGGCTCCTGTGTCCATTCTAGGAAAAGTTATCTAGACCTAATTGGGGTCTATTTGCTTACTGTGTGAAAGAGTCCAATGTTTAAGTTTGTCTGAAGGAATTATTTATTTTAGAAACGTAGTTTTAGATCCAAAGATCGCCTGTGACCTCAGCTTGTCCCTATTCCAGCCAATTGAAACAATTGAATAAAAACTGATTCTATTTGAAAAGACTTCTAATGAGTTAAATAATTTGTATTTCTTAACTGCAAAATAAAACTGGGTCTAATTTGTTCTGCATTAAGTCAAAAGATTTTTAAAACCATTGAATACATTCCACTAAATTTCTCTGAACCATGCCTTGGTCCTTTCTACCCAAATCTCCACTATCTATTAAAACAGAACTTCATTTCTCCCCCTACTAGATTCTGGAATTTGGAGATTTGGAATGGAAATGCTCCAATTCCCCCCACTCTCACCCAAGTGCTGTGCTTGGCACATTTTTGAAAAAGGAAATTGATAATTCAGAAACAATACTATATCCTTCAGGAGAAAAAGCTTTTTCTTTGATTTACTGCTGTTGGATTAGCTCTGCCGATGTTCCTTCTACCTACTAAGAATCTTCCCTCACTGTTGGATATTTAAACCTTTTCTTTATGTCCAGCGCATGTCTGACCTCTTCAAGGAAGTGGCCTTGTTTGTTTATTACAAGCACAGGTACCTCTCCCTTCAAGGAATTTCTACAGTAGTTACATGTTGTCTTGTGTTTCCTGTCCTTATCATGTTATCACATGATCAGTTGAAAAGCCTTGCTCACTTTTTCTATGTCTGTGTGTATGTGTCTACTTGCTTCAGATCCATGAAGAGAGTCTATCTGTCAGGGCTGCAAGGTTGACTCTTATATCCCAGCAAATGGCTGTACACACAGTAAGTGTTCAATAAGATGTGATGCCAGGAGTAGCAGGTCGTGGGTGATGTACTGCTTTGTTTAGGGTCTCAGTGATTTTTTTGGGGGGAAGATGCTGAACTCAGGATTTTGATATACTTTTGGCTTGTTTGCCATTTGATACAACTGCATGCTCCCTGTTGCTGAAATTACTTCTGTCAAATGGTCAGGACTGTCAATACACAGGGAGAAGGTAATTTTGTCTCTAGCCTGCTCAGGAGAAAAAAAAAAAAATCTGTTTTTCTCTTTTGATCTAACAAACCAAAGCAACTCTGGAAAGCATCCTTTCAATTGTAATTCCATTTCCACCTGTTTTGCTCACCATATCACAATGTTTAATAAACTGTTATGGCTGTCAAGAAGAGCAATTAGTGGCCTTATTTGGTGGATGATAGAACCATTACTATTCACCAGACCAACTTTAGGACATGTGTACTAAATTATTTAAAGCTAATAATGCATGTAAAAGACATTAAAGTTAAAAACGGGATGAAAAACTTCAGGGTGAAAACATCCATTTCCTCCTGGCATGCCCAACTATTCTTTGTTCAAGGGCACACTGAGAACTTCAGAGATGATAGTCCTGGGTACCTCACTGCTTTTCTGCTTTCAGCCACAACCTGCTCCCCGCTTTGCGTTGCTTGATCAAGGACGTAGAGGGGTGGGACTTTCCTGGTGGTCCTGTGGCTAAGTCTCTGTGCTCCCAGTACAGTCTCTAGTCAGGGAACTGGATCCCACATGTCACAACTCAGAAGTTTGCACGCCACAAACGAGATATCCCTTATGCCACAATTAAGACCCAGAGCAGCAAAATATATGTATGTATAGGATCTTAGCTCTGTGACCAGGGATGGAAGCCACACCCCTTTCATTGGACGGCAAAATCTTAACCACTGGGCAAGTCCCTAATACATACATATTAGGGACTGGTCAGGGAGCTAAGATTCTACATGCCTCATGGCCAGAAAAACAAAAACATAAAACAGAAGCAATATTGTAACAAACTAAATAAAAACATCTATTCAAGAACATCTGTGAAAATCCGGTTAAAAAAAGGCAAGAGTGTGTCACTTAAATCTAAAGTACTGCCTCCCTTGCACCTCCCACTTCAGAGAAGTGGAGATGCTGGTACTTCAGAGTGCTACAGTCAAGAACACAGGGTTACCTCTCCTCCCAGCTTCAAGATGGAGGGCTTTCTTCCAGGAGAAGCAGGACTTCAGCTTTTCTTACTTTGCCTCCAGCAGCCTGTTGCTGAGGTTGAATGGTAGGCAGGTGTGGTTGGGAAGTGGGGGCTCCTTCCTTTATACCAAGGCACACCTGTGCATCAGAGGCTGTCTCGGGTACAGCCTGCTGGGAATGCTAGGAATCCAAGTCTCTTGCTAGGGCTCATGAGGTGGTGGCTCCAAGTCAAGCTTGATTGGTTGCTACCCTACCTTCCTTCACGTGTTTAACTCCTGTATGAGGGTCTCAGAAGTTTACCTTTGAATCCACTCCTGGCTCCAGAGCCCTGGCTGAGATTTTGCATAAAGTGAAAAGCAGACTGTGAAACACATATCTGGTATTCTCTTCCCAAAGAACTGACTTTATTTGCAACAGAGGGTGGAGAAGTTTAAGCCTGAGAGCCCTCTCAACAGTGAAGCTATGGTAAAGGCAGTTGTATTCATGGATCTAAAAGACATATAATGTAGGACAATTAGTTTGCAGGGGAGAATCAGGGGAAATAAAACAGCTGGAAGGAGCCCCCTGGGGTCAGAATGAATATCAAAACATTGACTTTATCAATGATTTATTTGAAGGAGCCACACAGTTTGATTGGATTAGTTTATAAAGGAATTTATGCCCCAGGGAATTTTTGAAAATGGTAGCATAGTCTGACTGCAAGTAGTAAAGTTGAATATCTGGGTGTGGTCAGGGGAATAATAGATGACAGCCCTGCTAATACCTTGTCTTCCCAGGCTGACCGTGGGCATCTTCAAAGTTGTACCTTCCTGAGAATCAACATCAAAGGCTTTCAACAAAATAATCTAGCTAGTAGCCACTAAACAGCAAACTAACCAATAACGCTAGTAGGTCATACAAGTGGAACCAGTACCCAGAATGCTGCAATAGTTTGTCTGAAATGTTCCCAGAAAAAAAAAAAAGTAGATAAAGGAGTAAAAAATTATTTGAAAAAATAATGGCTGAAAATCTTTTAGATTTGCTGAAAGCATCTAGTAAGCTCATTAGAGTAGAATATTCACAAAGAGACCCATAAACAGACACATTGTAGTAAAAACACTGAAAATCAAAGACAAGGAGAAAATCTTGAAAGCAAGAGAAAAATGACTCATTACTTACAAAGAACCCTCAATAAGGTTAACAACCCACGTCTTGTCAGAAACAATGGAGACCAGAGGTGGTACTGGGATAACATGTCCACACGAAACCTTACACATAAATGTTTAAAGCAAACATCATTAATAGTCAAAAACTGAATAACCCAATGTCCATCAACAGATGAATTGGATTAACAAAATGTGGTTTACTTATACAAAGAAGTATTTTTTGACTATGAAAAGCTTATTGATACCTTGAATAAACCTTTGAAAGTATGCGAAATGAAAGAAGTTTAGTCACAAAGATCTTATATAATTCCATTTATATGAAAGTTTAGAATATAAAAATCTGTAAAGACAGTAGATTAGTGGTTTCTTAGGTCTGGGTGTAGCATAGGTAGGCAGAGGAGTGACAGTTAAAGGTCAGGTGATAAAAATGTTTTAAAATTGATTATGACAATGGTTGAACATATCTGTGAATATACGAAATACCATCAAAATGTAAACTTTGAGTAGATTGTATACTGTGTGTTATGTCTCAAGAAAGCTGTTTTTGAAAAGCAAGCAAAGGTAAAAAGAAAATCGTGGTGGAATTCTGATGTTTATACTTCTTTGAACGTGAGGGAAAAGAAGTGAATGTGCTGGGGAGTTATCTGTTCTCTGTGGGAGTAGAGAGGAATGTTTTATCACTAAGCCTGACAAAGAAGCTTGGAAATTGAGGATTAAGACAAATCATTTTACTAAGCTTCATTTCTCATACCTAGAACAAGTAAGGGGAAGGCGGAAGTATATGCTCTCTTAAATTCATCTAGCAAAAAATGCTCTGATTTTGGGCTTCCCTTATGGTCCAGTGTTTAGGACCTTATTACACAACTTCTGGTTATGTTGCAGCTTATCACTGAAAACAGCCAGTGACATCTACTTTTCAGTCCTCCTCCTATGTTTTCGTGATCCCACACATTCATTTTCTGTCTCTGCCCTCCTTATTGATTAGCTACCGAGGCACCAACCCTGCTGAATGCAGGCCAGGGGTGCAATGCTAGCCCTCAGAGAGTTTTTCTGTTTTTAAGTGGCAAGATATTACATAAGTTTGGTATTATAGATGACTCCAGCATTGTATGTATTTCAGCTCTGATGATAAGTTTGGATTGTTTTTCTTTAGGGATTGAATTCAGAGGACTAGAGGGTCCCCTCTCTCTCTTTTTTTCATGGTTAATACAAAGATTGGACATTGTCTAATCAGGTATATCAGGAATCTCAATTTCAGTCCTGACATTCGGCATTGATTGATTCCATTTATCTTATTTCCTAAAATGGGGACAGTAATAGCTGCAGTGCAAGACTGTCGGGTGAGGTACTCGAAGAGGCACAAAGCATGATGATAGAGTAGAATTAATAGGCGTCTGTCACATTCTGTCTCTCCTTGTAGTTCTCATTTGTTGAAGGGGCCTTTCATTTATTCATTTAATTCGTGAAGGTATTGAGCATCTGCTCTGTACTAGGAGCTATTCTACACATGAGAATCCTTGCTACCGTGAAGCATTAGTTCTGATTTCTAGTCGAGGGGCGACAAATAGATAAAAACATTCACATTACAGTAAGTTTATGGAAGAAAGAGATCATATACTGCAGCAGTTGGGGTGCTACTATAGTGGGGTGGTCAAGGATGACCTCCCCAAGGGGTTGGCATTTGGGGAGAGACTAAAGAGGAGAGAGAAAAACATTTTAGAGGGAAAGAAAAGCAAGGGAAAGTTTTCAGGTAGATAAGAGTCTGGTGTGTTTGGAGAGCAGAAAAAGGTCCAGAGCATAGTGGCGATGGGCAAGTGATACATGACGTGCACTATGCCTGTGGGAAGGCAGGCAGGGGTCAGGTCAGAGTATCTTGTAGCCACGACAAAGCATGTAAGCACCACAAGGGAAGAGACTGTGTTTGTTTTGCTCACTGCTGGACCTGACACCTAGAGCAGTGCCTGTTATAATAGATAGTCATGAAACGTGGATTGAAAAAAGTTTATTCTGAGTGAAATTCTAAGTAATTGTATGCCATCTTCTTTTTCAAAGTCTTTCTAGCTGCCGTGTGGGAATGGATTTAAGTGGAACTGATCCCATGGACGGAGGAGCCTGGTAGGCTGCAGTCCATGGGGTCGCTAAGAGTCGGGCATGACTGAGTGACTTCAGTTTCACTTTTCACTTTCATGCATTGGAGAAGGAAATGGCAACCCACTCCAGTATTCTTGCCTAGAGAATCCCAGGGACAGAGGAGCCTAATGGACTGCTGTCTATGGAGTTGCACAGAGTTGGACACGACTGAAGCAACTTAGCAGCAGTAGCAGCAGCAGGGGATAGAAACGCTGGGGACTATTGTACTAGCCCAGGTGAGTTCTGGTGGTGGTTTGAGCTGGGGTGGTGGTAAGGAAGGTGAGAAGTGGAGACATTTGAGTTAGGTTTTAGGTGTCTAATCCCCAGCACTTGGATTAGATTTACAGCAAGAAGTTGGTGATATAACACAGATAATGAAGCCTGGGAGAGAAGATTCTGAGGGGTTAAGGGGAGGGCGATTAAGTGTACTATTTTCTGCTTGCTGGTTTTGAGATGCTGGCAAGAGATCCAGTGAGCTGGCAAGAGATCCAGTGAGATGTTAAGGTTTCACTTGGGTATTACTTTTCTGGGGCTCAATGAAGAGGTCAGATATGACACATGGATTTTGAATATAGCTAGTATTTAAAGCCATGGGGCTGATGAGATTACTGTACAGAGAATACAGATTCATGAGAGAAGAGAGTCTGGAGGAGCCTGGGGCACTTCATCGCTTAGAGACTTGGTAACAGAGAAGGTCAAGGTCTGGTGTGAGATGTAAGAGGAAAACTAGTGTGATGTCACAGAAGCTGGCGGTCAAGGGAGAAAAGTGTTTCAAGCAGGAGGATGGTTACCTGTGGTCATCTAGTATTCGGGTTTTTATTTGAAGAATAATATAACTACTGAGTAAAACATACCAAAAATAAAGTTTATCGGTACCAGTGACAAGATAATTTTTAATGCAACAGTGGGCATTGAGTGGATTGAATAATGAATGGGAATTGCTGAGAAGAGAAAGCAGAATAAACAAACGACTAACTGTTGGTTTCCTCTTGAAACACGACTGAGAAGACAAGAAGGGGACTTTTTTTCTTTCTTTTAAAGCCATAAGGGCAGAGGAACAAGAGCAACAGAATTTTGTAAAGACCATGGAGGAATGTGGATCTGGTACTACTACAACCAGCATCTCTTGGAGGTGATTGGAAATGCAGAAGCTCAGGCTCCTCCCCAAACTTACTGAGTTAGAATCTACATTTTCCCAGTATAGTCCTCTGATTGGCTTGCATATTTAAAGTTGGAGAAGTCCTGACTTGGAAGACTCTAAAATGAAATCCCAAGCCAGTGAGATTTATGCCACATGATCCCTGAAAACACTCAGGAACTGGAAGCACTGGTGTCCCCAGAAGCAGGACTGGAGGGCGAAGAGGCTTGAGGTGGCCAAAATAAAGAGGGCTGGTAGGAAAGTTGTTTAAAAAGCAGCCATACTACCCACCTGGAGCAGCCAGGCCAGTGTTCCCTCAGAGCTGAGCAAAAACACTAGGTTTATTTATTTGTTTGGCTGTGCCGGGCCTTTGTGCTGCACACAGGCTTTCTCTAGTTGCGGCGCACAGGCTTCTCGTCCAAGCGTCTTCTCTTGTTGCGGAACACCGGCTCTAGGTGCGTGGGTTTCAGTAGTTATGGCTCGTGGGCTCTAGAGTGTGGATCTGGTAGTTGGGGTACGGGGCCTTAGTTACTTAGCAGCATGTGGGATCTTCCCACTAGGGATTGAACCTGTGTCCCCTGCACTGGCAGGCAGATTCTTAACGACTGGCCCACCAGGGGAATCCCAAGGTTTATTCTTTAAAGGGAGCAGAGAATGTCTGAACTGGAGACACCAGGGACCACTTATGGATGCTGGGTGCTGAGACCTCCAGTCCTCTTTCCTAGCCACCAGAGTGCTGGCAGTTAGGGCTTCACCCTCCAGGTAGGGGCTTGGAAGAATCTTCTCGAGGGGTTTTGCCCAGTCCAAGAGGCAAGATCAAGATATTGGCGCAGTGATCCCCCAGTTCAGTGGCCCAGCCTTTTCCTTTATTTATACTGCTGTGGTTGTTGTTTTGCTTCTTCTTACCCTATAGCTCTGCTTTCAGAGCTACTTTGTAATTTTCCTATCTGGTTATCATAACTCTTTGTTCTCTTTCCTCTCATCTCTAGTATTTGGGGGAGTCAGATGCCATTCTAAGACTCCATGTTCTTATTGAAGGAACTCAGCAGATTTTTGCAGCCAGGGACCCGATAAGCAATTTTGCTACTGTGTGCAGGCTTCCAGATGACCTCCTTGCTGGTCACCATAAATCTCATGTTTGCTTTTTGTTGCCTTTCCAGTTTGTTTTCTAAATTAAAAGAGTGTTTCTAGTATTTTCTGCTTCCCCTCCCAACCCAGTATATTTACTTACAGAATGTCTACACTCCTTACCCATAAAACAAACACCAATTGGATAAAGGATTCATCCCTTCCTGCCCTGAGCAGAATTAGCCTTGGTGGGCATATGGCAATGGCAAGGGTTTAAGTCTGACTCTCTATACTTGCTGTGATCTGATGATGGCTAGTGATCATTCTTTTGTTTTCAATTCATTTTCCTATTCTAAACACAGCCATACAAAGTAGTTTGGAACTTAGAAGGAAGAGAAATTGCTCAGAAATTTAAGAACATTCAAGAATTCCTTGTTTGTGTCCCACTTATGCCAAAGTAGACATTTTAAGGTGTGTCACTTTCAGAAGAGACATCTGGTCTTTGTGAGCTCGGGTGGTTACCAGATTTCATAGATGACATTCAGCTGCTTTGAAGGGAAGCTGTCATACACAGTCTTTTGACATGTAAACTCCTTTTACCTATTCTCTCCCAGTGTCTACTTAGTAATATTCAGGAACACAAGCAGTTTTGGAAAAAAAAAAAATATGAGTTTAGGAAAGAAAACAGTGCAGCCTAAGCTTCCACTTTTGATGTTGTTTTCCATCTTCTGTACCATTCTCCTCCAGCCCAGCTCAAAGCATCCAGACCCTTGTATTTGCCCAACTTGAAAATTACTGAAAGTGAAAGTTGCTCAGTCATCTCTGACTCTTTGCTACCCCATGCACTATAGCCTGCCAGGCTCCTCCACCCATGGGATTTTCCAGGCAAGAATACTGGAGTGGGTTGCGATTTCCTTCTCTAGGGGATCGTCCCAAGCCAGGGGTCAAACCTAGGTCTCCTGCACTGCAGGAAGACTCTTTACCATCTAAGCCACCAGGGAAGCCCAAGAATATTGGAGGGAGTAGCCTATTGCTTCTCCAAGGGAATTTTCCTGACCCAGGAATCGAACTGTGGTCTCCTGCATTGCAGTCAGATTCTTTACCAGCTGAGCTACCAGGGAATCCTAGTCAAACTTAAATATTTAAACATCTGCTGGTTAAGCCTTATTATAAATTTGCTGGTGTTCATTTATCATTCTATTTTACTTGAGATCTGTGTTTTCCTTGTAAAATAAAGCAAGGGTCTTCTGACCTTTTACATAAAAGGGTGTTCTGGAAGTGGCCCTGCACAGCTCCTTAAATCCACCCTAGCTGGTCAAAAGATCAAAGTTAGACAGGACAGCCAGGTGCTTGTCAAATGTCAAAAGGCAGGCATCTCCTCATTGACTTTCACTCAGCATCTGTTTCTTCCAGCTCTCACAGTCTGTGATTTCAGATTGCATAAGGCAACTTGCAATTAATTGTCAAATGGGTAGTTTAGATAATGACCGTTCTAGGTTCCAAGGGGGATTTTTGTTGTTGTGGGTAAAAGTGAGGAAAAGCATGATTGTTGTTACTGTTGGATGCTCTTCCTGTTTAGAAACTCCATGAGAGCAGCCCTGTGCCTCCCCTTTTGATCCTCCTCTCTCAAGTGCCCAGCGTAGTGCCCTGCACAAATATAATCAATAAATATTTGATGTTGAAAGAAACCTTCATGAAAAATGAGCCTTTTTGCTTGGTCTCCAAAGCTGAATATATTAAAGTAGAAGAATTCATTTCAGGTTGGAGAAAATAATATTATTTAGGTAGGGGAATATAAGGTATGTTTGGGAGCTGGGAATTAGGAAATAGTCCACAGAAAAAATGTGTAGAGGATGAAAGATATGAGGGGAAGACAGAAGAGTTAATTTGAGGATAAAATATGGAGGAGCTTAATGTCACACTGAAGACTTTGGACTTTTGTCCTGAATCTGGCTGTTCGTTCCTATAGGGGAATTAAACCAGAGCCAGGACTCAGAGCAGAGGGTTGGGAGGGGAGAAAGCCGAAGGCGCAAGGGGCGGATTCACAAGCTATTACCCTGAGATGATGAGTAAAGCACAAGGGAAGGCATCTCTGTCTTCCAGGGATGTGATCCTATCTCCTGAACCAAATTTGCTAGACTTTCCTAGAAGGGACAAGCTATTTTAAATTGGACCCAGTCCTGAATTCTAGTGCTCAAGGCTCTGGCCCTTTCTCTTCCATGCCCTTCTATTCTAGGATGATTTCCAGCCAGCCTTTGTTTATCTAGTTACAAAGTCATTGCTGGAGCTGGGATCCCTCAAACATTCTTTGTTTAAAACCCCTCACCAAACTGAAAGCAGTCAGAGACAGATATCTATGGGGAGATTTTCCACGTTGCATTCGTAAGTAACAGTTCACAGAACTGTCTATTAAGCCTAAGAATCACACTCTTTAAAATCCCACAACTGAAATAACAGAAATTTAGGAATTACAATTATATGTGTTGGACTCTGGAGGCCTAGAAGAAACCTGTTGGTTTGGGGAAGTTTGGTACCTGAAGATATTTGTAAAAATCAAAGCATTTTAGAATTGAAAGAAATCTCAGCACTATTTTACTTCTGCCTTTCACCAATTTACTGATGAATTTTCTCTCCCATATCCTCAACCATCTATTTCACTGAAATAGCTGAACTCTTAGGGTCCCTATTTCTTAAAGATTTTCATCAATCTTAGCATTACTGAAATTCAAAAATTGGCTTATGCTGTACATGTTCTAGTATTTGTGATACAGGATTCCATGATGACTGTTGGCTCTTGCTGAAAAAGCTCTGGGAGCGGGTATGAAAGAGAGTGGACATTAGCTACTTCTGAGACTAAAAATATAATTGAGTTCAGGTCTATGGCACAGGTTTGGTTGCTTTACTCAAAAAAAGTTTTTTTTTTGCACATCCCTTGAAGACTTTCAGATCAGTTGGCATATTCCATATGAAAGAAAAAGGTTATGGTGTGTTCATGTCAGAGACATAAAAGATGTTCAAGATACTTCAGGAAGAGGTCAGATTAAGAAGAAACATCCATATCTCATTATAATCAGATCTTAAGCAATTAAAAATAATTACTCTCTTTGCTAGGTGACCTTATGGGATATAAAAGTTAGCATCTAGTCTAAATAAAACTAAATTGGAGATCTTAAATCTAACAGCTCAAAAAAAAAAAAAAAGATAGTCCAATAAACCACAGTGACTGGATAACCCAATTAGTGGTTTTGGAGAAGGATAATCAAACATTAAATGAATTTCCCACTTGCTGCCAAGATTTTCTGCTTCTGAACCTTAGGCTTGTTTGGTAGAGGACTTGGGTGAGGAAGGACAGCACTGACCTTTAGGTAAACAAGGAGATGTTATCATCGTCAAGAAGTGCAGCTCTATGCTATCAAACCCTTACTCTTCAACAGCTGGTAATGACTCTGCAAATTACAGCTCTTAGCCAATTCTGAGAGTAGAGTTCATCAGTTAACTTTAAAGAATTTTTTTCCTCTGCAATATAATTTTTACTTTTTCCCTTTGAAGATACTGCATTCTATAGCTATTCCTTTTTCTGATTCTTATGCAGGAAATATAAACCTTCCTTGCCCCAGCCTGATTAAATTCTAAATGTTGGACATAGACATATCATTTCTCACTAAAGAAGGTGTAGGATTTGGTTTTGAGAGGAAAGATTATGTATGCATTGGCGTGAAATCTGTGCTGTTTGTTTCTTTCAAAGAAATATCTAAACAAGGCAGTAGGAGTCTCCAGATAGATGAGCCCAGAGCAGTCTGCACAGTGGGGTATTTGGTTCTGACATCTGGACAGACTACAGTCATCAAAGCACATCTGGGAAACAGGAAACCTAACATTCAGGGTTTGGAATCTGACCTCAGTTGGCAAAAATTGTATTTGAACAGTTTTGCCTGGTTTAAATTGATTTTGTTTAAGGCAATTTCACTCATCCTTTCAATATTCTTGTTAACAATAGAGAAACAGGTATTATTACTTAAATCAAGAGAACTGAGTGGCATGCCTAAAAGAATATTCAACTTGTAACTTAGTAGACTTTGTTTCAAGTCTATGTGTCTCTCTTTCTGAATAAATTAATGGATTCCAGAATGATATACAGGCATTTTCTTTAAAACAAACACATAAAAAAGCAAAGAAAGCAAGGGAACTATCAAATCCTGTAGCAGTTCACCACAGGGGGAGCAATAAGTATCTTTTATAAGAATCTTTTCTTTGATACTGAGGAGCAGAGCAAATAAACAGCTGTAATTCCCCCTTATTTATTGTGTCATTTATTCTATATGTAAATGAGGGCCCAGAACCTACATTGCATTGAGTCGGGCACAATGACTACCAAGAACATGTTCACTGCAGTTGAGGAAATAAGGCACACATGAAAAATTAAGGGCAAAGCAAGATTGTAAAATGAACTGCACCAGGGTTCAGATTACATGAAGATGGAATGGTCAGGAGAGTCTTTATCAAAGAGGCAAACTTTGAGCCAGCTTATAGTAAGTAGTTTGGATTTCAAGAGACAAAGAAGAACTTGAAGATTATAGAAGCAAGATGTGTAACAGTAGTAACACCCTGGGACACAGACTGAGCTCGAGAGCAAGTCTTTTTCAGGCTTGAGGAGCAGATGGCTCCTGTTGGAGCTACGTGAGAGGTAAAGTCAGAAAGACGAGCCACCAGATGATTTTGAACTGGAAAATCATGGTGGCAGTGGTGTTTTATGGAGAAAAATGGAATAACGGTGTTCAGGCTGGTTTGGAGAAGACAGAGATTGATAGCAAGGAGATAAATTAAGACAATTATTTAATCCAGTGTGTAGATGTTCAGATTCCCAGCAAAGATAATGGCAATAAAAAAAGAGAATTATCGCTTGTAGCAGTATGAAGGGAGTTTATGTAAGTAGTTAGATGTGGGCTTTTGGGAACACGAAACCTACATGATGAGATGAATTAAACTATCAGCATTCGACACATGAAGAAATCAACAGTGGCTTTAGTAGTTTTGTAATCCATTCCTTTCTACATCTCAGAAAGATACTTGAGATGGCAATGAGATACAGGAGCTTGCTGTGAAGAGAGGGGTCAACACAGGCAGCCTATAGCATGATGTCAATACAGTTCTCCCTGTGCCAAGAGTGCCCATCAATGGACCCTTTTCTTCTAGTATTGTGGTCATCTGACCCTGCTAAAGAAAACAACCTGTATCCATACATCACTGAGACTTAAAATCTCAGGTTTTGAATGGGTGTCCACATTCTTAAAAATTCTAACTCCAGGAAGAATAACGCAAGATCAAAGGGTCCTTTCTAGATCCATTGATTGCCTCTATGTGAAGCTGAGTTTCTAGAGTAAGTCTGAAATCAAAAAAATCCTTTGCCTATCATCAGAATGAAACGTGTTCCCTGAGTTCTTGGCAAATATTGAAAGCCCAAAGGAACACCATTTCTTATTCAGAGAGGAAGTGCTCCAGCCACTGGGAAGAGAAGGAGATTATTCTTAAATCAGTGAGATACTGTAAACTATCTCAGAACTACAAAAATCTTTACATCAGTTTTTCAAAGCCTTTTCATTTCCATTGATTCATTTGATCATCCTGAATGCCCTCTGTGGTGTTTTTTCTCTAGTACTTTACAGATGAATAACAATCCCCACCCCCCACACTTGAGAGGCATTGTGCTGAATGTTTTAATCCTACATTTAATGCCCATGGTAACTCTGAAAAAGGTACACATTACAATTTCCATGATACACCCAAAGCCCACATGCTGAAGCAAGAAACAGTCATAGTCTGGGTTAGAACACAGGTCTCTTAGATTCTAGAGTCCATACTCTTCCATCCCTGACTGTGATAAAGAGTTAAAGGCCCACCTGTGAATATTACTTTAGAATTCCCTCTATTCCTGACCCTGCTCAGCAAGTTGAGTACTTTCTCCATGATGCTGCGTTGTCTCAGGCCACCTAAACCCTTTGTTGTTGTGTTCGGTCGTTCAGTAGTGTCCAGCTGTTTGCAACCCCATGGACTACAGCACTCCAAGCATCCCTGTCCTTCACTATCTCCTGGAGTTTGCCTGAAGCCAGAAATATTTAACTACTTTCGGCTATGGTCTAAATCAGAAGTGGGCATTCCACAGACTATAGCCCACATCTGGTTGCTCCCTGTTTTTCTATACAGAGTGAAAAAAATCTCCCTTCTGGTGAAGAAATACCAGAAAGCAGACAGCCTAATTTAGCAGGGAGTTTTGAAAAGAGGGTATCACTCTAAAATTAAGCCTTGTAAGAGGCTGTCTCTTTTAGTAACTGGTTGACACTGCTTGGTCCCTGGGGAAACACTGGAAAAAGAGAAGGACTGGGAGAGGTAGAAATGTGTGTGTGTGTTGAGTGTGTGCATTGAGGGGCTGTATCTTTTGGTGTTCACAGCCATCCCACCAAGCAGATTGTACTAAACTTCTAGAAGTTAGGAACTTGAGGCCCCAAAAAAGTTAAGTAATTGTTCAAAGTAGCTTAGGAGCGACTGACTTCTTAGAGGAGCTCAGGTACATCAGTCTTCTCTTGTGTTTATAATCATCTAACAAAGCAGACTGCATAGGCGCATTCTTCCCTGCAATCAGGAGTAACTGTCTCATTAAGGCAGTGTCGCTAAAACACAGTGTTGGCCACCTATCTTCCTTGTCACTACCTCTGGGAAGGAATGGAGAACTTGTGGTATCAGGGGGAAAAGGAGCAGGCAGAACCAACTCAGCCTTGCAGCTGTTTGTCCCTGAGTGAAAATCTGAAATGCAGCCTCATCATCTTTGAGCATAGGTAATGGTAACTGGTAAATGAAAAGATGACCACCTTCTGCCATTAAATAAGATCATGCATAGCTTTGGGGAACCAAGATTAAAGGACACTTCCAGAATAGCAGCTTCTGTTTAAAATCCTTGGGATAAAACGACTGAGGATATCTATGATCTCTGAGCCAGCTCTCGGATGGTAGAGAGGGGTGGGGAGGTGGGGAGGGATGGTCATTGGACTATGAAACAGTCCTGCCTTCCTCTTACTTTAATGCAATAGACGTGGGACTTTAAGGGAAAGACAGCGATGATCTGTGAGTCAAAAGGCCTGATTTCTAGTTTGGCTCCGCCTCTACTCATCGTGAGAGGTTAGGAAATTTTCTACTCTCCAGACCCCAGATTTCTCAACTGCAAAATAAACAGATGGAAGTGGAATGATGTCTTAAGATCTTGTCAAGTTCTAAAAGTCTGTCTATTTCCTTTTAAAGTAGTTCAGTAAAAATCTAAAGTTGGGAATCACCTTTTCCCAGTAGTATGAAAGATGATCTCCTACCTTCTATGCCTCCTTTTTTTCTTCCTCCCTTTCTTCACACCCCTTCCCTCTCTTGTGACTCCTTTTCCCCCAGGAAGCAGATTCTCAGTTTGACAATTCCTTGCTGGTGCCTCCAGAGCAGCAATGACTCTTGCCTTCTTGAATTCAGTATCCTCAAAAGCACACATCATGCCTTCCATGTCAATCAAAGCCATCTTTCTGGCTTCAATCTGAGCTCTTCTAAGTTTCTACATTTTCTTTAGCCTTCTCTTAGTTCCACCAAAGAGAGTACAGCACCCAAGAACGAATGTGTCAAAAACACTAAAAAGTCCTCCTTTCACCTTTAGATGAAGCTCTCCATGCTGCCCTTCCCCGGCATTCCGAGACAAACTCTCACTAAGATCCTTAGAGAACCACAGGGCAGGAGTGTTGGGCTGGGGGAGTTTGTTTTACTTAAGCCTTCAGTCAGGGCAGAATATTTCAGCCCAGCAGTTATCAGCCTAGTGTGAAAATAATAATAGCATGCAATGCACAAATACCAGCCACGCTGTTGTTCCCACTGACTCAGATACTTACAGTTCGACCGCATCCCTGGGGAGGTCGGAGGGAATCTCTGTCACCTTGCTCTCCTGGCAGAGGAAAACTCCGTTAGAGCAGTGACAGAGTCGATGATGGCATCCTGAGCCCAGGCTCAGGAATGCGAGCAAGGCCACCAGGAGCAAGGCCATGTTTACTTATCCATCCACCTGCTTTCTTCTGCCTCTGCAGAGAAAATCCTGCACAGATTTCAGAGGCTCCACACTGAGCCCTTATGAGAAGAGGTCTGCATTGGGAGCTGGTAGGGTCACGTGACCCACCCAGGGCTGCTTTCCTTTTTTTCTTTTTTATCAGTCACTTCCAGACAAATAGCAGAATTTCTGAGTGACAGCAGTGACTTTGGTGGGGGTGGGGTGGGAGAGGTAGAGGGCGTGGCAAGATACGCCGTCCCTTTACCTTTTTTGGTTGGGTTTGCAAATTGAAACTTGATGCATGTCTAGAATAGCTTATATTAAATTCGCTGTAAGACTGTCCCTGTGGGTCACTATTTTTTTCTCAAAACAGAGTGACACACTCGACTTTCTCCAAAACAGATGCAATCTACAGTGTGAAACATCATTAAGAGAGTTCGTCACTGAAGGGCAGGGACCTGTTTCCAATCTTGGTGTCAATGTCTTCCTCCAGGCTACTTGATACAAAACCAGAACTTCTGGGTCGAAGTCACTGATTCTCTTTCTTGCTGGAATTAACAACCAAACATGGTGTAGCTCAGAGGACAGGCAGTGGGTTAGTGAGCCCCTGGACAGATGCTGGTAGGTAGGAGGCACTTTTAGGAGAGTAGTCTGCAGAGATAACTGACTCAGCTGAGTGACCAACAGGTCGGGCTGGGTTTTCACTGGGTTTAGTGGACACCAACTTTCCCACTGTCTGTCGCATGTCCTTTCTGGCTCCTCTCATTTCCAGTCTCTGAAGATTGCCCTTGCCTTTTGGAAGCTGGCACAAATGAATTTACTTAACCTATGCTTTTAGTTTAGTTTTGAATGTTCTCTGTAGGTGACGACCCTGGCACTTTTGTGGGTACTCCCATCTTCTTGATGGTGAGGGATCTGAGGAACGTTTGGCCATACTTTCGGTCAAGGGGCCATCTACTTTCAACTTCAGAACCTATGAAGTTTAAAAGGCAGAATATTCTCTAAGATTCTGCCTATAACTTACTACTTGCTCAAATTAGTTTTAACACTATCTTTGGGTAATTAGTCGCACAAAATTGAGTTATGTGGAACTGCTAAACAAGTATATATCGATCTCCCCTCCTTTCTTCCTCTCCTGTACCTAGCCAAGAAATAATGACATAGAAGAAATGGATTAAATAATCATTAAGGGAATAACAGAAGCAAGTGAATCTTAGAATAAAATTGTTCCCTGGATGCTTCTGGGAGTAACTGCTTCATTCTAACTCCAGGACTAGAAGATCAGGGCAGTATCTATATGGACTCTACGTTGTTACAGTTTTGGCTAACAACCCACTCCAGTGTTCTTGCCTGGAGAATCCCAGGGACGGGAGAGCCTGGTGGACTGCCATCTGTGGGGTCGCACAGAGTCGGACACGACTGAAGTGACTTAGCAGCAGTAGCAGCAACATGAACAGTAAAGTATTTCATTCAGCAGTTGACCTGTGGGATCATAATCATTTAGATGGAGAAGGGATTTAATTCAATCATTCAGCTCATGCGTAAGTTTGCTTTAAAATGTCCACATTAATTTAAAGGGGTCGACTTAACCTCTTCTTGAATAACTCCAAGTGACCAAAAACTCATTACCAGTTGAACCACTCACATATACCCTCACCCCACAAATCCCCACTGAGATTTTGGAAAGTTTCAGTTATGACTAAATCAGTCCTCGTATAATAAGAAATTTTTAAACTGAGATTTTGACTTTAAAACTATTCCTTATTTACAACTGATAGATAACATGGCTAACCTACATGCAAATTATTAAGCAAAATCACAAAACAGTTATAGACTAAAGAAAGAGATGCCAATGCCATTGGCATCTGTTTGTCATCCCCCCTTTCTCTGTTCCTACTCCTAGAAGTGATCTGAATTTTGATTTTGTTATTCCTTTGGTTTTTTTTTTCAAATTGTATCATCTAAGTATATATCTTCAAACAGTATACTGTTTGATTTTGGGTTTTATACAAATTGTATTGCCCTAACTAGCCTTTTTTATTACTTTCTATTATATTTTGCACTAACAACATTTTAGAGAACCATCCATATTTCTCTGTGTAGCCATAGTTTGTTACAGTTCCCTGGTATATAATATTCCATTGTGTAAATATATTGCCATTTTTTTTATTCTCCTATGATCTTTCTTTATTCTAAGGCCATAAAATATTCTTCTATGTTTCCTTCTGCAAGTTTTATAATTTATAATTTTGCTCTGCACATTTAAATCTTTATTAGGTATTAGTACTTATGTGTGGTGTGTGTCAGGAACTCAAGTTCAGTTTTATTCAGTGGCTTATGGTTTTTATCCACATGGATAAACGTTTGTCCCAGAACCATTTATTGAATAGACTCTCCTTTTGTCTCTGATTTGTAAAATTATCTTTATCACATCTCAAGTAACTACTATTTTGCTTAGTTTTGTGTTTAAGCTCTTTTATAGCCTATTGTCCTTTTTTATCTGTACCAATACTATACTGTCTTAATTATTAGAATTTTAAAATAGTCTTGACATGTGATAAGACAATTTCTTCTTTCCTAATTTATCCCTTCCTCCTCTTTTCTTCTCACTCTCTCCATCCCTCTGCCCCATTCTCTCTTCCTTCTTCTCTGTCTGTCTCTTCCTTTTTTTTTCTTCTTTGGTCTGGATACTGAGGACAATGCTCACAAAAGTGATGAGCATTTTTGTCATGTTCCTGACTTTAAAGAAATTGTTTTCTAATTTTTCATCATGAAAAATGATATTTGTTATAGGCTTTTGATACCCATGAGGTTAGATCTCAAGGTAGAGTTCTTAGAAAAGTCTTCTAAGGATTTTTTTCCTACCATGAATAGAAATGAATATTGTCAAATGCCTTTTCTGCATTTGTTTTACCCTTACCCTTACAGTGATAATTCTATACTACTAAGCTACTCATATCCCTAGGATTAGCAATGTTGTTTATGAGTTACTATTGTTTTATACACAAAGAGATTTGACTACCTAATATTTTATTTAGAATTTTGGCATCTATCTCATAAGCAACTTGTAATTTAGTAACAAATAATGTAATTTCTCATTTCCTTTCTCTTGTTATCCTTTTATGGTTTGGTATTGAGGATGCATTTGCCTCATAGAATGAGTTGGGCAATAATCCCTCTAGTATGCTCTTGGAACAGGACTGTTTTAGATTGTTTTCCTCTATTCCTTGAAAAAGTGTGGCTTTACTTGCCTGTAAACCATCCTAGCCTGGTATTTTGTGTGTGTGTGTGTGTAGATTAAAAATATTCATTCAGCTTTCTTCATTTTCCGGCTATTCAAGCTTCCTATTTCTTAAAGTTTTACACTATAATTTTTCTAGGAATTTTCCATTTCATTCGAGATTTTAAGTGTATTGCCATAATGTTTTTTGGTATTCACTTTTTAAATCTATTAAAAACTATTCCTAATATTGTTTATTTCTGTCCATTTTCTTTGTATGAGCCAACCTTGCCAGATTATTTTCAATTTAATTGCGCTCTGAAGGCCTGATTTTGCCTTGCTGATCATGTTCTATCTTTATTTTAACTTTCCACATTTTTGCTCTTATTTTCTCCTATTTTTCTTTTTGTTCTGTTTTCTTTTAACCTCTTATTTGGGTGTCAGTTAACTAGTTCTTCAGCCCATCTTCTTTCTGAATCTCCCAAAATCTGTGACTTAGCTCTATTCAACAAATATTGATAGGTAAATTTCTTGTTATAGCTGAGTTCTAAGTATTTCTCAATTTTCTGTTATTTTTTCCTGTACTCACAGATAATGGAGATGTACAGTTTTGAAATCTACAAAATACAGAGATATTTAAATTTATCTCTTTGTTAATACAATATAGAGTATGGTCTGTATTGATTTTCCCCCCAACCATGTTAATGTATGTTTTAAGGCTTAGTATGGTTAATTTTTGTAAACATTCAATGTGAGCTTGTGAAGAATCAATCAGTAATGACAACTTCTGTATTTGTTCCATCAATCCAGCATATTATTATTTTCCTAAAATGTCTATATGTTTGCTAACATTTTGAAGGGATTTCTGTTGAAATTTCACATGATCAGAATGATACAGTTGATACAGCATTTCAATCTTGTCCTTATATTTTTCTTTATAGATCAATGTTACTTGGGCATACAAGTTAGAATGAAATACATACATGGTGAATCAAACTTTCTCTAATTTTGTAGCATCTTACTGTACCCATAATACTGTCTTTTATCTTAAAATTTATTTTGTCTGATATTCATTTAATAAATATTTTTCTAGTATTTTTTTCTACCTTTGTACTTTCTACCTTTCTGTGTCTTTGTTTTAGGCATGTCTTTTATAACCACTGGTAGAATTTTATAACCACTCTGCTGAATTTTTTGTTTTAATACATTCTTATAATCTCTTTTAACAGATGACCTTAATAATTTACATTTATTCTAATTATTGATCCACATGAATTTTTTTTTTCTACCATGCCATTTGCTGTCTACTTTGTTCTAGTTTTACATGTTCCATTTTTCACCTTTTTATCTTTTATTTGTTGAATTTTTGTGTGTTTGTTTCTTTTATTGCTTTGTTTTGTTTTCTTATTCTGTTTTGTTCCATCTACTGTTTTGGATGTTATATACTCTCCTTAGTGGCTCAGATGGTAAAGAATCTGCCTACAATGTGGGAGACCTGGGTTCAGTCCCTGGGTTTGGAAGATTCCCTGGAGGAGGGCATGGAAACCAACTTCAGTATTCTTGCCTGGAGACTCCCCATGGACAGAGGAGCCTGGTAGGCTACAGTCCATAGGATCACAAAGAGTCGGACAGGACTGAGTGACTAAGGACACAGCACATACTCTCATTAATTTTAATGGTTACTCTCAAATTTTTACCATATACTTTTAGGTTATACCTCTTATTTTAAAAATTTAATTTTACAGTGTCAAAATCCCTTCCTAAAAGATGCACAGACTTTAAATTTTTAAGCCTACACACTAGCCAGATATAATGTATTTTTTGTTATCCGGTATTTTAGTTCAGTCATTATTATACATCCTCATTATTTTATACATTCAATATTTATTTAGATTCTCTGCCACTTTGGAATGTAACTGGATCTCCGAGGAGTTTGTGCTCTCATTTACCTTTGTCAGTACAGCACTGGAAAGCTTTGAGAAGCTTTGCTTGTTATCAAATATAATCTCTTTGCAAAGATAAGCCTCAAAATAATGGAAGACAGCTATTTTCAGGGATATGCTAGTGAATGTTTAACAATCAGCTTTTCAGGGGGAAAAAAAAACCTTTATTTGTAGCATTTGTTAACTTCCATGGAATGAATTTGCCTACCATAGCTTCTATCAAGCTAACAGTGTAATGTCAACCAGCTTACAGAATTTTTCAACATTTGTCAATCTGCTTTTATGAGCTGGTGAGATCTGGTCCTAGCATACCACTGGATATTTTGTTCTTCTTGAACCATCTTACTTGTTTAGATGATCTCCAACTTCATAGCTTTGAGTGTGCAATAGTTTTATTGGAACTTCACTTTGGAATAATCTCCAACATGAGTTGCTTTATCTCAGGTGCCAAAGCCTGCAGTGCTTCTTGGGGTTGTTCAACATCATCATGAGTTCTAAGAAGTTAGCAAGAGTCAGGCTGGATGGAAAGTATTGTAAGGTGTGACCATATAGGCATGCTCTCGGAAGCAGCTATATGGATTTGATTCTTCTCCTCAAATGAAAAGAAATGGCTCCTTCTACCATAATCAGAAAATCAGGCATAGCTATTGTGGCAGCAGTGTTTGGCTCTGGTACTGGATACAGAAGGAAAAAATCCTTCTCTAACATAAACGGAATCTAAAATGTGGAAAATGAGACTCTAACAGCTTACCAGGAGATTAGTGGTGATAAGTCTGAATTAAATGCCTTATTACTGAGTGTTCAGTCTCGAAAAATTCTGTGGGATACAGATTTTTTTTTTTTTTTACTCTTGTAAATCTCCCACGTGACCCTCAGCATTCTTTTTATCCTGTCATTAGCTGTCGTTAGCTTCCCTTTGCCTTTTCTTTCACTTATTCTATTTCGAGAAGAGCTTTCTCTTGAGGTCATTTCCCTGTTCTTCCTTGCATCAGAGGACGCCTTATATTCAACACTGCCAACAGGTTGCTCAGATTTCTCTGTAGATTTGCTAAAGAACTATGCAGACATTACATGATGGTGATTATGATTATGGTTGTCTAAAGAACGTTCTCTTAGAAATCTATCTCTTAGGAAGTCAAGGTCTCTCTTAGCTTCCTGATTTCATAAATTAAAGTTTCTCAGGTTACAAAGATCTTGAATCTCACAGATGAGATAGTAGCCTGTCTGTACCATTTGACTGGAGGACTTAATACAGTTGCTATAGGCAGATTTTCTGATGACCTCACAAAACTCTGTACAGTTCTTCACCAAGGGATGTTTGTCAACAGGTTGGAAATTCAAAATGGCTTATAAATAAATCTGGAAAATTGAAACTAATTTTCTTTTTGTTTTCAGATAGTCATGTGGAGATAGGGCCACTGGGAGAATGTCTGTGTGTCTGCTTGTTGGAAAGAGATCTCTCTTATTGATGGAGAGAACTTCTGTTGCAATCTGTTGATCATGCTAAGTCACAAAGCTAGATCAGTTTCAAAGGCTGGGGAAATAGAGTCCTACTCTTGTTGAAAGGAACACAAAGGGATGGCAAAGTGGTGGGCACACGGAAGGAGAATAATTGCAGCCACTTCTGCCACTATTACTACAGCTATCCAAGCATTTAAAGAGGATATCATTGTTTATGCTTAATTTTTGCTAGTTTTGCTTGATGTTTTCCAAAGTACAAGTTCAGATCAGTTCAGATCAGATCGATCAGATCAGTCACTCATCGTGTCTGACTCTTTGCGACCCCATGAATCGCAGCACGCCAGGCCTCCCTGTCCATCACCAACTCCCGGAGTTCACCCAGACCCACGTCCATCGAGTCAGTGATGCCATCCAGCCATCTCATCCTCTGTCGTCCCCTTCTCCTCCTGCCCCCAATCCCTCCCAGCATCAGAGTCTTTTCCAATGAGTCAACTCTTCGCATCAGATGGCCAAAGTACTGGAGTTTCAGCTTTAGCATCATTCCTTCCAAAGAAATCCCAGAGCTAATCTCCTTCAGAATGGACTGGTTGGATCTCCTTGCAGTCCAAGGGACTCTCAAGAGTCTTCTCCAACAAATAGAGACACTGGTGATGATAATGTTGAATATTCACTTTCAGCCTTTAGTAGTTTGTTCAGTTATTAGCTTAAATATATTGCTACCCCAAGAAAGGCAGTATCGTCTTTTGAATTCTATGGTGTTTTAAAATGACCAAAGATATTTATTCTCTGTTTATATTTGGTAGATTTACATTTATTTTTAAAATTTGCTTTTCTTTCTCTCTCTTTTTTTTACATTTTCATGCAGTAATATCATTTGTTTCTATGAATCTAATGCAGTTTTGCTCTAATATTAGTGGCCTTAGTGAAGTATGCTGTGTGACTTATGGCAGGGATAAAAATTTCTTGTGATATGGCCAGAGCATAAAGGTATAGTTTATAAATATTCAGTAAAACATGATATTTGGACATGAAATCTTTCAAGTAGCATCCTTGAATCCACATTATTATCAGTTGTTATTTAGTCACTAAGTCATGTCTGACTCTTTTGTGACCCTATGGACTGTTGCCCACTGTGCTCCTCTATCCTTGGGATTCTCCAGGTAAGAATACTGGCTGCTAAGTTGCTTCAGTCGTGTCCGACTCTGTGCGACCCCATAGACGGCAGCCCACCAGGCTCCCCTGCCCCTGGGATTCTCCAGGCAATAACACTAGAGTGGGTTGCCATTTCCTTCTCCAATGCATAAAAGTGAAAAGTGAAAGTGAAGTTGCTCAGTCGTGTCTGACTCTTCGCAACCCCATGGACTGCAGCCTACCAGGCTCCTCTGCCCATGGGATTTTCCAGGAAAGAGTACTGGAGTGGGTTGCTATTTCCTTCTCCAAGGGGTCTTTCTGAACCAGGGATCAAGGCCGTGTCTCCTGCATTGCAGACGAATTCTTTACCACTGAACCATCTGGGAAGAATTATTCTCAATATTATAGTCTTAAACATGGTTCCTATTAGTTATTTTTTATACAACAAGCTTTCTTTATTGATGTTTTGTTACTCTGTCATATAATTTATAGTAAGAATTAGATGAGGTTATGTAGACCTTGTAGGGCATTACATAGGAGCCTGGCACACCAGTTGCACAGCCAGTCATACCTGGCCTGATGGGCCATAACATGTGTTTTGCATGTTGAGATAGAACAGTCATGTAGGCCATAGTGTTAATGACCCTTCTCAGGTTGAGCAGTGTACAACCTGTACAACTGCGCCTGACAGCCCTGTGCTGGGGACTCAGGACGGGTGCCAGTGCTGGATGCTTGATCTAGTGAGGGTAAGCTTATGGAGGCTGAGGACAGGCATTGTGACAGAGTACTCAAAGTGCCTGGGTGCTGGTCCAGAGGAGCATCCTATAGGACACCATGCAGTTGATCATCTGCATTATTTATTCCTAAGGTCAACAGAGGAAGAAGAAGACACTGGAATTGAGAGATCCAGGCTCTGTGCATAACTGTGTTATTCCTGTTGCAGCCCCAGAGATTTTTTTAAAAACTTTTCTTTTTTATATTGGAAAATAGCTGATTAACAATATTGTGGTAGTTTCAGGTGGACAGCAAGGGGACTCAACCATGCATATACATGTATCCGTTCTCCCCCAAACTCCCCGCCCAGCCAGGCTGCCATATAATGTTGAGCAGAGTTCCCTGTGCTATATACTAGGACCTTGTTGGTTATCCATTTTAAATATAGCAGTGTGTATATGTTGATCCCAAACTCCCTAACTATCCCTTCTCCCCAAGCTTTTCTCCCGTGGCAACTATAAGCCCCAGAGATTTTTAATTATCTGGAAGTCAGTTTCTTCTCCTCCAAAGGGTGAGTATAAACACTTGCATGGTTGTTGTGAAGACAGCCTAGAATGCAATGCACACGTGAAAGCACCGTGACAGAGTCTGGTGTCAGTGTGGCTGTTTCTCCTTGTGGCTGTTGTCGTAAAAAGGAAAGATAAACATCTCATCATAGAAGCAGTGAGTCCCTTTCATGATGATTTTCCATTTGGTTTATGTGGTGAAGTGGTAGACCGACAACTCTGGTTGCACAATTGTTTAAACCTGTGTGCCACTGACCTTGCCTCGCCAGGCATCACAATTATGCTATTGGCAACATTGACCCTTATCTCCCCTTCTTGGACCCTTTCTTCCACTTATGACTTGGGGAGTTCAAGGCCAACCTGTTGTGGGCAGAAAGATGATATAGCCTCCTGACTTGTCCTTGACTGATTGGATAACAAATGAAGTATACAGTCAAAACAAAAATGTTACAGTGAATACTAATGAGAGATGAGGGAGGGGGTTGTTTGTAAGCTTGATGGCCAATCGGTGCTGCTTTTGAACAAAGTGGAGTTTAAATTCTTGTATTAGTTTAATTTCTCATAGACAAAGTCACAGGCTCTTTTAAAAACACAGTAAAGAGGATTCAAATCACACCTTAGTCATTGCAAGTGATCTTTGGGTCAGTATTTTGACTCCCAACTTTTCTAGACTTCAGAGAAAGTGGAAATTGCAAGGGAGCACTTAAGATTTGGGGTGCATTGATATGAGGGTCACATGTATCATATGTTCAGACACCAGGCAGGGACTGATGGTAAGGAGGGTGGTGGGTACATCTTGTTCCTGGTTTGATTGTGGGAGATTTCATAAAAAATTCAAGGCCAATGAATGTTTTCAGGAATACTTGGAGTGAAACCAGTGTTAATATAAATTTACATGTGATATCTTTCAAAAAGTTTAGCCCCAGGAGCCAGTGCATACCAAAGTCTAGGATCCTTCCCTTTGCCTCAAGGAGTTTAAACATTTGTTTATAACGACAGGACTGTACAACACATGACATTCTTTACTTCACAGGACTATAACCAAAAATTAAAGTATTGTGTTTACCTAATTACAAAGTAGGTCAGCCTTCCAGGTGGTGCTAGTGGTAAAGAACCCATCTGCCAGTGCAGGAGACGCAAGAGACTTGGGCTTGATCCCTGGACTGGGAAGATCCCCTGGAGGAGGGCATGGCAACCCACTCCAGTATTCTTGCCTGGAGAATTCCATGGACAGAGGAGCCTGGCGGGCTACAGACCATAGGGTTGCAGAGTTGGACATGACTGAAGTGACTTAGCATGCATGTAACATGTAGGCTGCAGTGTTCAGGAAACACTGATTTTGAGCTGAGTCTCCATAGCAGTGAGGATAAATAATTTTTGGCAATTTTCTAACATAACTGGTTTGCACACCCAATTAGATGTCTTAACTAAAGCCCTAGTTAAACAAAATATTTTAAATATGAATGTATATGCCAATATATAGACATATTCCAAATAATGGCATGGCAGAGTAGGTTCTGCTGTTTATGAAAGCGTGAGTGTCAATTGCCAGCAACATAGTACTGCAGGCTAAAAAACTAAGGTCTGTATTTCTGTTTTTATTCGTTGGAATGAAAAAAGGTAATACTGACATTCCATTATGTGTGAACATGGTTAGAGAAAAGAGAGGTAATGAAATTTCACTGCTTTCAGAGGATAGTTTATTTTGATTCCATTCAGGGCCCTGGGCCTTTGCCTCACAACCATGTCCCCTTCCCTGTCAATACCTTGGGCAGACCTGGGAGGGTGAGAGGAGGAACTGGTAGACCTTAGCTGTCAGTATTCACTGGACTTGGGAGGCAACTGATGAATTGATCAGGAGTGTATGGAAGGCCTGCTTCATGCCTTGCCTTCTGGAACACTGGGTGCTGTGAGCCAAGCTAAGGTAGAATGTGGAGAGGTTGTTCTCCTTGTTCTCGAGGAATGGCTGACACACAGGATTGATGGGAGCTGGGCATTTAAAGATCGAGATCCATTTCTAAGATGGGGAATCCTATACTAAATAGTGCAGAATGCAGAGCACCGCTTCCATTTACTTTGTACTGACTTTGCCCTAGACCCCAAGATAAATACTTACATAATCTCTGATCTTTCTACCAACCCTGCCAGGCAGCTCTGATTATTCTCATTTTGTGGATGGAAAAACTGAAGCTTAGAAAGGTTAGGTGTATCTGCCCTGGGTCCCACAGCTGGTAGCTGATCAACCTAGAATTGGACTGTAAATGGCATCCCTTGGAAGTCAGTGCACCTCTGCTTAGGTGCTGCACTGCCTTGGAAAGCAAGGCAGCCCAGGAGAGGGGACCAGAAGCAGCCGGCAGGGCTGGTTGGCAGGCAGGCCTGAATAGTGACTTCTGCTAGGCTGGGCTCAGCCACCTTCTAGGGAAGAGGAGCCCCTCCCTCTGTTGTTCCTTGGTGACCCTGAAAGGCATGGACCTTCATTTGTTTCTGCCCTATAGTCCTGCTGAGTCATTCTAACCACACTGTGGCCAGCTTACCTACATTAACGCTCTATTTTTGCTTATTGTGGCTCTCAGTTAGCTGGAAATAGCTCGGATTTAATGGCAGCTTTTAGAGTGAGGTTTTTTAAAAGAAATCATTTAATTTGTCATGTAAATTAGGACAATTTTAAGAGTGAAAGGGAACTCAGTTAGTAGTTCTGCCAGGGGTATCTTGGGTGCCCAGGGTTTATGATCACCCTACCAAAATGGGATCAAGGGATATAGTTACCATGGAAATAAGATCTATATTATTCAGACAGGAACATCTTCAGGATAGGGAACAGTCAAATGGAAGTAAGCTTCTTCTACCATAGCAGTGTGATCTTCTGTCTGATGTTAGGGCATGAATTTGGACATCTTAAGTCCCTCAACCCTCACCTACCCTGGACCAAGTCAAGGCAGCACTGACTTACCATGTCTGATGACATTGTTATGAGGAGGTCTCTTGCTTCCTGCCAAACTTAGTGAATCTGGGTTGTTCTAACTTACAGGAATTAAAGAACTTCTTATTCTTGAAGATCTTTGAACATTTTTGCTTAAATGTATAAATTAGAGAGTAACAAGAGTTGCTGGGGTTTCCTTAATAGATCATGTAACCAAAAGCATTGCAAGAATCTGGAACATATTGCATATTGCTGGTCTGGGACTCCAAAGGAGGGGAGATGAGGCATGGAGAGGGGGCAGCGGGGGAAGATAGGAGGAGGGAAGGGAGGGAGCAGAGGTTAGATGGCTTTAAGCCAAAAACATCCAGGAATATCTTGTGACACTGGACTTCTATCCCAGGCTCCTCCTCTTTTCAATCCCCAAGCCTCTTGTCATTTGTTCTCTTTGGGCTGACAAATGGATGTTGATTCATGACAGCATCATTGATCAAATGACATGTTGTCTCATATCATGTCTGGTAATAAAGAAACATAAAAATGCTTCTCCGATTAACTTGACAGTATCCATTTAGATGGTAGCGTCTAATCCTAAATCTTTCTGAGGATGACAGAAAATTCCTTTTGTCCAAAACATGAGTGCTTTTCATCACTAATGCCCCAAATAATGCTTGCTCAGAGACTAGGCTCTTCAAAAGAATTTCTATGAAATTACTCCTAATAGAGGGAGAGTTGAATCTCTAAAGAGATTCCTAATAAAGTCAACATTGCTTTGAGTCTCTTATTTTATAGTAGCAGTAGTAGCTTTAGTCATTCAGTCATGTCCAACTTTTTGCTACCCTATGAACAGTGGCCCACCAGACTCCTCTGTCCTTGGAATTCTCCAGGCAAAAATACTGGAGCAGGTAGCCATTTCCTTCTCCAGGGGATCATCCCGACCCAGGGATCAAACTCATGTCTCCCACACGGCAGGCAGATTCTTTACCATCTGAGCCACCAGGAAACCCCCCACTTACATTATAAAAGTATGCAAGTATTACATTCCATTTTACAACATAGCCATGTTTGCTCTAGAATTTGTCAAAATATCTTTAATAAACATTATATGCAAAGATGTGCCATTTTTGTTCTGCAGTTTCACATTATCCCTGACATAAGACCACATCCTCCATTGTAAGAATGAGGATTAATAAAACCTCCCCACAGAACTGAGGGTAGGGAGGGGTTGATTATTTTTGAAGTCAAATATCTAGAGTTTTACCTGTGAAAGTCAAATAAAAACTGGACATATTAATTTGATAACAAAACATTTTTCCCCAAAATTCTTCAGAAGGTCAGAAATACAGTACCAGATAAACAAGTTACCCTGACCATGTTATTGCACACAATATTTGCACACAAGTTACTGCACACAAGTTATTGCACACAATATTGACCTGCGAGGAGCCAAGGAAAGGAAACATGGAGAGAAATAGCATAACACAATTTTGGTACCAATCAAATAAAACCCTCAGTGCCTCTCTTCTCTAGGGGCATGACATTATTTCCCCTAAATAGTTCATTGTTGTTTTTTTTTAATCAGAAGTAGAATTTATAATTTGGAATTTCAGGGCATAGTAGGATTAAAATAAAGTCAAAAATTCAGACTTTAACTCTGAATTTTCCCTCTCTCTCTCTCTTTTTTTGATGGAGATGTATTTGTCCTTCCTGAGGGAAGAACAAATGGGTATGTACTTTGGTATTCTTGGAGTAGACTTAAAAAACAGATGTATTTTCAAATTCTTTTGATGTTCTAATAATACTATTAACCTCAGGATAAATCTGATAGCATAATATAGTCCTTCCCTATACATTACTGTCAGTATCCTAAAAACAAGAACAGGCAAACAAAAAGTGAATGACATCCCTAAAACCAAAACAAAGCCATAAACACTGAAGATGTTGCTAACATTAAAGGGGAAAAAAATCAATTTGATTTTAGAAAATAGTTCCCCATTTTCTTTACCTTTTAAGTACATGTGTTGATGTAGATAATAAAATTCATCTTCCACAGTAGACTCCTTATGTATTTCTTTAGTCTCTAGAATTCAGTCATATCACAAGAGAGATTTGATTCCAAGAATGGCTAGTACTGGGACTTTCCGGTGACCCTGGTGGTGAAGAGTCCGCCTGCCAACACAGGAGATGCAAGAGGTGAGGGTTCAGTCCCTGGGTCAGAAGATCCCCTGGAGCAGGAAATGGCAATCCACTCCAGTATTCTTGCCTGGAAAATTCCACCGACAGAGAAGCCCAGCAGGCTAGTGCCATTCCCACCATCTGCTCTGAGAATAGTTGGACTTAACAGAGGAGCCTGGTGGGCTTCAGTCCATGGGATCTCAAAGAGTCAGGCAGGACTGAAGTGACTTAGCATGCACACACGCCTTCTTGGCTATATTAGTGCCCTTCATTCATTGTCCAGACCTCTGCTGAGTCTCTCTTAAGCCCCATGGTTGATGTTGAATAATTGAAAATGGATTGAAACATACTCCTTGTTTTCTGATGTTACAGTCCAGAGTAGAGACAGACAGGTAAGGTGTGCTGGACCATGCGAGGTCAGCTTAGCCAAATCTGGGATCTAAGTTTCTAAGGAAAACCTTGCCTGACTCCTTTTCCAAAAGAAAAAAAAAAATTGCGTGTATGATTTGGCCATCAGAAATGGAGCCAAATCCATTGCTTTCAGGCCTTTGTGGTCAGCTACAGCGATGGACAGAGGCATAAGTACTGGTGGGCTTCTCCATTCATCATTCAGCTTGTCTTCAAGCAGTGGCTCCAGGCTCACCACCGGGTGCTTGGCTAGTGACATATCAAGCCAGCAATTGTGCAGAGGTGACTTCTTCTGCAGAGGGGGGCAGTCTCCAGAAACTTCCCCATGAACTCTTCCTTTTGTAATCCCACTTTGGTGGCTTCTTCGATTTTTCCTTATGTACCCACAGCTTTGCTGCAGGGAGCCTGGCTAATGACTGTTTTTTTGACTTCCCCTACCAGATCATCTCGTCTCCAGTTCCTTGCATATCTGTGTAAAGTCTAACTCCTATACTAATGCTCTCATTTTTATAATACTTACAGTATACATGCTTTCCTGTCCAACTCCTGTGCAAACCACTACAAGAGGATGCTATAATGAAGGCAAGTAGTGAGCACCAAGGAAGATCAGAAAGGAGTAGCCTCTTAACCAGATCAGGTGGTGCTGCAGGCATGATCAGGGGAGGCCTACCTGGGTGGGGCTGGCCAGGCAAAGTAGAAAAAGGGCATTGCATAGAAATGGCACGGACATTTTGGAGCTGCAAGTAATTCTGGATCATAAGACACACTTGAGAGGTGTGTGGTAGGTGGTATATTTGGAGAGATTAGGTAAGATTCACATTGTAAAATCATTTTTTTGCCTGGCCACAGCGTCTGAGTTTGTGGATAATGGGAAATGTTGGAGTGTTTTTAAACAAGGAAAAGTTTGGTGAGATTTACTTTGGAAAATTTCTCTGGCAGTTGCACGAAGCTGTATTGGACAGAAGAAAGTCTAAAGGCAAGAGGACCAAGGAGACAGTTGCATCAGAACACATTACAGCAAAAATGTAACAGAACAAGTTGGGCTCATTGATGCTCCCACAGGAAGAGGGTACCTAGGTCTATAATGGGCTGAGGGAAGAAATTTGTGAAAAAAGGTGATGAGGAAGGATCAGAGAGGTTGTAGGATAATCAGAAAAGAGTGGGAGCAAAGGAGGGGAGGACACTGAGAGGGACGTGGTCAACAGGGTAAAGAGATTGGAAGGACAGGACATTGCCTCCTCCCCGCCCCCCGCCCCCCGCCTTTTTAACCCTATGTACATTACTGGTAACCATGAGGTGCAATAGGTCCAATTTATAGTTCTCTTATTATTTTTTTTATTAGCTTGCTGGACACAGAATCTCTTGAGAGAATTGTATTATGTGTATAGTGAACTTCTGAAATTAAGGGAACAAAGCAGTCTTAGCCCCAGTGATCAGTTAATTTCCCTGGTTCACAGAGTCTGGCTCAACCACAGGTAAGAGCAAATATGCTGATCAAAGTTTTAGAAGTCACCTCCCTCCACTATCCCTCTGAAAAGTCAATTTTGATTCTTGTAAATGGTAGACCATTTCAAACTTGTTAATAACTTTTCAATAACTTGGATGATGATGGGAGAGAGATGGGAAGTGAGATGGCTTTTACTAAATTTGACACTTGCTTTGTTTTTCCCTCTTCAATTAGAAAACACATTTTTAGATTCTCTAAGACATCATCTTTCTTTATAAGACAAAGTGCATGAAGTGATTCTCCATCAATTTCTAGTGTAGCCCAGGTGACCTGAGGAGGAAGTTAAAGCTACTTCACTATGCGCCTGAAACCCACAGTACAATCTTCTTCTTCCTCATTAGCAGATTATATATTAACTGTAAGTTAATTATATCTCTTACTATCTCTGGGCTTCCTTGATAGCTCAGTTGGTAAAGAATCTTCCTGCAATGCAGGAGACCCTGGTTTGATTCCTGGGTTGGGAAGATCTGCTAGAGAAGGGATAGGCTACCCACTCCAGTATTCTTGGGCTTTCCTTATAGCTCAGCTGGTAAAGAATCCGCCTGCAGTGCAAGAGACCTGGGTTTGACCCCTGAGTCGGGAAGATCCCATGGAGAAGGGAAAGGCTACCCACTCCAGTATTCTGGCCTGGAGAATTCCATGGAGTATAGAGTCGCAGAGTCGGACATGACTGAGTGACTTTCACTTTCATTGACTGTCTTTGCTCCTTTTGGCATTCAGCTCACAGAGATTACTTTTTTTTTTCCTTTCTGTTCTCCAGATGTTTTTAAAAATGCTATTTTCTTCTTTTGTTAAATCTATTCATTTACTTTATAAAGAGTGGGATGAACCATAGTCTCCATGGGCAATTCCTATCTCCCAGGGGCTGTGACTGAGGAGTCATTGCTCCAGGTTAGCTAGGGCTTTTTACAGAGAAGTAATATTTCAAGGCACCAAATTTTTTCCTTTTATACAGATAGATTACAAACCTGGAAATGACTTTTCTTACTGTTAACTTCTCTTGTTAAAAGGTAACCCTCCCAACCTGCCTATCAGCCCCTCACCCTCCCAGTATACACACACAGATGACCACCCATTAGATATTTCAGTTCAGCTCAGTCGTATCCGACTCTTTGAGACCCCATGAACTACAGCACGCCAGGCCTCTCTGTCCATCACCAGCTGCCGGAGTCTACCCAAACCCATGTCCATTGAGTCAGTGACGCCATCCAACCATCTCATCCTCTATCATCCCCTTCTCCTCCTGCCCTCAATCTTTCCCAGCATCAGGGTCTTTTCCAATGAGTCAGCTCTTCGCATCCGGTGACCAAAGTATTGGAGTTTCAGCTTCAACATCAGTCCTTCCAATGAACACCCAGGACTGATCTCCTTTAGGATGGACTGGTTGGATCTCCTTGCAGTCCAAGGGACTCTCAAGAGTCTTCTCCAACACCACAGTTCAAAAGCATCAATTCTTCAGTGCTCAGCTTTCTTTATAGTCCAATTCTCACATCCATACATGACTACTGGAAAAACCATAGCCTTGACTAGATGGAACTTTGTTGGCAAAGTAATGTCTCTGCTTTTTAATATATTGTCTAGGTTGGTCATAACTTTCCTTCCAAGGAGTAAGCGTCTTTTAATTTCATGGCTGCAGTCACCATCTGCAGTGATTTTGGAGCCCCCAAAAATAAAGTCAGCCACTGTTTCCCCATTTATTTGCCATGAAGTGATGGGACTGGATGCCATGATCTTAGTTTTCTGAATGTTGAGCTTTAAGCCAACTTTTTCACTCTTCTCTTTCCCCTTCATCAAGAGGCTCTGTAGTTCTTCACTTTCTGCCATAAGGGTGGTGTCATCTGGCATATCTGAGGTTATTGATATTTCTCCTGGCAATCTTGATTCCAGCTTGTGCTTCCTCTAGCCCAGCATTTCTCATGGTGTACTCTGCATGTAAGTTAAATAAGCAGGGTGACAATATACAGCCTTGACATACTCATTTTCATATTTGGAACCAGTCTGTTGTTCCATGTCCATGTCCTGACCTGCATACGGGTTTCTCAAGAGGCAGGTCAGGGTGGTCTGTTATTCCCATCTCTTTCAGAATTTTCCACAGTTTACTGTGATCCACACAGTCAAAGGCTTTGGCATATTCAATAACCCAGAAATAGATGTTTTTCTGTGCTTTTCCGATGATCCAGCAGATGTTGGCAATTTGATCTCTGGATCCTCTGCCTTTTCTAAAACCAACTTGAACATCAGGAAGTTCACGGTTCACATATTGCTGAAGCCTGGCTTGGAGAATTTTGAGCATTACTTTGCTAGCGTGTGAGATGAGTGCAATTGTGCGGTAGTTTGAGCATTCTTTGGCATTGCCTTTCTTTGGGATTGGAATGAAAACCAACCTTTTCCAGTCCTGTGGCCACTGCAAGTTTTCCAAATTTGCTGGCATATTGAGTGCAGCACTTTCACAGCATCATCTTTTAGGATTTGAAATAGCTCAACTGGAATTCCATCACCTCCACTGGCTTTGTTCGTAGTGATGCTTCCTAAGGCCCACTTGACTTCACATTCTAGGATGTCTAGCTCTATGGAGTGTGAATGATCACACCATTGTGATTATATTGGTCATGAAGATCTTTTTTGTACAGTTCTTCTGTATATTCTTGCCACCTCTTCTTAATATCTTCTGCTTCTGTTAGGTCCATATCATTTCTGTCCTTTATTGAGCCCATCTTTGCATGAAATGTTCCCTTGGTATCTCTAATTTTTTTGAAGAGATCTCTAGTCTTTCCAATTCTAGATATTAAGAGCCTTAAAGGCTGAGACCCTGCTTTGTTTGCCTTTGTATCTCCAGTTCTACCTAGTGTGTCTCTTGTGAATGATAAATGTAACTGGAAGGTCTCATTTATTTTGCTCTAGAAATGGGTGCAAAATAGTCTGTTTCATGATCTCAATTTTAGAAAAGCTAATCTTTCTTCCACGTTTCTCTGTCAAGGAGGACTCCAGTGAATGTTTACATGTTCCTCACACTAATGTTGGTAGTCACTGGTTACTTGGTCCACCAATTTAGTTCCAAAGTAGGCTGCCCTCACCTGCCACGTTATCACATTATCTTATAATTCCCTTCTCCAGGCTGCTGCTCTCCCTCCACTAAGGGCGAACATTGCCTTCTCCGTTAGATCTTCAGTAGCATAGCTAAGAATCGCCTCATTTATAGATTTCTCCAAGTTTAATATATGCTGTTATAAATAGTGGTCACTCCGGGAACCCACCTATCCCCACCCCTCAACACCTGAGCCTGGAGAGGGTTTTATTCATCTCTCTAATTCAGATACCCATTAGTTTCAGGGGAATCCTAGAAAAGGCAGTGAAAACAGTCAATGATATATTTATTCAAGTCTGAGATATTGTAATTTAAGTGATACCACTTAAGAAACATTAATTATTAATCTTACTTTAGAATAGTTACCTAAATCTTTAGGGCCTGGTCTGCTTTACAATGAATGCACTCAATTTACCTAATCAAAAATATGCAAACTTCAGCCTACACCATCTACATTCACACGTGTAGGGAAACCAGTTTTCTCTGAGAACAATTGTTCGCATTGACAATTGTGTATTGTCAATGTGTAACTGAAGAGTCTATCCTGTTGATTTCTCCCAAACCAAGGAAAGCTGTGTCAAAAGATTCTAACAATTCCCAAATAGAAGTTTTCCCAATTAAAATAACATTAAAACATTTAAAGTTTGTTTTTACAGGTACCCTTTTACATTTGTATTTTTTGAACTAATAAATAAATTTTAGGGAATTCCCTGATAGCCCAATGGTTAGAACTCAGTGCATTCATTGACATGGGCATGAGTTCAATCCCTGGTCAGGGAACTAAAATCCTGCAAGCCACCTGACACTACCAAAAAATAAAAAAAAATTAAAAAAAGGATTTTAGAGGCCTATGATACAAAGAAAATTACTGTTCATAATTACATCTCAAACCAATGGCAAAGAGAGTGAATGGGAATAGTCAGAGAAGTTAATTTAAACTTCTGCATCATAAACAGTATTGTTTTTGTTACTATTTATAAAATAAGATATTCCAGTATTATATCTTATAGAAGTGCATAATGGCTCCTTTTAAAAAATATTTTATTGAAGTATAGTGGATTTTCAATGTTGTATTGATTTCTGTCATTCAGTATAGTGACTCAGTTATACATATATGTTATTTTTCATATTCTTTTCCATTGTGATTTATCACAGGATATTGAATATAGTTCTCTGTGCTATACAGTAGGATTTTGTTGTTTATCCATTCTATATATACTAGTTTGCATCTGCTAGTCCCAAACATCTGCTCCACCTCTCCCACACCCCCCATAAAGGCTATTGATTCTTTCCTTGTTCCTGTGCACCCTCCTTCCTCTCTAGTGAAAGTGAAAGTTGCTGAGTCTTGTCGCTCTTTGTGACCCCATGGACTATACAGTCCATGAAGTTATCCAGGCCAGAATACTGGAATGGGTAGCCTTTCCCTTCTCCAGGGGATCTTCCTAAGCCAGGGATCAAACCCAGGTCTCCTGCACTGCAGGTGGATTTTTTACCAGCTGAGTCACAAGGGGAAGCCCAAGAATACTGGAGTGGGTAGCCTATCCCTTCTCCAGTGGATCTTTCTGACCCAGGAATTGAACTGGGGTCTCCTGTAGTTCTATTAATAATGCAGGGGGTCCCCTGCTGCTGCAGAGTGGGCAGGTCTATTAGTCAGATGAGCCCGTATGTTTTACTGAGAACAGTAGGAAACAGGAACCCCAGAATCATAGGTTCACATTCTGGTTCTATGACTTCCTTCAGTGATGTCAAACAAGTCAGGTCTTTCTGCTATAGTTTCTTGATCAATCTAAAGAGGGTGATGAGGCTTGTCTCCCTACAAGGAAAAGCCAAAGAAATCTATGTAGGGCTCAAGGCCATTGCTTTCTTTACCAGTGTGCCTCCCCTGGGGAGCCCTGAGTGCTGAGAAACGGGAGTTTCTTTGTCTGAGGGTGAGCCTTATAGAAACAGGAATGTGGGACTGTGTTTAGGGTTCAGTAGAAAGGGGCTGAGAATGGAGCCTCTGCATATATTTGAAACGTGACTCTAAGATCAAGACTTTTTAATAGCAGAGAATCCTTCAAAGAGCTGTGTCCCTCTCTGTGCACTGAATGCTGGGAAATCAGCAACTTTGGTGCAAGTTTCTCAGAGTGGAACCCACGGGCCACTGTCTCAGAAAAGAAGTTTTGAAAGTTGGTGTGGCATGTCAAAGATAATTAATAAATTAACAGGCATACTCTGAATTATTTTAAGATTGTGCATTCCAAGAACTGCTTTCTATATGTTATAGAAATTCCATTTTGACTAAGTGAAGATTGACTTCAGGGAGTGATGCACTAATAAAACTATGGGGTTGGCCAAAAAATTCAACCTGACAAAACTTTTTGGCCAGCCCAATATCATAAAGAAACATAAAGGGAGAACGGAGCCATCAGGGAGTGCAGGGGCTTATATGCACCTCACTGTCAAAGCAGGATACTCCTGGGCAGTACTCCCCCAATGACACAGATGCCCAGCACAGAATCCATCATTGAACAAGCCAGACTGTCCATACTCATTCACTTTAAACAAGACCAGACACATGAAATGAGACCTGCTTCTGGCAATCAGGGTTTATTTAATGAAAATTTCAGTAATGCTGCCATCATAACCTTCTTTTCAAGTAAACAAGACAGCATTACAGAGTTATCAAATGACACTTAATTAAAATTGACACTTGAAGATTGTTCGTTGGCAGTGTTTCAGAAATATCTGAGGTCTATTTATTGTGAACTAGCAAGCAAAGCCTTGAAATAATTAACAACATACTTATGCCAACAGGCATTATCTGAATTAACTGAAGCCAAAATACATTCAAAAAATGTATTAAATGCAGAACCTGACCTGAGGCTCATCCCTCTTCTATTAAAACCCACACTGACAACCTAGTTTCAGCAGAAGAACACCCTTTATCACATTGAATTAATGTTTTTAATTGGAGTGTTATGGGGCTTATAGTTTAGTTATTAAATGTTTCTAATATATATGTTTGGTTTTGGCTTCATTATTTTACAATGAGTTTAGAACTTAGTTTTATATTTGTTTACATTTTAATAAAATTGTAATAAAAGTAATTTAAGTCAATACTAGAAGTGCACAAGATTTTTTTTTTTCTTTAGAGGGCTCTGTGCATCCTTCAAATTTAGGAGACATTGTTACAGCAGTTAAGAGCACAGCATTCACAATCAGAGAGACCTGGGTTCAAATCTGTGCTCCGTCACTTAAAAACTGTAAACTTGAGCATATTATTTAACTGAATTGTTTTCTCCTGGTTTAGTAAAAAGGCATAATAATAAAAATACTTCATCATAGGGTTACTGTGAGGAATAAATGAAATAATAGCTTCTCAGTATATGATCTTTAGCATATAGTAAGTGCTTAGAAAAAGTTAGCCATTATCATCATCATTATGATTATTTTTTAAAACTTCTATTTGAAAGGCCCCAGGGATGGCAGACCCAGTTAGAGGACGGAGATAAGAGTGGCTGTGGGAGCAACTGCTATGAGCCATTACTGTCAACAAAGCTGATGTCTTAAGGAGTCATGGGCTGAAGCAGGCTCAGTAACTCCCAGAGGAAGTAGCTTTCACTCAAGTAGCAGCCTGATATGACCACTACTTCTGGGAGCAGCTGAAGCTATCTGTCTTGTGAGACCTTATTGCCTGGAGGTCCTACCCTCTCAAACAACCTAGAGTCTGGGTCACCTTTGAGGAAGAAAACCGTAGTTCAGTCCCTGTTTTCACTTTGTTGCTGCCTGAACTTTCTTGACCTGTCCTGTGCTCTCACTGTCACGCCTAGCATCTGACCCATTATGTAGTTTTTCTGGTCTTGGCTCTCGATTCTATTCAGACCGTGTTTATTGTGACCATTCATGGGACACCCAGCCTCACCTCTTGGGCTGTCTGGGACCCCTGCAGTTGTTGTCCACTGTGAGTTCCCCCAGATCCTAATTGGGGGAACCAGAGACTTTCTGTGGGTGTGAGATGGCTGGTGGGAACATTTCATATCATCAGTTATCTTCTTCCACTGTCCTCCTTCAGTGTCTGCAGGTTTATTGAAGTATATCTATGAGTCCAAGACCCTGATTGGTGATCCAGTGGGGTCCTCCCAACTCCAGCTCCCCCTGCAGTTGTTAGATCACAAGTTTTTCAGATTTGGTCCAGATACCCCAGAGCTACTGCTCTGCAAAGCAGAAAGGTGGGGTAAACACCAATGGGTTAAGCTGACCTGGAGAGAAAGGAGGCAGAAACTTATAAGGATTATGGAGGAGAAGAAAAAAGCCAGGCTGTTTCAGCCTTGCAGACTACATGGAATGTTTGCTGTATGATGATTTTTTAAAAACCATTTGCAAAGCTGCTTGAACTCCCAGAAGAGAGATAGCCTGAGTGCTTATCACGTGATCTAGCAAGGTTCGCTAATCAGGACACCTGGCTAGAGTTACATTAACATGTAGCACACATACCTCTGTCTTCCCAAACCCACAAACCCCTCTGGACAGGTTTTTTTCCTCCTCCTCCTTTTTCCTAGAGCATCTCAAAGCCTTTCTGTGATCCCAGAGAACATGAATTATTCACTATATATAGCATCAGGCTTCAAAGTATACTTTTTAAAAAGTAAAACTGCCTAAACCATCCAAGGCTTTGCCTCTGTCTTCACTGTCATTAACTGGCTGGTCATCTTTAGAATTATTACCTACCTTCTTTCCTATCATCTTGTCGTGCTGGTTTGGTTCCCCTTCCTACCTTCTCCTCAACCCTGAATCTCATCCTGTCTTGCATCAGGCATATCCTGCCCAAGGGTGTGGTTTACACATATAGCCATGTTCCATGTAAATGTCATCATTTTCATTTTAAAGACCTTCATGATCATAAGTGGCAAGATGTAATCTCTTTCACACAATGTCAGCCCAGCTGCAAATTGTACAAACTGTATACCTGAATGTCTTTAGTTTTCTTCATATTTAGGAAGCACCCACGGCTTGAGTTTGCTTTCTGGCATTGTCATTTTCTAAATGTATGAGCTTTCTTCTGTCAATAATGTAACTTTTGGAGCCTCAGTTTCCTTATCTGCAAAAGAAGATCTAGCAACAAGGTGAAATTTAAAGATCTGATATATACTCAGCACCAAAAGGAAGTACTTAAATAATGGTGTAATTTACTTAATCAGTGGCAGTTACTTGCTATACATAATCTAAGTTCATGATATTTTAGCCGCAGGTTCCAGCAGTTACTGTGGAAAATTCTGAAAGAGATGGGAATACCAGACCACCTGATCTGCCTCTTGAGAAATTTGTATGCAGGTCAGGAAGCAACAGTTAGAACTGGACATGGAACAACAGACTGGTTCCAAATAGGAAAAGGAGTTCATCAAGGCTGTATATTGTCACCCTGTTTATTTAACTTTCAGAGTACATCATGAGAAACGCTGGACTGGAAGAAACACAAACTGGAATCAAGATTGCCGGGAGAAATATCAATAACCTCAGATACGCAGATGACACCACCCTTATGGCAGAAAGTGAAGAGGAACTCAAAAGCCTCTTGATGAAAGTGAAAGTGGAGAGTGAAAAAGTTGGCTTAAAGCTCAACATTCAGAAAATGAAGATCATGGCATCCGGTCCCACCACTTCATGGGAAATAGATGGGGAAACGGTGGAAACAGTGTCAGACTTTATTTTTCTGGGCTCCAAAATCACTGCAGATGGTGACTGAAGCCATGAAATTAAAAGACGCTTACTCCATGGAAGGAAAGTTATGACCAACCTAGATAGCATATTCAAAAGCAGAGACATGACTTTGCCAACAAAGGTCCGTCTAGTCAAGGCTATGGTTTTTCCTGTGGTCATGTATGGATGTGAGAGTTGGACTGTGAAGCAGCAGGCTGAGCGCCGAAGAATTGATGCTTTTGAACTGTGGTGTTGGAGAAGACTCTTGAGAGTCCCTTGGACTGCAAGGAGATCCAACCAGTCCATTCTAAAGGAGATCAGCCCTGGGATTTCTTTGGAAGGAATGATGCTAAAGCTGAAATTCCAGTACTTTGGCCACCTGATGCGAAGAGTTGACTCATTGGAAAAGACTCTGATGCTGGGAGGGATTGGGGGCAGGAGGAAAAGGGGACGACAGAGGATGAGATGGCTGGATGGCATCACTGACTCGATGGACGTGAGTCTGAGTGAACTCCGGGAGTTGGTGATGGACAGGGAGGCCTGGTGTGCTGCGATTCATGGGGTCACAAAGAGTCGGACACGACTGAGCGATTGATCTGATCTGATCCAGCAGTTACAGCCAGTCCAGAAATCACATGTTAAGAGTGCAGACTCTGATGTTTGTCAGATTTGAGTTCAAATCCTGTCTTGGCTTCTTGACCATATGACTTTGAGTACTATATTTCATCGGTGAGTCTTCTCATCTCTTTAAGCTTTATTATCTCATGTGTGACATGGGGACCATAAAAGTACCAACCCCAAAACCAATTTGTTTTTGTGATCATCAGATAAGATGCTGGATATAAAGTCTTTAGTTCAGTGCTTGACACTTGATAAATATTTGTTTTTGCAACTTAAATGTATGAACTCTGGCCATTCTGTCCTTTATCTGAGATACAGAGAAATGTTGAAAATGTGTGAAGGGGAAGAGGCAAAGTGATCTGGTGTTTTCCAGAACAATCTTGTTATTTTTTCCCCCTCATTTTATTATGAAGAATTTAATACATATAATATTTAATATTATTTAATATTATTAAATGTTTAATATTTAATAATAATAATAAATATAACATACATGAGATATGAATCAGAATACTAACAGGGTCCCTTATGAAAACACCATGAAAAATGAAAATTTACCTAAACCCTTGACACTATTGGGTTGTCCAGGAAGTTTGTTCAGGTTTTTCTATAAGATGTTATGGAACAAACTTTTTGGCCAACCCAACACTATGAATTTTCCTGATTCTATTTCCCTGCTTTTCCTGAAAGGTAACTACTGTATTTGGCTGTATGTTTTTATTTACTCATATTCCTTTTTGTCTAGTTTTGTTTGGGGCTTTATGAAAAGGATATAATACTGTACACAGTCCTGTGAAACTTGCTTTTCTCATTCAGCATTTTTTTTCTACAATTCATTCATATGGCTGCTATTTTTCATTTTTATTGCTGCATAGTATTCCATTATCTGAACGCTCTGTAACTAAATTATCCATTCTTTTGTCAATGGATATTTGTACTATTTCAATGTTTTTTTTTTCTGTTGAGAGCAATGCTGCTATGAATATAAACATTGCTGTATGTGTTTACTTTTCTATCTCTGGCTGCAATTCATGCATTTCTCCTGACCTGAATGAGCAACATTACCATGGTTGGCTTGAATTCTGTAAAATAAATCACATACCTATATCGTTAGGTTAGTTTCTGGAGATTTAACTTGTTCCTTTGGGACTTATTTCCCTATTTCTTCATTTTCCTTGATGTTTTGTATTGAAATCTTCACAGTGGGAAAAACAGCCACTTCCAGTCTTCACAGACTGGCCTCATACAGGAGGAGATCCTTGCTGATCAGTCCAGCCAGAGACTTTGGGTAACCTGTCAAACATTCAGGCTAGTTTAACCCTCTGTCTTCAGTCCTAGTGCTCCCCAGCCATCTAAAGTGTTCCAGAACCTGTCAGTGCTCTGAAATAGGTGCAGTAGTAGTTAGTCCCTTGGGCAGCTCCCAGAAATGTAGAAACACTAGATGTGTGGTTCACCTCCTTCTGGCCCCAGGAAGGAGAAGCAAGGAGCTGGGATTGGTTCATTTGTTTATGTGGTGCATCACATTGATTGATTTGTGAATATTGAAATATCCTTGCATCCCTGGGATAAATCCCACTTGATCATGGCCTATGATCCTTTTAATATTTTTTTGGATTCAGTTTGCTAGTATTCTGTTGAGGATTTTTACATCCATATTCATCAGTGATATTGGCCTGTAATGTGTGTGTGTGTGTGTGTGTGTGTGTGTGTGATTTTGTGTCATGATGGTGCTAGCCTCATAGAATGAGCTGGGAAGTGTTCCTTTCTTTGCAGTTTTGGGGCATAGTTTAAGAAGTATAGTGTTAACTCATCTCTATATGTTTGCTGGAATTCACTGGTGAAGCTATCTAGTCCTGGACTTTTGTTTGTTGGAATTTTTAAATTACTAATTCAATTTCATGTTGAATGGAATTGAGTAAATAATTTAAAAATTATGATATACCCAAAGTAATAGGACACAATAAAAGCAGTGCTAAGGGTAAAATTTATAGCTGTATATGTTTATATGGGCTTCGCTGGTGGCTCAGCAGTAAAGAATCTGTCTGCCAAGGAGACTTGGGTTCAATCCCTGGGTCAGGAAGATCCCCTGGAGAAGGGAATGGCAACCCATTCCAGTATTCTTGCCTGGGTAATCCCATGAAGAGAGGAGCCTGGAGGGCTGGAGTTCATGTGGTTGCAGAGTCGGACATGGCCTAGTGACTAACCAACAATGGCAATGTACATGTTACTTTGACTCCCTGAGTTATGCTGTCCAATACGGTAAGCACTATCCTCTTGGCCACTGGGCACTTGCCATGTGGCTAGTCTTAGTTAATATATGGCTTAGGATTTAGTACAAAAAAATATAAAATATCTAGTTAACTTTTTTTATATTAGTTTCATGCTGAACTGATATATTGTGTTAAAATATATTAAATCCATTGTTAAGATTAAGTTTACCTTTTTTGAAAACTATTTTTGACGTGGCTATTGGAACAAATTATATTACATTATATGTGACTTGCATTAAATGTCTGTTGAACAGCGCTACTATAGGGTATAATTAGGGTATTCTTAGGAGAGGAATTTCTGGGTCATACAGTTATGCTCATCAGCTTTACAAGATGATGTCAATTGGACTTACAAGTGGTTACACTAATTTGAATTTACATCCTAAGTGTGTGATGCTTCTTTGTTCCACATTTTTGTCATAATTGGTATTGTCAGATTTTTGAAATGTTTGTCAGATTGGTGATTATAAATCACATTTCATTGTCTTATTTTGATTACTTTGATTACTATTTAGTGTGAATATTTCCCTCACCTATTTATTAGTCATTTATTTTTCTTCTTCTGGGAAATGGCTTGTCAATATCTTTTGAAGATTCTTATGTTTGCACTTGTTGATTATTTGAAGGCATTTAAAATATAATCTTTGTTCTATTCTTTCTCACAAATTATGGCTTGTATTTTTATTTTCTTATTGGAATCTTTTGGTGAATAAAAAATTCTTAATGCAGGCATTAAATTTTTAAAATATCTACTAAAATATTTTCTTTCAATGGTCAATTTTTGTTTCTCTGTCCTGAAGTCATAGAATTGTTTCAAAATGATGTCTTTTATATCTAAGTCTCAATCCAATAGGAATTGATTTCTGTGTGTAATGTGACTTTGGAAGTAAAATTTCAAGTTTTCCATATGGATAGCCAATTTTCTTAGCATCACTAATTAAACAGTTTCTCATTTCCTCATATCTATCAATATAAGCAAATCACATACATGTAATGTTGTTTATGGATTCTTTTTTCTGTTCTATTGTATTTGCCTATCACTGAGACAGTTCTTATTATATAATTGCAGATTTATGATGAATTTTTCCTCTGATTGAGTAAGGCCTCCCTTTCTTATGAGTATTGACTCATCTTGGATTTGGTCTATTAGATAGATTTTAGAATAAGCTTGTTGAATTTCTTTTAAAAACTTCTTCAGATTTTGATGAAATTGTATTTGGACAATGGGTCAACTTAAGGATAATTTATATATATTCATGATATTTAGTCTTCCAATCCAAAATCATTGTACATCATTGAACTGAGATCATTTATTTAGTTCTTTAATCAAGTTCTATAATTGCCTTTTACAAATTACTTTCACATTGTTTGTTAATCATATTCTTAGATAAAATACATGTATTACATTTCTGTTGTTAATATACAAAAGTGTTTTTTTGAAAATTACATTTTCTCATTGTTTTTATTGTATGCTGCTGCTAAGTCACTTCAGTCAAATGTATTTGTATATCAATCTCTTACCTAATTATATTTCAAAACTCTTATAAGTGCTAACCTTTTATCTGTAGACTTCTTTTGGTTTTCATTGTAGACAGTTATATAATAATTCTTGAAAGATAATATGTGTTTCTTCTATGCCAATTCTTATACATTTGATATTTTATTCTCACTAAGATCATTAAAATCTTCAATACAGTGCTTAATAGAATATATTGACTAGTGAGGACCATTGCCTTATTTTTTGCTTTTAAAAGACAGTTCTGCTATTTGAATATCCAGTGGATCATGGCAGTAGATTTTTTAGTTGTTGTTTAGTCACCAAGTCATGTCCGACTCTTTGCAACCCATGGACTGTAACTCACCAGGCTTCTCTATCCATGGGATTTCCCAGGCAAGAATACTGGAGTGGGTTGCCATTTCCTTCTCCAGGAGATCTTCCTGGATCAGGAATAGAACCTGTGTCTCCTGCCTTGGCAGGAAGATTCTTTACCACTGAGCCACCTGGAAAGCCCAGATTTTTAAGTGGACACCTTTAATTGAGTTAAGAGATTTTCAGTCTTCTGCCAGTTTGCTGGAAACACTTAATATAAACTGAATACCTGTCTGCACCCTTAATGTAATCACTTGATTTTTGTCTTTTAATGCTAATATGATAAACATCCTCACAAATTTTCTAATGAAATATTAGTCTTGATCATTTTATGGTTTCATTTTTATTTTTACTTTTTCCTGTTTTCTTTTTTTAAAATATAAATTTATTTATTTTAATTGGAGGCTAATTACTTTACAATATTGTACTGGTTTTGCCATACATCAACATGAATCCGCCGTGGGTGTACATGTGTTCCCCATCCTGAACCCCCTCCTGCCTCCCTCCCCGTACCATCCCTCTGGGTCATCTCAGTGCACCAGCCCCAAGCATCCTGTATCATGCATCGAACCTGGACTGCTGATTTATTTCACATATGATATTATACGTGTTCCAATGCCATTCTCCCCCCCACCCTTGCCCTTTCCCACAGAGTCCAAAAGACTGTTCTATACATCTGTGTCTCTTTTGCTGTCTTGCATACAGGGTTATCATTGCCATCTTTCTAAATTCCATATATATGCGTTAGTATACTGTATTAGTGTTTTTCTTTCTGGCTTACTTCACCCTGTACAATAGACTCCAGTTTCATCCAACTCATTAGAACTGATTCAAATGTATTCTTGTAAATGGCTGAGTAATATTCCATTGTGTATATGTACCACAGCTTTCTTATCCATTTGTCTGCTGATGGACATGTTTCCGTGTCCTGGCTGTATTATAAACTGTATTATAAACAGTGCTGCCATGAACATTGGGGTACACGTGTCTTTCAATTCTGGTTTCCTCGGTGTGTATGCCACTGCTGAATATAATTTGCAGTTACTCTTTAAAGCTTTTGTACCTATATTTAGTCCTTATTCTGCTTAACCTATCAACTGAATTTGATGCCATTGGTCACTCTGGGTTTGTTCCTTCATGCCTGGTCACTCTTCAGTCAGCATTGTTAGCTCCTCCTTAGATTCCTCACTTACAGTGTGAGTTGACCCCCATACTCAACCCTTCTCTTCTCTTTTCTGTCTACACTCACCCTCTTGGTGATCTCTTCTAGTCTCATGGCTTTAAAAACCATCCATTTACTGACCCTATCAAGTGCTTAGCTCTCCCCTGCACCATTCCTCTCAACTCCAGACTCATGTCTGACCGCCTATTGGATTTCTCCCCTGGATGCCCACTGGACATCTAAAGGTTGATGTTTCTAAATCTGAACATGTACTCCTCCCACTGTTCTCCCTGTTAGGGTTCACAAGGGGCTCCTGGCATATAGTTTAAAAATGGCCCATTGTGGTGACCTGACAAACAGGGGTTGAAGTCACAGTGGCCACATTGCCCTGGTGGGGATCCTGTTTTCTTCTTAAGGTGATAACCTGTTTTTCCCTGCTGTTTCTCAAGATTGTATGACCACCCAACTGTGAGACGCCTTCGACTACGTGATCACAAGACCCCAGCTGCAGGCTAAAGATAAACTAAGGCCCTCTCCCTTCGAGGGCACAATTTCCCAGCGATAGGGTATAAGAAGGATTGGCTGTAAAGGGTGAGCACTGGTTTCTCTCTAAAGCCACTCACTTTCTTTCTCTCTTCCTATAATAAATCTTTCCTTGGTCTGAATGCCTGGCTCACGCTCTTTTTCTCCATGCTTGCCGTACACGCCCCTTTAGGAAATAATAATTCCATCCTACCACTTCTTCAGATGCCTTGGCACCTTGCTGGATTCTCATACTCTGCATCCAATCTATCAGCACATCCCCTAGGCTTTCCCTCGAAATAAATCCAGAATCTGGCCATTTCTCATCAGTTTTTAGAACTACTGAGTTCCAAGCCACTGTGATTTCTCAGTTATTGTAGTAACCTCCTCACTTGTCTGTTTTGCCCCTGCAGTTTATTCACAGCATAATAGAGTGTTATTATTAAAACACAGATCAGATCAAATCTTCTTCTAATACTGTCATTTCTCACTCATAATAGAAGCCAGCATTTCTTGCAATAGCTAGGAAGCCCCACCCTGTCTGGTATCCCTTATCTCTCTGAACTGATCTCCTACTACTCTCCCTCAGGTTTATTCTGCTCTAGGCTCCAGCCTCACTGGTCCACCTTATTAGAACAATCTAGGCATTTGTCAGCTTCAGGCCTTTTTCACTTCCTGTTCCATCTGCCTGGAATGTTTTCCCTTCAGATACATTGTCTCCTCCATTACCTCCCGGTCTGTACTCAAATGTTTCTTTCTCACTGAGGTTTGCCATGGCCAACCTACCTAAAATTGATACACTCTTCCCCTCTATTCTCTTGCCTCATTTCTAGTTTTATTTTTCTCATTATTTATCATATTGCAGCCATGAAATTAAAAGATGCTTACTCCTTGGAAGGAAAGTTATGACCAACCTAGATAGCATATTCAAAAGCAGAGAAATGACTTTGCCAACAAAGGTCCATCTAGTCAAGGCTATGGTTTTTCCTGTGGTCATGTATGGAAGTGAGAGTTGGACTGTGAAGAAGGCTGAGTGTCAAAGAATTGATGCTTTTGAACTGTGGTGTTGGAGAAGACTCTTGAGAGTCCCTTGGACTGCAAGGAGATCCAACCAGTCCATCCTAAAGGAGATCAGTCCTGGGTGTTCATTGGAAGGACTGATGCTGAGGCTGAAACTCCAGTACTTTGGCCACCTCATGCGAAGAGTTGACTCATTGGAAAAGACCCTGATGCTGGGTGGGATTGGGAGCAGGAGGAGAAGGGGACGACAGAGGATGAGATGGCTGGATGTCATCACCGACTCGATGGACGTGAGTTTGAGTGAACTCTGGGAGTTGGTGATGGACAGGGAGGCCTGGCGTGCTGCGATTCATGGGGTCACAAAGAGTCGGACACGACTGATCTACTGAATTGAACTGAACTGAATATACTATATAATTTATTTACTTATCTAATGCCTATCTTCTTTCAAGAGAATATACACTCCATGTGGTGTTAGTCTCTGTTAATATCTGTAAATATTCCATGTGTGTCTGAAAGTCAAGTGTTTGGGATAACATGCTCCCCATATTCATTACTGAAGCTTGGGAATAGTAATATTCATATCTTTATGCTTGCTGATTTTTGTTCTGCTTGATCTGTGAATCACTAAGAACGGATTTAATACCGCCCACAGAATGGTAGGTTTGTCATTTTCCCCCCTCATAGTTGTTTCAGTTTTGCTCTACTTATTTCAAGGTCTTGGGGCAATACAAATTTAGAATTATTACATCACCCAGGAAAACTTTTTTCACTGTGGTGTGAACGTCTTCATAGTTTTATATATGTAAAAACCTATTTTGACTGGAATGGTACAGTTGTACTAAAGACCAGAAATCTTCAGTTAATGTTCACTTAGTATGTTTATTTCACCTCTTTATACTTGATATTTCTATGTGAGGCTTGCTTCATCTAAAGGGTACATAATACTTAATTTCTTTGCAATCAAGTCCTGATCGTTCACGACATTTCCTCAGAGAGCTCAGTCCATCCTCATTTACTATAATTTCTGAAATATTTTGATTTACTTATATCAGCTTATTTTTAAGCTCTCTATTTGTCTCACTCTTCCTGTCTTGGAGTTTCCTCCTTTCTTGTTTTCTTTTGAATTGACCGAATCCACACCCCTCCCCCGCCCCTCCCCAACCAATTCTATTCTCTACTCTTTTTAGAACTATTTGGAAGATATTTACTCTAATTCTGTTTCTCATTATAAAAAATTTAACATTCACACTTTATATACTTAAGTCTAAAGTTCACGGATTTTTTACTGTCCTTCAAAACCATAAAGCCCTAGAATACTTTTCTGTTTATCATGAGATAAATAAATAGGAAGAATCCATGGACTGTGTGACAGATGGAATGAGAATGCCCCTCAGCTCACTTGCTCGCTGTCCTCTATTTTCCTCTAGAGAATTTATTATCCTCTGATTTTATCCATTTGTTTATTGCCAGCATTTCTATACTAACGTGGATTTCACAAGGACAAGAATTTTCAACTGTTTTATTCACTTTTATCTACTCAGTGGGTCAGAGAGTTCCTGCTTAGAGTTAGCGCTCATCAAGTATTGTTGAATGAACAAATGCTTCAATTGCAAACACACACTCCAGACTTATGGATATAATTGCTTAGTGTTTTAAAATTTATTTAATTTTAATTGAAGGATCATTGCTTTACAATATTGCATTGGTTTCTGCCATACAGCAACATGAATCAGCCGTAGGTATACATATGTCCCCTCTCTCTTGAACCTTCCTCCCACTTCCCACCCCTCTAGGTTGTTACAGAGGCGTTACAGAGCCCCTGTTCGAGTTCCCTTAGTCATACAGCTAATTCCCATTGGCTATGTAGAGAGATGATACTGATGAACCTATTTACAGGGCAGCAATGGAGACGTAGACACAGAGAACAGACTTACGGACACAGGCTAGGGTGCTGGAGGTGGGGAGAAGGAGAGGGTGGGATGAATGGAGAGAGTAGCATGGAAACTTATACACTACCATATGTAAAATTGATTGCTTAGTCTTTTAATGCTCTTATTTATTTTTAACCTCACCAATTATTTTTATGATTTTTAAAATAATATTGATTTCACTATTTTTAATTACTTTCTTATTCTGTATAAGAATGGTTTGTTTAATCGATGTGCTTAGCATTTTCCTTACCCACTATTTGTCCTTAGGGTCATTTTTCTTTTCTTTTTTCTTCAATAATGTCCTGTATAAGCTTTAGTGTAGGTCTGTAGGTTGCAAACTTTTTCATTTACTGTCTATATGAGTATATATTTTTTCATTCTTATTATTGAAAGACAGTTTTTAATGGGATGCAAATATAGATTTGAGACGGGACAGAAATGACAGTTCTTTCATAATTTGAAAATATTGGAAGATACTCTTCCTCAACTTTCTGGCTTTTCTTTATCAGAAAGTTAGCTGTCAGTCTAAATACTGTTCTTGGTATGTAGTCTATCTGTTCTCTGTAGTTATTCTTAAAATGTTCTCTTTACTTTTGCTGTAATTTGATTGTACTCTACCTAAAAATGGATTTTTAGTATTATACTTCTTGGGGTTTAATGACTTCCTTGATTTGAATGTTCAAGTCTTTCATAGAGGCTGGGAAATTCTGGACAGTATCTCTGAATGTTATTAATTCCCCATTTTCTCTTTTATTTCCCTGCACTGCTATACTTAGATGTGTGTTGCTCCATTCCCCGTGTTCTTAACCTCTCCTATTTTCATTTTTTTTTCGTCTCTCTGTGCTTCATCCTGTTCAGTTGCATCATATCTATCTTCCGGTTATATAGCCTCTCTTTAAGCATGTCTTTTTAATGCTTAACCCTTCAATTGCATTTTTAAAAATTATTTGGTGATCATTTTCTTTAATCCTAAAAGTTTATCTGAATCTTTATCAAACTAGTTTGTTCCTTTTTGATTGTCTCCTGCTCTTTATTCTTATTTTATTTCCTTTTTTATTTCTTACATGTGAGGTCTCTGTACATCTGATTTCTTTTATTTGTATTTCTACTGACTTTCATTGTTTGTTAGACTATAAGAGACCTATGTGAGGTGTGTTCCTCTGAGGGATGTGTTTTTGATTCTTCAGGCACATCTAAGGGTGCTACTACAGAACCAGGTTTATTTTAAATTAAAATGATCACATTGTGGGTTTTTTCTGATTGAAAAGGAAAAAAAAAAAAAGCTCGTGTAAATTCAGACCCAAAGTCCTGTGGATCTCAGAGGATCAAGAGCAAATTCATCCTTGTTTTTTTGACTCCACTGGGTAGGTTTTCTTCCAATTCACCACATATATCCCTTCCTGAGCCCTGACTTGGTGTTGGGTGATCAAAGGTCCAGGGCCCTGTTATGCACTTGCACAGGTTTAGTTAACTGTCCCCCGGATCTGCTGATGCTTTGGCCCAAATGGATCCCTGGATGTGCCTTGGTACGCAACAGCTGCATGCTGGTTCATCTCCCCACACTCACAGTCTCATTTTTTTTTTGAAGTTAGAGGAATTCACTTACTTTATTCTTGTTTCACTCATCAAATTATAAAGGTCATTTTAAAATATTTTGACTGACACTTTAAGATTTTTTTGTAACAGTATGTTGTAGGATTCCTGATATGTTGTTGGAAACAAAACTGTGGAACAATCTTTCTTGATAGCCTTTCCCAGATACTAATTACCAGACTAATCCAGAGATACAGGCAGAATAGAAGCCACATCCTGTGTCTAAATTGTCTGAGAATTGTCTTCAAGAGCAGATGTTCAAGGTAGAGCTTTAATCTTTAGAAAACCCACATAAAGAAAAGCAAACAAAGAGTGTTAGCTTAGTCCAGCTATTATCACTGTATTAGAAAACGGATCTGCATTTTATTTACTGAGCTCCTGAAAAGATTGTTGGATGAGGTCATCTAGAGGATGTGACCACAGGTTGACTGTGAGCTGGACTCAGACAATTGAAAGTTGTTCACCTCTCCTCTGTCCTTGGAATGTATTAATATATTCCACCCACCATTCCCACACTAGGAGTTGTTTTAAGGACACAGCCTTGGGAGAGTAATGTTATTGAAACCAGTTAAGTCTTCTATACAAACTTTTAAAATTGTGGCAGGTAGGTGTGGAGATTTACTCGTCCTGTGGTAGCCAAGACAAGTCTCCTATGTAAGTTCCCTTGCTTATTAAACCTGCCACCTACCAGTCTGGAGTCATCTGTCTCTCTCTTTGGAGTTTCTCTTGGCCCTCCACATATGGAGGCCAGCTTTAGATTTCACCCGGGAAGCACCCATGGGTTCAAACCAACAAAGACTGGTTCCAATTCTCCTGCTCCAAGGTAAAACAGTAATAAAGTTTACAACTTTGAAGACCATGTGCTGTGTTTGTGCTCAGTCATTCAGTAGTTTCAGACTCTTTGCATCCCCATGGACTGTAACCCACCAGGCTCCTCTGTCCATGGAATTTTCCAAGCAAGAATACTGGAGCAAGTTGCATTTCCTATACCAGGGGATCTTCCCAACCCAGGGATAGAACCTGAGTCTCTTGCAAGAGATGTAGATGGATTGTTTACCACTGCGTCACCTAGGAAGCCCTTGAAGACTATGCTGCTGCTGCTGCTGCTGCTAAGTCGCTTCAGTAGTGTCCGACTCTGTGTGACCCCATAGATGGCAGCCCATCAGGCTCCATCATCCCTGGGATTCTCCAGGCAAGAACACTGGAGTGGGTTGCCATTTCTTTCTCCAATGCATGGAAGTGAAAAGTGAAAGTGAAGTCGCTCAGTCTTGTCCGACTTTTAGTGACCCCATGGACTGCAGCCTACCAGGCTCCTCTGTCCATGAGATTTTCCAGGCAAGAGTACTGGAGTGGGGTGCCATTGCCTTCTCCGCTTGAAGACTATAGAAGGAGGTAAAAGATGAAAAAGTAAAACCACTTAATGGCAGATAATCTTGTAATTAGGCATTGACCTTAAAGGAACACAGAGAAACTAAGGATTCTTTACGTTGTGGCAGTCTTAATTTCTATCACTGCATTTACAAATTTTGCTTTTTTCCAAATCTGTCATATTCTTTTCTCATATTTTATTCTTTAAATACGTTTTTTAGTTTATATTTGATCTCTCAATTATTTGAAGTTTTGAGAGGGTCTGATTCTATTTTTGCTGATTTGTTCATTGTACATTGTTAACATTTATTTTGGAATTTGGGATTGTGACCTCATTTTGGAGTGTTTTTCTGTAGAAATCTCTGTGTGATGTGAATTGAGAATATGTCTTCATGGGCTGGTGTTTCTTTTGTTTGTGTCAGTCGCCTGAGAAGTGTTACTGGCTTAGGATCAATTTCATGCACCTTCCTTGGCCTCCCCCACTGAGTTCTCTGGGATGCTCCAGCTGAAGTGAGGCAGGAGCTTGTCTGTCTGGAAGGAGAGAAGAGAAGCTGGATGGATGTACTGTGGCAGTCACACACATAACGGGAGGCCAGCAGGAGTCAGACAGTTCTGTGGTGATGTGCTGGTACTTTGACATTGTCTGGAGGAGGCGTGCAACAGAAACCCCTGCTGTGGCTATACTGCCGACTGTATTTCTAGTCCTGCAGACCCTAGGCATCGTCCACGATGCCTCTACACAACTGTTAGAAAACCATCCAGTTCTCATAAAGTGAGAAACCTTCTGGCCAGAAACCTTGGCATTTCCAAACTGCAAAGAAGAAAAAAATAATCTCGCCCTCTCCCTCTCCCTTTATCTCCATGTGTTCACTTATTTGTTCCCGAAATATAGGAGGGACTGGTTTTCTTCCTAGCAGCCCCTCCTAAAAAGGAAGGTCAGGGGCTAAATCTATGCATAGTTAACACATGGTTAGATTTTTGGAAAATGCTTTCTTTTATTCTCCTACTTCGTGCTTGTCAGCTTGACTCCTGGGTGTTTCTCTGTGCATTACAGTCAGTGTGATCAGGTCCAAGTGACAAAGCTGTGTGCTGAGCAAGCCCTGTGTTCTCACCTTGTGGCAGTTGAACTCATTTAAGAATGATTTCCCAGAGGGCTTCCCTGGTGTTTCAGTGGATAAAAATCCATCTGCCAATGCAAGGGACACCAGTTCTATCCCTGGTCTAGGAAGATCCCACATGCCATGGAGCAACTAAGCCCATGTGCTATACCTACTGAAGCCCGTGTGCCCTAGAGCCTGCGTTGCACAATGAGAAACCACCACAGTGAGAAGCCCTTGCATCGCAACTAGAGAGTAGCCCTCACTTGCCACAACCAGAGGAAGCTCTCACGCGGCAACAGAGACTAAGCACAGCCCTAAACAAATAGATAAATGAAACATAGGAAAAAAGAATGATTTCCCAGGTTTTAGTTTGAGGGAAATGGAGGTGGCTGAGGCTATATAAGTGATCCCCAGCTTTATAACTGGGGAATTTCAATCTTCAGAGCTGCTTTTAAACTCAAGGAAGAAAAACACTGGTCATTTACTTGGGTGTCAATAGTCAGAGGTTCACTGAGCCTCAGGAATATCTCAATGTTGAGATGGATATTTTGGCAGTGGGTATCCTGGCTCCTGGGGACAGAACAAAAGAGATGCTATTCTCTTATCCTGCCTTCCTTCTCTTGCTTTCATGTTTCCAGTAGGAAGATATCCCAGAAGCCACTGAGTTTAGTTTTTCCCTTTTATTTAAGAAAAATTCAATTCTGTTTCACAGAAAATAAAAGAAATGCATACGGTGGAGATAAGACTAATTATAGATAGTAAGTAAGCAAGTAGCGTGTGAGTCACAGTGGAAATTCATGGCATTAGTAACCAAGGAGGCACAGTAGACCTAGCTAGAATAGATGGAACATTTGTACCAGATGAACTCCTGCAGTGGGCGTTGGTCGCTATCTTCTACTCAAATTTTGATACCTTCAAAAGCTTCTCTAATGTATCTTTTTGTGCATACAGAGGATCTAGTTCCTTTATAGGTTCCTCTCCTATTTTTACAGAAGATAAACTTCCTCACATTCACCAGGATGGTCTACTCACTGTTTGTGCCCCCCATTTGCCTCCTTGTCCTCATCCCCCCATGCTGCGATACAACACGTGTGTTTGGAACCTTCTAAAGCTGTGGTCTTTCATTTCTCTGGTTCCAGTGTAGACCCAACCAAACACACTCACCATACCTTATGGCCCAACACAGCTTCCCACTGGCCTTCTGACATATGGCCTCAGGTTTTAGAGAACTAGGTCATGGCAGCTTTTAAACTAGAGTTAACTAGCTCTCTTGTTTGCCTTACTCATATACCATGGGGGCAGCCATCTGAGCTAGGAAGATTACCCAGAAATGCCAGTCTATGGTTCTCATCTTCCAACTCAGAGACAGATTGTATACTTGCTGTTAGTTTGCTCATGTTTTAATACTCCAAGGAGAATACTAGCAGGAAGTTGGTCTTAGTAAGGAAAGATCATTACTTCTCTTCTTCATCTGCTAGCTCTCAAATGATTATTTTAAAATTCACTTTCATTGCTCTTCCTTCTGTATCTAATTCATAAAGAATTTGGGCTGTGAGTCTTTAGAGTCAGATAATAGGCATCTGGGAGTCCCATAATGATAAACATGTCATATGTTAAGATTGTGGACACTGGATATACATGTCTGTCCACGTCGGCCCTGTCCAGCTCAGCAAAGTTGTGGGCTTTTGTTGGGGGTTGGCCTGCACTGATGCTTTTTCTTTTTTCCTGGGAAAACTGTTTCCACTATATTCCATGATCCTGGTGGGCCTTCCTGTCATAGCACCTAGCCTCACTGGCCATTGGGATGGACATGTGATCAAGACCAGCAGTTTACATATCTTTTCTTGTATCCATCATGCCTGGTTGAACCAAAGAGGGAAGGGGGCCCCACCTCTGAGTTCATGGACTAGGAAAAGTATGAGCTGAGGTTTGATGCTCCTGCCTTAAGGAGAATCATTGTCTACAGCAGGAGAGAATGAAATCTGAGTCGGAATTGAGAGTTGGATGAATAAGGAGAAGATTGTATCTGTGTCAACTCCTTGTTTAGATTCTTGATGGTCCCAGAGCTGCTCTTGTCTTCTTAGCTATACTCTTGTTTCTGGGAGCTCATTCAGTTTAATGGGACAATAAGCTCCTTTTGGTGCAAGCAAGTTCATATTCAGTTTCCTTTACATATGTAGAGATTTCTGAAAAGCAGACATTAATCACTGGAAGTAGAGCATTGCAAATATCAGGCACCAGAATTCAGAACTGGTTGATTTCAGGTAGAGTGTGGTTAATAAAATTGCTTTCATCTGGCCTGGGAAAACGGAATTATTGTAATCTCACTGACAATGTAATTATTGTTACATAATGTTTTCTTGTCATCTCTTGGATTGTAGATCAATTGCACATACCAAGAGAGCTTTTAAGAGCTTGGAAGACTAAGATAGGGATAGGAGAAGGTGTTGGCTTCCTGTTATGGTCATTGAGGGGTTCTACTAAGAGAAGAGTCTTATTACCAGCTGACATGACTAAAGCTACAAAAGGAACAGAGATCAGTATTAGTATAATAAATTCTTTCCACCTGCCATCAGCATACTTTTTGGTCCTGTTCAAGCTCCACCTCCTGCACAAGGACTTCTCCAGCCCTCTCATTCCATTCTTCTTGCATTTATGTTGCAGATATTTCTTTAGCACCTATTGAGTACCAGAAATTGGGCAAGGTGCCAGACATTTCTACTGGCCCTAGGGTTTCCAGGATATGATTTGTTAATAATGCAGTTTATTTATTGATTTAAAGTTGTCATTTAAAACTATAACTCAGAGCCCTAAGTCTATGGCAGTTCAGTGAGAAAGTTCCAGCCTATGTGATCTCACCCCCAAGAGGTACCCCAAAAAAGGAGATGCACATTCAGCAGCATTAACTGAGTGCCCACATGCAAATTAGACAGGACTTCTGACTTTGGGGAGTTGATCGATTCCTGGGAATAGTGTTAAGTCAGTATATTGGGATCATTGTAGATTATCAAGAAAAGATGCTGGATTTCCCTCTTCAGGGATTATATTTTCATTCTTCCCTAAAATCAAGCCAAAGGAAACTATCATATATTCTGAACACACAGACAAATGCCAAAGCTACAGAATCACATTCTGAAGAGGATGCAACTTTTTTACTGTTGAATAAAGTTTCTTCAGAGGGGTTGACATTCATATCTCCCTGCTACACATTTCCTGTTTCTCTTACTGTCGACTGTCATCATCAAATGAATTTGTACGTTTACTATTTCATTTATTCATTCTTTTTTTTTAATTTGTTTGTTCATCAAGTATTTTAAACTCATGCTATGTAGAAGGTTGTGAACCAGATGATACTAGAGGCAGCGTCAAGCTGAGAGTGAGGAAATTTGAATTGTAGGTCTTATTTTGCAACTGAGTGTATGATCCTTGGTGAGTCATGAAAATGCTATGTATCTCAAATTCTTTATTTGTGGAATGGGGATTAAAATCCGTACCCCACAATTACAAGATGATCTAGGAGCATAAATTCTGAAATAAATGGTCAAATAAATAAAAGGAAAGGAGCAAATCAGAAGAATTCAGAAAATACATGTGGAATGAATTATGGAAATAAAATCACCTTTAGATAATTGCTGCAGGCAAGATCCACAGTAAATGCTAAAAACTGGATAAAGCTTAAAGGAGAAACAGCATATTTGCACTGCTACCAAGTATCTCCCCCAAATCCCCAAAATATTTATCAATCACTGTGGTGGTTTTAACACATCTAAAAATTATTTAATATTCCTCTTTTTAGAAAATGGGGCTAATTCTCCTCTTCTTGAATGTTGGTTGAACTCAGACTACTTCTAACAGAATACAGAAAGGAAAAAATACCACTTTGCCCTGGCAGACCCTATCTTAATCACATGACCAAGGTTAACACCACCAAAAACAATTATGTTGACATCAGGTACCTCATATAATGCAAAGAAAAGGGCACATTGTTTCTTTGGTATTTTTCCCCCAGAACTCATAACTGCAGCCTAATCATGAAAAAACATCAAACAAACCCAAACTGCAAATATCTAGCCAGCATTCTTCAAATGTGTCCCCATCAGAAAAAATAAAAGCCTCTGAACTGTCACGTACTGGAACTGTTTAAAGAAAGTTAACACTATGTGGGCTCTTGGAAAGGAAATCAGAGAAAGGATTATTAGATATTAGAGGAAATTTTTGTGATATCTAAATTGTTTGTAGTTTAGTTAAAAATATTGAACCAAAATTAATTCCTTAGTTTTGACAAATGTACCTTGGTTATGTAAGATGTTAACATTGGGAGAAGTGAGGTAAAGGGGCTGCATGAATTCTCTGAACTATCTTTGCAACTTTTCTGAAAATCTATAATTATGTCAGAATCAAAAGTTTAAAAAAATGCTGTACCTCATGATTCTGTTTAAGGAACTTCTACCAACATATTTGAAAACACCTAGAAATGTATCCAGTATCATACTTACATAAAATATGACTTTTATTTTTATTGTGAGGGAATAGAAATAGTAAAAAGGGTCGGGTAGGAGGGGTGCTGCTGGCTAAAATGAGAGATGAAGGGGAACAGTTTAAGTGACATTTTTAAAAGATCTAAAACCAGTGTCTAACTCCTTCGTATCAGAACATCAGCTTCAAGAAGGGAGAGATTTTTGTTTAGTCTCTTGAGGGCTGTATTCCAAGCCCTAGAACAGTGCCTGACACATATCAAGTGCTCCAGAAACACTGTTGAATGAATGAATGAATGAATGCTGTTCTATATTGGTCATGAAGGGAGGCAGAGTTAGAATGTGCTGATAGTAAGAAGAGATTATAAACCCTCAAGGAGTGGTTAGGATCTGGGAGAATAATCTGAATCCTAATCTGTTTTGAATAGGGTGAGGGGGGCAGTCAAGGTCAGAGCAAAATGAGAGTAAGCAAAGGTAGAACAAGCGATTGAGGGAGTACCAGGATGAAGGGCACTCAGGAGAGCAAGAACAGCTCAAGCGCAGAACCGGAAGTGAGTGACTAGTGTCTAGAACAGCTCTCAGAGCCTTTCCACAAACCTAGGTCTGCTCCTGAATAAGGCCTCAGTTCCTCTGAATAAGTCAGCCCACTGACTGGGGGCAGGAAGAGCTGGTTGCTTGAACAAAGCCCTCTTGTTGCAACTAGGCAGGGGTACACCCAGGTACATGACACCCTTAATCCAAGAACAATTAAGACTGTGGATTTCTGCCCCCCAAAGTGGGTTCCAGCTTCTGAACAGGAGCATCTGCCAGCCTATCTGGGGAGAGGTAGCACAACTGATGTGACTTAGCAGCAGCAGCAGCAGGAGAGAGCACGCCTGCCCTGCCTGGATGTAGTTGTCTAAACCATACAGCTCACCATGCCCTTCAGGGTTGGGATGTGCCGTCTAGCATAGCTAAACGTACTGCAGACCTGGGCCGCAATTGTTTAGTTCTGGGGAACTTTTAAACGGTGTTTTCTAGTTAATGACTGTTTCCTGGGGCTGGTGGGGGCTCATTTGGCAGGCTGGCCTTTTGTTGTTTCCTGGTGAAGGAAGCTCTGTCCCCCCACAGAGCCCCTAAAGAGCTCGAAGGAGCACTGGTCAGATTAACTGAGAACACACTGAGGGCAGAGCTGCCAGCATCTCTTTGTCCCCTTATATAACACAGAAAAATTAGTTCCTTCCCCCTCTCCTTCAGACTGATTTAATTTTTCCTAAATTTCCCAAGCTGAGCCCCACAATGTGGGCTAAGACTGGCTTCCAGGCTTCTGACCATTATTCCTGTCGACTTGCAGTTTCCAGCAGAAAGTTTCGCCCAGAGTTGGTAGCTCAGCTGTTTCGAATCATAATGGGGAGGAAAAGTGGCAGGCGGGCTGTCAAACCTGATGCAAATGATATTTTATAAAAAGTGGTTTAAATTGGCTGAAGCTGTTTTTAGACTGATCAGTTAAAAAAGTATGTAGGGCATCTTTCTGACTTGTAGAAACGCAGCTCCCAGGAATTAGATGTTTCATCATACACTTTGGGAGAGGTTTGTAGGTGGGAACAGGCTCCTCATAAAAAGTAGATGAGGATTTGGTAATGTGGAAATATGTAAATTGGGTTCAAGCTGCCCTCAGTTAATTGGAAGGGACTCGTGAGCTAAGCAGAGAGGAAGGGAAAGAGATATTGGAAGAATATATTGAATCCTTGTCTACCCTGGAGAGTTAAGTTTTGCTATTGTTCTCCTGGGGCTCTTTGAAGAACTGCAGGAATTCTGCCCAAGACTCCAGAGCAGGTCTCCTTAACTCTTTGTGAAGATAGTTACAGGTCTCCCCAGCTATCTGAAAAGTGGATTGTCCTATGAAACCTCTCTAAACTGAAATGGCATAGAGCAAAGAAACAATTACCTTAGGACACATCTTGCTAACAGAATGTACACAGTAAGTTGAGATAGAGCACAGATGCTCACAGACATAGTTCAGAGCCGAGGCAGCTTGATGCAGAGTCTACTTCTGGGAAGGCAGCTTGGCAGGACTACTCTTGCTACTCAGGATGCCTGATGCCTCTATCATGGCTCCGCTCTCAGCAAAACAGTGAATATTTATCTTCACTTTTTTGCCTGTTTTTAAAAATGAAAATCGGAGTTTAGCAAAAGTAGGTACTGTGTAGTGAGATGGTATAAAGCAAACTTTAGAAAAACAGGGAACTTGTTGCCCATGTTCAGTCAGAACAGAAGAGACAAGTGGTGTTTTGAGGCTTGATAGAGGGATTTCAGTGTTAGCAACTGGGGAAAGTTAACTTCTTCCTGAGAAGATTGCAGTCCTCTCTTGGTGTCTACATGGGGTTGGTTCTAAGACCCATCATGGATACTAATATCTGTGGGTGTTCGAGTTCCACAGTGGGTTCTCCTAATCCACAAATTCCTCATCCACAGATTCAACCAACGCAGATCGGGCACTAGGTTTGCCATCTGTGTTTGGTTGAATATGCCGAAAGAGGATCTAAGGATATGAGGTGGTGGAACATGAGGATATGGAGGGCTGACTGTGTGTTCACTGGAAAAAAATCCATGTAAAGTGGACCTGCCGTGTTCAAACCCATGTTGTTCAAGGGTACCCTGTGGTTTCCTTAAGATTAGACAAGACAGAAACTCAAAGGTCCACTGAGAAACTTTGGAGTCTGTGTATTATATTGATATTTGGGCTGCCCAAATGACCTTCTTTTCTTTCTTTCTAGTCAGATCATATTGTCAGGCATTTCCCTAACTCCACGGCCAGCCTAGATACAACACGTATACTCAGCTCTCCAGAGCTGACTCTGCCACTCCAAGAGGTGTGTCTCTTCTCTCTTGTTGCTGCTGCTGCTGCTAAGTTGCTTCAGTCATGTCCAACTCTGTGTGACCCCATAGACAGCAGCCCACCAGGCTCTGTTAAGTCTATGAAATTTGGCTCTTTGAAGCTCATCTCCAGTATAATCTAGATGAGACACACAATATTGGACATACGTGATCACATTTGGTTCAACATAGAGATGTTGGAATTTATGTGAGAACGATGAATGTGAGAATGGCTACAGAATCTCCCTCCTCCTGCTGGTTATCAAAAATTCTAAGTGGGTTTATTCAGTATGTCTCTGCTTCCTCCCTGGATTCATCCTAGGACTTAAGGGATAATGAATTGATGGTTGTGGGGGAGGAGGACCAGAGCGAGATAACAAGAAGGTTTTGAGGGGTGGCTTTAGGTGATTTGGAGGAGAGGCCCAAGAGTAGGTGAAATTCACACACAAAAGAAAGAGACATTAACGAGTGTTGCTCTTTACTAAAGTCCTTTTCATGGTGTGAGGTGTTAGAGAAAAAGTGAGAATTGGAGCTGACATAAAAAAGAATGAATTTGAGTCAGTTGTAATGAGGTGGATGAACAGGTAGAGCTTGTTATACAGAGTGAAGTAAATTAGAAAAACAAAACAAATATTGTTTACTAACACACACACACACACATATATGTATATATATATGGAGTCCAGGAAAAATAGTACTGATGAATCCATTTGCAGGGAAAGAATGGAAACACAGACATAGAGAACCGACTTGTGGACACAGTTGGGGAAGGAAAGATTGCAAGGATTTGGGAAAGTAGCATTGACGCATCTGCACTATTGTGTAAAACTGATAGCTGGTGGAAAGTTGCTGTATAAAACAGGGAGCCCAGCATGATGGTCTGTGATGACCTAGAGTGGTGGAATAGGAGAGGGGAGGGGGCTCGAGAGAGGGGAGACTTTATGTGTATATATATAGATATATATATATATGTCCTCTCTCTATATATATGTATATAAAATTATGGCTGGTTCAAGTTGTTGTATAGCAGAAACCAACACAACATTGTAAAGCAACCATTCTCCAATTAAAAATAATTGGAGCTGAATTATTTTCATATTATTTTGCTTGCATGGACCATATTCTTTGACTATGGTACCATTCTGGTGCGAAACCACATGGATCACAATACCATAAGCATTATATTTGGCTTAACCAGTTGGCCAATCTACATATACAGCTGGGTGTTACTCTCTGCCTTCTATGAGACAAGCGTAAGTTGTGGTGTGAGCCCTGGAGGCATTTACGTGGAAAGACAAAAGACTGGAAACACAGAAAGAGATGTTGCTCGTTCACTATGGTGATAACTGTGAGGAGAGACTCTATATTACACAGGACTTGAATTGCTCTTATTTCCTGCTGGAACTGGCATCTTTTTATGGCTTTGTAGTGTATCTAAATGCTGACCTTGGTCTTTCAGGTCTTTCTTCATGTTATATTTCAGTACTCTTGTTTCATTTTGGCTATTCTCCCTTGACCTTGTGACTCCCTGCCTTTGTTCCAGCTGTCACCTTCACTTAGGGATATTCTTTCCTCTTTCCTTCATCTGTTCATATCCTATCCATGCTTTGGGAGGGGACATGAAATTCTAATGATCTGTGAAACTTTTTCAGGTTTCCAAGCTCACCAGAATCTTTCTGTGTTCATTGCACTCCATTTTCAAATGTTAATTGTTTTATGCAGTTTAGTTATAAGATTGAGAAGATTAGAAACATACTATCAGAGAGTTGGAAGGACACTTACACCTCCCTTCAATTTTTCAGATTATACAACTGAGATTCAGTGACATATTCTTACTGACTTCAGACCATCCACTGGGAATATATGTTAATGTTTATAAACTGGAAATTGCTGTAGAAATAGTTGTTATTCTTAAAGTGGCAGAGCTATGTCTAGGAGATAAGTTCTCTGACCCCTTCCCACTCCTTCTGTTAAATCAAGCTGCCTCTGGCAAATTGCTATCCTTCTCTGTAAGCCTTGTCTGCCCAGTTTGAGCTGGGAGATCAAAGTTGGGAGGGAAGCATTATCATGTGGCAGATGTCATGTACCAACTGCATTTGTGACAAATAACCTGTGAGATATTGTATCATACTTATTCTTATAAATGAGGACACTAAGGCTCTGAGAGGTTAAAATATTTGCCCAAGATCACACGGAAGGCAGTTAAGTGAAAGTGAAGTCTCTCAGTCATGTCTGACTCTTTGCAACCCCATGCACTGTAGCCTACCAGGTTCCTCTGTCCAAGGGATTTTCCAGGCAAGAATACTGGAGTGGGTTGCCATTTCCTTCTCCAGGAGATCCTCCTGACCCAGGGATTGAACCCAGGTCTCCTGCACTGTAGGCAGATGCCTTACAGTCTGAGCCACCAGGGAAGTCAGTAGGGAGTCACCAGGGAAGGCTCTGAGAGGTTAAAATATTTACCCAAGATCACACAGAAGGCAGTTAAGGAATATTCAAATATAGATCTACCTAACTTGAAAGCTTGTGTGTCTCCTTTCTCTTTTCTCCATATCGTGCTCCTTGAGGCAGAGATAGATTCTTTTTTCTTTTATTTCCACCAACCTTTACCCATCTTTGGCCACAGTATATGATCAGTCACAATGTTCTGCTTGATTGATGGCTAAGTCTTCCATAGGAAGTCTCTATGAACCTTGCTTATTTCAATGATCTATTTCCAAGGATAATCCATCTCACAGACTCTATTTTCTAATAGTTCACAATCAATTAAAAAATTCCTAGGTTACATATAATGCCATATGCTTTGGCTCTCTAGAGAAAGATGTGAGAAATTTATCTGGTGCTTGGAACTCTTCAGTTAAAAGTTACTCTTGAAATATGAAGAGCGATTCATCTTATTTTTCAGTGGGTGAGTTCTGCATGATGATAGGCAGGAACAGAAATGGGGTCAGAGTCCATCATAGACCAGACTGATGTGAAGAGTTGCTCCCTGCCTGAACACAACACTGTACAACATATGTATACCTGTGGCGGATTCATTATGATATTTGGCAGAACTAATACAATTATGTAGTTAAAAAATAAAATAAAATTTTTAAAAAATAAATAAATAAAAATTAAAAACAAACAAACAAAAAACACTGTACAACAACTCTTCTGGACAGTGCATAGATACAATGACTTGGGTACCTACAGTGGGCTTTGGTCAACCCAAGAGGTTCTCTTTTTCTAGTGTCAGTTTCCTCTCTCTCTCAGACATTTCTCTTACTGAGCCTGGCGATTTTCCCTCTGGGCTTGCTCAGTTCTCTTTATTAGATGAGATGCCCCTTGTGACACGTTATGCTGATGTAGCCCCCAAAACTTGTTAATGCCACTGTTATATGGTAAATTTATTCATCAAGAGTGCTGTTAGATGCATATATGTGGAATCTAGAAAATAGTACCAATGAACCTATTTGCAAAGCAGAAATAGAGACAGACATAGAGGACAAATATATGGATACTAAGGGGGGTAAGAGGGGGTGGGATGAAATGGGAGATTGGGACTGACATATATATGTGTGTGTGTATATATATATGTATATACATATTAATATGTATAAAATAGATAACCAATGAGAACCTACAGTATAGCACAAGGAACACTGCTCAATGCTCTATGGTGACCTAGATGGAAAAGAAATCCAAAAAAGAGTTGGTACGTGTGTACATATAGCTGATTCACTTTGCTGTATAGCAGAAACTAACACAACATTGTAAAGCAACTGTACCCCAATAATTTTTTTAAAATAAGGGTGCTGTTAGAGGCCTAACGTCTTTAATCCCAGAGTGAGTATAATTTAGGATTCTAAGTGGTATGGAAAGCTTGTGAGAAGGTGGTTTTGGCTGAGTATCTATAGATATTAGATGGGGAAAAGGAAGGAGTATACTTTTATTCTCTTCAGGCTACCCAAAAACCCATTAACTACCATACATTGAAAATGCACCATAATTTGTAATGAGATGGTAGTGGCTGTGAGATGAAGAGATAAGGAGAAAAGGTCCATGTTAGCGGGTGTTCACCATGAGACCAAAATTATCTTGAGTTATAGCCTTCTCTCCTCTGTTCTGTTTGCTGACCTTCTCCTTTGTGGCTCTGGCCACATGTGTGACTGCCATTTGCCTCATTAGGTGATTTAGCAGAAGCCACATCTATCTGGCCTTCACCCAGCATCCCTTTTATTTATTTATTTATTTTCTGGCAACTACTGGTGAGTGATTTGATCTCAAATGGTAATTACACACTCAAAAATGACCCTCAGGCATACACTATACAGAACAGGTACCTTTTGTCCAATTTTACCTGGACACTACCTATCATTTTCATCTAATGATGTGAGAGTCTATTTGCCAAACAATTGCAGCTTGGACTTTGGTTTTGAATAATGTCACTGGCAGATTGGTTTATTCAGCCTCTGGGGATGGCATCTCCTGATGGCCCTCTTAATGCCCCAGTGTTTATTCTTTTCACTGCCAAAGTGCTCTCCCATTCATCTGAACCATCAGCTTTGCCAATAACCTGTCTTTTAAATAACACCCTATTGCCTTTCTGTGTCTCCTGAGGATAGAAAGGTTAAAAAGTGAGTTTTCTGCATGCTGTAGCATGCAGCTGCTGACAGAGTTCTTGACCAGATCACATCCCCATTTAAAGCAGTCTTATACAACCTTGGCTAGTTAAAGATAAAGGGACAGTCTGATGGCATTTCAATGCATTCTTCTCCTGAAGGTTGGAAGGTTCACCCTCTTGACATCTGTCACAAGCTACTCATTCATGACTACTATCTTCTCTTCAATGTCTTGGGTGCTGAGGAGCTCTGGAGTTGTTCAAGACATATTCCTGCCCTTAGGGAGTTTACAGTCTAATCCATTCAAGAATCTGTGTGGATTACCTTTAATACCCATTACACATTATGCCAAGGTATTAAATGAAAAATGTGGGCTGTTTCCTTGAGTGATCACAATACACTAAGATTAGTTATATACAAAACACAATGCAATGTCTTGTGCAGAAAAATGACATGGGGTGTGTTATAAATGCTCAGAGACAAGGAGTGTCTAGCTATTTTGCAGGCATGCCACATTTTTAATGCCCAGTGCCAAACTCATATACTTTTATGTTGCTTTTCTTTTTTTTTTTAACTGATTTTTAAAAAATTTTATTTTTTTAAATTTATTTTATTTTTAAACTTTACATAATTGTATTAGTTTTGCCAAATATCAAAATGAATCCGCCACAGGTATACATGTGTTCCCCATCCTGAACCCTCCTCCCTCCCCATGCCATATTTTATTTTTAAACTTTACAATATTGTATTAGTTTTGCCAAATATCGAAATGAATCCGCCACAGGTATACATTACCAAAATCTTTTGATAAGATTTTTCTTACCAAAAATGTTGCTTCTCTTTTTGTCCTCTTCAAATAGTGTCACTCTAGCCAAGAGAACTAACAGCGATTTTTTCCTCTCTTCTCTTCTATCTCCCCCTTTTCAACCAAATGTCAATCCTACCTGGTAAATGTTTCACAACACAGGCCTTCTCTTCACCGTCACCACCCTCTTCTCCAAGTGCATTCTCTTTTCATTTGTAATTTGGGTTCTTGCAATAATTTCTAAGTGATTGATCTGGATACAGCTGTTTCTTCATCTAATGCATCCTCTACACTGCTGTCAGAGTTACAATTATGATTTTATTTGATTATTTTTTATTTTATTTAAGTGTTCATAACAGAAATGTTCAACTATGTAATCATGGCATATGAGGACCCGTATCAGGAGTTAGCAAACTTTTTCCCATAAAAAGTCAGTAAATATTTTAGGCTTCACAATAAAATCTCTGTCACAACTATTCAGATTTGCCACTTTAGTGCAAAAGCAGCCATAAATAATACATATACAGTTAAGTGTTGATGTGTACCAATAAAATATTATTTATAGACACTAATATTTGAATATCATATAATTTGCATGTGATAGTATCCTTCATTAGAAGGACACATGAAATAGTACCTTTCTTTTGATTTTTTTTCAAAAACTAAAAATGTTAAAATCATTCTCAGTACATGGGCCATATCAAGCAAATGACAGACCAGATTTGGTCCACAGGTGAAACCCTGGCCTACAGTCTGACCCTTCCTCACCTCCATTCTGACCCTTCCTCACCTCCATTCCTTCACCTTCTCTCCAGTCAGTTTTTTGTTTCTGCCATAGCAGACTGTTCACCTATTCTTGTACATGCCCTATACTCTCATATTTCTATGCCTGTGATTCTTCACCCTGATTGCCACCTAGGCAAAAAGATTCAATACCAGATCCCAGGGAATCTTCTTATATCCTTGAAATCAGCCCATGGACTCTTGCACATAGTCTTCCAGAAAGCCATGCTCCTATGAATATCCTATGTCATCTCCCAAGTTATTAGGAATAGTGAAGAGCTGAGCTTTCCCTTGGTCTGCAAGGTCATAAAGCACTCTCTCATAGTGTTCCGGATGCTCTCTGGTCACTTAATCATGAAATAGAAGTTATCTGTGGGTTTGGGGATTTTTAATGACCTGTCTGGTCTTGTGGGGATACGAGGAGCTTCAACAACAATGAATGACACTGTTGTAGGCCTCTTCCAGAGCCCTTGGACTTGGAGGGTATCATGCTTAGTGAAATAAGTCAGACAGAGTAAGACAAATACTGTATGTTATCTTTTTTAGTCTTATCTAATTGACCATCCATAATTTTCATTGTCTGCAATTTACACTCGGCCCCAAGACTTTGCTTGGGACATATCTTTTTTGTTGTTGTTCCCTTTAACCCAGGTACCTTTCCAAGAATATGGGCATTTTACAAGGTTCTGTAATGTATCATAATTGCTGCTGCTGCTGCTGCTAAGTCGCTTCAGTCATGTCCGACTCTGTGCGACCCTGTAGACGGCAGCCCACCAGGCTCTGCTGTCCCTGGGATTCTCCAGGCAAGAACACTGGAGTGGGTTGCCATTTCCTTCTCCATTGCATGAAAGTGAAAAGTGAAAGTGAAGTTGCTCAGTCGCGTCCAACTCGTAGCAACCCCATGGACTGCAGCCTACCAGGCTCCTCCGTCCATGGGATTTTCTAGGCAAGAGTACTGGAGTGGCTTGCCATTGCCTTCTCTGATATCATAATTGACAAGGTCTTAATTCACAAAACTCAACACATTATGTTAATTCATTTTGTACTTAAACTTTCATTTCAAAGAATAAAATAATGCCATTTGTAGCAACATTGGATACAACTATAGATTACCATACTAAGTGAAGTAAGTCAGAGAGAGAAAGACAAATATGATATAACATACATGTGCAATCTAAAATATGGTACAAACAAACCTATCTACCAAACAGAAACAGACTCAGACACAGAGATTAGACCTGTGGTTGCCAAGGGGAAGGGGGCAGAAGGAGAGGGGGATGGACTGAGAATTTGAGGTTGATATATGCAAACTATTGCTTTAGAATGGATGAACAGCAAGGTCCTCCTGTATAGCACAGGGAACTATATACAGTCTCCTGGGATAAACCATAATGCAAAAGAATATTTTACAAAGAATGTTTATATGTGTAAAACTGCATCACTTTGCTGTACAGCAGAGATTGGCACAACATTGTAAATCAACTATACTTCAATAGAAAAAAAGCAATATAAACTCTCTTTTTTTAGATATGAATTATGTAATCTTCTATAGTGTATTTTACTGCTTTTTAATGCAGTCTAAAAAATAATATAATAGCAGTAACAAAAAAAAAAGTCAAGTTACAGTTAGTGGTGTATATTAGCATCTTTAGCTCATTGTAAAGTTATTAAATGACCAAATCACCTTTGAAAGGCAGTTGGTACTGAGAAATATCATGGGTTTCGGCTTCTTATCCAGCTATTGGAACCCATCTTATATGCAGAAGCATGTAGTTTCTATACAGCCTTATTGATGTCTTGAAGATGAAAGTACTTAGTATTTATGTCAACAGTTCAGTTCAGTTGCTCAGTCATGTCCGACTCTTTGCGACCCAATGAATCACAGCACGCCAGACCTCCCTGTCTATCACCAACTCCCGGAGTTTACCCAAACTTATATGCATTGAGTCGGTGATGCCATCCAGCCATCTCATCCTCTGTCATCCCTTCTCCTCCTGCCCCCAATCCCTCCCAACATCAGGGTCTTTTCCAATGAGTCAGCTCTTCGCATGAGGTGGCCAAAGTATTGGAGTTTCAGCCTCAGCATCAATCCTTCCAATGAACACCCAGGACTGATCTCCTTTAGGATGGACTGGTTGGATCTCCTTGCAGTCCAAGGGACTCTCAAGAGTCTTCTCCAACACCACAGTTCAAAAGCATCAATTCTTTGGTGCTCAGCTTTCTTCACAGTCCAACTCTCACATCCATACATGATCACTGGAAAAACCATAGCCTTAACTAGACAGACCTATGTTGGCAAAGTAATGTCTCTGCTTTTCAATATGCTATCTAAGTTGGTCATAACTTTCCTTCCAAGGAGTAAGTATCTTTTAATTTCATGGCTGCAGTCACCATCTGCAGTGATTTTGGAGCCCCCCAAAATAAAGTCTGACACTGTTTCCCCATCTATTTCCCATGAAGTGATGGGGCTGGACGCCATGATCTTCGTTTTCTGAATGTTGAGCTTTAAGCCAACTTCTTCACTCTTCTCTTTCACTTTCATCAGGAGGCTTTTTAGTTCCTCTTCACTTTCTGCCATAAGGGTGGTGTCATCTGTGTATCTGAGGTTATTGATATTTCTCCCAGCAATCTTGATTCCAGCTTGTGCTTCTTCCAGCCCAGCGTTTCTCATGATGTACTCTGCACAGAAGTTAAATAAACAGGGTGACAATATACAGCCTTGACGTACTCCTTTTCCTATTTGGAACCATTCTGTTGTTCCATGTCCAATTCTAACTGTTGCTTCCTGACTTGCATGTAGGTTTCTCAAGAGGCAGGTCAGGTGGTCTGGTATTTCCATCTCTTGAAGAATTTTCCGCATAAAAGTCCCCTTTTCAAACACAACCTACTACAATATACTGTTTTTATGTTGTAAAATTTCTGAAAATAGGCTGGGTCTGTGGATCAGATTACCCATTCTGAGTCAGATGTGACTTTACTAGAAATATGACCTGTTGTATAGCATGTTAGTTTTCTATGCTGCCCTAGTATTTAGACAAACTTAGTAGTTAGTTGGTCAGAAGTCTGGATGGGCATGACCAGGTCCTCTGCTGAGCTTCAACAAGACAGGAGGCTCCTTGCTTTCCTTCTTTATGTTTTGCAAGTGGTCCTCCTACACATGGCAGGATGAGCCCCTTTCCTGATTCCAATGTCTCTGACTTTCCCTCAGACCACTTCTCTCTTGCCTCCAGCCAGAGGCAGCTCTCTGCTTCTAAGGCCTATGTGATTAGATTTGGCCACCTTGATAATCCAGAAAAATGTCCCTATTTTAAGATTAGTAATCTTTCCTTAATCTTTTTATTTAATATTGGGTTATAGTAGATTGGGGCTTCCCAGGTGTTGCTAGGGGTAAAGAACACCCACCTGCAAATCCAGGAGACATAAGAGATGTGGTTTGATCCCTGGGTCAGGAAGATCCTCTGGAGAAGGAAATGGCAACCCACTCCAATATTCTTGCTTGGAGAATCCCATGGACAAAAGAGTCTGGTGCGCTACAGTCCATGGGATAGCAGAGAGTCAGACATGACTGAAGTGATTTTGCACACACAGTAGATTAACAATGTTAAGTTTCCGGTGTACAGTAAGGTGATTCAGTTATGCATATGTGTGCATGCCACGTTGTTTGTTATTAATTTTAAATACAGCAGTGTGTACACCTCCATCCCAAACTCCCTAACTATTCCTCTCCCTACCCTTCCCTACCTCATAAGTTTGTTCTCTGTGAGTCTGTTTCTTAATTACATTTGCAAAGTTTCTCTTTCCATGTAATACATATATTCTCAGATTCCAGGGATTAGGACATGAACACCTTTAGAGTTCCCTTCTGCTTGTTTTTATCTCCCGAGTTGCTTTCTCTATTATGGTTTTTGCTCTTCATGTGGATTTTTTTCTTAGGTTTCTGCTGATTCTTGGCTTTCTGGGTCATATTTGAAATAATGGCCGTTCTGTTTGCTTGGAGTAGTATAGCCGTGGGCTTCATCACATGGTGTTATGGGCCGGGGGCTGGGGGGGGGGGGGTCGTCAATGTTGTATAGGCATTTTCTGTAGAGCTGGTTAAATTTCCAAGAGTAATAGCATTCTGAGGTTGTGGTAAGGAAAGAGAGCTGCTGGTGGTGGGGGTTGGGAGTGGGTATCTCAAGATTCTATATGCAGGCTTTCACATTTTCTCCCCTTTCTTGGTATAATATCACAGCCCTACTGAGAGTAGGGCTTTCTGCCCTCCAGTAGAAAGCAGTAGGCTTTCTGCCCTCCAGATCAAAGACTCCCTGTTTTCTTCTTGGGAGAATACATCTCTAGTCTTCTGATGGAGTAGAAGAGTTCAGTAAATCAGGAAGATGATCTTCAGGTCCAACAAAGATTGTACACAGACTTCAAACTGACTCCCATTTGCAGCCCCACCTTTCCCACATCCAGAGGTGGCAGGCAATGCCCCTTTCTGAGCCTTCCATGAGATTCATGAGTTAAGTTGCTTCTCAGCATTCCCTACTTCATTCAAGATTCAACTTCCGGGGTTTGCCCTTGTGCATCTTCTTCCCAACTGTCTCTGTGTTGTTGATGTAGCCTCCTCTCTTGTCTCTGAGAAAAACTTGAAAAAACTGCTTTTCTATCTTCTCAATAGATGTTGAAGGGGAGCAGAGGTAAACACTAGCTCACTCTGCCGTCTGCCGTCTTTCGCTCGCACCTGATCCAATTGCATTATTGATCCAGGCATGTTGTCCTTTCAGGCTCTATTCCATCAATGTAGGCATTCACTTGAGTTGCTCATTCAGATGAACAAATAAAGATGAAGGGTAAGAGCAATACACATGACCTTTGCTTACTCCAGGGCCTTCTAGAATACACTGGTGTGGAGTATGGATTTCCAGATGCAAATATCAACACCCACATTTCCTCCCCAACAATAACCTTCAGAAGCAGCTGCAATGCTACCACTTAGCTCGGTTTAGCAAAGGATCCTCCAACAAGTGTGGAAATTGTGGTTGAGTATTCTCCAAGCTCTTTCAGAAAGAGAACCAGAGATGAGTTTTTATAATTGTATTCCCTCAAGAAGAAAAAAATCCAATTACCTGTGTAAATCTGAGCACGTAAGCAAGACATCCAGGTTTTTTTTTCCCTCCTCAGAAGTAACCATGCCATTGACAGGTTACCATGGATTCTGAAGGCAGATAGAGAGTTACTGTAACAGTAATAGGTAGCAGACTGTGGTTTAATGGGAAAACCCTAGTTCCCTTGAATCTGTACTTTTTCTTGAGCCGCTCAGTTGTTAGATAGCTACTTACTAAGCACTAGCTTCAGGCCAGGCAGAGTGTTACTCTTATGGAGTTGAAACTAAAAAGAGACATGTGTCACACTTGTCACAGTGCTTGGGATATTTGGTTCTTGATAAATACTTGTTAAAGTGAAAACATGGACCTTGTTTTCAAATTGTATGTTCTCTAGATAGTGAGGCAAACGTATTTAGTTAGTGTGCATAGAAGAAAAAAAAATTCAGGTAGGTCTGAAAACTGGAGTGACAGTCTGGGGACAATTTATTACTAACCTGTCTCTCTTCCCCTGAGTGCCTGAAAAACTTGATCAAGTTAAGGGGAAAGGATATAATTGCTTGATAAAATGTTGTGCAAAATAGCCAAGGCATTAATATTGTCTGATGTGCCTGGAGATGTCAGGGCTGCATGTATAAATTCCCTCAAAATTTTGTGAAAAAACAAGTACAAGGAAAACATTAGATCTTAAAGTACTTATGTCTAACTTCTACATTTTTTTCTTCTTTTTCTCACTGAAATGAGGCTATAGATCTGGGTATCATAGGCTCATAAATATTGTATACAAAGCATTTCTGAATAGACTGTTATGACTAGATTCACCAAGTTGCTCAGTGAAAAACCCATTCTGATTTAGGTTTGAGTGACATGTTAAAATCCAGAATCCCTTAGTTTCATAGATAATGAAACTGATGTATTCATCTAGTTATCTTATCATTATGTGAATACAGTGGTAGTCTGGGATTTAATTTTTAAAACTAGTATAAAATACTCAAGGAATTTTGTACCGTGTATTCTTTTGTGATAGTTTTAGTGTTGAAAAATATATGCCATCACTCAAAGGGAAATATTTAAGCTGTTTTAATATGTGTGGCAGATACTGTTTACTGGCATATAGCTATATACCACCCTCTACTGGTGGAAAATTCTTCAAGAGATGGGAATACCAGACCACCTGACCTGCCTCTTGAGAAACCTGTATGCGGGTCAGGAAGCAACAGTTAGAACTGGACATGGAACAACAGACTGGTTCCAAATAGGAAAAGGAGTACATCAAGGCTGTATATTGTCACCCTGCTTATTTAACTGATGTGCAGAGTACATCATGAGAAATGCTGGACTGGAAGAAGCACAGGCTGGAATCAAGATTGCCAGGAGAAATATTAATAACCTCAGATATGCAGATGATATCACCCTTATGGCAGAAAGTGAAGAGGAACTCAAAAGCCTCCTGATAAAAGTGAAAGAGGAGAGTGAAGAAGTTGGCTTAAAGCTCAACATTCAGAAAACTAAGATCATGGCATCCGGTCCCATCACTTCATGGGAAATAGATGGGGAAACAGTGGAAAACAGTGTCAGACTTTATTTTGGGGGCTCCAAAATCACTGCAGATGGTGACTGCAGCCATGAAATTAAAAGACGCTTACTTCTTGGAAGGAAAGTTATGACCAACCTAGATAGCATATTCAAAAGCAGAGACATTACTTTGCCAACATAGGTCTGTCTAGTCAAGGCTATGGTTTTTCCAGTGGTCATGTATGGATGTAAGAGTTGGACTGTAAAGAAAGCTGAGCACCGAAGAATTGATGCTTTTGAACTGTGGTGTTGGAGAAGACTCTTGAGAGTCCCTTGGACTGCAAGGAGATCCAACCAGTCCATCCTAAAGGAGATCAGTCCTGGGTGTTCATTGGAAGGATTGATGCTGAGGCTGAAACTCCAATACTTTGGCCACTTCATGCAAAGAGTTGACTCATTGGAAAAGACCCTGATGCTGGGAGGGATTGGAGGCAGGAGGAGAAGGGACTGACAGAGGATGAGATGGCTGGATGGCATCACTGACTCGATGGACATGAGTCTGGGTGAACTCTGGGAGTTGGTGATGGACAGGGAGGCCTGGTGTGCTGTGAGTCATGGGGTTGCAAAGAGTCGGACATGACTGAGTGACTGGACTGAACTGAATTGGTGTTATATTTCCTAGACCCACTTTGGGCTCAAAGGAGGTTCTGTCAATGGGAGACCTTCTAGGAGAATTAGAGGCAGGAGGGCAGGAGAAGCCATTCTGCTTCTGCTGAAGTGTAGGCGGAAGAACCAGCATGGATGGCAGGAAGTTCATGGCTTTTATTCAGGATTGGGTGGTACCAGCAGTGAGTATAGTCCCTTGGGATCTTACAAGGGCACTGGCTGCTCCTTGATCTCTGGTCAGTATCACCCTCCCTCTTTTGCCCTCGTCCCCCTAGAACTTTCCACACTTTTCTAACTAATTTTTTGTCTTAACTATCTGTGTCTCTCTCTGTAGGCTATAAAGATTGATTTCTGTTTACCTCCCCGGGTACTGACTGATAAAGAACAGAGTCCCTTAAAACTACAATCAGGATTTTCTTGTCTTTTAGTGAACTGTTCTGTAATTTCTGGATATTTGTCTGATACTCTGGTTTCTCTACTCTTGCCCTTCTTAAGACACTACTCTTACTTGGAGGTTGTAGATGCAACTACATGGATATTATTCCTGGGTAATCAAATAGTCTTTAACCTTATCCTATTTCACATGGCTTGAATGTGCCACACTTTACTGTTCAATTGTATGTTATATATTTAAGTGTTCTTGAATTAATTATCTGTTGTACTGTTAGCATAACAAAGTCCCTCAAGACTTAGTGGCTTAAGCCAACGCATGTTATCCCGTGGTTTCTGCAGGTCAGGAACCTGGTGTGGCTTAGCTAAGGCATCTGTCTCAGAATCTCTCTCAAGACTACACAGTGTTGGTAGGTGTTTTGGCTTCATTTGAAGGCTCAACTAGCAGACGATCTGCCAACACATGATTGTTGCTTGGGTTCTCATCAGATGAGCTCACAGCATGGTATGCTGGCTATTTCTGAGACTATATATATATATATATATATAAATTTATTTTTGTTTGGCTGCACTGGGTGTTTGTTGCTGCGTGCAGGCCTTCTCTAGCTGAGGTGAGTGGGGACCACTGTCTAGCTGAATGCATGGGTTTCTCATTGCAGTGGCTTCTCTTATTGTAGATCACAGACTCTAGGCACCTGGGCTTCCTTAGTCGCAGCACCACAGGCTCAGTAGTTGTGGCTCACAGGCTTTGTTGTCCTGAGGCATGTGGAAATCTTAGTTCCCAGACCAGGGCTCAAACCTGTGTCCCCTGCATTTGCAGGCAGATTCTTAACTAATGAACCACAAAGGAAGTCCTGGACATAGTCTTTTATACCTTATCTTGGCAGGGGCAGCCCATCACTTTTTTATGTTTGGTAGAAGTAAGGTACTACATCCAGTCCACAAACAAACGGAGAGGGAATATACAAGCATGTGAATCCTGGGAGGTGGGGTCATTTAGAACCACTTCAGAAGGTGCCAAACACATTGCTTTCCTAAAGAAACAGTGCCTTTCTTGATTTCTGCTTCAGTGCTTAGTAAAATATTGATGAAAGTTGGGCTTTTATGTAGTGTAGAGACAGCCTAATTATTTTGGTTTTGGTGACTGCATATATAAACTTATTAGCAATAGAAAAAGGTAGCCAAACAAGTTGACTCACCTTGCTTTCTCCCTGGGTTATACGCTTATTTCTTGAGACTGCAATTAATACATTATTAATTTTCACTTGTATGTTGTGTAAGATCACCACATAAATGAATCACCTTAGCTCTTACCAGTTTGAAAGATTTTCTTTAGTTACAAAGAGAGCTTCAGGATCTTCAACTCAACCTCCACTCTGGAATACATCCTTTAATGGCCACAGAAATGAAAAATGTGCCACCCGCAGACTTTCAGATAAACCGATCCCCATTTCCAGAGGGTGTGGAAATGTCTACTTTTAGTGGGATCTTTCAACATTGCATCATGCTCGCACTTCGCTCTCTTCCTTAAATCCTGATAAATAACAAAGTGTTCTGTTTGAATAGGGGGCAGGTTTCTGCTATTAAAGATGCTCACATCGCAACCCTGTGCTATCTCTCAGGAGTCCTGCCAGTGCTTTTATCATTTGAAATCTAAAGGGGCTTAAAGTGGCTTCGTTGAAACCCTCTCTATGAAAAGTTAAAATCCTTCCATAAGTCAGAATGAAATGCAGCTATATAAAGACTCAGCAGTTACGTTACTTTCCAGGTAGAAAATGTCTTGGCTATGCTGTACCATATTACATCTGAAGAATAAAGTTTTTATATAAATCTCAGATATCTGAGATATGAGCACACAAGTTTTAAATATACACACCGAAATATTTGCTATGAGACTTTGCCCTGCATGAGGGCAGAGGCAGTATCACCCAAGTGGTAGATATGGAGAGCAAGTGACAGACCGACTCCTTAGGCGAACTCTATTTCCAGTGTGACTAGGACGCCAGTTATTCTAAGAGTCACTGCTGTGGGTGAATTATGTCCCCTTTCCAGATGTAAATGCTTCCAGAAGGAAAAACATGTAAGTAATTTTCAGAACCAGATACCTTTGGGTAAATTAGTCAGATTCTTTCCATAGGAAATCTCTTGATAGATGGCAAAATGTGGAGAGAAGTAAGCTAAGGGCCTTCCCAGGCAAGAGGATGGATAATGAGGGCCACCAGGCAGTTAGGGCACTGGAAGAACAGAGGACAGACTGCATAGGGTGGCAGGACACCTCATGAATAAGGCATTTATTTGTGTGTCAGATGCCGTGTAAAGTGTCACATGTCCATCAGATAACCATCCTCATATCTCTCTTCATGGCTAGAAGGGGCAGAGCTGCGATTCAGGCTCAGCTTTGTCTGACTCTAAAGTGAGTGCTGTTTCATCACAGTTTCTCAGAATTATTCTGGAATTTAAGATGAGAAGCCCCAAAGATAGAATTGGCAACTTACTTCCTTAAGTGTATGTATGGTGAAAGAGAAAATGAGAGAGCCATCCTGCAGTAGAAATGAAATGCTTGTTACTACCTTTAGAGAGATTGCAATTGGATCAGTTTTTCTTTCCCATGGAAACTGTTTGCTTAGTTATCTTGAAATTTCTGTCTTGAGTGCTCCAGGCCACTTGGCATAGATGGTTTAAGGGAACTTAATATGAGGGACCATATTTGCTCATGCACCTCCTTTCCTTCCTGCAAATATTGGACCAAACTACATCCTCAGAAACAGAAGCAAACAATAATTGATGGTCATATTAATAACCCTGAAACATCAAGAAAATGTCAAATTGTGTTCAGTGCCCCATATATAATCAGGCAAAGTATGCATCTAATATTTCAGAAAGATTTTTAATATGTTTATTTTTCTAAATATTAGCACCTCATTCCACTAATGTCAACTCATCAGTTGACATGTTGCTTAATTTTTTAAAAGTCCTAAGAGGTGTTTGGCATGGTTCTTGTCATCAAGAATTTCTACTCTTGTTCAGTCAACAAATATTCAGTAAGTACTTACTGGATACTGGGCAGAAGTCTAGAGGCTAGAGATAAAGCAGTGAATGAACTCATACAGAACAAGAAGACAAAAGACATTAAATAGTTGAGGGGGTGGCTAGATGTAGTGTACAGACTTCTAAAATTTGATGATTCCATAAAGAAGGGAAATGTACAATGTTTGGGGAAATTTGCACTTGGCCAAATAGAGGCAGATTTTAATTTCTCAAAGAATCTAAAGTTTAATTTAAAAAGATCTGACTCCTCTTAAAATTGATGTCTGACCAACACATCCTTTTCCCCAGAGACACTACACTGATACCGTCCATCCATTCACTCATTCATTAATTTATTCAACATATACCTGAGCGCCTACTGCATGCAGGATAATGGGTTGGGCCTTATCAATATATTTGAACAGAAGAGCAAGCCCTGCCCCTCATGGGAAGATTTATATGTTGCAAAGTACAAGCAAGGAAAATAGCAAAGAGCTATTTGACAGGATACATATTGAAAGGCCTCTCTTAGGAGATGACATTCATGCTTGAAACCTGATGCCTCAGAAAGAGGCAGACCAGTGAAGACGTGAAAGAAGAGCATTGCTAGCTCAGCATTCAGCTTTCAGAGGGATGCAGGGGAGAGTGAAATTAGCATGTATAAAGAAAACGAAAACAAGGCCAGTTTGGCAGGTGCATTGGGAGTGAGGGTGGCAATTTTATAGGGTAGGAGAGGTGGCTGGGCTTCCCTGGTGGCTCAGACAGTAAAGAATCTGCCTGCAATGCAGGAGACCCAGGTTTGACCCCTGGGTTGGGAAGATCCCCTGGGAATGGCTACCTGCTCCAGTATTCTTGCCTGGAGAATTCCATGGAAAGAGGAGCCTGCTGGGCTATGGTCCACAGGGTCACAAAGGAATTGGACATGACTGAGTGACCAAGCACAGAGAGGTGGTCAGGGATCAGACTGTCAGTACCTTGGAAGTTATGATAAAGAACTTATGTATGAAAATAAATACATTTTATTTTCAATATAAAGGCAGTTGCTGATTGGTTTTAAGCAAAGAATGGTCCAAATCATGTTTATAAATGCTATTTTGGCTACTTTGTGGAGAATGGACTAAAAATGAAAAACAATTAGGAGGCTTTAGTTACAGGTGGAAATATCACAAGCTTTTCCCTTGGCACAACTAGCAGATCATAAAAATACAGCCGGTAATTTTGCCTTCCATTTGTCTGAAGCACTTATTCTTCTTTTGGTTTAGAGATATTGAATCAACTCAACAGTGGCAAATAGCTTTTCTCTGGGGAATCGCTGACTCAATAAATTTTCAAAGCCAGTGTCCAGTTTAATTCACAGTGGTGTCTTTTCCCCTAGATGTTCAATAGCCTTTTCTCTTACTTCTTCTCCTCCTTCCTCTTGTTATTGCTGTTATTATTATTTTCTTAGTCCTCCTTGATTCCTCCAAGCAATATTTATTATCTTATGCCACACTTACTCTTCTTCCTTCCAGCTCAAACAAGAGGCTTCTCACATTCTCAGTCATCCTAGTCCAGTCAAAATGTAGATTATGACCACAGTCTATACTGTGTACAGAGCAGGAGAAGAAATGACCCTTGTAAGATTAAGGAGATGATATCATGTTCATCATTAACAATATACACATGAAAACCACTTGGTGATGAGAATTATGATTGCCAAAGGAGAGTGCAGTCAGTGGGTGAACTAGAAGGTGAGACAAGGAGGCACTCGCTCCAGGCTGGAGGAGAGTTGGCTTTGAACTAGCTTACAATAACCAGGGTTCAATTCCAGAGTGTATGAGTAGAGCAAATCCTGCCCTACCTTCTGAATATCTACCCAGGGAGGAGAGAAGAATGGATGTCAAGGATATAAACTCCTTAAATGCTGGGAAATATTGAAGGCAAAAGGAGAAAGGGGCAGCAGAGGATGAGGTGGTTAGACAGCATCACTGACTTAGAGGACATGAATTTGAGCAAACCAGAGATAGTGAGAAGGAAATGGCCACCCACTCCAGTATCCTTGCATGGAAAATCTCATGGGCAGAGGAGCCTAGTGGGCTGCAGTTGGGCACAACTGAGGAACTAACACTTACTTACACCAGAGATAGCGAAGGACAGGGAAGCCTGCTATGCTGCTATCCACGGGGTCACAAAGAGTTGGATATGACCAAGCAACTCAACAACAACAGACTTCTATTAGTCAACTTGGATTGTTGTAACAAAATACCATCAGTGTGTGCACTAAACAAGAGACATTTATTTTTTCACAATTTTTGATGCTATTAGTCCAAGATCAGGGTGCCAGCATAATGGGTGTCTGGTGAGGCCGCTCTACTGGCTTGCAGATGGCCACATATGGTGGAGAGCAATGTCTCTGGTAGATTTCCTTATGTAAGGTCATTGATACCATCATTAGGGCCCTACTCATGATGACATCTAAACCTAATTACCTGCCCTGGTCTTCACCTCCAAATACCATAACATCAGGGATTAGGTCTTAATTTGGGGGTGGGGATGAAATCAGTTCTTAACACTATTTCAGGCCCTGTTTCAACTTTTAATTTTTTTACTTTCTTTTGTAATATTTGTTACGGGGATCATGAACTCCTTATTGCCAAATTCAGACTGAAATTGAAGAAAGTGGAGAAAACTACTAGACCATTCAGGTATGACCTAAATCAAATCCCTTAAGACTATACAGTGGAAGTGAGAAATAGATTTAAGGCACTAGATCTGATAGACAGTGCCTGATGAACCATGGATGGAGGTTCATGACATTGTACAGGAGACAGGAATGAAGACCATCCCCAAGAAAAAGAAATGCAAAAGAGCAAAATGGCTGTCTGAGGAGGCCTTACAAATATCTGTGAAAAGAAGGGAAGTGAAAAGCAAAGGAGAAAAGGAAAGATATACCCATTTGAATGCAGAGTTCCAAAGAATATCAAGGAGAGATAAGAAAGCCTTCCTCAGCGATCAATGCAAAGAAATAGAGGAAAACAACAGAATGGGAAAGACTAGAGATCTCTTCAAGAAAATTAGTGATAACAAGGGAATGTTTCATGCAAAAGTGAAATGAAAGTGAAGTTGCTCAGTCGTGTCCGACTCTTAGCGACCCCATGGACTACAGCCCACCAGGCCCTCCGTCCATGGGATTTTCCGGGCAAGAGTATTGGAGTGGGGTGCCATTGCCTTCTCATTAACAGTGGCTAGGCATATTATATTTCATGCAAAGATGGGAACAATAAAGGACAGAAATTATATGGACCTAACAGAAGTAGAAGATATTAAGAAGAGGTAGCAAGAATACACAGAAGAACTGTACAAAAAAAGATCTTCATGACCCAGATAATCATGATGGTGTGATCACTCACTTAGAGCCAGACATCCTGGAATGTGAAGTCAAGTGGGCCTAAGGAAGCATCACTACGAACAAAGCTAGTGGAGGTGATGGAATTCCAGTTGAGCTATTTCAAATCCTGAAAAATGATGCTGTGAAAGTGCTGTACTCAATATGCCAGCAGATTTGGAAAACTCAGCAGTGGCCACAGGACTGGGAAAGGTCAGTTTTCATTCCAATCCCAAAGAAAAGCAATGCCAAAGAATGCTCAAACTACCACATAATTGCACTCATCTCACATGCTAGTAAAGTAATGCTCAAAATTCTCCAAGCCAGGCTTCAGCAATATGTGAACTGTGAACTTCCAGATGTTCAAGTTGGCTTTAGAAAAGGCAGAGGAAGCAGAGATCAAATTGCCAACATCTACTGGATCATCAAAAAAGCAAGAGAGTTCCAGAAAAACATCTATTATTTCTGCGTTATTGACTATGCCAAAGCCTTTGACTGTGTGGATCACTTGGAAAATTCTGAAAGAGATGGGAATACCAGACCATCTGACCTGCCTCTTGAGAAACCTGTATGCAGGTTAGGAAGCAACAGTTAGAACTGGCCATGGAACAACAGACTGGTTCTAAATAGGAAAAGGAGTTCGTCAAGGCTGTATATTGTCACCCTGCTTATTTAACTTATATGCAGAGTACATCATGAGAAACACTGGGCTGGAGGAAGTACAAGGTGGAATCAAGATTGCTGGGAGAAATATCAATAACCTCAGCTACGCAGATGACACCACCCTTATGGCAGAAAGTGAAGAAGAACTTAAGAGCCTCTTGATGAAAGTGTAAGAGGAGAGTGAAAAAGTTGGCTTAAAGCTCAACATTCAGAAAACGAAGATCATGGCATCTGGTCCCATCAGTTCATGGGAAATAGATGGGGAAACAGTGGAAACAGTGTCAGACTTTATTTTTGGGGGCTCCAAAATCACTGCAGATGGTGACTGCAGCCATGAAATTAAAAGACGCTTACTCCTTGGAAGGAAAGTTATGACCAACCTAGATAGCATATTAAAAAGCAGAGACATTACTTTGCCAAGAAAGGTCTGTCTAGTCAAGGCTATGGTTTTTCCTGTGATCATGTATGGATGTGAGAGTTGGACTGTGACGAAGGCTGAGCGCCGAAGAATTGATGCTTTTGAACTGTGGTGTTGGAGAAGACTCTTGAGAGTCCCTTGGACTGCAAGGAGATCCAACCTGTCCATCCTAAAGGAGATCAGTCCTGGACGTTCATTAGAAGGACTGATGCTGAAGCTGAAACTCCAATACTTTGGCCACCTGATGCGAAGAGTTGACTCATTTGAAAAGACCCTGATGCTGGGAAAGATTGAGGGCAGGAGGAGAAGGGGATGACAGAAGAGGAGATGGTTGGATGGCATCATGTATTCAATGGACATGGGTTTGGGTGGACTCTGGGAGTTTGTGATGGTCAGGGAGGCCTGGCGTGCTGTTATTCATGGGGTCACAAAGAGTTGGACATGACTGAGTGACTGAACTGAACTGAAGTGATATCATATGAAATACTATGCAAATGTAGAGACTCTGTCTCTTCCATGAAACTAGGCTCTACAAACACAGTGATTGGGTTCTTTGCTCATTACTTTTTTCCCAACTGTTTAAATGATAGGTGCTTGGTACATATCCACCTAATGAATGTTTAAATTTGAAGTCTAATACAAATTTATATTTAAAAAGCCCTTCTGTGATTTATATATTGGGATTCTGCATTAATATCTTACTTTTTACAATGAAATACATTGTAATGCATGCTGAGAAAATACGTGTAATTCATGCTAAGAAACTCTGAAAATATTGAATACCTCTCGATAAGCTCTTCCATCATTTGCATTATGGGCAAACTGACAAGAATTTATAGTGTTTCATAAAACCCTCTGTGGATTATATTGACTAGCTTCTCTTACAAAAATCACTCAGTCCTTTGGTCCAGGAGATCTTAGCCGGGAACTCAGGACTCCCTGCAACCTGGTTTCCATTTACTGTCTAGTGTTGTCGGTTCTTCTCCTTCAGTCTGCTGACTCCACTAGAAACTGCTTGCTAGTTTATCTGTTTCAAAAACATGCCCTGCAGCTTTGCCCCTGTTGCTCTCCTAACTCTGCTGATGGTATTCTGAGATAAACTTTTCCTAAGGCTTCACTTATGGTGGTGGTTTAGTCACTAAATCTGACTCTTGCAGCCCTAGGGTCTGTAGCCCCCAAGATCCTCCATCCATGGAATTTTCCAGGCAAGAATACTGGAGTGGTTTGCCATTTCCTTCCCCAGGAGATCTTCCTAACCCAGGGATCGAACCCTCGTCTCCTGCACTGCTGGCAGATTCTTCACCAGCTGAGCTACCAGGGAAGCCTTCACATATAATCCTATTTAATCCTTACCATGATCCTATGGGGTGGATATTGTTGTACATATTTTAGCTGAAGAAATTCGGGGTCAGGAGTGAAGTAACTTGCCTAAAATGACATGGCTAGTAAGTTGCAAACCCAAGCCTCTACCCCAAAGTTTGTAATCCCCAACATGATACCTTCACTTTTGAAAGGACCTGTCTGCATCTCCCTAGATCTTCAAGGCCAACTTAGATGGTACTTCATCCATCAAGTCTTTGCTGAATACTCTAGTTCAATGAATCATCCCTTCTGGTAACAAAAATAGCTATTATTTGTTGACTGCCTACTATGTACCAGGACTTCTGTTAAGTTCTTTTATGTTAATTATCTTATTTAATGTTCTCATTGACCTTATGCAATTAGTATAACATTATTACAGATTAGAAGCTAGCTTCAGAGTGATAAGGATATCTTATTCAAGGTGACAGAGCTACAATATTTCAGGGAAGGGGTTCAAACCCAGGTCTGTCTGGCCTTGGAGCCAGAGTTTTGCCTTATAATCTCCCATGTTAGAAGTACAACCTATTCCACCAGGCATGGCTGGTTATAGGATAATGTGTTAATGTGAATAATTTGAATGAAGTCATCCTGATTAGAAATAAGGGCAAGGAGTGACCAACACAACACAGATCTGTATAAAAGAGTATAAGCTGGATGGCTGTATTAGTTTCCTTTGATGCTATAACTACCACAAACGCACTGGCTTAAAACAACACATATTTATAATCTTATGGCTCTGGATATCAGAAGTCCTAAAATCAAAGTTTTGGCAGGGCTGCATTTTTTTTCTCAAGTCCCTAGGAAAGGATATGTTTTCTTGGCTAGTTTTTACAGGCTGCTGGCATCGCTTGGCTTGATTCTATCCTACAGCTTCAGTGTCAGCAGTGTTGTATCCTTCAAACTTTTTCCTTTGACTCTTCTCTCTTAAAAGGACCCTTTTGATTACACTGGGTCCCTCTGGACAATCCAAAGTAATGTTTCCATCATGAGATCTTCCGCTTAATCACATTTGGAAAGTCCCTTTTGACAGAGAAGATAACGCATTCATGTTTGTGGGGTTAGGACATGAACATCTTTGGGGAAGGGGGAGGCGTTATTCAGCCTGCCACAGTGATGGTGGTGTATAGGACTTTCAGCTCTCAAGGGCTAGGGAGAGGGAGTTGAGGACTGATTGCTTTAATCCATACTATGGGTCTTTTTATTTTAAGGAAAAACAGAGAGAAACAGTTAATCCAAAGGAAAAAGCTCTAATGGTGAGATTTCAGGCACTGCTACCTGCAGCACTTTTCAAAATTCAAAAGGTAAATCACTGCCTATTGTACCGACACAGAACACCAACTAGGAAAAATTCCCACAGAGATTTCTCAGTAAGTCTTCACTAGGGATACACCTATGATGATCAGACATCATCTCTGTGAAACTCTTCAATCCTGTTGGAATACTATGAGTGGAGACATGGTCAGATAGCAGGGCAGGGGCTGCCTGGAGGCCATGCCATGGAGATGACCTTACCTGTTTTCTAGGTGATGGAGAGATGGCATTTGGATGCCTGACTTTTCTAAGTTTTCATTGCAAATGAGTTGAAGTGTTGGAACTGAATTGGTGGTTGCTTGAATCTCAGTCCAGTGCCCTTTTTCATTCTGACTGAACTTGAGGGATGTTTTTAAAGGCAGTGGAGAGAAAAGAGTGTCTACTAGGAAAGAACAGTATAGACAGCACAAGGCCAGAAGCTTAGAGCAGCATGTCAGTGGAGCACCAAGTGTCTTTCCATGCTTCGCTTTTTAATAGAGCCCTACTTTCCTTTTTCTCCTCTTGCTTGCTTTTCTCTCTTTAAGACAATGTCAACGTCTGTGGTGGAGGCCCTGTGGTGTGGGCACTTGATACAGGAAAGATTGGAGGTGATAGAGGAGTGCAAGCAATGATTTTTATTTCACTTCCAACTCTGTTCCTGTTGCTCACATGACTTAGAAGTTAAGTGGGTAAAGAGCAAAACACTTGTTACACTTGTGGAAAATGATTTAGGTTGTTATAGTATACCTATCCCAATGTCTCTATTTCCATGTGAACAACACCTACGAGAACTGGACTGTAAACCTGATGTTACTCTTCCCCTCCTGATTCTGCAGCATAGGCAAAATTCTACAGCACAATGCTGTTTTTTAAAAGCCACTTTATTGGCACATGATTGAAATATAAAAAGAGGTATATATTTAATGCATACAACCAGATGAATTTGGTGATCAGATACATGCATGACACTATCACCATCACCACCATCCAGGTCATGAATGTATTCATCACCTCCAAAACTGTCCTTCCACCTCTATTATTATTATTGCAACACTTAACATAAGATCTACCTTCTTAACAAATTTTAAGCATCCAGGACAGTATTGTTAGCTATAGGTGCTTGCTATATAATGGATATCCAGAACTTATTTATCATATATAACCAAATGCTGAGGTTTTTGAGGCTACTAGATCAAGCCCTCGGAATAAAGATATACATGTAATTCTAGCCTCTGGCAAATAGATGGGCAAATAGTAAGAGGAAGAGATAGCAGGCATTTGCAGAGTAACTTGAAGGAAATAAGTTTCTTTATACTGAGAGAATTTTAACATAGTTAATTTCAGCTAAGGACATATTCTTTGAGTTGGGTATCTGTTTATTGTATTTAAGATCTTGGTATATATTTGGTGAACTCAGTTAAAGCAACACTTTTTGAGGAACATTGGCTTCACAAGAAGTATTTAAGTCTCAAGATGCTGCATATTAATGCTTCCACTCTGGAAAAAAAATCTGAAGATACAAGGTAAGATTTGCTTCAGCCAGTATGATTTCTTCTTTGTCTATTTACCTCATCCAGACTGACATCAGCTCCCCTGCTCATTCACACAGACATGTTAGAGCAGACGTGCTCCCCATTCTAAGGAAATTTGCTGTAAAAAGAGTCTGAAGTGAATGATACTTTCTACTATAACCAATACAGAATTGCAAAAGTGAAGAAGAATTGTAAAAGTGGAGAAGATATTTGGGAGAGAGGGGATTTTCTTCCTACAAATAACCACTGCATTTTATACTCTGTTTATATCCACTTTAAATCTCCTTTACCACCAAAAGGAATTTAAATGCTTATTTCTCTCTCAGTGTAATATCTAAGTATTTTTTCCCCTAATGCTTCCATCTCTAGAATGCATACAAACCTACTAACAGTTGACTTGGGAATGGACATCCAAAGGTTGATCAGCTGTCATTTCTCAGGCCAGGGCTGAATCAGCAGCATGACAACCTACAAGCAGCTGCAACATCTGGAACAACATCATAGGAGTAAAGGGAATGATGTCTCATGGCCAGATCTCAGACTAACTCAAACAAAACAAATTCAGTCTGATGATAAATTCACTTTGGCTCTTGCTCTTGTGTTGGAAGCATCCAGTCCCTGCCAGGACAACCAGCATGGCTGAAAGGAGGAAGTTAAAACAGCAATTAGATGGTACTAATGTGGCTCCGGTATAATCCCTCCCTTGGTTTCAGGTCTGCCTGCCAGGGCTTTGGCCAGCATCCCAGTGCTTAATTGCATTTTGCAAGTAGCCGTGGTACACAATTGCCACTCTATCTCCCTAACTAATTTCAGACACAATCCTCATAACCAGTTCACTAAAGGGAACTGAAATACCTCTGACAGAAAAAGATGAAAGTATTTTCTAGTTTAAAGACTGATTCAATTGAGGGAATAGTTGGTTCTGAGAGAGAAAAGAATAGGAGGTAAAATAGATGAATAAATCATACCCTTGAATTCTAGAAGTATCTTTCATTATTATTATTATTATTATTTGTAAAGCATGATAGAGTAACCGTTAACAAGATTTGAGACATTGCTACTGTTGAAATTTTATATACATTTTCAAGTGGAATAGATCTTAATTGGAATTCGGCCTTACGGTAATTGAAGGGCAGTGGAGCTTAGTAGAATGGGTCCTGGTCTCATTCTGGAGATCACTGGTTCTAGGCCCAGTGAACTATTTTAGTCTTGTCTATGCTAGTTGCTAAATATATGAACTTGGAGAAGCCACTTAGAAATTTAATATTTCCATTTTCTCCTCAACATATTGAGGATAAATGTTTCCCTTGTCTAATTTGCAGGATTGTTAAAACACTTGTAAAATTGCAAAATAATGAGTTTGAGGACTTATGTTAAAATCTTAACTAGTAAATATTTCTAGTAAAAAATAAATAGATGTGTATCCACTATAGCCATCTATAAAATTATAATGAAGGCTGGAGGAAGATTAAAGAAGTGTGAGTTTTAAGGGAGATCAACAAAAAGCATCCACAAAAAAGAGCACAAGGGAAATGTTATCTCCTTGAGATAATGCTAATCAGAATAGACAAACTCCATTAGGCTACAGCGCAATGGGAATGGAGCTGGTCAGCCACCAGTTGACACTTCTGAGCACTTACAGGCCACTGAACACTATGGTGGCCATTGTGGGAATTAGAACATCCCTGTGTTCTTAAGGGGACCATAATCTAGCTGAATAAACAAGACCCAGATATTATGCCACTGGACAAGAAAATATGCACTTATAAGTTGTTAAGTACACGTTTAAAGGTCAGTAGAAGTTGAAGTCACAAAAAAGAAGAAAATCAGAAGAAGACAACAGTTTAGAGAGGCTTCATGGAGGATCCAGGATTTGAGTGGGACTGAAAGAATGTTAAGATTTGAAAGTAGAAAATAGGAGAAAGTTTAGCTGTTTCAGGAGAAGGGAACATAATGAATAAAAGTGTAGAGGAGAGAATAACTATGATGAAAAGAGAGGTGGCTATGTTAATTAAAGTGTGATTTATAAATCTTGTTTATAGTTCCTACATACATAAGCAGCTATGGCAAAGTTTCTCACCAAAAGGCGTCATGCATTTAATACCTATACCAAACAGTAACTCAGTAGCTCATGTAATGTATAAATGTCTGAATCTTCCTGAAAGATGACAGAGATCCTAGACAAACAAGGCTTAGCTGAAAATGGTGAGAACACTTCAAGTACAAAAGAACAAATGAAAAGGAAAGGACCAAATCTAACAAGGGTCAGAAACAGACATCAAAGTCAAGTTAGAGAATCAAGAGTTCAAAGAGATGAGGTCAAACAAGAGCAGAGTCTAGAGAAAGCTCAGAAAAGAGGGCCTTGAACCTTTGCCTCTAAGACCAGCTGGTCACTGGGGCTTGCTTCTATGAGCTAACAGAAGACATTCAGGAGTCTGGTTCAGAGGCCTGGGGGTTGGGGGAATTGACAGGAGGCCATTTAGATCAGTGCAGTAACAGCTTTCAATAATCAAATTCTACTTTGCAGTCCTGTTCCCTTAAGATCCTTGTCATAGGAAGAAAGCTGATGTTTACTAAGCCTGAAGAATCATGGAACCTGAAAGTGGATTTAAATAGGTCTTCTTATTTGATTTTAGCTGAATTGTTAATACCAATATGTTTAAAGGAATCTTTGGGAAGATTTGACTTTATAGGTTGGAAGGAAAAACATAATTAAGATCCATTATATATATATAAAATAAACTAATTTGTTTATTTTAATTGGAGGATAATTACAATATTGTGATGGGTTTTGCCATACATTACTGGTAGGAAGTTAGATATCAACCAGGCCTCCCCTGGAGAAGCCCCTGTGGTTATTTTGTATCCACTGTGTGCCTAGAATGCATGGGCAGGAGTTGAAAAGTCTCTGGTTATTTTGTTGCATATCTGTGTACTCTCCTGGGTGTGTCTGGGCTGGAGTTTAGAGATCAGCTTGCATCCCTAAAGGTCAGTTTTCATTCCAATCCCAAAGAAAGGCAATGCCAAAGAATGCTCAAACTACCGCACAATTGCACTCATCTCACATGCTAGCAAAGTAATGCTCAAGATTCTCCAAACCAGACTTCAGCAATATGTGAACCGTGAACTTCCTGATGTTCAAGCTGGTTTTAGAAAAGGCAGCGGAACCAGAAATCAAATTGCCAACATCCTCTGGATCATGGAAAAAGCAAGACAGTTCCAGAAAAACATCTATGTCTGCTTTATTGACTACGCCAAAGCCTTTGACTGTGTGGATCACAATAAACTGTGGAAAATTCTTCAAGAGATGGGAATACCAGATCACCTGACCTGCCTCTTGAGAAATCTGTATGCAGGTCAGGAAGCAACAGTTAGAACTGGATGTGGAACAAGAGACTGGTTCCAAATAGGAAAAGGAGTATGTCAAGGCTGTATATTATTACCCTGCTTATCTAACTTATATGCAGAGTACATCATGAGAAACGCTGGACTGGAAGAAACACAAGCTGGAATCAAGATTGCCTGGAGAAATATCAATAACCTCAGATATGCAGATGACACCACCCTTATGGCAGAAAGTGAAGAGGAACTCAAAAGCCTCTTGATGAAAGTGGAAGTGGAGAGTGAAAAAGTTGGCTTAAAGCTCAACATTCAGAAAACGAAGATCATGGCATCTGGTCCCATCAGTTCATGGGAAATAGATGGGGAAACAGTGGAAACAGTGTCAGACTTTATTTTTCTGGGCTCCAAAATTACTGCAGATGGTGATTGCCACCATGAAATTAAAAGACGCTTACTCCTTGAAAGGAAAGTTATGACCAACCTAGATAGCATATTCAAAAGCAGAGACATGACTTTGCCAACAAAGGTCCGTCTAGTCAAGGCTATGGTTTTTCCTGTGGTCATGTATGGATGTGAGAGTTGGACTGTGAAGAAGGCTGAGCGCCGAAGGATTGATGCTTTTGAACTGTGGTGTTGGAGAAGACTCTTGAGAGTCCCTTGGACTGCAAGGAGATCCAACCAGTCCATTCTGAAGGAGATCAGCCCTGGGATTTCTTTGGAGGGAATGATGCTGAAGCTGAAACTCCAGTACTTTGGCCACCTGATGCGAAGAGTTGACTTATTGGAAAAGACTCTGATGCTGGGAGGGATTGGGGGCAGGAGGAGAGGGGACGACAGAGGATGAGATGGCTGGATGGCATCACCGACTCGATGGACGTTAGTCTGAGTGAACTCTGAGAGTTGGTGATGAACAGGGAGGTGCTGCAATTCATGGGGTCGCAAAGAGTCGAACACAACTGAGCGACTGAACTGAACTGAACTGCATCCCTTTCAGCTAGGCCTCCCCTCATTACTCATGTCTAACTTTCTACCTAACATCAACCTGAATCGGCCGCAGGTGTACATGTTTCCCCCCTCTCCTACCCCCACCATCATGAACCTCCTTTCCACCTCCCTCCCCATCCTGTCCCTCTGGGTTGCCCCAGAGTACCAGCTTTGGGTGCCCTGCTTCATGCATCGAACTCACACTGGTCATCTATTTTAAATAAGGTAATGTATACGTTTTAATGCTGTTCTCTCAAATCATCCCACCCTCACCTTCTCCCACTGAGTCTCCTTTGCTGCCCTGCATGTAGGGTCATTGGTACCATCTTTATAGATTCCATATATATGCATTAATATGCAGTATTTGTCTTTCTCTTTCTGACTTCACTGTATAATAGGCTCCAGGTTCATTCACCACATTAGAACTGACTCAAATGTGTTCCTTTTTATAGCTGATTTAATATTCTATTGTGCATATATACCACAACTTCCTGATCCATTCATCTGCCAATGGAAATCTAGGTTGCTTCCATGTCCTAGCTATTGTAAAGAGTGCTGCAATGAACCTTGGGGTACATATGTCTCTTTCAATTCTGGTTTCTTTGGGTTATATGCCCAGCTTCCTTAAAAAACTGGGAATAGAACTGCCATAGGACTAAGACCAATTATATTTTGAAATATCAAATTTTGACTTCCAATAGTTATAGGAGACTATTCATCCTATACTACTTGAGATAACAAGAAAGACTTAGGGAGATAAAATTGAATTTTCGAAGTAATTGATTTGACTATATCTACAAGGTAGTCTCATGTAGATTTAGTAATTCTGTCTGCAGCTTTCTCCAGAGAGACCAACATTCCTGCTTGGGGTATCAATGCCCATTTTTGCAAAGGTAATACCCTGGTGGCTCAGTGGTAAAGAATCCCCTTGCCAGTGCAGGAGATGCAGGAGATACAGGTTTGATCCCTGGGTTGGGAAGATCTCCTGGAAAAGAAAATGACCTATCCCCTTATAGCAGCCTCAACCTAGGACCAGGTTTGGCAGAAGCAAAAAAGGGAACAGAATCAGAATAGTTGTTACAAAGCCCATTCATTTTATTAAACTTTATTCACTTCATTAAATTGTATTAACTTCATTAATAAGTTTAGTGAATTCAAGTCAGAGTCTATTAATTAAATTATTGCATAAAATAATGATCTGAGTTTAATTAATCTGGTTTACTTTTTCTTCTTGGTCCCTTTGCTTCTGTTTTATTAATAGCTCATCAGTTAAAAAATCAAAGACTAGAAGTTATGAGCGGGAAACCCAATCAATTGAATTAGCATGTGAAAAAATTGAGATACTTACTGCATGTCTTAAACCAAAATAAATGCCAGATGGATTGAAATTTTAAACATAAATAATAGAAGCCTGAGAGAACTAGAAAAAATAAGTGAATAATTATACTTGATAAAGAAGAATTGCCTATGCAAAGTCCCCAAAACACAGCTCATAAGGGAAAATAGTGATAGACTAGATAACATAAAATTTTTAAACTTGGTAAAGCAAATAAAACCACAGACCCAAATTAAAAGGCAAATCACAGCCTGGAAAAGTATTTATAATACATTTGACAAATGGAAGATTAATTTCCTCAATACTTAAGGAAATCTTATAGGTCAGTAAGCGATGAAAATCCCAATGGAAAAAAAAGAAATGATAACCATAAGAAAGAATGTTCATCATAACTAGTAGTGAAATAAATATAATGTAATTAGCAGTAAGAAAAACACTAAGCTTGGCAAAGAAAAATACCCAGTGTTGGTAAGGGTCTGGAGGAAAGAGAGTCCTGTACACTGAAATAACAGTGGTTAAATTTTATTTAGTCTATAAGATTCCATTTTATATTTTTAAATTTTCACATTTAATCTTCAGAACAACTCTAAAAAATAATAGCATTATTTTAGTTATTTTTCACATATGGAAATTAAGACCTAGAGGGATTTAGCGAGTTGCCAAGTATTTTCAACCAGAGATCATTAAGCTAAGACTGGACCCTGAAGTCTGTCTCAGAGACCATCATCTTACTCATCAGTGTGAGGTTATCTCTGTTTAAGGGGGATATGAATTGATAATGCCTTTCTGGAAGGCAATTTGGCAAAACCCAATTCAATTGCAAAAGTTGTTAAACTGTTCATACCCTTTTACCCAAGAATTCTTTTAGGAATATAGTAAGTGATGTAAGAAAGATGCAAAATTATACTTGTAATGATATTTATTAAAGTGTGGTCCACAGTAAGAAGATAGTCCAAATTTCAAAGTTGGAGGAAATGGCATTACAACTGTAAGGGACATCTGCAGTGGAGTGTGATGCATATATTACAAAAGATGATGTAACAATATAATGAGGGTCAGGGGAATAGGCTTTATTTGAGTTCTAAAAGTCTAGAACAACAGCTCCTGTATTCCATTTATTGCCAAGTCCAATTATAAGCTCTTCTATGGTAATTATAAGTTCTTCTACTTTTTATTATTAACATTTAGGGACAGCCTGCTATTACTGAGTATTTATGACCAAAATAGACAAATACGTTGTTGTCATGGAGCTTACATTCTAGTTGGGGAGACAGACTATAAGCAAAAATAAAGAAGGAAAACACTTAGCGTATCAATGGTTAAAGAGAAAAAAATAAAGCATATGCAATGTTGGCAGGAGGGTGACAATTGAAATTTATGTAGAGTGACCAGGAAAGTGACCTCCCAGAGAAGATAACTTTTTATTAAATAGCTCATATCCCATGACAACATTAAAATAGAGAGTAATGAAATCATTTCCCTGAGGTCTGGCACCCAGTTAGTGTTAATACAAGAGGCAGAACATGAGCACTCTGATTCCATTATGCTATAAATAAAACTTTTAGAGTTATGTTTATAATTATTAATAGTAATGAATTATGAGTGGTGAAATGTATTGATTTTTTTAACTTTAATATTTGTTGATATATGAGATACATGGTGTCTTAGTGCTGATGTGTGTGGCTCTAATATTGGTGGTGATGAGACAGAAGAATAGCCGATTAGAAATCTTTAGACAATTTTTGAATGCATTTCAGGGCTCACTAGACTGACTCACTTCTCTAGCTTCTACTGTAGTTGCTGTACTTCAATTGAACACTTTGATTCTCATCATTATAACCTTTATCTCCCAGATATGGGGTCTCCAATGTGACTTCTCCGCTGGCCTACCTGTATGGTGGCCCCACATTGTCCAAGCCACTGACTCTCTCCCTCCTTTACTTCCTACTCCTTCTGGTCCCACCTTCAGTTAATTGTCAAATCAAATCAATTTGTATATCATAATTTTCTTATTCATTCCCCCTTCTTTCCATTATCATGGCCATGGTACCAATTTAGTGTTTAATTCTTTCCCTAGCCAGGAGGCTAACTTACAGATAATAGCTGGATTTAACCAAACCCCATTAGGTCACTCTGCTGATCATACACTTTCAATGATCTCCCCAGTTCCTTTTAAGAGAAGAGCAAATTCCTCGCCCTGACATTCATGGCTAAAAGTGATGGACATTTCCCATTTCAGGCCTTACTCCCAGTTGTACATATTTTTTAATCCAGCCATTACAGGGATACTAATGCTCACCAGACAACCTACTTTCCATTTACACGTTTGAGCTCTTTGCAGTTCCCCAAGACCAATGACCATTTCTGGTTTATTGGCTAGGAGTAGAGAAGACACGTGTTGCTTCCATTCTAGAATGTAGAAGAACAGGTGGGAGTTCTCCATACTTTATTCTCTGGAAGCAACAGGGGAAGCTGCATATTTCAGATCATGCAAGTACAAAATGGTGGCATCTGAGTGTCCCCACTGATCTCTGACAGATGTGTAGGGTGAGCAAGAAGTAAACCTTTGATGTGTTGGTGTGTTGTTACATTGAGCTCCTAATTTGTTACTACAGCATAACCTAGTTCATCTCAAGAAATCCATCAACCACTGTGGGTAAACTCACCAGTCCCTGCCCAACTTTGTGCTTTCTGTATCCTTACCTTTGCCTTGGTTTATGCCTACATTGTGAACTTTCTTTAATCAATTCCTTCATCACCTCATCACATTAATCCGCTTATTTAAATTTTACTCATCCTTCCAGATTCATCACAAATGCCAACCCTGCCTTAGTGCTTCTCTTTATTTGCCCAATCAGATGTAATTTATCTTTCTTCTAATCATAAAGAAGCTTGTTGGTTACCTTTCTGATTACTCTTCACAATTTCTGTCTCATTTCATAGTTATTGGTATACTTTTTTTTCTCTCGGTTAGAATAGCAGGGCCTCCTGAGGGTCTGAGTCATATGTATATGTCTAACCTTCGCAGCTTCTTATACCTAATAGTTTTCTGAAAAAAAAAAAAATTTGTGAACCTGAGTTGAAGACTCATTAAGTATACAGTACAGTTTTCAAAATTTCTACCTTAATGGCTAGCGATCTCTTCAAGAAAATTAGAGATACCATAGGGACATTTCATGCAAAAATGGGCACGCAAAGGACAGAAATGGTATGGACCTAACAGAAGCAGGAGATATTGAGAATAGGTGGCAAGAATACATAGAAGAACTACACAAAAAGATCTTCATGACCTGGATAACCATGATGATGTGATCACTGACCTAGAGCCAGACATCCTGGAGTGTGAAGTCAAGTGGGCCTTAGGAAGCATCACTATGAACAAAGCTAGTGGAGATGGTAGAATTCCAGCTGAACTATTTCAAATCCTAAAAGGTGTTGCTGTTAAAGTGCTACACCAAATATACCAGTAAATTTGGAAAACTCAGCAGTGGCCACAGGACTGGAAAATGTCAGTTTTCATTCCAATCCCAAAGAAAAGCAATGCCAAAGAATGTTCAAACTACTGCACAATTGCACTCATTTCACATGATAGCAAGGTAATGCTCAAAATTCTCCAAGCCAGGCTTCAACAGTATGTGAACCATGAACTTCCAGATGTTCAAGCTGGATTTAAAAGAGGCAGAGGAACCAGAGATCAAATTGCCAATATTCATTGGATCATAGAAAAAGCAAGAGAATTCCAGAAAAACATCTACTTCTGCTTCATTGACTATGCTAAAGCCTTTCTTTGATTGTGTGGATCACAACAAACTGTGGAAAATGCTTAAAGACATAGGAATACCAAACCACCTTATCTGCCTCCTGAGGAACCTGTATACAGATCAAGAAATAACAGTTAGACCTGGACATGGAACAACAAACTGGTTCCAAATTGGGAAAGGAGTACATCAAGGCTGTATATTGTCACCCTGCTTATTTAACTTATATGTAAAGTGTGTGTGTGTGTGTGTGTGTGTGTGTGTGTATGAGTGTTAGTCACTCAGTCCAACTCTTTGCGACCCTATGGACTGTAGCCTGCTAGGCTTCTCTGTCCATGGAATTCTCCAGGCAAGAATACTGGAGTGGGTTGCCATTCCCTTCTCCAGGGGATCTTCCCAACTAAGGGATTGAATCTATCTATCCTAAATTGCAGGCAGATTCTTTACCATCTGAGCCACTAGGGAAACCCATATGTAGAGTACATCATGTGAAATGCTGGGCTGGATGAACCACAAGCTGGAATCAAGATTGTAACCTCAGATATGCAGATGACACCACCCTAATGGCAGAAAGTGAAGAGGAACTAAAGAGCCTCTTGATGAAGGTGAAAGAAGAGAGTTAAAAAGCTGGCTTAAAACTCAGCATTGAAAAAGCTAAGATCATGGCATCCGGTCCATTACTTCATGGCAAATAGATGGGGAAACCATGGAGACAGTGACAGGCTTTATTTTCTTGGGCTCCAAAATCACTGCAGATGGTGACTGCAGCCATGAAATTAAAAGACACTCGCTCCTTGGAAGAAAAGCTATGACCAACCTAGATGGCATATTAAAAAGCAGAGACATCATTTTGCCAACAAAGGTCCATATAGTCAAAACTATGGTTTTTCCAGTGGTCATATATGGATGTGAGAGTTGAACCATAAAGAAGGCTGAGCACTGAAGAACTGATGCTTTTGAACTGTGATGTTGGAGAAGACTCTTCAGAGTCCCTTGGACAGCAAGGAGATCAAATTTGTTAGTCCTAATGTAAATCAACCCTGAATATTCATTGGAAGGACTGATGTTGGAGCTGAAGCTCTAGTACTTCGCCACCTGATGCGAAGAACTGACTCATTGGAAAAGATGCTGATGCTGGAAAAGATTGAAAGCAGGAGGACAAAGGGACCACAGAGGATGAGATGACTCAATGGACATGAGCTTGAGCAAACTCTGAGAGACAGGGAAGCCTGCCATGCTGTAGTCCATGGGGTTGCAAAGAGTCAGACACAACTAGGCTACTGAACAACAACGACCATAATGGCTAAAAGAAAATAGGATTTGGGTGTTTGGGGAACTAACTTTTATATAATGATTTTTTATGCAGATTCTATTAGTTTCCTGTTTCTCTTCTATTTTCATCATTGCGTGTTAAACTTCTTTTCACTTTTGTCCTCTCAAGACGTAGGACATTGCTTGGTACAAAATTAGTACTAATAATATGTCAGTGAGTCAGGAAAGATTCAGTACATAAAATATTACTGTGTTAAAAATTGAGTTAGCTAAGGTTTAATTGTGTACAAGACTTCTAGACCTGGAAATAGCCATCGACATATAAGATGAGAGAGTTTTAAAGCTAATAGTGCATCCAGAGAAAGGGAAATGAAAGCTAAATTTGGAAGGTGTTACATTTTGAAAAGGATTCTCATGTAAAGTATCTCATCATTTGATTGTTAATCACTCTCTCAAATAGGCAGGTGTTAGTCCCACTTTGGACAAAAAGAAACTAAATCCCAGAGAGGTTAAGTGACTTGTGCAAGGTCAAACAGGTTTAAAAATGGAGTTCTCAGACATCCCAGTTCCTGGGCCACTGCTCTTTACTCTATATGTTCTGGCCTTTCCTTATCTAAGGTCAGGACAAGGAGCATCTTCAGAATCATCATTGCTCTTGTGTAATGTGTTATTTCGGCAGCATCAAGTAGATTAGTAGCTGAAGAAGGTACATGTACACACACGCTAACACACACACATAATTATACAAGCCACCTCCAGTCTAGGCTAAAATAGGATTAATCCTGTGTTCATTGCTGGTGAATGCTGAATCTTTCCATATCGGTGTTTGTGTTTAAGACTAAGTCCATATACACACTCTGTAATTGAATGTCAAGAAATATGAAAATATATTGTTTTATTGCTACTGTTCATTGATTTATAGAAGTGATTTATTGTCAATGGACATGCAGTAACACAAATCATTTTGCTGACACCATCAGCTGCCTTAACTAGGTTGTCAGTTCACGACATTAAAGGTAATGGATGGTGATTATTTTACAGTAATGGGTTTAATCAGCGCTTTGAATGACTTAGCAGTCATGTCAGAGTAGAGTCAACTCATCATTCATCAAGGCAGCATTTTGTTTACCAACATCATCTATAATTCATTTGATTGTTGACAATCATCAGCAAATACCTCTCAGGCAAAGTTTTATCAGAGATAGAAATCTGCACAGCTGCAGCCTGCTCAGTAACTCTATGGGCTGTCTGAGCAGACACAGATGGGGAGGGAAGGATGCCCATCCTGTGAACCCCCAGAATGAAGGTTCCTACCAACTAGGCTTCCAGTCTTCTCGCCATCCCCATGGATTGGATTCTTTTATTTCCATCTGTTTAACTCCCTCATTTCTTAAGGTCTTTAGTCACCCAGAAAGAATTCAGAAAGATCTTCAGTCCAGGAAGTAGGAAAGTGAGAAGTGTATGATCTTATTGTTTGGATCAGTTCCACCCAGCTAAATACATGGTCTTGAACTCTGCTACTTGTGACTAGTCACAGTGGCAATGCATCCATTACTGAGGTTCTGATGTGTCTGGGCAGGTTTGGTGACCCATTGGGGTAGATGTAGCAAGTACCTGGTTTTGTAAGAGATTGTTGGGCATCCTATAGGAAAGTTCAACAGAAACCTGGAGACTGTTTGACCCTTTGAATATTTCATATTTGTCAACAGAAAAAGTTATATACATGCAATATTTTTATACATGATTTTAGGGAGTTAGCAAACTCTGGGAAGTCAAGCTATTGGCAGTAGAGTAGAGTTAGGATCTTGGATTCTGGAGGCAGCTACACTTGGAATATCTGTTCTGCCATTACCAGCTGTGAGCCTTGGGCAAGTGACTAAACATCTTTTGGCTTCATCTATAAATGGGAGCTAATTTTATCTTTGTCATGAGGGTGGTTGCAAATATGAAACATGTTCATGTAGATAAAGTGGTTAGCACCATGCCCTACACAGAATAACTTTTCAAAAAGTGTTGGTTCTTATTTTTGTTATTGTGTTTTACTAATGAATTCAGTTTCAGAGGTCCCGTCCTAATGGATGAATCAGAAAGCCAAATTAAAGTAGAAACAAAAATTGTCTGAATTCATTATTATGTTTTTGTCCTGCTTGTCTACTCAATTTTAAGTGCAACCCCAGCCAGAGATATAAGGGAGAAAAACAGTCATCCTAGATGTCCTAGATAAGCGGGGCCCCTGGTGAGCCTGTAGCTGCATTGTCTACCCTCCCGCATCAGCGGTCCCTGAAGAATCCAACAAAGTTGCCTTAGCCAACCGAAGGATGATAAGATATGCTGTGTTGTTTTTTAAGCCATCAGGTGCTGGGGTATAACTGATGCAGTATTTTAAACCCGGTTTTTCATTTAATATGCTGTGAGAAATATCTTATGTTCTTAAATAGAACTCAAGAACTCTATTTTTTTTTTTTTTTTTTTTTTTTAAATTTTATTTTATTTTAAACTTTACATAATTGTATTAGTTTTGCCAAATATCAAAATGAATCCGCCACAGGCATACATGTGTTCCCCATCCTGAACCCTCCTCCCTCCTCCCTCCCCACACCATCCCTCCGGGTCGTCCCAGTGCTCCAGCCCCAAGCATCCAGTATCGCGCATCGAACCTGGACTGGCAACTCGTTTCTTGCATGATATTCTACATGTTTCAATGTCACTCTCCCAAATCTTCCCACCCTCTCCCTCTCCCACAGAGTCCATAAGACTGTTCTATACATCAGTGTCTCTTTTGCTGTCTCGTACACCAGGTTATTGTTACCATCTTTCTAAATTCCATATACATGCGTTAGTATACTGTATTTATGTTTTTCCTTCTGGCTTACTTCACTCTGTATAATAGGCTCCAGTTTCATCCACCTCATTAGAACTGATTCAAATGTATTCTTTTTAATGGCTGAGTAATACTCCATTGTGTATATGTACCACAGCTTTCTTATCCATTCATCTGCTGATGGACATCTAGGTTGCTTCCATGTCCTGGCTATTATAAACAGTGCTGCGATGAACATTGGGGTACACGTGTCTCTTTCCCTTCTGGTTTCCTCAGTGTGTATGCCCAGCAGTGGGATTGCTGGATCATAAGGCAGTTCTATTTCCAGTTTTTAAGGAATCTCCACACTGTTCTCCATAGTGGCTGTACTAGTTTGCATTCCCACCAACAGTGTAAGAGGGTTCCCTTTTCTCCACACCCTCTCCAGCACTTATTATTTGTAGACTTTTTTATATCGCAGCCATTCTGACTGGTGTGAAATGGTATCTCATAGTGGTTTTGATTTGCGTTTCTCTGATAATGAGTGATGTTGAGCATCTTTTCATGTGTTTGTTAGCCATCTGTATGTCTTCTTTGGAGAAATGTCTATTTAGTTCTTTGGCCCATTTTTTGATTGGGTCATTTATTTTTCTGGAGTTGAGCTGTAGGAGTTGCTTGTATATTTTTGAGATTAGTTGTTTGTCAGTTGCTTCATTTGCTATTATTTTCTCCCATTCTGAAGGCTGTCTTTTCACCTTGCTAATAGTTTCCTTTGATGTGCAGAAGCTTTTAAGGTTAATTAGGTCCCATTTGTTTATTTTTGCTTTTATTTCCAATATTCTGGGAGGTGGGTCATAGAGGATCCTGCTGTGATGTATGTCAGAGAGTGTTTTGCCTATGTTCTCCTCTAGGAGTTTTATAGTTTCTAGTCTTATGTTTAGATCTTTAATCCATTTTGAGTTTATTTTTGTGTATTTTTAAACAATTTCATCATATCCCATTACAACATGTACCATAACCAGTTTTAGCTAATGCCTTATAGTTTGACATGCTTACATTTAATTTTTAATGTTCAGCTGGTGACTCCTTAATGCCACTTCCACAGTATGTGGTTCAGGGGATGTAAACTTATTTTAAAGCAAATTTATATATTACTCCATTCTAAATTGAGAACAGTAGCCACAAATTCATCGTCAGCCCTTTCCTCCTGTAAGATCTTGCCCTGTGCATGGCAAATAGTGCTCAAAGTGTTTACTGAATTAGAATAAATAAATGTTATATAAGTACTTTTGAAAAATAGCAGTAAATAGCCTATAAATTTCAATAGGGAGGAATCAACCTACCTGACTTCAGGCTCTACTACAAAGCCACAGTTATCAAGACAGTATGGTACTGGCACAAAGACAGAAATATAGATCAATGGAACAAAATAGAAAGCCCAGAGATAAATCCACGCACATATGGACACCTTATCTTTGACAAAGGAGGCAAGAATATACAGTGGATTAAAGACAATCTCTTTAACAAGTGGTGCTGGGAAATCTGGTCAACCACTTGTAAAAGAATGAAACTAGAACACTTTCTAACACCATATACAAAAATAAACTCAAAATGGATTAAAGATCTCAACATAAGACCAGAAACTATAAAACTCCTAGAGGAGAACATAGGCAAAACACTCTCTGACATACATCACAGCAGGATCCTCTATGACCCACCTCCCAGAATATTGGAAATAAAAGCAAAAATAAACAAATGGGACCTAATTAAACTTAAAAGCTTCTGCACATCAAAGGAAACTATTAGCAAGGTGAAAAGACAGCCTTCAGAATGGGAGAAAATAATAGCAAATGAAGCAACCGACAAACAACTAATCTCAAAAATATACAAGCAACTCCTACAGCTCAACTCCAGAAAAATAAATGACCCAATCAAAAAATGGGCCAAAGATCTAAATAGACATTTCTCCAAAGAAGACATACAGATGGCTAACAAACACTTGAAAAGATGTTCAACATCACTCTTTATCAGAGAAATGCAAATCAAAACCACTATGAGGTACCATTTCACACCAGTCAGAATGGCTGCGATACAAAAGTCTACAAATAATAAATGCTGGAGAGGGTGTGGAGAAAAGGGAACCCTCTTACACTGTTGGTGGGAATGCAAATTAGTACAGCCACTATGGAGAACAGTGTGAGATTCCTTAAAAAACTGGAAATAGAACTGCCTTATGATCCAGCAATCCCACTGCTGGGCATACACACTGAGGAAACCAGAAGGAAAGAGACACGTGTACCCCAATGTTCATCGCAGCACTGTTTATAATAGCCAGGACATGGAAGCAACCTAGATGTCCATCAGCAGATGAATGGATAAGAAAGCTGTGGTACATATACACAATGGAGTATTACTCAGCCATTAAAAGAATACATTTGAATCAGTTCTAATGAGGTGGATGAAACTGAGACTATTATACAGAGTGAAGTAAGCCAGAAGGAAAACATAAATACAGTATACTAACGCATGTATATGGAATTTAGAAAGATGGTAACGATAACCCTGTGTACGAGACAGCAAAAAGAGACACTGATGTATAGAACAGTCTTATGGACTCTGTGGGAGAGGGTGGGAAGATTTGGGAGAATGTCATTGAAACATGTGAAATGTCATGTATGAAACGAGATGCCAGTCCAGGTTCAGTGCACGATGCTGGATGCTTGGGGCTGGTGCGCTGGGAAGGCCCAGCGGGATGGTATGGGGAGGTTGGGAGGAGGAGGGTTCAGGATGGGGGAGCATGTGATTTTTTTTAAAAATAAAATTAAAAAAAAAAAAAATTTCAATAGTGTGTCATAAATAGGCAAAAGATAATGGGGAATTCTTGGTACTGATACTCTCTCTTCTTCTACCTAAGACTTTTCTGCCATCCAGAAGCACTGAGAAGTGAGTGTTTCCATTGAGTTCAGTCTTGCCACATCAAAACTTACTATCCCCATGTCCCATTCTTTCATTGTCTTGCTTAGGATGGAGGTGATAACTAGCTGCGCTGATGAACTAATCTGTATGAAACTGAGTGTACTGTGTTAGCCTTCCCCAAAGATGTGTATGCTCGTAAATAGTTTGTATTGCCTCATATCATATGACATACCCCTCATTTTTATGACAACAAAATACTTTCAGGCAATCTGCTGGTTTAGGGATTTTGTTTCTTTGGTTCCCTCTATAAATAAGGATAATTCAGAGAGGAACACATTGCATTTTTAAAGAAATTATCATCCTTTATTCAGGCTAATCCAGTATTCAATTTAGGTTTGAATTGAAATGTTTTAGAAAGGTAAAAGAATCAAGATAACCGGTTCATTTTCATATTAAACTCTAGGGCAACTTCTTTTGTGTTTTGTTTCCTTTGGATAAGGGGAGGTATGTTGTGATCTTCATCTTTAGTTAGGTTTTAAAGTATATTTAATCCCTAGTTAAAGCATGTTATTCATGTTTAATAGGGAAAATGAACAAGCTTAAGGATGTCAGCTTCAGATTGAAGCTATTTGTGTAACGCTGTCTGAAAGAAAGTGAGAGTGAAGTCCCTCAGTCATGTCTGACTCTTTGCGACCCCGTGGACAGAGGAGCCTACAGCCTATTTCCTTCTCCAGGAGATCTTCCTGACTCAGGGTTTGAACACGGGTCTCCCGCATTGTAGGCAGACACTTTACTGTCTGAGCCACCAGGGAAGTCCATAACGCTGTCTAGGAGGCACCAAAACTTCAAAGGTTATTTTTGCTTCCACCTGGAAACTCTTTTCTTTTACTGCTTTTCACAGTTAACCATTTTGAATATCCAGTCATTTTACTTCACTTTCCCCACTAGAGCATTCTGTCTTTGCAAGCAAAGGAAAGAGAATCAACATTCCTTAAGCACAGACTGTGGGGCAAGCACAGACTGGCCCCACAGAATAGACTCTCTTATTCACATTTTACAGCCAGCAAAACTGAGACTCAGAAGACTACAGAGGAAATTGGTTTGTATGAGCTGACACTCGAATCTCTCTGCATCCAAAGCATGTTGTTTCTGAAACTGAACAATCAAAAGGCCTAGATTCTAGTCATGGTTCCTGCAATACTTGTGAGGTCTTGAGCAAATACAAGAGCCTCAATTTCCTTATTAGCAACAAATTTCCGCTTTTCTAATTCAGAGGGATGGCATTGCTTTTCCTACCTATCCCATAGGTTGATATGATAATAATTGGGAATGTGTTTTAAAAACTGAAATATCTCATAGAAATATTTGGCCTTAAACCTCACTTATGAATGAGTTTAAATAATGTGATGGCATCCACATGTGGTCCCTGAGCATCTTGGCCATCCCCATGAGTAAGAAAGACTAGAACTCCTTAGATTGTCCCTTTGAACTGAGTCTATGGGTCCTGTGTTTCATGACAACTCATTGATTTTCTTTTCTTCCTGCCTCAAAGCAGTCTTTGGATTTTTTTTTTTTAAACTTACGTAACAGAACTGAGGTCTAACTCAGCAAGAATAGCTTTTGAAGGGAGAAAAAGTGACAGCTATAGAGAAGTATGTGTCTTAGGAACACATATTTTGGATCTGGTCAGAGAAGAACTGAGATGAATGCCCTCTAAACACAGTGAGAACTGTCTTTTAGTCAGTGATTGCCATGACAGACTTTATTTGCATTTAGTGCACTAACACCCCCTCTATTGTCCTCCAAGCTCTTAGGTATCTTGCCCCATTTTTAAAGTTTTTGTTATTTTTGTCAGTTCTTTTCTTCTTTTAGCTCTGCTTTTTAAAAATTTATTTGTTTTTAATTGGAGTATAATTGCTTTATAATATTGTGTTGGTTTCTACCATACACCAACATGAACCAACCATAGGTACCTTCCCTTTTCTTTCACCACTTCTGTTTCTCTACAACAGTTTTCCTCCTATTTGCTCATTCTCTAAAACATCAAATTTTTTGTGCCAAGGATTGGACACTAAATGATGAGGAATGTATTGGCCATCAATTTACATTATGGTTGGTCAACTTAGTTTTAGTGCTCCTTTAACCTTCCAAGCCAGGCTTCAGCAATACGTGAACCATGAACTTCCTGATGTTCAAGCTGGTTTTAGAAAAGGCAGAGGAACCAGAGATCAAATTGCCAACATCCTCTGGATCATGGAAAAATCAAGAGAGTTCCAGAAAAACATCTATTTCTGCTTTATTGACTACGCCAAAGCCTTTGACTGTGTGGATCACAATAAACTGTGGAAAATTCTTCAAGAGATGGGAATACCAGATCACCTGACCTGCCTCTTGAGAAATCTGTATGCAGGTCAGGAAGCAACAGTTAGAACTGGACATGGAACAACAGACTGGTTCCAAATAGGAAAAGGAGTATGTCGAGGCTGTATATTGTCACCCTGCTTATTTAACTTATATGCAGAGTACATTATGAGAAAGGCTGGGCTGGAAGAAGCACAAGCTGGAATCAAGATTGCTGGGAGAAATATCAATAACCTCAGATATGCAGATGACACCACCCTTATGGCAGAAAGTGAAGAGGAACTAAAAAGCCTCTTGATGAAAGTGAAAGAAAGAGGAGAGTGAAAAAGTTGGCTTAAAGCTCAACATTCAGAAAATGAATATCATGGCATCTGGTCCCATCACTTCATGGCAAATAGATGGGGAAACCGTGGAAACAGTGTCAGACTTTATTTTTGGGGGCTCCAAAATCACTACAGATGGTGACTGCAGCCATGAAATTAAAAGATGCTTACTCCTTGGAAGGAAAGTTATGTCCAACCTAGATAGCATATTCAAAAGCTCAGAGACATCACTTTGCCAACAAAGGTTCATCTAGTCAAGGCTATGGTTTTTCCTGTGGTCATGTATGGATGTGAGAGTTGGACTGTGAAGAAGGCTGAGTGCCGAAGAATTGATGCTTTTGAACTGTGGTGTTGGAGAAGACTCTTGAGAGTCCCTTGGACTGCAAGGAGATCCAACCAGTCCATTCTGAAGGAGATCAGCCCTGGGATTTCTTTGGAGGGAATGATGCTAAAGCTGAAACTCCAGTACTTTGGCCACCTCATGGGAAGAGTTGACTCCTTGGAAAAGACTCTGATGCTGGGATGGATTGGGGGCAGGAGGAGAAGGGGACGACAGAGGATGAGATGGCTGGATGGCATCACTGACTCGATGGACGTGAGTCTGAGTGAACTCCGGGAGTTGGTGATGGACAGGGAGGCCTGGCGTGCTGTGATTCATGGGGTTGAGAAGAGTTGGACACAACTGAGAGACTGAACTGAACTGAACCTTCCCACCTGCGAAATGAACATCTGATGTTTTCTCCAGTTTTTTCATTTTGAGTATTGAAAAACTATTTGGGAAAATTTTGAGTTCCTTAGAGTCACATTGATTGTCTACCCTATCTTTTTGTGATAAATATTAGTTCACTGTTTCAATAACTTTTTTCCTCCAAAGGCAATATGCACCTAGTAAAATAATGTAATATTTCTGTTAGGTTGAACTATATAAGATGACTGTGTATGTAGGGGAAAAAATGGTCAAATACCAACAATTTCATATAGTTTATCCTAGTACCTCAAATGATTGTTTTTCTCCATACACGTTTACTTTCTACTATGTAGCCCAACCATATGCATCCTGGTTTCCCAGAAGAAATTATATCATCATGGGTTCTTACTAACACATATTGTGAAGTAACAAAGTTTTCCTCTTCTGCAGTCTAGTGTGATGATTCATCAGATGATACAGCTCAGAAGTTTATAGATGATATAGTTGTGAGGAAAAACTGTATCACCATTTTGTGGGTAGACATGTTTGTACCATTTCAGTGCTCTGGTAAACAAAGTTGTACTGACCATTCTTATAAATTAAGAGGAAGAGATGGGGGTAGCAAGGATTAGGTTGTGGCCTGGGTCTGGGTTCCTAGGTGGCTCAGTGGTTAAAGAATCCATTTGCCAATAAAGGAGATGCAGGAGACATGGGTTTGATCCCCGGGTTGGTAAGGTCCCCTGGAGGAGGAAATGGCAACCCACTCCAGTATTCTTGCTTGGAAAATTCCGTGGACAGAGGCGCCTGGCAGGCTACAGTCCATGGGGTCCCAAAGAGTCAGACACAGCTGAGAGCCTGAACATGCATGTTGGGCCAGAGTAGCACCAGTAGAAGGGGCGCTGAGAGGATCCCAAAGCCTTTTCTCTAGGAAATTGTCTTGTTTTGGAAATGAGCTTCTGACTGTTAGAAGATAGGGCCAGAGAGTAGGGAAGCCTGAACTCTTGGAATTACAGAGTCTTTGCCTCCAAATCCTACTTTACCACTTACTCCAAGTAGAATCTGTATTCTCATGTTGTTAAGCCACTTCAGTCGTGTCCGACTCTGTGTGACCCCATAGACGGCAGCCCACCAGGCTCCTCCGTCCCTGGGATTCTCCAGGCAAGAACACTGCAGTGGGTTGCCATTTCCTTCTCCAATGCACACATGCATGCTAAGTCGCTTCAGTAGTGTCCGACTCCGTGCGACCCTATGGACAGCAGCCCACCAGGCTCCTCTGTCCATGGGATTCTCTAGGCAAGAATACTGGAGTGGGTTGCTTTCCTTCACCAGTATTTTCATGATAAAAATGGAATTTTATGATCTCTTTCATTGTAATTTTTTAATCTCTGTGTTTAAAGTCTATTAATTATATGCTTTTTTCATTAATTACATTTCTTTCTATAAATTCATTCTCAAAATTCATGTTAGAGGTCAGTATTACAATGCCCAGTAGGTTAGATATTTCTACATATGTCAGTGAATCATGCCAAAAATAGTGGACTCCTAATATTGTGGGCTAGGTCCAGAGTGGCAGCTATAACCTCAATGGCAGCAGTGGTTGACTCCAGTCAGTCATTCTGTTAAATGGGAATTTACTACATTTTATAATGTAAGGAATTTGGGTGGTTATTAGATACAGAAAATGTGTACACTACAGTAAACGTTTTTTTTTGTCTCAGTTGATTATGCTTTTAATACTGTTGCACTATTTTTTACTCATAGACACTGCCTGTATAGCATTAATGATTATAAAAATGATATCAACCATTTATTGAGCATTTTTTTTTTACCTGGCAGGTTCTCTACTGAAAGATTAACATACTTATCTCATTTAATCATTACAAAGTTCTTGCATGCTAGGTACTGTTAGTAGCCTCCTTTGCAGATGGAGAAATCTAAATTTGAGAGGTTAACAAGCTCCAGATGATTCAGTTACAAAGGGTAGGAACAAGAGAAGTTATGATTTGTCTGACAGTGAAAGCATGTTTGTCTATGACCTGTAGGTTATATCACTCTGATGAGCTTATAAAAGGACAGAAAGAAGAATCCAGCCAGACACTTAAATGACTTCTGACTGAGGGATGAGATAAATGCAAATAAGGCACTAAGACAGCAAAATAGCCAAGTAGTCTTAGCATCTATACACAGGAATAAAGCTCTGCATCCCCATAGCCATATTATCAGGAAGTCTGCTTCATTTATTCCAAATTGACTGCCCATTCATCTTCAAGTGACCCTCTGTTCTTCCGTTTTGAAACCTGAAGTATTTATAAGTGAAATAAGATGGAGATCCACTCAAACCTTAACACTCTTTCTCTTAAGGTTTGAAACACTGGTATTAAAACTTAAATATCCCACTGGTCTTCAGTGGCCTAATATTTCTTCTCTTAACATTGATTTTGCTCACCTTGGAGATGGAATTTGAAAATAGATTAAATAATTTCAGAACCTTTGTTACTATGGTGACCCAGGATGGAGCTGGTGAGATTTCTTCCCTTTGTATCTTGATACTAAGAAATCTGCCTCTTTGTCCCTGTCTTTTACAGAAGCTCACGGTATGATAGAAGGGATAAGGTGTGGGAGAAGTGTTATTACAGACACATTGGGAGAAATGCTGCTTTGAAACTGGCCTCTGTCTGCCTCTGAGGGATTCTAGTAAGGGTAATTCTGTGACTCATGTTCAAAAAGTAATGAAGTCTTGAGTGGTTGGAAGCTTGATAACCACACTGTACTGTGCCACTTATTTATTTACTTTTTAAGATTTTTTTTGATGTGACCTTTAAAAAAAAAAAAAAGTCTGTATTGAATTTGTTACAGTATTGCTTCTGTTTTATGTTTTGGTTTTTTGATTATGAAGCATGTGGAATCAGTGATTGATCATTCCATTCTTCTGATTACTCAGTCCAAACCCTTTGACTTTGTCATTTTTGCATATCTATGTTGAATCCAGTGGTAAATGATACTGATTCTACCTTTACTATCTGTCCAAAATCTGACTGCTATTGCCTTATTCTTTGCTACTGCCTTGGACCAAATCACAACCATCATCTGTTGGATTTTTGAAATAACCGCCTTGCTTTACCCCTGTAGTCCTTATCTACACTTGATTGATCCTTTTAAAGCATAAATCAGAGCATGTCAGAAAGCTCTAATTCTGAGTAAAAGCCAAAGTCCTTGAAATTGTCCACAAAGCCGTGTGTGTCTGCCTGCCCTCCCACTGCCATAGTATCTTCTTCTTCATCCCTAACCACTCATCCTCTTACTTGCTTTGTGCCATGCTGGCCTTTTCATTGTTCCACAAACACTCCAAGAAAACTTGACCTCAGAGCCTTTGTACTATAATCCCGGTTGCCTGAAAGTTTCCTTGCCTCATATATGCATGGCTGCTCCCTCACTACATCCTTCAGGCTTTTGAGTGTTATCTTGTTGAAGGGGCTTTCCCCAAACTTCCTCCACCCTCCAACATTCACACTTCCATTTGCGTTGTTTAATTTTTCTCTATTGAATTGTTTACCACCTGACATGTATATGCTTATTTGGTGGTTGTTGACCCACATAGAATGTAAGCTTAGTGAGGGCAGGGACCTCTACTGTTGTAGATCAGGGTTTAGGATAGTACCTGGCTCTGTGGAAATCTGGTGAATAAGTGAATAAAATCCACAGTCTGCAGTCACCAGATGCAGAAAAAGCAGAAGAAAAAAATGGGTCTGTGAATTAGGATATGCACGGTTGTATATAAGGAGATGTGTGTGGGCAGAGAGGAATAATCATCTTTGTGTCAATGGGAGGGCCTCATAATCTTAGTATGCTTGAGTGACAAGGATACCGAAAGACATACTTTTCCTTCTCTATTCTCATCTCTGTTATTACCAGTAATCTATTTTTGTCTTTGTCAAATGCTTTTTGTGTGTATAATCAGAGTTTATCTTTTTGCTTACATTATTTAGAGAAGAGACGAGGGAGTTTATTCCCTTAATATTTTGGGCAATGCCTCCCTGCATCATCTATTAGCAGTGATAACTGTTTATCTGGGCCATCCCTCTTTCTCCTGGCATCTGCATGATTTCTTTTAATCACATTCCCATTACCCTCTAATTATGTAAAATTATGTTATATTAAGTATGATTTCTCCTGGTAGCCACAGGGTGGCATTCATGTTCTTTGCTATCACTTAAATGACTGATAGATTACAAGGTCACTTTGAGTAGATAAATAGCCTATAGATCCTTTTCAATGAGGTTCGCATTCTGATTTTTCGTATTAACACTGGTAAATTGCAGAATTTATTGTGCTTTCCCACCTGCACCTCATTTTGCTTCCAGCACCTCCGGTGCCTTTCTACAGGAATCCAGGATGACTCTATCAGATGGCCTTGTTTCAATATTCAACTCAGTCAAAGAGTGTCTAATGAAAGCCAGCCGCTGACATGCCTTGGTATTCATTTCAACTCAACCATCATGGGAAGATTTGCCAGCAGCCTTTAGCACATGGCTCTGACAGAATGTTTGCTGGTAAATACTAATCTGAATAACAAGTAGGATCATTCACCCCAACAGGTTTGTGCCAATCTAGGTGGATTCTCCAGACTGGGCCTGAGGCTATAAAACCAGCTGTTTAATATTTAAATGTGACTTTGATTATAAAAGCAAAACGCACACACACACACACACACACACACACACACACACACACACACACACACAGAGAAATGATTACATGGGGAATTTCAGCTCTAATGTGGCATCTGGTCTAGATTTCAAGATGCAGAGCTTAGCCCTTCTTCTCTCCTAATCTTACCCTAGAGTCATTCATTCATTCACTCTTTTCTATACCTCAATTTCATTTAACTTGTGGTGAGTTCATCTATTATTATGTATTTTATCACATTTATATCTCAAGTATGATTTTCCTCATTTTATAGATGAGGAAAGTGGAGATTATCAAGGCTAACAGTTGAAGACAGTGTTGAAAATAAACTTTACAGGTGATATGTATCTAAAAGATTTTGATTAATTTTTTTCTCTTTCTGCGTCCTCACAGTTGTTCTGGGGGTGGGTGACACAAACACCTCTTATTACCTCCAGGTCCCCCAAGTCTGGAAGGCCTCTGTTCTCTCACTGTCTCACAAAGGAATATCATAATAGTGGCTTTGCTAGCATTTCTGACTTTAACCTCCTTTCCATATAATCTATATTATTTTTCCCTCCTGGAGTCATTTTACTGAAACTATGATGTCATTTTTTTCTTACTCAGAAAAGTGGGATCTTATCAAAAACTCAAGTTATTTTTACCTCTCATTGACCTTTAATATTAACTCACTGAAAATTTCTTTCTCCTTCTCTGAAAGTGACCTCCATGAATTTTCCAGTAGCTTCTAGGTAATAGAAAGCCCTCTGGTTTCTTTAAGCCACAAGTATAAACTCAATACAGAAAACAGGATATCCAAGCTGATACATTAAATAAGCAAGACTTTAATCTTCATTTACTGGAAAGATTTCTCCCTCACCTGCAGCTAGGGCTTTCTGCCTTCAAGGAGCAGAATGCAATCAGATCCAGTCTTTTTGTTTGGTCACTTGTTTTGTCTGCTAGACGCTATTCCTTTTCAGGGTTATAGTGCATGGAAAGAAGAGTAGTGGAATGAACAGCTTTTATTCAACTAGTTTAATTAGAGGGCTGTTGTGTCTGACTCTTTGTGACCCCATGGACTGTAGCCCACCATGGAATTATCCAGGCAAGAATACTGGAGTGGGTAGCCATTCCCTTCTCCAGAGGATCTTTCTGATCCATGGATTGAACCCATGTCTCCTGCATTGCAGGCAGATTCTTTACTATCTGGACCACCAGAGAAGCCCATCATTAGAGGGGAGTTTTGCCTTCCTGATGCCTGAAAGATGTATAAAGTGTCTTTCTTATGGAATTGGTGGATTCTTCAGAGGCTCCCCGGCTAATTTCTCAGACTGCAGCTTCTTTCATTTGGGAATTGCCTCTTCTTTGACTTGCCATTCCTTTTGCCCCTCAATTTCTGGTTTTCTGGCAGTCCACTTCACATACACCCTTGGTTGGAAATTCGTGGTCCCCAGAAGCAACACTTTGGGTGCAGTGTCACTTTAAACATGATCCTAAGTTCATACGTTTGCCATGGGTTCCGTACCTAGTCCCCTGCATTCTTGCATGTTTGATCATCACTAAGGATAGTTACTCTCCAGATAAAGCATTTACTCTGCCACTGTAAGAGTCTTTATCTGGCCTCTCATCTTTGGACTCTTTCAAACTGAGTCAGCAATGTTCTTCTGTGTTCTACTGCAGAGAAAGTTTCTCAAACTCTAAGACTAGTATTATAAATCCTTTCTCTGAGCTTTAGAAAATCCACCTCTCCATTGCATTTCTCTCAGTACCTTTTTGTCTTCCTTGTGGGACAGTTGTCTCACTGGCTCTCTGAAACCTATTTTGAAAAGCCTGCTGCTGCTGCTGCTGCTAAGTCGCTTCAGTCATGTCCGACTCTGTGCGACCCCATAGCCGGCAGCCCACCAGCCTCCCCCGTCCCTGGGATTCTCCAGGCAAGAACACTGGAGTGGGTTGCCATTTCCTTCTCCAATGCATGAAAGTGAAAAGTGAAAGTGAAGTGGCTCAGTCATGCCTGACTCTTAGCGACCCCATGGACTGCAGCCTACCAGGCTCCTCTGTCCATGGGATTTTCCAGGCAAGAGTACTGGAGTGGGGTGCCCTTGCCTTCTCCATTGAAAAGCCTGTCTCTTCATCAGTTCATTTTTGTTTTTGATATCTGTTGTTTGAGGCTTACAAATTGTCTAATTATATAAATTTCAAAAATATTATTTAGATTCCAGTCTTTGGATTAGTTGACTAAGTAGTTCAAACTAATCTCACCGAGCATAAAACATATACTGAATTTTGCGTTTTAATCTGCTGGAAGGCCTTGGGGAACTAAGTTTGGGAGAAATTATTACACCAGCATCTTGAAAATCCCAGTATTTGGAGTCCACTTTTGCGCAAGAGCCATATGCTGACCAAATTCACATCTAGAAAGTGGAATAACTCTTTTGACAGATTAGAAGGGTCAGCAGAACATATCTGAATTTTAGGAGTTTCCTTGAGATGCTTCTAAAGAGTTGCATCCTAGGTGAAATGAGTAACTTTTAAACCTACTGATGCATTAATTGCAGCGCTTTGAATCCTCTCAGTAACTCAGGAATTCTCAGACCTTATAATTACATCAAGGGGATGCCTTCCTGATTATAGTTCTCACAGGCACTTGGGTGAAACAAAACAAAGTTCCCTACCAAGGAATCTAGTGTCATCTTAGGATCCAATCAATTCCGTAAATATTTTTTAAAAATACAACTGTCTGGTACAGAATCAAAGAACCAGGTGTCTGCAGATAAGAAAACATAAATGAGAAATAGTAGAAACATCAAAGATATAAAACAGGCCCACAAGGACTTCAGATACTGGGATTTAAAACATTTTAACCTATCATCTTCAAAAAGACAAAAGATAAGTTAGAAAATATTGGCAGAAAATGTGACACTCTAAAAAGTCACCTAACAGATTTTAAAAGGAATTGATATGAATTCTGAGGTTGAAAATGCAAGAAACAAAATTACGAATTCAATGAAATTGTTAAACAGCATATTAGACATAGATGAAGAGAAAAGTAGTGGCTTGAAATGTAAGCTGGAAGAAAATATCTCTAACAAAATACAGAGGGACCAAAGAATTGAAAATATAAGAAGATGGGAAAGACAAAGATGACCCAGTAAAATCCAATATATACTTACGATAGTGATTTCTGTGCTGATAAGTGTCTGTCTAGTCTTTGAACTTGGGGTGGGTCCATGGATATTTGATTTATTGTAATTCATTGAGTTGAACATTTATGTTTTATGTTCTTTCTGTATATGTGTTTTATATCAAGACAAAAATAGAGGTTTAAAAAATAAGAAAAAAAAAACAAAACCAATTACTCTGGTTGCTGTGTGGAAAGTAGATTTGAAAAGATAAGAATGGAAATGGGATGATAGGGGGAACTTGCCATAATCTATGCAATAGATGGTGGTATACAGAAAAAGAGCTAGGTGAATGGATTCTTGACATGGTTTGGAGGTAGACTTCCTAAGACTGTTAGATTCCACTAACTTAGTATACTTAGACTTAGTTATAATCCACTAACTTAGAGAACTTAATCTGTTCTCTCCAGAATAGAATTATGTGTAGACTAAGTTCTATTCTCTTTAGAAAGGGGGTATAATATCTCAGTTTTTGGACTGAGTATAACTGATGAGGCCACTGACTGAGGGGGAGAACAAGAAAGGGGCAAACTAGAAGGAAAAAACCATGAGTTGTATTTTGGAGTGTACAGAGACAATGCAGTGGAGACCAGGACTGACTCTCGGAGCGCTCTGGAGAATGTGGTATCATGGAAAGAAAGGAAATGTGTTTCAAGAAAGAAGGATTAGTCAAGCAAGATAAAGACAGAGAAGTGACTTTAGAATTTGACATTATAAGTCATTGCTGTAAGATTATAGCATTGCTATTATAGCATTAATTGCTATTATTGCTATAAGATTATTAGTCATTGCTATAAGAGCAGTTTTGGTGGAGAGGTAGATAAGGGATGTGAGCCTGTTTGAAGTGAGTCAGACAATGGGAGTGGGGAAGTCAGGAAGCAAGAGTTAACAGCTCCTAAGACATTTTGCAGAGTACATCATGAGAAACGCTGGACTGGAAGAAGCACAAGCTGGAATCAAGATTGCCGGGAGAAATATCAATAACCTCAGATATGTAGATGACACCACCCTTATGGCAGAAAGTGAAGAGGAACTAAAAAGCCTCTTGATGAAAGTGGAGAGTTTAAAAGTTGGCTTAAAGCTCAACATTCAGAAAACGAATATCATGGCATCCGGTCCCATCACTTCATGGCAAATAGATGGGGAAACACTGGAAACAGTGTCAGACTTTATTTTTTGGGGGCTCCAAAATCACTGCAGATGGTGACTGTAGCCATGAAATTAAAAGATGCTTACTCCTTGGAAGGAAAGTTATGACCAACCTGGATAGGATATTCAAAAGAAGAGACATTACCTTGCCAACAAAGGTTCGTTTAGTCAAGGCTATGGTTTTTCCTGTGGTCATGTATGGTTGTGAGAGTTGGACTGTGAAGAAGGCCTGAGCACCGAAGAATTGATTCTTTTGAACTGTGGTGTTGGAGAAGACTCTTGAGAGTCCCTTGGACTGCAAGGAGATCCAACCAGTCCATCCTGAAGGAGATCAGCCCTGGGATTTCTTTGGAAGGAATGATGCTAACACTGAAACTCCAGTACTTTGGCCACCTCATGCGAAGAGCTGACTCATTGGAAAAGACCCTGATGCTGGGAGGGATTGGGGGCAGGAGGAGAAGGGGACGACAGAGGTTGAGATGGCTGGATGGCATCACTGACTCGATGGACGTGAGTCTGAGTGAACTCTGGGAGTTGGTGATGGACAGGGAGGCTTGGCATGCTGTGATTCATGGGGTCGCAAAGAGTCAGACATGACTGAGTGACTGAACTGAACTGAAGACATTTTGTTCTGAAGCTGAACAAGATAAATTGTGTCATGGCTAAACAGAGACATGGGGGGCAACAATGAGTTTTTGATAAGGAAGAAACAACCCATTTCTAGATTGTTGAGAATTCAGTGAGAGGAAAATGATGATACAAAAGAAAGATGAATACTTCCAGATGTGAGGTCCTTGAGTAGAAAAGAGGTTATGGGTATTATTGAGCATCCATTATGTGACAGGCATTACTCAAGGAACCATGTGTATACAGCATAAAAATTTATTTTCTGCCTTTGGGGACAACATGGAACAGGAGTAGGAAGTGGGGAGAGAGCTCAGTAGACCAGCCATTTCATTATACTCTGATATAGAAATGCATGGAATATGCCAGGAAGAGAGTGCTCCTAGATAAGCCTTGGAAATAGTGAAAAGTTTCTCAAAGAAATGATTGACCCTTAAGGATTCATTAAATCCTTGTTAATCCCTCCCTGTGGGAGGGATAATATAGTAAAAGTTCTTTTATAAGTTTATCACTACTGAATGTCCCAGCATTATCACTTGTCACAGTATCCCTGCCTCCAAACATGTGTGTTTGAAGATGCCCTCATGTCAACATACCCGTCGTCGCCTAACGTGTCATGCTATTTTGTGGTGTACACACTTGTTGATATTCTGTGAAATGCTCTTGCTTCCCGGTAAACTTCTGTATGTCTCCAAGACTCAGTTTAACAGCTACTTTATCTCCCACACCCTTTCCAGAGAAGTTAGAAAGAGGGGGCTCCCAAAACAAAAAGTCCAGTTCTTGCTCTCACCTTCATGCCCCTGGGGCACTTTATAAGTGCTTCTATGGGTACTTGTGATTTTTTTTAGGAAAGCAGTTACCATAGTGGTTACAAGAATGGATTCAGTGCCGGGTTCCCTGTGTCAAATCATAGCCCTGCCATTTACCAGCTGTGTCACCTGGAGCCTGTTTCTTAATCCCTAGGTGTCCCAGTTTCTTCCTTTCTAAAATGAGACTAATGAAGCCTACCTGCTGAACTTGAAAGTGAATTATTATAACTCAAAAAAAAAAAAAGAAAGGAAGGTACAGAGGATGTAGATGCAAGGGATGCTCAAGATGAAAATTCCAGACTTTGTGGGCTTGCCTGCTGGTCTGTCCTTTCCCCCAACCTGCCTCGTTTACCTTCCCTGGAGAAGAGGTGAATATACATGTTAGAGGGAAAGTTGCTCCTGGTTTCTTGACTGTTTCAACTATGAATTATGTGTGATTCTAGAAAGGAAACTTTTTATTTTTGACATTTTTTTTTGTCCTTTTGCATTCTCTCTCTTTCTTTATTATTTTGAGTGTGCTGTCCATTTTGTCAATTTGTTCCCATAGAAACCACTGAAAATTTACAGCTTGCTTAAAGTGGATCCGAGAAGAAGCACAGGTTGTTGTGGGTACGAAGTGAGTTTATACTGCAAAACACTTAGAGCAGCATCCGGCATGTGAAAAATGCTTGATACATTGTAGCTATTATTACTATAATTATATATGTTTTTCAACCATGATGAGAATAGCTCTTATTTATATTTGTTTTATGCATCCTTCCACTCTTCCAACAACCACCAACTTGACCTTGCATGACATGAAGAAGCTCAATAAACGTATTGGAAGGGATACATGAATGGATTTCCCTCCTTTCTCCCCAACTGGTGTTATAGCAGGGTTCTAATCTTGGTGTCTCCTTTGGGCTTAGCATACATTTGGACATAAGACACTCATGGCATAGTGCTGTGGGGATGATTTTTTTTTAAATATTGGACCCTAAAGATTTCTAAAATTACAAGAATATCAGGAGAGATGGTGCATTAAATCCTTAACACCTCAGTACAGTTGCTAACAGAGTCAGAGGTTGCCTGAAAGAAACCTCGAGCTCAAAGAGTTGAGTCTCCTTCTTTGTGAAGGGCATCCCTTCTCACATCCTTGACTGATGGCTAGTCATTTAAGCTTTTCTTAAAAGTAGGTAATCAGAAAGCTTCTCTTTGGGGAGAAGGTGAACACTGGATGCCAGAGTGGGAGTAAGAGAGAACTCAAAAAGAGGGGCAAAGGGCAGAGAAGATGGAAAGAGGGAGAACCCAGAACAAAAAGTCCTGATCCTCTGCATTTGCCTGCAGATTCTGCCCTCTTGTCCAGCCTTGCCCAGCTTCCTGGAAGAAAGAGTCAAGTATATGCTGGAGGGAAAATTGGCTCTGATTTTTATCTTTTGAAATCATAAGTGTAATGACAGAGACACATGTGTGATTTTAAAAAGGAAAGTGTTTTTACTTTCTCACAGGGTCCGTTTTGTTCTTTGTGGTTTCTCTCTCTCAATTTTTTTTTCCCAAGAGCATTGTCCATTTTGCCAATTTGTTTCCATGGACACCATTGACAGTTTACCTGTTATTTATGTGGATTTGAGAAGAGACAATAGTAATAAACTCTGATATGGGCTATGAATAGCACGAGTGTTTCGGACTGCCCGTCTTCTACCTCTCTACTTAACTACTGAGCAAATCAAGTTTATGATAATAATTTAAAGAACACAAGACTCTGTTTTCTTTCCTGGATGTGAGTGGTAGGAGGGACGAGAAGGCTCTCCAATCTCCATCTCTTTGGATATTCTCATGGAAGTCATGGCCAATTGAAGGAGAATGGGACTTTCTTAAAGGAACAGATGGATCATTAGGTGGGGTCTGGCCCACATGCAGCGCTTAGCATTTACTCTTCTCAGGGAACCTGGGGCAAATGAGGCTTCTAAAAATGACTGCAAACAATAAGGAAGAAGGAACTTGGGATTTCTGTCCTTTTCACTGGTGGCGAAGCAGGTAGACAAAACAGGGAAGAGGTTGTTGCTGAGAACTGCAACAGACAAATGCCTAGAGGAGGAGGCAATTTTTTTGCCTTGCAGGGGACCAGCTCCATAATATCTAAGACAAGAGCAGAAGGACTGAGCCCCAAAGGACTGGCTGGCTCAAAAAGAGGGTTTCCTCCACTCAGATATTTGCACCTCCAGCTTCATTTCCAGCCTCTGCCCCTCAATAACCATGATGTTTAGAGACCATTCCCTGTTGCTCAGGTCTAAATGAGGAGGGAGAATATAAATGGGACATCTGAGTCCCATAAGAAATAAAAGAGGAAAAGAAATAAGGGTGAAAGAAAAATTAGGAATGGAAATACATAGAGAGATTTAGAGATTGAGAAAATTTAAGACTATGTTGAAGGAAAAAAATAAATCATTAAGTTATAATGGTCAATATTGTAAGACTGACTAATGAAAAATAAATGATTATTCATCTGCTATTTCCCAGCATTCTGCTACAGCACAGTGAATTGAAAAATGAGGGCTGAAATTTCTTCCCTAGAAAATTTATGACAGATGAAGGAAAGCTTGAATGTCAAAGTAAGTTTATTTCCCCAATCCCATAGGTCTTCTCTCTGTGGGGGAACTACAAATTAAAGCTGATACAGTGGTAGATGGAAAGTCATGCTTTGGACAAGGCTAAACAGCCTCTGAGAATGCAGCCACTCTTCTTGCTGTGGGTTAATGCTGGATAAGTATCAGTCTAGATGCCAAAATATCCCCTGGTCCAATGCTTCGGAAAGTAAAGAAGTTGAAATTAGTTTACATTTACAGTATGGTAATGAGTGAACTAACGAGGGTAGCTTTTGCAATCACCCTAACTCCTTTGTCCTGAGCCAAACACTTGCTCTAAGGCTCAGTTGAGATATTACTTCTCATCACCAAGAGGTGGAAAACTGGGGATATAGTAAGAGGCTGATGACCATACTGGATCTCTTAGACTTTTTACCAACTAGATGTTCCAATTCAGCATGGAAGGGAGTGGAATCTAGGAAATTCCTGGTCTGACTCTTCTCTCTATATACACGGATTAGAATCTCCAGAAAGTGTGGAGATGGCATTCCTACAGTTTACAGTGCCAAACTTATACCATAGGATGAAGTGTTTTAAATGACATTAAAATATCCATTCTATTTATTGATTCCAGTAGCCTGAAGTTACACTGAGTGTATGAGATAAGGGGCTGTAAATAAGGTTGCTGTTGTTCAGTGTCCAACTCTTTGCAACCCCATGGACTATATAGCCCACCAGGCTCCTCTGTCCATGAAACTTCCTAGGCAAAAATACTGGAGTGAGTTGCTATTTCCTTCTTCAGTGGATCGTCCCAGTGTAGGGATTGAACCTGGGCCTCCTGTATTGGCAGGCAGATTCTTTACGGCTGAGCTACCAGGGAAGCTGTAAGTGAGGTAACAGAACAATGAAACAAGAACTCAGGACCTTGGTGTACATCAGTATCCAGAATAATTAGATAGAAATAAAGCTCTAATGGGGCCCTAAACCTCACTAGGCAACAAGAGAAACCTCTCAGTAAGGACTGATAAAGGGGAGCCATCCTTTCAAGAAACCCAAGGGACAAGCCAGATGGATAAAATATCCAGTGAATGACAGATCTTTGCACAAGATGCTGAGAACCTTGTCAGTGACAGTTTCACCAGCTAGACCAAAGACACGCAAACAGATGAATAGCCAGATAAATATTGCATATAGTAATTATGCACCAGCTATAAATATGGTGAGTTGATGTTTTCTGCCCTCAGGGAAGTGCAGTTAAAATTGGGATAGCAATTTTGATGAGAAGGGAATCAGAATTCAGGGAACTTGAGTTCAGAATTTTAAAGAGCCCTGGAGACTGGGTCATCATAATAAAGCGTTATACATCAGCAAGGAGAATTTCATTTTCCTGGGTCAGTCCCATGAGGTTTGCATGCGAAGAGGTTACAGTTCTTTCCTGCCTGTTTGTTTCCAGCAGTAGGATTCCTTGGGCTATAATGTCCATTTATGTTATAGTCTTTAGCCAGAGGCAATCTGGCCCAGTTGCTTTTTTCTTTCCTTGAATGCTCCACTGGAGTACTAATAAGATTAGATTTAAAAAAAACAAAAACAAAACAAAACACCAAACATCTTGACCCCTGTCTTTGCTGAAACTTGTTCTTGAACATTAGGGAAGTGTAAATTTTGAAGCTGTGGTAAAGGAAGGAAAAAAAACTCTAAGCACCTCAGAAAGTTATATCTGCTAGTCTGCTAGTGATTTATGTTTTCTGCTTTGTAAGCTGTGATAGAAATATAGTTTTAGATATGAGGATAAAGTTTAATATCCTAGTGTTGGAAATATACATTCCCTGTGCAAACTTTCCCTATGCTGAGTTGTTATCATTTTGGTTAACTGTTTTTCTTTCTTTTATTCTTGAAAAATCTTTGCTTCCTGTTATTATATGCCACGAATAGGTCAACAGCAATTCTAGGAAATGGCTGCCTTCTCTGCTTGGAATGCCACTGTTTTGATCCCAGTATCATCTCCCCTCTCCAAGTCTTCTTCCTGATCCACTCATTCTCAAAGACCTAGCTTAAAAGTTACCTGTGAAGTCCTCCTGAACAATTCTCCTGATATTGATGTAGTAAAGTGTTGTCTTTACTTGTTTCTTTTCTAGCAAGGTCAGGGATGTTTTCTCATTAACCCCTGTATTCTGCTGTGCCCAGGAACACATACTAAGCACCTCCCAGGTGGGGAGGAGGGGGATGAGAAAATAATGGATAGTTATTAGTAAAATATTGGTAAAAAGGAACAACTACACCAAAAAATCATATAGTTTCTAAATGTATGATTCATCTTTTAATTTACACAATTATACTATGCATGTTGATTCTGTTACTGCAAAATAAACAAAAATTTTAAATCAATAGAAAATCACAAAGTCAAATCTTTTTTGTTAGTCCATGGCAAAATTTCAGATTTACATGTTAGGGGTAATTATTTTGATGATCTCTTTTGGTATTATAAGCTACCTTAAAACCTAGAGGATTTAAACAGTTAATGCTTAAAATTTTATGAATCAGAAATGCAGGAAGAATTTGACTGGTTGGTCCGTACAGTTGGAGGAGTACCTTCATGGTGGCAGTTTTCTACACGGGCACTTCGGTGCTTCGTGGTTTCTTTCTCTGTCTCTCATGTGACAGAGCCTCTTACCTGGCCTGGACTTCTTACAGGGTGGTGTCTGAGTAGTTACATTTCCTACCTGGTGGCTGTCTCCCAGAGGCAGGATGGGATACTGCCAGGCTAGGTAGCAGCCATCCCTGGAACTGGCATGAGTCAGTTTCTGCAAACCCTGTTGATCAAAGCAGACAGAGTCCAACCAGATTTGTTGGAGTGGAGAAATGACGCCACCTCGTAATGGTATGTGACAAGATTACATTGAATGAAAGCATGTGAGATGGAGCATGATTTGCCGCCATCTTTGGGAGCTATAATCTGTGATGTAATTAATACATGTTTGACAAATCAGTGCCCAAGGGACCATGTCATGAAAATCAATTAACTCTCTAGAAATGTTCAATGCCTCTCAGTGTGATAAGGTTTAATCCAGTGTAAACTGCTTTTTTTTTCATCTCTATCATAGAGATGAAATCTTTGGGGAAGAGAAGGGAAACCAAGCCTGGTATTCTTCATTTAGATCTTTCAATCACATTTATCTTATCAGGCATACTACAGAATCACAAGTGAGAGAAAGTTCTACTTAGACTGTAAGTATTTGCCTTATAGAACTCATTTCCCCCAAAAGGTAGCTTTAGGTAAATTTATGGGTAGTTGATCCTCACACCCCACTCCAGTGCTCTTGCCTGGACAGAGGAGCCTGGAAGGCTGCAGTCCATGAGGTCGCTAAGAGTTGGACACGACTGAACAACTTCACTTTCACTTTTCACTTTCATGCATTGGAGAAGGAAATGGCAACCCACTCCAGGGTTCTTGCCTGGAGAATCCCAGGGACGGGGGAGCCAGTGGGCTGCCGTCCATAGGGTCACACAGAGTCGGACACGACTAAACCGACTTAGCAGCAACAGCAGCAGCAGGTACAAGAAGCAGGTGTTAGAGCTATATACCTAGCCTTTGTGGCTGACAATATAGAGAGCAAGGTTTTCCAAGTTGTAAGTTGTGATCCTATTAGTGAATCATGAAATCTATTTAGTAGGTCAGGACCAGTGGTTCAACGTAAAAAAAAAAAAAGGAATCAGATGGAATACAAAGTATCCTTTGTTACATGTAACCTAGAAGGTATATATAATATACTTAAGTATGTACAAGTGAGTGTTTTTGCATGGGTATGTATGAGTACTGGATTACCATGTAAGCTCTATTTCTAACTGGGACCCACAGTCAAAAATGTTTTTGAAGCCACTAAAATAGAGTGTCTGTGTCCTCTTGTGAACCCTCTCTTGGTGTCACTTTCGAACGCAAGACACTGGACTGGAAGGACTGTCGGTTTGATTCAGCATGGCATTTCTGATGTTCTCATGAAAAATATTTTGTTTGGGGCCCAGAATGACAAATAGCTCAGAGTCCAATAGAAACACCTTTTCCTAAAAGAAGAAATTGCTTTACAGACAGTACAGCAAAATAAAATGTCTCACCTCCACAGCATATGCCCTGTGTTGCCTATAAAGAGTTTTTATAGAAGACTGTTTTTTTTTTCTTTTCCCTTTTAAAATTTACATTTGGTTGAATAGATTTCCCAAGAGCTTAATGCTTCACCTACCCAATGTTTCTAACCCTTGATAGGCTACAAGATATGGTCCAGGTTAGATCCGGAAGTGCTGTGACATGCCTCTTTGTACATTGAGGGCTGCTTCTGATTGGGCTGGAAAACCCTGGGCATCATCCTTAGCACAGGTGTGGAGGGTGGGGCACAGATAACGTTTTTCAGACTCTCGTTTTTCACATGCCACTCTGTCTCCTTTCTTAAGTAGAATCTTTCCCTACTCCTATCTCAACTACACCTGTTAAAGCACAATGGTATAGTCTAGTGTCTATTTTTGACTTTCCAAATTAAGCCCCTTTAAAATTATAATTCATTGTGAGCAGTAAATATAGTTTATAAAAATACTTTTTATGTATTCTCTTCGGAGAAGGCAATGGCACCCCACTCCAGTACTCTTGCCTGGAAAATCCCATGGATGGAGGAGCCTGGTAGGCTGCAGTCCATGGGATCGCTGAGGGTCGGACACGACTGAGCGACTTCACTTTCACTTTTCACTTTCATGCCTTGGAGGAGGAAATGGCAACCCACTCCAGTGTTCTTGCCTGGAGAATCTCAGGGATGGGGGAGCCTGGTGGGCTGCCGTCTATGGGGTCACACAGAGTCGGACACGACTGAAGGGACTTAGCAGCAGCAGCAGCATGTATGCTCTTGTACTTAATTTTCAGAACAAGCTTATGTGCTGGTTATCATAAATATTTTCATTTTAAAGTTGGAGAAGTTGAGATTCAGAGAGATTGACTGCTTGTGCAAGGTCATACATGTATGTGAAGCAGCAGGGCCAGGACTTGACTTTGACTACAAATCCCACATTATGTTTCCCTTGGCCAGAGGAAACTGGGCCTGCATTAGGTCTCTGGACTTGCATAGTTCAATTCAGTCACCCAATTGTGTCCAACTCTTTTTGACCCCATGGACTACAGCACACCAGGCCACCCTGTCCATCACCAACTCCCAGCGCTTACTCAAACTCATGTCCATCACATCGGTGATGCCATACAACCATCTCATCATCTGTCGACCCCTTCTTCTCATACCTTCAATCTTTCCCAGCATCAGGGTCTTTTCCAATGAGTCGGTTCTTCCCATCAGGTGCCAAAGTATTGGAGTTTCAGCTTCAACATCAGTCCTTCCAATGAATATTCAGGACTGATTTCCTTTGTGATGGACTGGTTTGATTTCCTTGTAGTCCAAGGGAGTCTCAAGAGTCTTCTCCAGCACCACAGTTCAAAGCATCAATTCTTTGGCGCTCAGCTTTATAGTCCAACTCTCAAATCCATACATGACTACTGGAAAAATCATAGCTTTGACCAGACGGACCTTTGTTGGCAAAGTAATGTCTCTGCTTTTTAATATACTGTCTAGGTTGGTCATAGCTTTTCTTCCAAGGAGCAAGTGTCTTAATTTCATGGCAGCAGTCACCATCTGCAGTGATTTTGGAGCTCCCCCCGCTCAAAGAATATGTTACTGTTTCCATTGTTTCCCCATCTATTTGCCATGAAGTGATTGTACTGGATACCATGATCTTAGTTTTCTGAATGTTGAGTTTTAAGCCAAACTTTTTCACCCTCCTCTTTCACTTTCATCAAGGGGTTTTTTAGTTCTTCATTGCTTTCTGCCATAAGGGTGGTGTCATCTGCATATCTGAGGTTAGTGATATTTCTCCCAGAAATCTTGATTCCAGCTTGTGCTTCATCCAGCCCAGCATTTCACATGATATACCCTGCATATAACTTAAATAAGCATGGCAACAGTAAACAACATTGATGTACTCCTTTCCCTATTTGGAACCAGTCTGTTGTTCCATGTCCAGTTCTAACTATTGCTTCTTGACATACAGATTTCTCAGGAGGCAGGTCAGGTGGTCTGGTATTCCCATCTCTTTCAGAATTTTCCACAGTTTGTTGTGATCCACAGTGTCAAAGGCTTTGGCATAGTCAATAAAGCAAAAATAGATGTTTTTCTGGAACTCTCTTGCTTTTTCAATGATCCAGTGGATGTTGGCAATTTGATCCCTGGTTCTTCTGTCTTCTCTAAATCCAGCTTGAACATCTGGAAGTTCATGGTTCACATACTGTTGAAGCCTGGCTTGGAGGATTTTGAACATTACTTTGCTAGTGTGTGAGATGAGTGCAATTTTGTGGTAGTATGAGCATTCTTTGGCATTGCCTTTCTTTGGGATTGGAATGAAAACTGATCTTTTCCAGTCCTGTAGCCACTGCTAAGCTTTCCAAATTTGCTGGCATATTGAGTGCAGCACTTTCACAGCATCTTTTTTTAGGATTTGAAATAGCTCAACTGGAATTCCATCACCTCCACTAGCTTTGTTCATAGTGATGCTTCCTAAGGCCCTCTTGACTTCACATTCCAGATTGTCTGGCTCTAGGTTGGTGATCACACCATTATGGTTATCTGGGTCATGAAGATATTTTTTGTATAGCTATTTTGTGTATTCTTGCCACCTCTTCTTAATATCTTCTACTTCTGTTACATCCATGTCATTTCTGTCCTTTATTGTGCCCATTTTGCATGGAATATTCCCTTGTTATCACTAATTTTCTTGAAGAAATCTCTGGTCTTTCCCATTCTATTGTTTTCCTCTATTTTTGCATTGATCGCCGAGGAAGGCTTTCTTATCTCTCCTTGCTATTCTTTGGAACTCTGCATTCACATGCTTATATCTTTCCTTTTCTCCTTTGCCTTTAGCTTCTCTTCTTTTCTCAGCTATGTGTAAGGCCTACTCAGACAACCAGTTTGCCTGTTTGCATTTCTTTTTTCTTGGGGATGGTCTTGGTCACTGCCTCCTGTACAGTGTCATGAACCTCCACCCATAGTTCTTCAGGACTCTATCAGATGTAATCCCTTTAATCTGTTTGTCACTTCCACTGTCTGATCATAAGACATTTGATTTAGGTTATAACTGAGTGGTCTAGTGGTTTTCCCTACTTTCTTCAATTTAAGTCTGAATTTGGCAAGGAGTTCATGATCTGAGCCACAGTTAGCTCCCAGTCTTGTTTTTGCTGACTGTATAGAGCTTCTCCATCTTTGGCTGCAAAGATTATATTCAATCTGATTTCAGTATTGACCATCTGGTGATGTCCATGTGTAGAGTCTTCTATTGTGCTGATGGAAAAGGGTGTTTGCTGCGACCAGTGTGTTCTCTTGGCAAAACTCTGTTAGCCTTTACCCTGCTTCATTTTGTGCTCTAAAGCCAAATTTGCCTGTTACTCCAGGTATCTCTTGACTTCCTACTTTTGCATTCCAGTCCCCTGTAATGAAAAGTACATCTTTTGGGGTGTTCATTCTAGAAGGTCTGTAGGTCTTCACAGAACTGTTCAACTTCAGCCTCTTCAGCATTACTGGTCAGGGCAAGACTTGGATTACTGTGATATTGAATTGTTTGCCTTGGAAATGAACAGAGATCATTCTGTTGCCTTTGAGATTGCACAGAAGCACTGCATTTTGGACTCTTGTTGACTATGATGGCTAGTCCATTTTTTCTAGGGGATTCTTGCCCACAGTAGTAGATATAATGGTCATATTTGTTAAACTCGCCCATTCCAGTCAATTTTAGTTCACTGATTCCTAAAGTGTTGATGTTCACTCTTGCCATCTCTTGTTTGACCACTTCCAGTTTGCCTTGATTCATGGACCTAACCTAACCTAACCTAACCTAACCTAACCTAACCTAACATCCAGGTTCCTATGCAATATTGCTTTTATAGCATCGGACTTTACTTCTATTACCAGTCACATCCACAACTGGGTGTAGTTTTTGCTTTGGCTCCATCTCTTCATTCTTTCTGGTATTATTTTTCCATTGATCTCCAGTAGCATATTGGGCACCTACTGATGTGGGGAGTTCATCTTTTCAGTGTCTTATCTTTTTGCCTTTTCATACTGTTCATGGGGTTCTCAAGGCAAGAATACTGAAGTGGTTGGCCAGTGCCTTCTGCAGTGGACCAGGTTTTGTCAGAACTCTCCACTATGACCCATCTGTCTTGGGTGGCCCTACCTGGCATGGCTCATAGATTCACTGAGTTAGACAAGGCTTTGGTCCATGTGGTCAGTTTGATTTGTTTTCTCTGATTGTGGTTTTCAGTCTGTCTGCCCTCTGACTGATAAGGATAAGAGGTTTACAGAAGCTTCCTGATGGGAGAGACTGACTGTGGGGGAAACGGTGTGTTCTGATGGGCAGGGCCATCCTCAGTAAATCTTTAATCCAGTTTTCTGTTGACGGGCGGCACTGTTGTTTGACCTGAAACCAAGCTCTGGTGGAGGAATGAAGATAATGGTGACCTCCTTCAAAAGGTCCTGTGCACGCACTGCTGTACTCAGTGCCCCCGACCCCGCAGCAGGCCACCACCGACCCAGGCATCTGCCGGAGACTCCTGGACACTCCTGGGCAAGTCTGGGTCAGTCTGTTGTGGGGTCACTGCTCCTTTCTCATGGGTGCTGGTGTGCACAGGTTTTGTCTGTGCCCTCCAAAAGTCTGTTTCCCCAGTCCTGTGTGAGTTCAGTAATCAAATCCCACTGGCCTCCAAAGTCAAAGTCCCTGGGGAGTCTCAGTCCCTTTGCCAGATCCCCCGGTTGGGAAATCTGCTGTGGGTCCTAGAACTTTCTTAACAGTGCGAAAATTTGTTTGGTATAATTGTTCTGAGTTTGTGGGTTGTCTGCTCGGTGGCTCTATGGTGGGGTTAATGACACCCTCCTCCAAGAGGGCTTATGCCACACTTAGAACTGCTGCACCCAGAGCCCCGCCCCTGCAGCAGGCCACTGCTGACCCGTACCTCTGCAGGAGGCAGCACTCAAACACTCTAAGGCAGGTCTGGCTTAGTCTCTGTGGGGTCTCCTGGTGTGCACAAGGTTTTGTTTGAGCCCTCTGAGTAACTCTGGCAGGTATGGGGTTTGATTCTAAAAGTGATTTTGCCCCTCCTACCATCTTGCTGGGGCTTCTCCTTTGCCCTTGGATGTGGGGTATATTTTTTTGGTGGGATCCAACATTCTCCTGTTGATGGTTGCTCAGCAATGAGTTGTAATTTTGGAGTTCTTACAACAGAAGATGAGCACACATCCTTCTACTCCACCATTTTGTACAGTGAAGTGGATTTACACAGTGTTTTTTAGTTTCTTTCCTAAGGATGCCTTCAGGGCATTTATTCATTTACTGATCCAGCTCTCAAAATCAGGAGATGGCACAAATTTTGCTCTACTTCTAAAAGTCCATGTCACTATAAAAAAATTAAAGTGGTAAGGGAAAATAGCCAATGATGGCCAAGGGAAGGTGTTTAATTGAAGTACTTTGTCTGCCTGTGCCTCTGTACAGCTTTTGATTTGGGCGCTTGGCTGTTGAGCCCCCCAAGTACTGGCATATGATTTAAAAAAGGAGACACCATATGACACCTCTGTGTTGTTCTTGAAGATATACATTCTTTAAGGGTATATAATGTGTGTAAGAAAGAGACTTTGATTAGACGTTTTTTTGGTATTGCTTTTCTAGGCACCTTGGGAACCTGTTAGTTTAATATAACCACTGTATTAAGTTAACAAACAAGGGTTCTCATACTGATTCTGTTCTGTGGGGTGAATTATCTCCTTAGTTAAATAATTTAAGCATAGTTATAATATAACAAACTACATTATTATACATTGCATTTGAGTACTAACTTCTCTTTCTTAATATTGGTAAAACTCTCATTCCAATGAGACCCAGGGAAAGGTCTCTGTTTTCACCTTTTATACACTTCTCTCATGCTTTTTTGTGTATCAGTGCATACCGTATTCTTACTTGGGTAAATATAAAACCTACTGCTATATTGGGGCTGATACCCTAATTATAGATATAATTTATGTGTCACAAGTCTGAATGGTGAGTCTATAATATAATGACACAGTTACATTGATACCCAAATTATCATAGAGAGTTCTCATCCTGTGTAAGTGCAGGAAGTCTAGTCTTTCTGCCACATGGTTCCTCCTTGGAGCCTGTTCATACTTCCTCCACCAGTCAGCCTAATGTCCCTTCCTGTCTCAGCAGCCACTGGCTCCTGACTGCCACTCTGACTTATTGCCTGACATCGAGTGCATCCTTGAGCCTGGCTTCCTTTAGCTTTGCCTGCTCCCGCTGTACCCTAATCTCAAGGCTAGTGGGCATTACCAACACCTCTGTTCTTGCCTCCAGAAAGGGACATGGCTCTCTCCTGAGCTACTGCTCCTGAAGTGTGGCCAGAAACCCCAACTATTGCAAAAAGAGGCAATTCCTAAAGAGCCTATATACACGAATCAGATTTCAAAGTTCATTGGCAGATGAGTTCCCTGCTTAGTTCCCTGGTGTTCACCCATGACAGGAATAAGCTGACACAACCTCCATTTTCCACCAGTTACTAAAAATCTCTATGGTCCTTTTCATTTTAGAGTCTAGACCCAGTAGAAATTACCTTATCCTGCTGCCTTTAAGAAAAATGGTTAATGCTTGTGTTACATCTGTGTGATCAAATGGACTTTACAAAGAATTACCTCCAAGAACGAAGAATCCTGGCCTTAAAAACAAAACCAAGAAGCACAAATGACTTTTTTTTTTTTAATAGAGGTTTTCCTTGCTCTGAAAAAAAAAAAAAAGTTAAGGTTTGGTCTTTTCTGGAAACTCTGTTATGCAGAGAATTCTACATCTTGCCATTTTCAATTGTCTCAAAGTTCAAAATCTTCACAACATTTTGGCCACTTTTTAATGTTTTTACTCTTTTAAATTAGCTGTTTAAAAGTTGGAAGTACTAATTTCCCTAAAATTTGTGAAGTGAAGAAAGAACACATGTGTATGTAAACCTGTTAGTATTGATCTTCTGCTATTTACGTTTTTGAAACTTTCTTGTAAGTTTCCATTTGACTTTATTTTTATTTGAACTTTTTATGTTGTATTGGGACATAGTGAATTAACAGTGTTAATTGTTGTGATATCACAATGGTGTGATAGTTTCAGATGAACAGCTAGGGGACTCAGGCATACATACACATGTACATTTGACTTTATTTCTTATTCACCTCCTACCCCATGCACACAACCTCCCCATCCTACACCTTTGATAAAGTGGTATAAACTGTTATCCTTCTATAGCCAAAGGTACATCATTCCTGTTCTCTCATCTCTTTCCACAAAATTCTGGAGCCTGAAGATGTCACCCTGCCTATTTAACTTATATGCAGAGTACGTCATATGAAATGCTGGGCTGGATGAAGCACAAACTGGAATCAAGATTGTCGGGAGATACATCAATAATCTCAGATATGTAGATGACACCACCCTTATGGCAGAAAGTGAAGAAGAGCTAAAGAGCTTCTTGATGAAAGTGAAAGGGGAGAGTGAAAAAGTTGGCTTAAAACTCAACATTTGGAAAATGAAGATCACGGTATGCAATCCCATCACTTCATGGCAAATAGATGGGGAAATAATGGAAACAGTGAGATAATTTTCTTTGGCGGGAGAGGGGGGGGCTCCAAAATCACTGCAGTTGGTGATTGCAGCCATGAAATTAAAAGATGCTTGCTCCTTGGAAAAAAGCTAACCAACCTAGACAGCATATTAAAAAGCAAAGACATTATTTGCCAACAAAGTTCTCTCTGGTCAAAAGCTATGATTTTCCAGTAGTCATGTATGGATGTGAGAGTTGGACTATAAAGAAAGATGAGTGCCCAAGAATTAATGCTTTTGAACTGTGGTGTTGGAGAAGACTCTTGAGAGTCGCTTGGACTACAAGGAAATCCAACCAGTCCATCCTAAAGGAGATCAGTCCTGAATATTCTTTGGAATGACTGATGCTGAAACTGAAACTCCAATACTTTGGCTACCTGATGGGAAGAACTGACACATTGGAAAAGACTCTGATGCTGGGAAAGATTGGAGATGGGAGGAGATGGGGACGGCAGAGGATAAGATGGTTGGATGGCATCATCGACACGATGGACATGAGTTTGAGTAAGCTCCGGGAGTTGGTGATGGACAGGGAAGCCTTGCATGCTGAAGTTTATGGGGTCACAAAGAGTCAGACACAACTGAGCAACTGAACTGAACTGAATTGAAGATGAACCAGGGAAATGATTTTCCAAGCTATGCATCAGTCAGTTCAGTCGCTCAATCACGTCTGACTCGTGACCACATGGAATGCCACATGCTAGGCATTCCTGTCCATCACCAACTCCCGGAGCTTGATCAAACTCATGTCCATTAAGTTGGTGATGACATCCAACCATCTTCTTTGTCATCCCCTTCTCTTCCTGCCTTCAATCTTTCCCAACATCAGAGTCTTTCCAGTAAGTCAGTTCTTCGCATCAGGTGGCCAAAGTATTGGAGTTTCAGCTTCAGTATCAGTCCTTCCAATAAATATTTAGGACTGATTTCCTCTAGGACAGACAGATTGGATCTCCTTGTAGTCCAAGGGACTCTCAAGAGTATTCTCCAACACCACAGTTCTAAAGCATCAATTCTTCAGTGATCAGCTTTCTTTATAGTCCACCTCTCACATCCATACATGACTACTGGAAAAAACATAGCTTTGACTAGACAGAGCTTTGTCGGCAATCTCTCTGCTTTTTGATATGCTGTCTAGCTTGATCAGCTTTGTATATTGATCAGATTTCCCAAAGAACAAAAGAATTGCCAATCCATTCTTGTCAATCTTGTTCCTTGCTCTGGGCAAACCAATTGGAAGGGGTTCAAATTATCTTCCCTAACATTTACTTTGACAGACAGTTGTCTCTTTAACTTCCAAGCTCCTCTCTCCCCAGCTGAGTTGGAATCCTCGGCTAAATTCCCATCTTATACCAACTATAAGTTGGTTGCGCTTATACCAACTAGAGCCAATTTGCTGACATTTAACATTTCCCACTGCCAGTTATTCACAGAAGCCTTGTCTATTCAGTTAAAAGATAGTAGGTGTTGGGAGAGGAGGATGTATAGGAATGGATGAGCGAGGAAAAAAATTTTGATTCTATAAATAAAAACACGGACAGACTGGAAATGACCAAACACCTTAGAGCCAGGATTTGGGGACTGTATTTTCAGTATGCCTGCTTATTCTTATGTATCTTTCCCTCTCTCTGTCTCTCTCCCCACCCCTCACCCCCACACACTGCCCTAAACATAAATCATAAAATGTTGTATCAGCACATAAGGTCATTAAACCCGCATTTCTGTTTTACAAAGCAAATTCATTGTTGTTATAAAATTTTCCCTTACTCCCTGTAATGCATCATGGTTTGCATTAGATGTGTAGCCTTTTGTGAGAGCTATTAATATGAATGAGGATTTGATTGGCTAGATTAGAATTTGCAAGTGTTTAGTCAGTTCCACCCTCCCTCCCTCCCTCTTCTTCTTCCTTCTTTTAAAACCAAGTCATTGAATGCCTACTAGACATACAGTACTACCTAAGTTTTGTGAAGAATTCCAAAAAGTGTAGATGAAATTGTCTTTGCCCTCCAGACAATTGTAGCCTGGGAAAATAAAACAAATGCATAAAGTGTCAACTGTCATATGACCATCATCATCACCACCACAACCACACTCATCATCCTGCTGTTTATGTCATATATAAAATAGGAACCATTAAATGTCAAAAGACTAGATGGGTTCAGAGCAGAGAATGATTGTGAGGTCAGGGAGTGTTTCATAAAAGTGATGGAGCTGTAATTGAGTTTTTATGATAATATTCAGTTGCTCAGTTGTGTTCAACTCTTTGCAACCCCATGGACTGCAGCACACCAGGCTTCCCTGTCTTTCCCCATCTTCTGGAGCTTGCTTAAACTCATGTCCATCGAGTCGGTGATGCCATGCAACTATCTTATCCTCTGTCTCCCCCTTTTCCTCCCACCTTCAATCTTTCCCAGCATCAGGGTCTTTTCCAATGAGTCAGCTCTTTGCATCAGGTGGCCAAAGTATTGGAGTTTCAGCTTCAGCATCAGTCCTTCCAATGAATATTCAGTAGATTTAGAATAAATGGAAATAAGGTGAAGGAATACATTGCAGGTGGAGAACAGAGTATCTGCAAACTTCTTTTCACTGAGGCAAGGGGGGATCTGCTGATGAGTTCCTCAGAGCAGAGACTATGCCTTTTACACTGAACATCCAGCTTGGAACCCTGGAGCACATGGAACAGGCTGTATGAATGCTGAGTGCAAGGGTGAGATTCTAAACAAAAGCACAAGGACATCCACACTCACGTTCTATATCTGAGGCTCTATATCTGAGGCTGTATATTTTGATATGGAAGATTTAGGGGGCAAAGTGTTTTATTTATTTGGCTTTGCTTTTTAAGTCTCTGGCAGTCATTGTAGACAGAGGTTATGAGCCACTGTCTGGGAAGAGAGATATTTTAGAGAAGATGGGTGATGAAGACAGAAAAGTTGATTACTCACAACTTATATGATTCTACGGAGAAGACAATGACACCCCACTCCAGTACTCTTGCCTGGAAAATCCCATGGATGGAGGAGCCTGGTGGCTTGCAGTCCATAGGGTTGCTAAGAGTTGGACATGACTGAGCAACTTCACTTTCACTTTTCACTTTCATGCATTGGAGAAGGAAATGGCAACCCACTCCAGTGTTCTTGCCTGGAGAATCCCAGGGACGGGGGAGCCTGGTGGGCTGCCATCTATGGGGTCGCACAGAGTCGGACACGACTGAAGCAACTTAGCAGCAGCATATGATTCTAGCCCCCAAACAGGAAGCCCACCCCATGTAATCCATCTCTCCTTTCAAAGTAGATCTTAGCAGACTGTATGCTCATAAACTTTTCAGTGAATAACATCCGTACTTTCCCTTTATAAGTGTTTCTTGTGAACTTTTAATATTCCTTTTATTACAGTCAAGGGACAGTAAATCAGGACAAGGTGATTTTTTTCAATTCTAGTCCAATACTACAATCAATGAGTCTAGGAGGGGAAATGGCCCAAAACCCACATCTGTCCAACTTTCCAACTTCTGAGTGAAAATTAAGAAATGACCTTTGAAAATGTTCTCTTTTACATAAGATTATGGTTGCTGCCTATGAAATAAAACAATGATATTCTCCATTCCTGAGACTTTTTCATTCCTGTGGTGAACTTGGTTCAATTTAGAGGAAGGAATCATCTTTCATCCTTACTGCTTGTAAATGGGAATGTGTAATCTGATTGGGTCAACTGTCGATAGTTTGACATTTCTTCCCCAACAGCAGAGTTGCACATATGCCCCAAAGTCTGAGATCTTATTGCTAATTTACCGGATTTATTGGGTTATTTTTTTATTACACTCTTCCGGGGCAAAAGCAGAAAAAAATCTGATTTCTGATGCAGCTTTAATCTGATGAATATTGTTGGGAACTAATAGAAATGCAGCCATAAATTCAAAATGCACTAATGTGCTAGTTGGGGCCCAGGAATGGGAAGAAGTGTGTGTGTCACTTAGACTTAGGAGATAGCATCTACGATCTCAGTGATAAGGGATACAGTGTAACAGGCAGCTAAGGAAATGCAAGGAGTTTTAGAACTAATTCTATGAATTTTCTTGGGCCTAGACAATTAGAAGCTGAGCTTGATCTTATGTTCTTTAATAATGAAACTTCAGGGCCTAGAGCACCCAGGGAGTATAGCTAGCTTTATAAGACTTGGCTCAAGTGGCTGTTAATATCTTCCCGCCTGCAGTCCTGGGCCACTTTCCCTGGGGATGGCAGCTGTGATGCTGCATATGAACTGAAAAGATGAGTCATCTGCTCAGAGAGCTCATGATATGTCTTACTTGTTTCTGTATCAACAGTGTCTAGGACTGTGCCTGGAATGAAGGCGTTTGTCAAACACAGCACGTGTTTGTTGAACTGTCCCTTTTATTGCCTGGTATGGGCTGTTGCTGTGACTTTACCTCTAGGAATTTATCAAATATGCACAGACAAAATCACCAGAAAATATAAAAGTACTATTTCACTCTCCATTGTCTCTAACTTGGCTGGAATAAATAGAAAGAAGTGAGGAGTCTTTGTTTTCTCTGTCAGAGCTTTATGTGAGTCCTAATAAATTGCAGAATTCTCCTCCACTGACTTCTCCCCTCAGTTTTACTGAGAAGCCATTGACATATTTCATTGTATAAGTTTAAAGCACACAGCATGATGGTTTTATTTATATATATACACACACACATATGTATATGATTATCACAATTGGTTCAGCTAACATCCATCTTCTCATATAGATACAGTAAAAGGAAGAGAAAGAGGTAAAGAATAAAACAGAAATTTTCTCCTTGAGAACTCTTCAGTTCAGTTCAGATCAGTCACTCAGTCATGTCTGACTTTTGTGACCCCATGAACCGCAGCATGCCAGGCCTCCCTGTCTATCAACAACTCCCAGAGTTCACCCAAACTCATGTCTATTGAGTCAGTGATGCCATCCAACCATCTCATCCTCTGTCATCCCCTTCTCCTCCTGCCCTCAATCTTTCACAGCATCAGGATCTTTTCCAATGAGTCAGCTCTTTGCATCAGGTGGCCAAAGTATTGGAGTTTCAGCTTCAACATCAGTCCTTCTAATGAAAACTCAGGACTGGTCTCCTTTAGGATGGACTGGTTGGATCTCCTTGCAGTCCAACGGACTCTCGAGAGTCTTCTCCAACACCACAGTTCAAAAGCATCAATTTTTTGGCGTTCAGCTTTCTTTACAGTCCAACCCTCACATCCATACATGACTACTGGAAAAACCACAGCCTTGACTAAATGGACCTTTGTTGGCAAAGTAATGTCTCTGCTTTTTAATATGCTGTCTAGTTTGGTCATAACTTTCCTTCTAAGAAGTAAGCATCTTTTAATTTCATGGCTGCAGTCACCATCTGCAGTGATTATGGAGCCCCAGAAAATAAAGTCAGCCACTGTTTCCTGATCTATTTGCCATGAAGTGATGGGACTGGATGCCATGATCTTAGATTTCTGAATGTTGAGCTTTAGGCTAACTTTTTCACTCTCCTCTTTCACTTTCATCAAGAGGCTCTTTAGTTCTTCTTCACTCTCTGCCATAAGGGTGGTGTCATCTGCCTATCTGAGGTTATCAATATTTCTCCCAACAATCTTGATTCCAGCTTGTGCTTCATCCAGCCCAACATTTCTCATGATGTACTCTGCATATAAGTTAAATAAGCAGGGTGACAATATACACCCTTGATGTACTCCTTTTTCTATTTAGAACCAGTTTGTTGTTCCATGTCCAATTCTAACTGTTGCTTCCTGACCTGAATACAGGTTTCTCAAGAGGCAGGTCAGGTGGTCTGGTATTCCCATCTCTTTCAGAATTTTCCACAGTTTATTGTGATCCACACAGTCAAAGGCTTTGGCATAGTCAAGAAAGCAGAAATAGATGTTTTTCTGGAACTCTCTTGCTTTTTCGATGATCCAGTGGATGTTGGCAATTTGATCTCTGGTTCCTCTGCCTTTGCTAAAACCAGCTTGAACATTTGAAAGTTTCCGGTTCATGTATTGCTGAAGCCTGGCTTGAAGAATTTTGAGCATTACTTTACTAGTGTGTGAGATGAGTGCAATTGTGCAGTAGTTTGAACATTCTTTGGCATTCCCTCTCTTAGGGATTGGAATGAAAACTGACCTTTTCCAGTCTTATGGCCACTGCTGGGTTTTTCAAATTTGATGGCATATTGAGTGCAGCACGTTCACAGCATCATCTTTTAGAATTTGAAATAGCTCAACTGGAATTCTATCACCTCTACTAGCTTTGTTGGTAGTGATGCTTCCTAACGCCCACTTGACTTCACATTCCAGGATGTCTGGCTCTAGGTGAGTGATCACACCATTGTGATTATCTGGGTTGTGAAAGTCATTAAAAAAGTAACCCCCCCCCCTTCCCCAGAACTCTTAGGGTTTCCTTTTTTAACAACTTTCCTATATTGCTATCATACAGCGGTGATAGCTGTAGTCATCAGGTTATATCCCTAGTACTTATTTATCTTTAATTTGTACTTTCTGACCACTTTCCTCCAATTTCCCCTCCCACTTAGCATAATGTCTTCAAGCTTCATCCACGGTGTTATAAATGGTAAAATCTCCCATTTTGCATGGCTGTATTATATTCCATCATGCATGTCTCTGTGTGTGTGTATACACACACATATGCATACAACATACATATATATGTGTATATATATACACAGACACCATTACTCCTTTACCTACTTGTCCATTGATGGATACATGGTTGTTTCCCTGGCTTTGCTATTGTTAATAATGCTGCTATGAACGTGGGGTGCAGATGTATATTTTTTTAAATTACCGCTGTTATTACTTTTGACTGTAAGTCCGGAAGCGGAATTTCTTTTATTGCCTTTCCACAGTGTTTTTTTACCCCTCAGTGGCCTTTTCTAGCCCTGATCCTTAATTTCACTTACGAAATTATGCCTGTGACCATCTTGAAAAAATTCTCAGTTGGTACCAATGACATTGGTTTTCCAATGTTCGTGTCCATAACACCTACATGCAAGTGAGAGTGGGAAAATCTGCCATCTTGAGGCAATTCTCACAGTGTTCCATACTCAGTTCTATCTTAGGCACAGGCTCTGCTTGGAGCCCTGGATTCTGAGTGACGGCTTACCAGTTTCACAACACTCAGCACAGGGCTCATGTTGTGTGGGAAGCTTTTACTGCCTCCCATGCTGCAGTGGGGTTCTTCCCTTGCATGCCTCTAAATCCATATGTGTTTACTAACTGTAGTACTCACTTCTTTCTCAGGCTGCTGACTTTAGAACCCTTGCCCCCCAACACACTAAATCATGAGCTTCTTAAAAACAGAGAATTTATAAGTCTGATTCACCTCTGTTGTCTCTACCTAGCACAATGAATGGCAGATATTAGGGATGCAGATGCTGTACATGTTTTTTAATTAATGAGTGAGGTAATTCCAAAGAAATTATCCAATGTGGTTTGGCAAATGGAAACATGGTAGAAGAAGATGAAGATGAAGGATGGAGAAGCTTTTTTAGGTACTTCTTGGATTGATCTAATTTGTAAAAATCAACTACAGTCCTGGGTCAAAGGTGGTAGACCTGGATTCTCCAGCCCTGGGGTGATAAGCATGATGTCTTTCCCTCTTTAAGCAAACGATTCCCCTGAGAATATTGAAATAACCTTACCACTTTTCTGAGCATAGGGACAAACATCTGAGCAGTCTTTCCTGGCCCAGATGATTCTGTGCACAAGATACCCAAGACCAGACTTATAGAAAAGGAGAAATGGCAGCATTCTTGAGCCCTCAGCCTCTCTCCATGAGCCTGAGTCAATGGCTGCGCTAGGTCTGCCTAGATGGGATGATTGTCACTTATGGGAAAAAAGGTACCGTGAACTTCATAGGCTCCAAAACTTAGACAGCCCTGAGGGAAAAGATGACACTGCCCCCACAAGCCGTGTTTCCGTTTATTGAGGCCTTCTTATCCAGGCCTGTGTCAGATGCTAGTCTATTATTTCTGTGAAGTTGTATGAATGAGCAACACTCACAGGGTATTTGAATCAGTGTTTTCCCTCCTGGGGCCCAGAGCTTACAATATGGTCAAAGAGAACAGTACGAGGCCATATCTGTTGACATATTTTTAAAATTAGAGTCATAAATGTGTTATATATTCAGCAACTTACTGTGAGTGGTCCAGAGGAGAAAAGTCAGCAGTGACTCGAGTTGTTCAAGTTGAGAAGTGAGATCATTACAGTCTTCAGGTCCCAAGGACACTTTTCGGATCCCAAGGCCTCTTTTGGTTCCTACTATCAGGCTGTCTCATCCATCCTCCACTGTTACCTTCAAATTCATCAAATGACCAGGAACCTGGCTTGCAGCTGCTCTCTTACCCACTTGCCTACCATGTTTTTCAGTGATTTCAAGGTTCATGTGGCATCTGTCCCCAAATCTTGGATTCTTGGTTTCTTTTTTAAAATAATTTTATTTATTTATTTATTCATGACAGTGCTGACTCTTCATTGCTGCACAAGCTTTTCTCTAGTTGTAACAAGCAGGGGTTATTCTCTAGTTTGGCTGCATGGCTTCTCATTGTGGTGGTTTCTCTTATTTCAGAGCACAGGCTCTAGGGCGAGTGGGCTTCAGTAGCTGCAGTACGCAGGCTCAGTAGTTGGCAGGCCCAGACGCTAGAGCACAGGCTCGGTAATTGTGGCTTAGTTTCTCCATGGTTTGTGGGGTCTTCCTGGATCATTGACTGAACCCATCTCTCCTGCATTGGCAGGCAGATTCTTTACCACTGAGCTACCAGGGAAGCTCCAGATTCTTGGTTTCTTACTCTACTTAATCTTGATAACATCCATACTCACATCTCTCTGGAACCTGACATCACTTGAATGTTTCCTACTGTAAAATCTTAAATTTAAGACCTATCGCCCAGGGAGAGAAAAGAATACAGATGGAGAAGAGCTCTGGAATGCCCCAGAATGTAGACATCAGGTAGCATCAGGTAGAAGAGAAAAAATTAGCAAAGGCCAGTGAGACTGGAAGAAAACCAGAACAAAACCACAGGAACACAGAATGTGTTTTTTGAAGGTAAAGGAGTCAACTGTGCCAAATGCTCTTAAAAGGCTGATTAAGATGAGAGGAAAATGGCTGTTGATGTTAGCAATATTAATATTAGTGGTGCCATTGATGAATATATGTGAGAGCTTAGACATGGTATCCTAAACAATGCCAGGCTCTGAGTAAATACTTCCAGGAAGGTGAGGGTGACTGGAGGCAGAGGGGACTGCAGAAAATTAATTGTCTTGTAGACCATTGGGAGTGTGATTTATGACAAAAAGGAATGAGTAATCAACTAGGGAGCAGATTCTGTAGAGTATATGAAGTTTTTAACTAATACTCTAAAAATATTGGGAGGAAATAAGTAACCTAGAGGGAGCCAGAGAACTAAAACAATGAGCAGTAGGGTTGAGACATCCAGACAGAACCAAATAGGAGTTTAAACAGGGACTAGATAGAATTGGCAAATGGCAACCCACTCCAGTACTCTTGCCTGGAAAATCCCATGGACGGAGGAGCCTGGTAGGCTGCAGTCCATGGGGTCGCTAGGAGTTGGACACGACTGAGCGACTTCACTTTCACTTTTCATTTTTATGCATTGGAGAAGGAAATGGCAACCCACTCCAGTGTTTTTGCCTGGAGAATCCCAGGGATGGCTGATGTCTCTGGGGTTACACAGAGTCGGACACGACTGAAGTGACTTAGCAGCAGCAGCAGATAGAATTGGCACTGAGTGAAGTCGCTCAGTCGAGTACAACTCTTTGTAGCCCCATGGACTATACAGCCCATGAAATTCTCTATGCCAGAATACTGCAGTGGATAACCTTTCTCTTCTCCTGGAGATCTTCCCAACCCAAGGATCAAACCCAGGCCTCCCGCATTTTGGGCGGATTCTTTACCAACTGAGCTATCAGGGAAGCCCCATAGCTTCTTGGCCTTTTGGCTAAGATCAACTGTAGAATTGGCACTAAATATTAGTATTTCCTGAACATATGCTGGGCATTGCTCATTAAATACAGAGGAGTTGAAAGTTAGATCAGATAAGGAATTTCAGGAAAAGAAAGGAATATCATACTGAAGAAAAATTCGGGGCTTCTGAGGAACCTACTGGGTCAAAACTAGACACTGAACATAAATGTGTTTTTCATAAGGCAGAACCAGTAGATGGAATTCAGATAATTTCTTTAGCTGACCACAGCTCTACCTGTGTTCAGACTCTGCAGCATAATGTGGAGAGATGAGAGGGCTTAGTTAAAGCATTCTGCCTAAATAGGCCAGGGGAGTCCTACTCTTTTCTGAATTATAATGTACCCTCAAATGCAAAGTTGCTCTGGACCATCTAATGATTTCTCTGAGCCTCACTGTACTCAACTGTTAATTAAGGGATAATTTGCTCAGTGAATTATAGGAAACCATGTACTTTCCCATCTTTCCATGACCTCCCTAAAAGACAATGATTATCAAACTGACCCAAACCAGTACAAAGTTTGTTTTTGATGATACATACATTGCAGTGGAGCTGTGCACCCAGCAGAAGGAAGCTTGAAATAGCAATATCCAGAAAAGATGTGCTGCTGGGACTCCATCTTTAGCCTCATACATTATGCCTTTGTTTTAAAAGATGCAGAAATCTAAGCAAGGAACTGGAACAATTTGCTCTAGGCTGATGACAAATCCTGTGGGCTGGTATGTGGCAAAAAGAGTTATTATCTCATTGTCAGTTCTCTTCTCTCTCTTTTCTGATGTGTCAAGACAATTCAGAGACTGTGTTTTTAAAAAAAAAAAAAACAACATGTTTTCCTTTATTCAGGCATGAATTAAGGACCACTTATGTGCTGGGGGTAGAAAAATAAATTTGGATGACATGGCCTCTGCCCTTAAGGAATTTAGGATCTGATGAAGGGAATACATAATCAGAGAGTTAAAATAGTCATAGGTCCCATAATATAAGAATAATGTGTACAGAGGGTATCTCTAACCTGCATTCCACCTGCCCTGTATCGGACAGTGCAGAGGATTGGCCCAGCCTTGGAAGTGGGGTTTGTCAACCTTGCCCTCATATATGTCTTCACTGAGCTGTTTTTAATTTGATATTTTGAGTGTGCCATCTGTAACTCCAAAAGAACCAATAGACTAATACAGGTAGCAAACATTTTAATGTACCCACATCTGCTGCAAGCCATGGGTCATCTATAAGGCAGGTTATTAGCACCATTTCTTAAATAGGTAACCCAAGGCTCCAGGAGGTCACATACAGTACTTGGTTCATTGTATTTCAGAATCACCTGGGAGCTTTGTGAAGCACAGATTGCATGAATGCTATTCTCTATCCCCAGGGTTTCTGGCTCAGAAGGTCTGGGGCACAAATTCACATCAATAACAAGTTCCCAGATGATGCTAACTCTGCTAGTCTTATGGCCACACTTTAAGAACCAGTGCTCTAGTATTTCTTAGTATCTGGTAGAGCTGGGTAATGTGCCCAAGTCTGTCTGCCTGTAATAACCATGCCGCTTCCCCTACACCACCCCTTCTCCTGTTGTACAGGTATTATTCTCAACAGCTCCTTTATGGAAGTTTAGCTTAACATCAGCAACAAAAAGTTACATTGGATTGAGTTTGACAAACACAGACATTCTATCGACTGTTCCCTTAAGGTGACCATACAGTCAAGGATGCCTGAGATAGCTCTGCTTTGTGTCTGTTAGTCTGACGTATGGCCATTCTGTCCTCTTCCTCTAATAAGGATCCCAGGTTAGCTAATACATTATATGGCCCTCCTACTTTTAGGGATTCGTGGCTCAATGATTCACATTCACATTTTAAAGACTGAATGAAGAACTCAAAAAGGTGGTTGATTTTTGTTTACCCCAGTGCTCTTAAACATACATAAGTAAGGGACCTTTCTATTCTACTCAGGTAACTCCTTTGAACATTTTGGTGAATGCTGACCTGTGTGCATTTTCTCATGTTATGTTTTGAAGCACGTGTCCAACTAGGAAATAGGCTCCTAATATGTTTATGTCTTACATTCTGTGCTGCTGCTAAGTCACTTCAGTCATATCCGACTCTGTGTGACCCCATAGACGGCAGCCCACCAGGCTCCCCCGTCCCTGGGATTCTCCAGGCAGGAACACTGGAGTGGGTTGCCATTTCCTTCTCCAATGCAGGAAAGTGAAAAGTGAAAGGGAAGTCGCTCAGTTGTGCCTGACTCTTAGCGACCCCCTGGACTGTAGCCTACCAGGCTCCTCCGTCCATGGGATTTTCCAGGCAAGAGTACTAGAGTGGGGTGCCATCGCCTTCTCCGTTACATTCTGTAACCGTCCACAGTAACTTGCTGGGCACCTGGCACCCTCTCAGCCAACAATTGTTCTTTAAACAAAAAATATATATATATATTCTCCAAGTAGAGACTTCGTAGGGCAGGGTAAATTTTTAATGTTCACTTACATGCTGTGGAGATGTGAACCATGAGTAGAGCATTTTGTTGTGAGGAAAATCAGACCTAGAGGTCCATGTAATCTTTCAGCTCAGCCCTGATTGACTGAGACAGACAAATAAGAGCTTCCTTATACCAGTGAACTTGTAATTGTGTCACTTATCATCCTGGAAACTTCCTCTCTTTGCAAATCAGTGAGAAAGGAAGCCATGCCACATCCAGGGCATTTTGCTTCCTGAGTGGCCTTGCAATGGATAGATGGAATCAAAGGATAAGAAACTCTATGGACTTAACACACTTAGAGTTGGGGTGGGATCTGCACTGATGTAGCTCCTAAAATAAACTAATAAATCTAAAATCTCATACACATGTGTTGCTTGCTAGATATTTAGTGATGTGCAGAATTGGTAGACACACACATGTGCGTGCACACACACACACACACATACACCTACACCTCATTCTTCCACTTATAAAAAAATTTTTTAACGTTTCTTAAACTGTACACTCACTGTACACATAAGCCAAAAATTATATTTGTAAAGAGGGAGAACTTTCCTTGTTTTAAGTCTGTCTCAGGAATATCTCAAATGGCTATTGTCCAAATGCCAGGCATAACTCTAGAACCAGTCCAAAAGCCACATCTTCCTAAGATTGGTTCAACCACCCACCTTTCTCTGGTTAACTTCTTTCAACTTCATAAACCAGCACACATGTCTTCCCTAGGATGTCTGCCTTCATCTTCCCTCTGGACCGACCATCTTCCTCCATGGAATGAGGGTATCCTTTGCTGGACTCCGTCCCATGAAAAGTGAAAGTGAAGGTGAAAGTCAGTCATGTCCAACTCTTTGTGACCCCATGAACTTAGTCCATGGAAGTCTCCAGGCCAGAATACTGGAGTGTATAGCCTTTCCCTTCTCCAGGGAAGCTTCCCAACCCAGGGATCAAACCCAGGTCTCCCACATTGCAGGCGGATTCATTACCAGCTGAGCCACAAAGAAGCCCAAGAATACTGGAGTGGGTAGCCTATCCCTTCTCCAGCAGGTCTTCCCAACCCAGGAATCGATCCAGGGTCTCCTGCATCACAGGCAGATTCTTTACCAACTGAGCTATGAGGGGAGCCCTCTCATCTGTCCCATAGCCTCCCATATTATGCTTGACGACCTCTGTCACCACTGAGTGCTGGAGAAGGACAGTGTATTACTCATTTCTGTACACGGTGCCACCAGGGTCTAGCTCAGTGATTATTTGTTGAATCTATGGGGTCTGTCACTGAACCCTAGAACATAGGTGATATCTTAATAGGGGCAAAATGACCCCCTAAGGGGGGAGAATATTGGTTCTTGAAAATTTATACATTAAAGTGGTTTTTGGCCCTCTGAAGGGCCATGGTGCAAAAACAGATATAAGGTGGTATTCCGTTTTCATTGGGGCAGGTATGGCGCCCCCCCCCAAAAAAAACAAGTGTCTAGAAAGGCTCCTCAGTGACTGATAATTGGGTGGGGGGTGGGGGAAAGTTGAGAAAAGCTCCCCTCAGATTGTTTCTGGAAAAATGGTCAGAAGATTGTGTCCCCAGAGCATTTGCTAAGATGAAGCAACAGAGTGTCCTCAGATTACCTGGCACCACCCCAGATTGCTGCTTCACTCACTTGGAGGAGGAAGGGGACTGGCACATAGCAGTGTGCTCAGTAAACATCTGAGCAAACGTTTGCTCTCCCAGTGTCTCATCAGGACCATCACAGGACATTTTTTCTGGATAGATTTCCTCTTGCAAAGTGAGGAAAGCATTGTCAAGTGAAGAATGCTTGTTAAGCATTCCCACTGACTCTTGTATCTATTGCATTTGTTATTCAAGGAATATTTTCACTAATGGTTGGAAAATAAAATTGCCCTGATGGGTCAATATCCACAGCATAGGATGAGCTGAGCTTCCTCAGTTCTGGCCAGATTAAAATGTTTAGCTGAGTTAGGCCTCACTGCCCATGTCAGAACACGTGGCATCTCCATTTTAGAATGAAGTGAAAACGCCTTTCTTTTCATCCTCAGCCATGACCCTTGGGCCACTACTTTCAAAAGTCCCTGTTAACCACTCACTCATATCACTTTATTCCAAAAAGCCTCTAACAGGGCAAGGTATATAGAGTTTCTGAAAGCATTGGAAACCTATGTGAGTCAGAAGCCAACGGCCTCTTCAGAGGGTGGGGCGATTATCAGCTATTTTTTTCTATTCTTTATCCAGTTATTAATATTCCTGCCAGAAACCAGCAATGCCATTTTGCTTCTTTCCCCTTGTGTGAGTGCTTTCATCTCCCTCTTTCCACTCTGCTTTTTCCTTTTCTGGTATACCTTGATCTACTTGTTTGCTCTGTTCCCATTCAGTGTCTGTTTTCCTTTTGGGCAGCTGTCCTGAATTATTTAATAGTTGTTCTATTTTTCTTTTCGTGTTTACTCCTTCTCCTTTCTTCTCTTTGATGGTTTGTCTAGGTTCCCATCTGCTCTTATAGACACCTCATCCAGCAGTCCTCTTCTTTCTGAGCCATAAATCATGATGGGGCAGACTGTGTGTGGACACTGGGCAAGAGAGATGGGGCCCCAGGTGAGTGGGCAGGGGAGAAGCATGCATCAGTGATTTGCTGTGAGGCGGTAACAGAGTTGATCATTTTTCAGGGAACATGGCAGGCAGCCTATAATTGGTGATGAAGATACATCTTTCCATTGCTTCTGCTAGACTCTACAGAACTTGGGTACACTATATCCACAGATTTTGTCCTCAGCCATGATCCTTGGGCCACTACTTTCAAAAGTCCCTGTTAACCACACACTTATATCACTTTATTCCAAAAAGTGGAATAGGACAAGGTATATAGAGTTTCTGAAAGCATTGCAAACCTATGTGAGTCAGAAGCCAAAGTACCTCAGGGTCAAGGTAAGGGGAAAATAATATTGTTATTAATTTTCATCCTAATTTTTCAATGTTCAATGTTTTTATGGTTATCAGTGGCTGAAAAAATAGCTTGCAAGAGGAGGAAATCCTTGTATTAATACCACACAAATACACACCCACGTATCACATATGCGTTTGGGAAACTTGTGACGTTAAATGAGATGGTCCTTTGATGACCTTTTCTGAATGCTCCCCCGTGTCCTAACTCCAGGAGCCTTTCTATGGAAGGCACACGTTTTCTCCTGTAGTCCTCTCTTTCCAACCTGGAAAAAGAGGACCATGGGATAAAATTGTTAGGTATACATGACAAACTCCTACCAGGAAGTTTTCAATTAAGAGCCATGGGGAAGGGGCCTAAACCTGAACACAGAACTTCTATAAAAATTTTGGCCTTCTGGCACGCCAGTGCAAGAGACACTTTTGGGTAATGGGAGGCCAGATTGATACATTTCCTAAATCTTCACTGCCTTGTCCCGTTACTTGTACAGTAAACTGAGGAAGACTCAGCCACATGCCTTGAGATGTCCTCTGTCAACTGCTGCTTAGACTGTTCTTTGGCCTCACTTTGTAGTAGAGATGCTGCCCAGTTAGATACTTACAAATGAGAGTTTCCAAAGGCAAGCTTTATGGAAGGTCATCCAGAGTTTGTACTCTGTGCACTTAGTTCCTTTTTACTCAAGTATAAAACTATTTATTCTTTTTCATTCATTCAACCAATATATTTCTCTATTCCTACCCACAAAACAATGGGTAAGTCACACTGAATGTTACAAAGATAAAATCTGGTCTTGTGTCCCTGCCTTCGTGGTCAAGGAGGGATAATACCTTCCAGTATTCACTAAATTGTGGTGCTTTTAAAACACTGGAGTCATGTAATGTTAATGGTATTTGGGGAAACTGGTTTCCAGGGTAGATGAATGGAGGTAACATTGGGAAAAATCAAGCTGAAGAATGTTTAATGCTAAGAGAGAGTGTCATGGTAGGACCAAGAGAGTGGAGTTGTTCTAGATTCTATCTGGGCAAGGCTGCCTAATTCAACGTGGAAAGTGGTTAAGTGCTAAAAGAGAGATACAGATAAAGTGTTTTAAGTGAGTAGAGTAGAGGATTTTTTTTTTTCAAGCCAGGAAAATCAAGGAATCCACAGACCAGACTGCATTTAAGTCGAACTCTAAAGTTGGGTAGAATTAGAACTGAGATTTGTGAAGACAAGCTATTCAGAAGAATGGTACTTGAAAAAGGCAGACAGAAAACAAGGTAAATATGTTAAAAGTTAAGTGAAATGGACAAAAATACAGTTTGTTGAAGAGTCCTTTTTGGTGGAAAAGGGCTAGAAAAGGTAGATTAAAATTCTGGACAATTTGATTCAAATGAAGGAGATATTTTTTCCAGTGGAAGTAAGTCCTTCTTTTCTGGAACAACAACCAACATAGAGTTTGAGAGATTGGGTAGTAGAGAGAGACTTAGTGTCCTGTATCCTTGAACAAGTTGCCTCATGTCATATTGATGCTCTGTATTCCATCTGAACAAATGGGGATGACCATATTAACTTCTTGGGTTATTATGGGCACAATGGATGCCCTATGGAATGTGTTTAGTATAGTATCTGATATATGTGATTACCTTTAATACTTTAGTTACTAGATATTAATCCTTTATTTACTAGATATTAATATTAATCTTTTAGTTGCTAGATCCCAGGAGTAAAGTATAAACAAAAATTGTACATGTTCTCAAAAATAGAGGCCACTTGTCAACTCTACCTGCTTTGACCAGCCTCTGTTAATTCTTTCAATTTTTTTGATTTTCTGTGACCCAGATCTCCATCTGTTCTATATTTTAAATATGGAAGTTTGGCCATTTCAGGCTTCATTTTCTTTGTTTTTGTGGATTTACTTTTAGTCCTATCTGCCTTTTCCTTAGTCCTCAGTGGGTTTGTGGTGAGTGTCTAACAGTTGACTCTACACACACACACACACGTGAGTGCTTACTATGAATTTATTGATATATAGGATGTATAGCAAACATTTGCAAATAATAGTAACATAAACAATACTATTTATTGCAAATTCCATAAAACCAATTGATTCTCATAGAATATTTTTGTTGACTTTAAAAAAAAAATTATTTTATCTGTAGATAATCTATGGTTACCACTGATGACCAAAGACAATTTCAACACAAATATTGGTCAAAATTTTCTTTGCATAAAAGAGAAATATGAAAGTAAAACAACAAAAATATGTGTCATAAATTTATTCTTTCATCAAGGACATGAGAAACATCATTGTTGAGTCAAATAATAGTTTTTTAACAGTTTAAAAAAGATACTTCCTTAACTTTTTGCACTAATAACAATGTGACAACTATAAAATGACACACATAAATTGAATGAGCGTTATTACTATTTTCTCTACTACTTTAAAAAGTCTAGACATATAACAAGACAAACCTTTAGTACAGAGTGGTGGTAATGTGTACATTTAGCGTATAGTATCTGCCTTCCCAAACGTGAGGTCATAGTTTCTGGCTCAATCATCTAGCATGGAGGGCTAGTTATGTACTATGTATTCATGTGCTGAATTTGCAGAGGATTCATAAAAAAATTACATAATGATCAGTGCTTTGAAATGTGCTCTCACTATATTCTATTTTTTGCTGGGACACATGGATTTACTAAATTGTAGCCCCCAAATGACAGAATTGAATTAAAGGGACTAGAATTCTGTTCTCAAGGCTCTCTCTCATTCACAGACTGATCTAGCAGCTTGATCACTTAAGATGATATCAAGGCAGGTTGGCAATGAATTAGCTGAAGGTGGCATTTACGTTTGCTGAAGATATTGGTACTGAAAAATGATTATCGTTGGCAAGATGCTGGCACAGCTCTTTCTCCTTCTTTCCCCCTGCAGCTTCCTGCATTGAAAAGGAAGAATGTTCTGCTTTCATTTTTCCAGCACAGACCTGCCTCCACTAGTGCCATTTTAATTTGGTTCCAGAATACCCCTCAGTCCAGCCTGCTTTAATCACATCACAGCACAGCCCAATAACATTTCTCAGCTCGTGTTTTTCTACTTGGCATCAGCAACTCTAAAATGAATGCTGTCGTTCACAGAGAGTCACGTGACAAAGCACTAGGTGAAACATCACAACTCTGGTTACCATTTCAGGGGGCACCCTAACCAGCATCAAGTTTCTGAAACAAATTTCATGCATAGAGATTTAATTAATTTACCAGGATTACAATATTGCTTAATGAATAACTTGTAGTCCTGCGTTATGTCATCAAAATACACCCTCTCTAGAAAATGTCAGTGATAAGCGGCCATGATCCATTCTTATGAACTTCTTTAAAATTCTATGTATAAATGAGATACATCTAAGTCTGAGGGCAGTTCTTTCTCCAATTTAATCTTTTTTTAAATAAAGGTTACTCTTTCTGTAACTTCTGAACAACCGAGGCCAAAGTGCAGGAATTTTCCAAAGCCGTGCTACAGGCATGGGAATAAAATTGCTGTGTACCAACCACATCTTGCTGAGGTTAGAGTTAATTTTGATGACTAAAAATGGAGCTGTGAACAGAAATTGCCAATTGCACAGGTGTGGCTGTCTGCAGCACATTTAAATTATGTAAAGATTAGTCCCCAGGTTCAAATATCTGTCTATTCCCTCCCAGATCGCTCTTTGAAATGATGCAGCTGGATACTGGGACCCATGTTGCTAGGTTGCCTGTCCTGCTGGGACATGTTTAAAGCTATATTCGCCAACCCAGACTATTGCCCATTACTTCCACTGGAATCTACTGAGCTAATCTGTGTCTTTATCCTGTAGAACTTATTTGTGGTTTTCAATTTAAGCTGTTCCCCCGCTACACACACCGCCCCAGTTCATTACTACAAAGCTCATTCCACACCAAAACACAGTCGCTATTTATGTCATTGTCAGCTTGCTGGAGCCTCTCATATCTTTAGGGTGTTTTCTTTCTCCTTCACCCACCTTGTGCAAAGGCAAATGCCATCCTTCATCTTAAAGGTTAATGTGGATGGAGAAATCCCATGATCCCAAAGGCAGTGCAGTGAGTTTCATGAACATTAGTACCTATACTGTTTATAGAGCATGGACAGGGCAGGTTTGCTCACCACCGCATGCCGGCAGACACAATTAGGACAAGTGTGTGCTTAATCATTTCCAGAGAGACAGAAATGCTACCTTTTTCAGATGTGCCTTGGAGAAGGACATGGTGAATGTTAAAAACACAGGTCTCCAATTACCGAATGAAAGCTGAGCTACACACCGTATTCACTGTATCCTTTCCATGAAAGTTCCATTCATGGGGATCTTGCCATTTTTTCAATGTCCTTTCCTTCCCTCTTTTGGTCCTTTATTTCCTTACTTCATCCCTCCCTTCTCCCCTTCACTTTCTTTCCTTCCTTCTACACAAGTAAGTGAATTCCCTATTAGCAATTCAAATAAGCTTTTGGTAGAATAGAACCGTTTGTTATAAATGAATATTCCCAAGGTTGCCTCCAGGACCCGTAGCTCCAAGGGGGTGAATATAATAAGAGACTGTGTTCAAAAGCTGGAGTCAAGTATTCACTCATCTCTCTGAATGATTTTTTTTCTGACCTACCACAATGCGATCCTTTTTAGGGATTAAAGCATTGTCCACTTAAAAGTATAAGATATTGAATGCTTATTTTAAATGTCTGTTTCTCTCACTCATCAAACTACCATGATTTTTCATCTGTATAATTGCAATAACTTTCTGACTGGGCTCTGTTATTCCATTGTTCTGGTTGTATACAGATGGTCCCTGACCTACTGTCGTTGGACTTTACTCTGGTGCACAAGTAATATACATTCAGTAGAAACCTTAACTTTGAATTTTGGAATCTGATCTTTTCCCAGGCTAGCAATACAATAGGATATTCTTTCCTGATGCTGGGCAGTGGCAGCAAACCACAGCTCCCAGGCAGCCATGGGATGATGAGGGTCAACAACCAATGTACCATTCTGTACCCAGACAGCCTTTCTGTTTTTCACATTCAATGAAACTTGAAAATGAAAGTGTTCAATGAACTATTTAGTACTTTATTATAAAACAGGTTTGGGTTAAATGATTTTGCCCAACTGAAGGCTACTGTCAGTATTCTGATCATGTTTAAGGTAGGCTAGGTTATGCTACGATGTTCCATAGGATAAGTGTATTAAATGTATTTTCTACTTGAAATATTTTCAAATTGCAGTGGGTTTATAGGGACACAACCTCATCAAGGAAGATCTGTAATTCATCCTACAGCTTACAGATTGAGCATTCCTGAACACAAACCAGATCATACCATGAGGTGTATACTTAGAATAAAATCTAAACCCTTGTCCTGGTTTACAAAGCTACATGATCTACATTACCTCTCCCATCTCATCTCATTTTACACTTCAGCTACCATGTTCCAGCTGCTCTGGCTTCCTTTCTATATTTATCACAAATTGAGCCCCATATTAGGGCTTCCCTGGTAGCCTAGTTGGTAAAGAATCCTCCTGCAATGTGGGAGACCTGGGTTCGATCCCTGCATTGGGAAGATCCCCTGGAGAGGGAAACCCACTCCAGTATTATAGTATTCTGACCTGCAGAATTCCATGGACTGTGTAGTCCATGGGGTCACAGAGAGTTGGACACGACTGAGTGACTTTCACTTTCCCCATATTAGGACCTTTGCACATGGCCTTCCCCATGCCCATTTCACTTTATTCTCTCTGAAATGTACAGGACTGGGTCATTCATGCCATTCAGACTTCACCTTAAACATCACTTCATCACTGAAGCTCTTCTTGACTACCTTAATTAGTTGTCCAATTAATCACATCACCCAGTTTTAAATCTCTGCATAGCTGTGAGCATTATTTGGCTTGTTCCTGTTTTCTTAATTTGTCTTTGTTTCTTTGTTGTCTACGATCTGTTTTTCACATATCAGAATGTAACTTAATGACACGAGGATACTTTTCTGTCTTAATATCATATCCCCAGTGCTTACAATGGTGTATGGTACATATGGAGGCACTCAGTAGATGTTTGGAAAATGAATAAATAAATACATGCAAGAAATGCAAATACGCCACCTACCAAGAGAGGTCTGTCATGGTCCCATGCCTTTACTTCCCTCCTTCCCCAGCTCAGGGTTCCTCCCCATGATAATCTCTACCTGTATGTCCTGCAGCTCCCTTGCCTCTCTCCCTTCAGCTTTTATGCCCTGGTCAGACTCCAGTGCTGGGTAAACCCAATTTTCCACCTCCTCTTAGTCAGTTAAATATGGGTGGAGGGAAACACATAACCATGCTAGCCAGATCTGCTTTGAGTCCATGATCATAAACTCTAAGTGAGATCTTAGTGCAGCCTAGAAATTGTGCTACCATATTTAACCTTTTCTAAGATTCATAGTTTTTCACATTTGTGAAATCAGCATGTAATTTATAGTCAGCATCAATTCCTGTCATCAAGATGGTGGTGGTGATGTTAGAACTTGGTTGCTTTCCTGGGGATATGGCCAACTGAATGGCAACTCCTCTACTTTTCAATCAAGAAGCTCTTTAAGGATCATTTGGGGAAAAGTCATGAATCCTGCTTCTGGTTTGGAAACTTTACATGCAGAAAATTCACCAGCATCAAACTTGCAGAAAGGGTTCATATGTTCATGTTCCCTCAGTCCTCTCTTCTCATTCTCTAATTGTTTTTGTGGAAGTCTTACAACATATTTTGAACAAGTCATATATATACATGGCTTAAAAATCAAAACAATTAAAAAGTTTGCAGTGAGATGTCTCACTTCCATCTCTGTCCTATTCTCATTCCTTTGGTCCTTCCAACAGGTAAACTGTTCTATTAAATTTCTTATTTATCTTTCTAATGATTCTTTATGCAAATATGAACCAAAATAAATATATATTATTACCCAAAAGGTATCATACAAAGCAAATTGTTTTCACCTTTCTTTTTTCCACCGAATGGTGGATACTATCTATTGTTCAGTACATGTTAATGCATAGAGTTTCTTCAATCACGTTTTCAGTTATACATATCTCATTCTACAGATATATCATGGTTTGTTGAACTGGGTCTTATTGGTAGTCACCTGGGCTATTCTCAATCTTTTGTCACAAACAGTGGTGTAATAACTTTACACACATGTAATTTTAAAGAGATACGAATATATAAGATAAATGCCTCCCCCAGTAGGTTGCCTAGGTCAAAAGGGAAAGTGTATGTTTTGGGTCGAATTGTGTCACCTAGAAAAATATGTTCAAGTCCTAACATTTGAAATCCATGAATGTGACCTTATCTGGAAGTACAGTCTTTGCAGACGTAACCAAGTTAAAATGAGGTCATTTCAAGTTAAATTGAGGTGAAGTTAAAATGAGAGTCCAAACTAATCCAACAACTATTGTCCTTATAAGAAGAGGGAGTTTAGACTGAGATACACAGGAAAGAAAACTGTGAAGATGGAGACAGAGATTAAAGTGATGCATCTATAAACCAAGGAATGCCAGTGATTGCCAGAAACTACGTGAAATTAAAGAGGAAAGGAAGGCTTCTTCCCCATGGCCTTGCTGACACCTGATTTCAGACTTCTAGTTTCCAGAACTGTGAAAAAAAGTCTATTTTAAGCTACTCTGTGTGTGTCTCTTTGTTACTGAAGTCCTAGGAAACTAATACAAAGCATTTGCAATTTTGATACCTATTCCTGGGTTACCCCACTGGATATTTGCCATGTACCCTGTCACCAGCAAAGCATGGCCATGATTGTTATCCCTTCAGCCTTCGCAACAGAGAATATTGTTAAATTTTTCAGTTGCTGATAGGTGATAAATAATAGTTCAGTGCAGTTTTAATTTATATTTTCCTTTTCATGCATTGGTATCTTGTCCTATGTTGAAAGGCTATTAATATCTATGTTTTCTGTGAATTCTCTGTTTTTGTCTTTTGCTGTTTTTTTTTTTTGTTGTTATTGTCATTTTTGTTCCAAATCATATTACAGGGTTAGTGTTTTTGTGATATATATTGAAAATATTTTTTATAGTTTATAATTCATCTTGTGAAATACTGACTTGCTAAATTTCTGTTTAGAGTAATTTATTAATCTTTTGTATGGCTTCTGGAATTTGAGTCATAGTTGGGAAAGTTTTCTCCACTCTGTTTGTAAAGGATTTCACATGATTTCTTTCAGAACTTTTTTCCCCCTTCATCAAAGCATTTCATTGGAAATCTTGAAAGGATAAAGTTGGATCCAACTTTATCTTTTTCCAGATGGTATATATTTTATTTCAACACCATTTATTCTTGAAATGTTACCTTTATCATATATTAAATTCATATATATATGTGTGTGTGTGTATATATATATATATTTGAATCTATTTCTGGGAATTCTGTTCTGTTACATCGGTCAGTCTTTCTATTCATGTTCCAATAAAATCTGTCTTAATTCTTGAAGTTTTGTAATATATTTTAATATGTAGGCAAGCTAGTCAATTTCCACCCACTTTCTCTAATGAACCCACTCTAGTTAAGCCTCTATCCCCACTGACTTACCCAAATTGCTCTCATCAAGATTTCCAATGACCTTTGTGTTACTTAGACAGATGGCTGGTTGTTGGTCCTCATCAAATTAGATCAGTCCATAACATTTGACATAGCTGGATAGTCCTTCCTTCTTAAAATACCTTCTTTGGGGAGAGCCTTCTCTTCCTACTTCACCACTTGCTCCTTCTTAGTCTCTATTGTACATTCTTTCTATTTCGCTGATCTGCCCATTCCCCAGTGGTCCCATTGCTTGGTTTTCTGTTATTGTTTCCACCGTCCCCATACTCATTTTCTGGATGATTTCATCTGGGGACAACATTTTAAATACTACCTCTATCCTAATGATGACCACATTTTGTAACTCCAGCTAGCCTCTCTGTGATGAACTCAAAACTCAGCATTCAACTGTTTATTCAACATTTCTACTTGTACTCAAAATGTAGTCTCCCCAACACCAAATCCATGCTTTTCCTCTACCAAATTTGTTCTTCTTTCATTGAAACAAGTTTGGAGTAATCCTTAACTCTTCTTTTCTCTCATACCTCACATCCATTTCATCAGCTTCATCTGAGCTCTAATTTCAAAATATTTCTGGAATCCAAAGGCAGCATCTTTACTGCTATGCTGTGGTCCCAACCACAGTTCTCTCTTGACAGAATTCTTGTAATATCCTCCTACCTGTTCTCTGCCTCTTCTATAGTCTATTCTTTCCATAGCAGTCAGAAGGATATTCTCCATGAAAGTGTCCCATCTTACTCAGAGCAAAGATCAAAGCCTCTGTCATGATTCGAAGGCCCCGAATACTGTGACCTCCATGGCGACCTCATCTCCTACCACCCTTGCCCACCCTCTTTCAGCTGTAGCATCCTGATCTGTTCCTCAAACCTGCCAGCACATTCCCATTGCAGTCTTGCCACTTGATATTCTCTAATATTTTATTTCATTAAATATTCACAACCATGTACTGTGATGATTGCTACCCTCATTTTGCAGATGAGAAAGTGAGAGCGGAGAATATAGAAGGTTCTTCCCAAGTCTGTGCAATTATTACTTAGCCTAATGGCACTTTATGGGCTTCCCTGGTAGCTCAGACGGTAAAGCGTCTGCCTGCAATGTGGGAGACCCAGGGTCAATCCCTGGGTCAGGAAGATCCCCTGGAGAAGGAAATGGCAACCCATTCCAGCACTCTTGCCTGGAACATTCCATGGACTGAGGAGCCTGGTAGGCTACAGTCCATGGGGTTGCAAAGAGTCAGACACGACTGAGCGACTTCACTTTAAATGGCACTTTAATCCAAGTCTCTTTGGTTCTTTTTATCACAGAAACTTTCTGGCTTCTTGCATCATCTCTGTTGCTGTGTCATTTGGAGCTCTAGTCTGGGTAGTATATCTTGGCCTATGTCTATTCACCTTAGAAATGAGGACTTCAGTTTAGGTATTCTCAAAGTTCCCACCTGTTCAGATGCTCTGTGACTCCATGACTCTGAGAGAGAGTGCTGAGCAGTGCTCAAACTAAGAATAGTAGTGATTTTGGTGAAGAGAGGCGAGTGCAGCAAAACATGGGCAGATGTGGTTAGAGAGGACACTTGACCATTGCAGAAGTGGGTTGGTACTAAGACTTGTTTAGTACCACTTAGGAATATTCTTCTAGGTCTGTCCCTCTTGACTGCATTTTATTTCAAATCAGTGCCTAGTGTAAATAAACTGCCTTGTCTTTACAGGGTAGTCTTTTTCAGCATCTCCATTATCAAATCAGACAGTCAAGGAGACAGATAAAAACTTGCTCTTCCCTAAACCCGTGACCTCGAAAGACCTTCTATTTCCAGTCTTAGGCTGGTCTAGCCACTCTTCTCCCTGATGCTGCTTACAGTCAGGACAAAAGTTGTCACCCTAAAAGATGTACCCATAACCCATTCTTCACAAATGAAACCAGTGAGAGGGTCAGGGAGATGATACCTTGGTTTCTGACTCTGTAAGTGTCAGTGTCATCACAGCAGCAGATCTTTCTCGCTTCTCCAGGGCTTATCAAGAGACGGTGATATCACTCTATTCAGAGCCTTACCCCCCACCACACACACAGATGGCAAGAAATTGCAACTCAGTTTTCAGTTGGGATCCCTGCTCACCTGTAATCAGCCAAGTTCCATGGTTAGAGCTGTTTCATGATCAAATGAGCACCTAGGCCCAGCATTCTAAGATTCATGTGGCTGCCACATCCAGCTGATCTGGGGGTGGCATTCCAGCAGACTATGATGTGAGCGGAAACTCTGGAAATGAGCAATTACTTAATCAAACCTTATATACGGTAACAAATCATACTTAAAGCAGGAAGGAAATAAATAAATCCAGAAGGTCTTTCCTATACTCCTGTGATTTGTGGTCCCACTCTCCTTGGAACCCAGTCCAAATGCCCTGCGTCTGTGTTTTCTGCCAAGGGTTAAGTAACACTATAATCTCGGACCAGAAGGCTGTCTGTGCTTCACCTGTCATAACCTAGTTAGCCCTCACACTACCGTGGTAGAGAGGGGCTATTCTTTCTCTCACTTCACAGAGCTACAGAGATGAGTAACTGGTAAAAAGTTTACACAGTGAGTAAACAGCGAAGCCAGGACTTGAGCCTACCTGCTGTGACTCCAGAATCTGTTGCTCTGAACAAATACTGCTCTTTCTAATCTCATGTAAGCCCAAGAAGTTGGCCAACTTATCATGGCTCCTACTTCATAATAGCAGAACAAGGCAGGAGTGGGTTCTGTCCCTTGCTTATGATTACTCGCTCAGTTATGAGAGTGAGAATGGAACCCAGTCCACACCTTTCCAGTCCCATAGCCCTCATTCTTTGTTTCACTGTCATCTCTGCCTTCTTCTTAAAACAAAAGATTCCCTTGAGAGGGTAATGGACACCCAGCTATGAGTATGTTTCTCAGCTTATTCTTATGTGTAGAATATGTGTGGAAACTTGGACAGTGGAGAGACCCAAAGGGATGCAGTGACTAAGGTCACCTATGCCCCTGTGACTATGCCATGACTCTCTTTGTTAACATTCATAGTCAGATATGGACCAATATGACGCAGACAAATACCTAAAGAGATGGAGAGCCATCTATCGCTGAGTGCACTGAGACAGAATATTCTGTCTCCAGCCCAGGCTAAAAATAAACTGTTGACAGGACACACATCCTCCTTCTTTCTACAGTGTCTCAGGAACAGAGGCAGAATTTAATCATTTCATCCTCTGAAGTGAAGGCCTCTGTGGTTTAATATGCACACATCACAAGTTTCAGATTTCACTGGTGAAATTCAGTCTTCAACAAAAACCTAGCTGTCTCTTTGACTTGAAATGTGTTCTAAAATGTTTAATAAAGGTCTACTGAAACCAATAAAGCATCTCCGGAAAATGCTGGTTTAACCCACACAGCCAGTTCTCTTTTTCATAAATTCAATTTGTGTTATTTGGTTCAGGAGACTGTTCTCTGAGCCCCGACGTAAGTGGGTGCCAAGGTCGACACTCACGCATGGAAAGTTCTTTGGGAAAAATCATATAATTGATCTCATGTGTCAGATTTGTCAGGACTTGCCTGGCTCCAAGTCTTTGCACATCTTTGCCCATAGTTAGAAGTGCTGGACAAACAGGGCTTGGCTCTTCTCTGATCACTGGATCTCGGTAACTCCAGTCTAACTCTCGGTTGGATGGGTGTGGTGGGGCCTGGGGCCTCTGGAATCCACTTTAGTTCTTCTGAATAGACTCATGCTGTTTGTTTATGAGACCTAATCCTTGCACCTTGCTCCTAATGCTGTCTTCCCAGATCCTGTGTTCATGTCTCTGCTTACCTCTCTGCTAAGTGCCCTGATTCTTCAGAAAATGGAGAACCTCACTTGCCTCTGCTAATCCTCCTTGTCCTCAAATCCAAGGTTCCTCAGGTTTGACACGGTAAATGTTTTGCTTCTAATAGCTCTTTGTTTAGGAAAGCTGTGGATTGGAGGATGCTTAGCAGCATCCCTGACTTCTTCCCACTAAATGCCCGCAGCACCCCCAATCCAGTCACAGCAATAAAAACATCTCCAGACATTCAAATGTTCCTTGGAGGGGGTGGAACAAATTGCCACTAGATGAGAACTGGTGGTTTATTTCTGCCCAATGGAAATAAAAGGACTGATGCTCTGTCCTTGCACCCCAGGATTGTTGTGAGCAACCTCCCAGAGGCTTCTGTGATTTCAGTGCTGCCCAACCAAGAAATATTTGGTTGGCCAAAAGTTTCATTTAGGTTTTTCCATAAGATCTTACAAATCTTTTGGCCAATGCAATATAATATGAACCTCTAATGTGAGTCACGCGTGTAATGTTAAATTTTTTAATAGATAGAGTGGCAACTTAACAAAAAAACAGGTAAAATTAATTTTGGTAATATATGATATTTTATCCAATATATCCAAATTATTATTTTATGCTAAATATTTGACATCTGATGTATATTTTACACTTATAACACATATCAGTTTGGACTAGCCACAGTTCAAGTACTCAGTAGCACCATTTAGCAAATGGCTTCTTTATGGGCAGCATTGATGTAAATTTCTAAAAACACCACCTATTTTTCAATTCACTTCAAGACTCAGAATAATATGGTGATGTAAGCATGGGGCTGGGGTTTCAGGTGTATCTGATTGAAGTATTTCTGTGTTTCTTTGCAATACTACGGCCTTGAAACTATTATGTAATCTTTGTAAACTTCTGTTTTAGTATTTTTATTGGAGAAATAATTGTTCTTCAAAAAGTTTTCATCATGGTCACCTCAAATAATGTATATAGTGCCTAGTGTGTATGTGTTAGTCACTCAGTCATGTCCGACTCTTTGTGACTATAGCCCACCAGGCTCCTCTGTCCTTGGAATTCTCCAGGCAAGAATACTGGAGTGGGTAGCCAGTCCCTTCTCCAGGGGACCTTCTCAACTTGGGAATTGAACCTGGGTCTCCTGCATTGCAGGCAGATTCTTTACCATCTGAGCTACCAGGGAAGCCCCGTATAAGTGCCTAGAGCAGATGCTTAATAAGTAGAATATCTCTGTTGGCTGTACCCCCGCTCTCAACATCAAATGTTCGTGTTAAATTCTTCTACTGCTAGCCTCTTGCTCGAAACACTACCAGTGTTCCGTCCTTCGGACACCGTGCTCTGGACCTAATTAGACACTCAATGGGCATGTAAAACACTGATTCCTCCCGGGGAATCCAAGTTTATCCTGCTTGGTCCTGCCCTGCTGCTGTTAATTAAGCAATGTTTAGTGATATCTACAAAAAATGACAATTTAAAAAATATGAACCAGCCCTCTCGGTTTCCTTTGATTTTTAACTGTAATTGTTCCACCTTTATGCAAGTCAATAACATGAGATATAAGAAAGCATTCTGAGATGCATCTTTTCCATCAGGCAGGATCCTGTGTAGTGTGGTCTTTTGAGCCACAGTGCCACAATGCTGGCAGGTTTCTTCTGCAGAGACACTGCATCAACATTTTGGCCAATGTTAAAAAGAGAACAAATGCCTAGACCAGCTTGGCTTGACTAGTGGCTGGTTCATCCATCCTAATGTATAGGATTCATAAAAGATAAAAATGTCTCACCATGGCAAAGGCAGCCCATATTATCTATTGCACAGCCATAAATATTCATTTAGTTCAGAACTTATGTCCAGAGGTATTGAGGTCAGTTGTTAATGATGGGAAGCTGACAGTATTTCTGTACAGAACTGATTTCTTCATAGTTTACCTACCGTTTTGGGGGAATTCTTCCTCATATCAACCCTCTTTCACTTGTGTCCAAACAGGCATTGGCCAGCACAATAGGCTAATCAACACTTTCCCATTTGGCTCTGGATTGTCTTTGTCAAAGCCTTAAAGGAGGTCATGTTTTCCCCTAATCCCCAGGAGGTTATTGTGAGAAGTCTATCTATCAGCATTAGCTGAGAGATGTATTCTTAGTATCTAGGTATGTGTCAGGCACTGGGGACACCAGATGATTAAAGAAGTTTCCACTGGTCTGGACTTCACAGTGCAGGAGGGAACAGCATATGAATAAATGATTACAATAAGATACACAACTCATACTAGATAGAACTTTGGGACCACAGAGAAAGGAGAAATTTTTCATTTATTCATAAATTTATTGAGCACTGAATCTCTGTGTTATGTCAGGTAAGTAATTTTTAGATTACACTTTTTCTAATTGCTGCTGATTTTGAATTTATGCACATATTCAATTAAATCAGACAAGTCCACAGAAAGACCCATCAGTTTAAGCATTTGTGGCTACTGTTTTACACACTCATTTCTCTGGCCAAATTAATGATGGGAGGGCTCTGGTTAATAAAGAGTTGCTGTATATATGCATAATATAATTTTAAGATTAGTTATCAGTTAAAGGTCATAACACTGTGAACTCTAAATTTGTTTTAAAATTAGGTTCTTCTCCTGTTGCTAATTTAACTGTTCTTTAGTATCTTTCAGGGTCTTAGAATCTTCACATATATATATACACACATATATATAACTCAATAATGTCACAAATGTGAACTTATAATGAATTGTGTTTATACACAGACACACATATGTGTGTGTGTGTATATATATGTATTTAAATAACAGCTAAAATCTTAGCTTTTCACAGCAAGCTTTTCTTCTTCAAGTTTGTTTTTAAGTCAGTGTCACAGTAGTCCTATAAGGTGAAGTATTATTACAGTATTATTTTTCAGATAAGGTCAATTGAACACAAAAGAGTCAGTGACTCACCAGGCCCTATGTAGAATAGCTTTATCTGCGTTGCCAGAACTGTATCTCAGGTTTCCTGAGTCTCAGTCTTTGAACCTAATGAGAGAATTTTTGTTTGGTTTACTTAATATGTGTCTAACTTTTAAAGGGTGTTTCTCAACAGGTTTCCAGTCTTTTAAATATTCTAACAACGTCAGTATTTATCCTTTAGTTGAGAAACTTCACAGTTTGATATAATCAATCATTATTGATTGTCTACTAGATATAAAATGTGTAATTACAAAACAGGCAGCAAAATTGCTTTCCTCAAGAAACATCCAATGTAAATATTGGTACAAGGTAGGATAATTATAATAGTTATCATGAAAATGTGCTGTTTGTTCTAACCAATGAAAGTACTGTTGGTCAGAGTTCACTGCATGGCATTTCTCATTCTAGTGTCCCTTTGATATGTTGGCAAGAAGACAGACAAATCTACTGGTGGAATAGAACAGAGAGTCCAAAGATATACCCCCATATCTATAGTTATCTGATTTAAAGCAAAGTTGTCCCTATATTCAAAGGAGAAAAGGACAATATTTTCAATAAATAATGCTGAGATACATGGATATTAATGTGAGAAGTAAATATAATGTGATGCCTGCCTCACACCGTACAAAAAATTATTTGAGATGAACCACAGACCTAAGTGTGAAAGGCAAAGCAATAGAACATCTCGAAGATGATACAAGAGAATATCTTCATGTTTTTGGAGTAGGCAACTATTTTAAAAATATAACTCAAAAACATTAACCATAGAAAAGATTGCTAAAATGGTCTTTATTATTATGTAGTTATAAAAAGCACTGAATAAACATATCATAGTATAAACCACAGAAAGCAGATGAGTTAAAATGGATGTCATTTAATTCAATACAGAAGATAGTAACTTGGCAATCAACTTAAATATTTCAAATATTCACTCCGCACATATAAAAATGTCAAGTCTAATAAAAAACAGATTACAAAAGTAAAAACAATGAATAAATAAATACACATTTGTTAAAATTTAGAACTTTCATTCACCAAAAGGATCATTAAAAGAGTGAAAGAGTGGTGAGAAATACATTGCAATAAATATATCTGACAAATACCTATTTTCACAACATCTATAAATTATTAAAGGACAACTTATACAGGACATATATAAAGGACATCTACAAATTTTATTTTTAAAAAGTCATATGACTGAACTAAAGTAAAATGGGCAAAAGACTTGAAGACAATATACAGATATTCAATTATCATGAGAAAAGGTGCTCAACATCATTAGTCCTCAAGAAATCACACATTCAATCACAGTGAGACACCACTGTAACCCTACCTGAAGCCCCCAAATCAAGAGGTCTGATGATGATATTTGTCACTGAGGATACAGAACAACTGAAATTCTTATTACTGCTGGTAGGAGTGTAAATTGTTAAAACCACTTTGAAAATTCTTCCACCATATTTACTAAAGCTGAACAACATATGTACATACAAACCAACAGACTTGCAAAAGAAAGTTCATCATATCTTTATCCACAATAGCCCTCAACTATAAATGCTTAACAGTGGGAGAATGAATAAACATGGTTTATGCACACAATAGGATAATACCCAGAAAAACAAAAGATAAGTTATTGTTATAGTTGTATGAACACAAATTAATCTCATAAAGTATTGAGAAAAAGAAACCCAACACAAGTAGTACATATTGCTTGATTCTATTTACATGAATTTTCAAAACAGGCAAAAGTAATCCATGGTGATGTAGGTCAAAGAGTGTTTGTCTTTGGATGACAGGGAGGGGTCACCAAGAGTTTCTAGCAAATGAGAGGGTTTAAAGTGTGCTATATCTTTTCCTAGTGATGGTTATAAGGGTATAGACACATAAAAATTCTTCAAGTTGTATATTTAAGATTTGTTCAACATACTGTAAGTTTTACATTGTGTAGTAAAGAGAATAATAATCCCCCAAACCACAGCTTAATCCCTCATATTTGTGAATATATTCCTTATTGGGCAAAAGAGATTTTTGCACGTATATTTAAGATTAGGCTTCCCAGGCGGCGCTAGTGGTAAAGACACTTGGCACTTGCACACTGGCAAGACAGCCGCTTGCCAATGCCCAGGACATAAGAGATGCAGGTTCAATTCCTAAGTTGGGAAGATCCCCTGGAAAAGGGTAAGGCAACCCACTCCAATGTTCTTGCCTGGAGAATCCCATGGACAGAGGAGCCTCGTGGGCTATAGTTCACAGGGTCCAAAGAGCTGGACACAACTGAAGTGACTTGACACGCAATTAAGATTAAGGAAGCTTTTGGGAGAATGGCATTGAAACATGTGAAATGTCATGTATGAAAAAAAAAAAAAAAAAAAGATTAAGGAAGCTGAGGTGGGGAGATTATCCAGAACTACTTGAGTGGACTTGATCAGTCCTTAAAAATGGAAAAGGATAAGAGTGGGTTAGAATGCTGAAGCATAAGAAGGACTCAGTCCACCACTCTGAATTTGAAAATGGAAAAAAGGGTCCATGAGCCAAAAAATGGGCAGCTTAGAATCTGGAGAAGACAAGGAAACAGATTTGCCCCTTGAATTTCCAGAGCGGCACATAGCTCTGATGGTGGCTTTATTTTAGTCCAGTGAGACCCATGTTACCTTCCTGACTTACAGAACTATGCAGTGATACATTTGTTTGTGGTTCAGTTCAGTTGCTCAGTCGTGTCTGACTCTTTGCAACCCCATGAATTGCAGCACACCAGGCCTCCCTGTTCATCACCAACTCCAAGAGTCCACCCAAACTCATGTGCATCGAGTCGGTGATGCCATCCAGCCATCTCATCCTCTGTCGTCCCCTTCTCCTCCTGCCCCCAATCCCTCCCAGCATCAGGGTCTTTTCCAATGAGTCAACTTTTCACATGAGGTGACCAAAGTATTGGAGTTTCAGCCTCAGCATCAGTCCTTCCAATGAACACCCAGGACTGATCTCTTTCAGAATGGACTGGTTGGATCTCCTTGCAGTCCAAGGGACTCACAAGAGTCTTCTCCAGCACCACAGTTCAAAAGCATCAATTCTTTGGCACTCAGCTTTGTTTGTGGTAATTCGTTACAATAGCCATAGAAAACTAACATAACAGAGAAATTAAAGGATGTTGAAAACAAAAACTCCTATTTCTCCTTTTTGAAGGGTCTTAAAAATGACGTCTTGTCCACTTGCTAAACCTCTATCCCTGGAATGCTCACAGAATTGCCTTCTACTACCATTCACCCTACTTAATCTTTCATCTGCACCCGATTATGAATTCTATGAGGGCATCTTCATATCATCCACAACACCAGGGATTGTGCATATGTGCATTGTATAGAATCGATGCTCCATAAATGTTTGGTAAATTAAATTATATGAACCACTTATCTGTATGAGAGGCAGAGACCAAGTCAGATAGGATCACAGTAATGTGGTCTTGGAGTCAACTTAGCAAGCTCTCCAGTGCAAAGACACATTAAAGCTTGGAGTCCTAAATAATGAGGCTGAGGTTCTTTAAAACAGCAAGCTGGCATCAGATGAAACATTTCCCTATCATTCTAGATTAAATAAAACATTTACCATTTCATGCTTTCTTTCCTAGTAATTTTTGTCTTTTCTTTCACGTTAGTGATTTGTTCCACATGGCCACTCATTTAGGATAATAGCAAGCCAATAGGTGTGACGAAAAGAGATGGGTCCATACCTGATCACCAATATTCCATTACGCTTCCTTGAGCTGCGGGCCTGGTGAGACTGCCAGTGCCTTAAGGGAACTGGGCTTGAGTCTGCATAGTAGGAATTCAGTGACTACAGGAGCAGTAATCAAATTATATAGTAAGTGCAGCAACATGGCTATATTGAGAGGCTGCTGTTGCAAGGAGCTGTTTTCCCTGTGTCTAAACAACAAATATTTTTTAGAATGTATTATATGTGTGGCCCTTGTGATAAATACTGTGGTGGATTTGAGAGAGAGAATCTATATTCTTTACACTCAAAAGTGTATAATACACTTGGGGAAATAAAACATTTAAGAAAAATAACACAGCGATGGGGCCAATTGTTTGTTGTTTAGTCACTCAGTCATGTCTGCCTCTTTGCGACCCCATGGACTGTAGCCCACCAGGCCCCTCTGTCCATGGGATTTCCCAGGCAAGAAGACTGTAGTGGGTTGCCATTTCCAACTCCAGGGGATTTGCCCAACCCAGGGATTGAATCTGCATCTCCTACATTGTATTATATTGCATTGTATTGGGGCTAAAATATAGTATGAAACTGCAGGAGAGAGGGAGGATTTGGAAAAGCCTCGGAGAGTTGGAGAAATCAAGGGAGGAGTTATACTTTGGAATTGAAGGTGGAAAACTGAGGTTGTATGGTAGGCAGTAGTGCACTCAGTATACCAGGAACAGCTTCCAGTCCTGTTTATCTAGAGCAGGGTTTCCCAATCTCAGCACTATCGATGTTTGAAACTGTAATTTTTTATGGGGGATTGTCTTGGGTATTGTAGGATGTTTAGCAGCATCCCTAATCTCTACCAACTAAATGCCAATAACTTCCTCCCCCTCAAAGCTGTGAGAACTGAATATGCACTCTAGGGTAAGATGACCCCCCCACTGAGAATCACCATGCTGAAGTAAACATTCCCAGAGGGAACTCATAGGAGTTACATGGCATGGCAAGGAGTTTGCCATATAATAGGGAGCCACTGAAAACATTTGTGAGGGCCAACAGTCTGGAAATTGTAGTTTGAAGATAATTTATCTGTTTGAGATCCTCACTCAAAATTCGAGCAAGGCATTGTGGGGGAAAGGAAGAACAACCCAAACCCTACCACAATAGTCCAAGCACAAACAGAGGAAGATTGGCCACAGGATTAAAGAGCTCTCCATGCCTGCAGGTGTGTTTAATGCTCTACAGCTTTAAAGTTGTTTGATATTTAGATCATCATTTCGACATCGCATTGTGCATTTCATCTGAATACCAAGTACTCAGAGATACATCTCTTTTTAGAAGCCCCTACTCATGGGCTTCCCTGGAGAGAAGAGCAGCCACCAACAACATTAGAAGTAATCTGTAACTTGAGGAGCTTGGCTGGGAATGCTCCACCACCTGATGGCCAGGGATAGCAGTGTAGGCAGCACAGGACCAAATGTGTGGTGCCAGTCCTCTGGGACTGTCCTCAGCCTGTAGAGAGAAGAGAGCAGTAATGTAGAAGCCTGATAAGCCTCCAAGGCAATAACTTTCTTGAATTCCACTCTCTCTGTAAATTTCAAGTTTATCCCTAATTATGGTTTAAAAAATATTTTAACAAGTATTGTGATTTTCTTTCTTTCCCCCCACCCTAGTGAAAGGAAAGAGAAATAAGTGTATCTTGGGCTCTTCATTCTGGTGGCTGTTTGCTATGCTCATGGAACCAGGCTGAGATATTGGTACACCCATCAGCATGGCTGAGCTGCATGAAGGGCTACTTTCTTCATGATCTAAAACTAACACTGTGATGGGGTATTTAAAAACATGTGGAATTTTGTGAAATATAGTATAATAGTATAAAATGAGTAATTTCAAAAGCATAAATACTTTAATAACTATTTCAGTCTTCAAGCTTGAAAAAATGTATCTCAATAATATTTTAATGAGAAACTTCATAGAAGAAAACTTTAAGTGCTATTGATAATTTAAAAAATAAACTCAAATGAATGGACATAAGAACATATACTTAAGTGGAAAGGTTAAACAAATATGGAAGGGGTAATTCTCTATTTAGTTTATGTAATTTTAAATATTTAGGGGGATACAGCAACATGCTTTTAAAGTTGATTTAGAATCTTTGTACAACTGAGATTACCCCTCCTCAGAAGTTCAAGAAAGGTGTGAAATAAACCAGGAATATCGTACACTCCCCAAATGTTAAAACTTGAAAGAAAAACAACAAAAGAAGCTAAACTAGTTAAGATAGAAGTTTTGACTGCAAAAACAGACTTCTGGCATATATGCTGGTGATTGGTCATGGTTTAGTTACTAAGTCGTGTCTGACTCTTGTGACCCCATGGATTATAATCTGCCAGGCTCCTCTGTCCATGGGATTTTGCAGGCAAGAATACTGGAGTGGGTTGCCATTTTCTTCTCCAGAGGATCTTCCTGAATTGAACTCGGGTCTCTTGCATTGCCAGCTGATTCTTTATCTCTGAATCCTACCAGGGAAGGCTGAAAAATATATAAACCATTGCAAAGTGGCATTTCGAATAAAACATATTCTCAGTAGTGGGGGAAAAAAACACTGAAATTCAATAGATAGGTGTCCAGATTTAGGACACACTGATAGAATTGAAAAGATCTCCACAAATAGATTAAAATTTCCACAAGGACACTGACTACATATATTCTGCTATTCTCCACATCTTCACCCAGTAAAGTGATGGGCAGGTAACAACTCTCAATCAACATGTGTCTGAAATTAAATTCACCATGACCCATCAGTAAAATGATTTGTTAAAAGAATGAAGTTCATGCTATCATATCATAGATTGAGGAAATGTTCTACCCAATAGAGATATAGTGTATTGCCTTGGAACATGAGCTCAGGACTCAGACAACTGGGGTTTAAATCCTACCTTCACATCTTCAAGGTATATGACCTTAGAAGTTTTATCTATTTTCTGTGATTATAAAATGGGACTAAAACAGAATCTACCTTACAGGGAAATTATGCAGAATTAATGCATCATATATAAATATATTTAAATATACGTATGTTTATATATACTTGATAAATAAAAATATTATTAGAATAGTGAATTCAAATTAAAATATAAATAGTTTAACATTTTAATATTAATATTTTAAATATTAGAATTTTCAACATGCTCGCTATTCAAAGGGACCTCCGAGGAAATCCTTTGGCACGAGGAAGACACCTTCTAATTTACTTAGTGACCAGGGATTTTAATATATTGATTTACTGACAGCAGGGAGTTTCCCTCAGTCATGGATCACTTAGGAGTCAGCAATGAGTAGAAAAAGCAAGGTCTGGGATGAGACCTCACCTGTGACACTGATTCTCTCTGGGATCTTTCTTTTCTGAGCCTCATGCCCTTGACCATAACAAAAAGATGATATCTGCCTCCCTTATTAAGAAAGTTAACATATGTCATCTACTGCAGAGTCTGGGGCACAAAGAAGTTTAATGTCCCATTTATCTATCTCAAGAAAAGAGACTTTGTGTTACCATATGAGATCCTTCCTCATCCTAGAATATATCAAAAAATCTAAGAACTTCTGATAGAAGAGTTTTCATTCTCCATCTAAATGCAAAAATATTTCCATATCAATGACAGTCAATCCCAAATGCATGTCTCTCAATCACCTTTACTTTTCCCATCATGTTCATCAAGTAAATGGGCTTGATTCAAGTGGACTACAAAGCTAGCCAGGGAAGGAGCAGCCAAAACGTTACAGAACAAGGTCCTGCGTGATGATTTTTAAGGATAAGGCACATCTACTTCATAGCAATCACTTCCTTGGCCCATGAAGCTCTTTTTTTTTTTTTTTTAATTGACTACAGAATGTAGACATACTGTCAAAGGATTTAAATCAATTTTATACAATAGCTTTCTTGAACTACCATTACTCCAATAAGATTCATATCTGCAGCTGATTTGGAGACAATTGTGACTAAAATAATCAGAGCTGCAGCTCTTATTGAAAAATTCCTCTCTGTAGATTGTTATTTTTCTGGCACTTAAAAGCCTAATACCAGAAAGGAATGAAATCCCATTTTGCATCTGCTTTTTTTAATGTAGGCTTTTAACTATCATAACTCCTAAGCTGCGATTCTCACATATCACCTTACTCCAAACAGAACATTGGGATTAATGGTCTGGTATTAAAAGCAGAAACAAAAATGCAATTGCTTTGGGAGGCACTTAAGTACAATGATACCTAGCAGAAGAAAAAGGCTTGATGCCCAGTGGAATAGCTAGCTTTGCATTAGTTATCAATGCAATAATGTTGGAAAGTAATAGATCATTCTTCTGTTTACTGGCATTCTGAAACTATGGATGTAATTCATGTGTTTAACCCTTGATAAATTGGGTTCATTTATTGCACCACTGAGAATCAATAAAAAAGACCAATATAGATTTCTCTCACTTTTCACCTCTGCTAAACACTAAGCTTCCTGACAGCAGGGATTCCAGGTCATTAGCCTTCATAAATTCCTTGGAGAAGGAACTGGCTACTGACTCCAGTATTCTTGCCTGGAGAATCCCATGAACAGAGGAGCCTGGCAGGCTATAGTCCATGGGGTCACAAAGAGTTGGACAAGACTAAGCACACACACACACACACACACACACACACACACTGCCTTAATAAAAGCCATAACATTCATTCCATTTCAGGCCCTCAGTGTCTGTCCAATACTGTCCAGGCCCTGGGGACACAAAAAAGAAATAACTCTTTCTCTCAAATACTAGAAGGAAAAGGAGATGTAATCAATTAATAGGAAACAAAGATGTCTTAAAATACAAGTAATAGAAATTTGACATCCTCTTCTAGACCAGTTGGAAAACAGGTAGAGACTTCCTTCCTTCCCTAGAAATTTCCATAAAAGGGAAAAGAAGGTTAGTGTGCTTCAAAGCAAGTTTACCAAATAAAATCAAACATTGTGAAACACTTTCAGAATAAGATGACCTGGCCTCTGGACATATGTCTGTGGAAGGAGGGATGCTGAAGACCAAGAGAAGGATTCAGAAATAAAAAGTAGACTACAATTTGAGAGGACTAACGGGACATTGGAGATTGCTAGAAATAGTTTTCTAGTCATGCCCTTTTCTCTCTAGTAGGTAATCTGCATAATAGCTGTCATGGAAGAGAGAAGTAACAATTCTTGTCCAGTCCCCGCCATAGGTAACAAGCTCCTATCAGCATGGAAACTGAATGGCGGTGGATAGAGGCTCACATCATGAACTGCAGACACACTGATTTGCCCCAGAGCATTCTTCTCCCTGCTTCCTGTTCCTTCCATCTACTAGCAGAGAACCAGTTAAAAAGAGAGTGGAGGGCCCCAGAAAAGAGTACTTTTAGAGACTGAGGTGTTAGGAGATTCCCTGGGGTCAGGAGATGCTTATGAGCAAGGAGAGGGAGATGTGAAAAGGAAAAACTAAGCTAGTTCATAATAATATGATAGTATTTATGAACTAGCTAGTTCATAATAATATGAACTAATATTCTGGAAGATTAAATTGAGAAACTATCTCAGAAGACATCAAGACGAGGTAGATCAGGAATTTCACTACTAGAATGGGTGATCTAGGATCTCTTGAGAATATGCTCCACAGAGAAATAAGCATAACTGGCAAGTATTGTGTATCTATCTATCTATCTGAAAGATATATGTGAATCATATAGAATAGAATAGGCCTATTCTGTTTACTGACTGGTGGCTCAGTTAGTAAAGAATCTGCCTGCAATGTAGGAGACCCGGGTTCAATCCCTGGGTTTTGCCTGGAGAATTCCATGGACAGAGGAGCTTGATGGGCTACAGTCCATGGGGTCACAGAAGAGTCAGACTTGACTGAGTGACTAACACTTTCACTTCACTTTCATAGAGTATAAATATATTATGATATAATATGGGGCTTCCCAGGTGGCACTAGTGGTAAAGAATCCACCTGCCAATGCAAGAGACATAAGAGACACAGGTATGATTCCCTGGGTGGGGAATATCCCCTGGAGAAGGGCATGGTAACCAGCACCAATATTATTGCCCAGAGAATCCCATGGACAGAGGAACCCGGTGGCCTATAGTCCATAGGATCGCAAAGAGTTGAACACGACTGAAGTGACTTGGAACAGCACAGCACATGATATAACATATGAGAAGTCTGTCCTAACTGCACACATTAAATGATGAAGCTTCATTTAAGAAAATCTACCAAATCTCAGTAAGAACAGCCAGAGTGTGGCACTTGAATCACAAGCCGTTCCTTTTCTAACTGCAGCCCAGCCTCCTCAGCTCAGTATGTTGGAAGCTTTCTTCTGGTGAGGTGTGGTCGAGAAAACAGGGTTGCTTATCCTCTCAGCTCATAGTCAAGGTATCTTACTAGGAGGGGAAGGCCCTGAGCATGTCCCATCACTCCTAGCTCCAAGTTTCAGAGGCTAATTTCTGACAAGTGTGGCTTCCTCCATTCAGCTTCTACTTGTAAGGTGGAGGCTGTATGCTTGGGGTGGCAAGGCAAGAATACTGGGCCCTACTTGCTCTTAGCCCCTCTTGCTTATAGGACAGGAGTTCCCAGTCTAGGAGAGGAAAGCTGAAGAAATCAGAGGCTAGTATCCCTATTCAGCTCCCTACTGGAAAAGCAGGGTGCCAAGAAAAGCAACCACCATCCCCTACCCTTCATCTCCAGAGCTGTGGCTCAGAGTTTTCCAAAGCAAGATGACATAAAATGAACTCTATGGAAGAAAAAAACCCAGGAGATCCATACCAAGACATAGTATAGTAAAAAGGCTAAAAGACAACAACAAGATGAAAAATTTGAAAGCAGCAAAGAGGAAAAGGATTCCTTACAAACAAGAAAACCTCAATGAGTTTAACAGCTGACTTCTCATCACAAATAACACAGGCCAGAATGCAGTGGGTGATGTATTCAAGTATTTAAAAAAAAAAGAATTGTCAATCAAAGATCTTATATCCAGCAAAAAAAAAAAAACAAAACAGAATCTTTTAAAAATGAAAGTAAATAAAGATATTCTCCAATATACAAAAACTAAAATTTATTACTAACACAGCCATTTTAGAAGAAATACTGAAAGGAAGTTCCTCAGGTTAAAAACAAATCAATATGGAAGTTCAAGTCCAGATGAAACACATGGAGCATCAGTAAAGCTCACTGCTTGTTGTTCAGTTGCTAAGTCATGTCTGATTCATGGTAACCCGTGGACTGCAACATGCCAAGGCTTCACTGTTGTCTGCTGCTGCTGCTGCTAAGTCGCTTCAGTCGTGTCCGACTGTGTGACCCCATAGACGGAAGCCCACCAGGCTCCCCTGCCCTGGGATTCTCCAGGCAAGAACACTGGAGTGGGTTGCCATTTCCTTCTCCAATGCATGAAAGTGAAAAGTGAAAGTGAAGTCTCTCAGTCATGTCCAACTCTTAGCGACCCCATGGACTGCAGCCTACCAGGCTCCTCCATCCATGGGATTTTCCAGGCAAGAGTGCTGGAGTGGGGTGCCATTGCCTTCTCCACACTGTTGTCTACCATCTCCCAAAGTCTGCTCAAGTTCATGTCCATTGAGTCGGTTATGTTACATAATTGTTAAAAAAAAAAAGTATATATACATATTTATTTTTTGTTCTCTTAACTAATTTAAAAAGACTCTTTATAGAACTATGTATCAGTCAGTTCAGTTCAGTTGCTCAGTTGTGTCTGACTCTTTGCTACCCCATGGACTTCAGCATGCCAGGTTTCCCTGTCCATCACCAATCCTTGGAGTTTACTCGAATTCATGTCTATTGCATTGGTGATGCCATCCAACCGTTTCATCCTCTATCATCCCTTTCTTCTCTTGCCCTCAGTCTTTCCCAGCATCAGGGTCTTTTCCAATGAGTCAGTTTTTCCCATCAGGTGGCCAAAGTATTGGAGTTTCAGCTTCAGCATCAGTCCTTCCAAAGAATATTCAGGACTGATTTCCTTTAGGATGGACAGGTTGTATCTCCTTGCTGTCCAAGGGACTCTCAAGAGTGTTCTCCAACACCACAGTTCAAAAGCATCAATTCTTCAGTGCTCAGCTTTTACAGTCCAACTCTCACATCCCATACATGACTACTGGAAAAACCATAGCTTTGACTAGATGGAACTTTGTTGGCAAAGTAATGTCTCTGCTTTTTAATATGCTGTCTAGGTAAAAAGCAGAGATATTACTTTGCCAACAAAGGTCTGTCTAGTCAAGGCTATGGATTTTCCAGCGGTCACGTATGGATGTGAGAGTTGGACTGTGAAGAAAGCTGAGCGTCAAAGAATTGATGCTTTTGAACTGTGGTGCTGGAGAAGACTCTTGAGAGTACCTTGGACTGCAAGGAAGTCCAACCAGTCCATCCTAAAGGAGATCAGTCCTGGGTGTCCATTGGAAGGACTGATGCTGAAGCTGAAACTCCAATACTTTGACCACCTCATGTGAAGAGTTGACTCATTGGAAAAGACCCTGATGCTGGGAGGGATTGGGGGCAGAAGAAGGGGATGACAGAGGATAAGATGGCTGAATGGCATCACCGACTTTTGGACATGAGTTTGGGTAAACTCCAGAAGTTTGTGATGGACAGGGAGGCCTGGCGTGCTGCAATTCACGGGGTCACAAAGAGTCGGACACGACTGAGCAACTGAACTGAACTGAACTGATGGCATATGAACTCTCTGTGGAAGTGATGAATTTCTGAGGAATATAGATAGGACCTCTAGATAATGAGAAGGAAGAGGGAAACATATAAATCATTGTTACCAAGTAGAATGCTACTACTACTACTACTAAGTCGCTTCAGTCGTGTCCGACTCTGTGTGACCCCATAGACGGCAGCTATGGAATGCCAAATAGAAAGGGAAAGAATTCGTGGGACAGTAAGGTATTACTCTAACTGGTAGAGGATTTGAATAGATGAATGTTTCCATGAATGGCTTGGGAAAGCTATTTGGGGCAATAGACATTGCTTTGATCCCAACCTTGCAATTTACTCACTATGTAAACTTGGTGAATTATTTACTCCCTCTGTAAGTTTGGTAAATACAGTGTCAATGTATAGAGATTTATTGCATTTCTCCCTATACAAATAAATAGCTCAAGTATTAAATTTAATAAAAATATAATTTATAATAGCATTCAAAAAATACATATAATCAAATCTAGAGAAGTATTTTAAGATTTTTATCTAGAAAGTTAAAAATTACTGAGAGGAAATCTTAAAAACCTACATAGTAGAAGAATATACTAATTTCATGTTATACTTTTCCCTCTTAGGTCTATAAAATTTTTTTTTTTAGGTCTATAGTTTTAATTCTTGATTTATTCTGGGATTGGTCATCTGAAAGTAGGAATAACAATATCTATTAATATCTCATGGTAGTGATATTAAGTTTAAATGAGATAATCATATAAATAGATCACCATAACATTAATATTCAACACATGCTAGACATTATCATTACCAGCTCCATGAGACACTGGTGCTTACAATGATTCCTGAAGGCGGGAGAAATTTTCCAGGAATAAAATGCAGAGTTAGGCAGCATAAAAACATTCCAGATCATAGGCAATCCTGAGCAAAATCTTGAGCCATCAAGCAATATTCATTAAGGGAATTTTGTTGGGTTGGGGCCAAGGTTACACACAGGTTAAAAGTGTCAAAAGGGACTCAGGGGGTTATTAGAGGCCAGATTAGCTGTTTTCTCATACTCTTACCATAACGTTCTATTTTTTTTATTCTAGTTGTAAATCAAATGGCCTTCTCTTCTTTACAAAATGTAATTCTAGGTCATCACCAGTATCACTGAATGTTGAGGACTGACAGAAGATACATTTAGTTTAATTTGAGGCTGACATATACAATGGATTAAAGACAATCTCTTTAACAAGTGGTGCTGGGAAAACTGGTCAACCACTTGTAAAAGAATGAAACTAGAACACTTTCTAACACCATACACAAAAATAAACTCAAAATGGATTAAAGATCTCAACGTAAGACCAGAAACTATAAAACTCCTAGAGGAGAACATAGGCAAAACACTCTCCGACATACATCACAGCAGGATCCTCTATGACCCACCTCCCAGAATATTGGAAATAAAAGCAAAAATAAACAAATGGGACCTAATTAAACTTAAAAGCTTCTGCACAACAAAGGAAACTATTAGCAAAGTGAAAAGGCAGCCTTCAGAATGGGAGAAAATAATAGCAAATGAAGCAACTGACAAACAACTAATCTCAAAAATATACAAGCAACTCCTACAGCTCAACTCCAGAAAAATAAATGACCCAATCAAAAAATGGGCCAAAGAACTAAATAGACATCTCTCCAAAGAAGACATACAGATGGCTAACAAACACATGAAAAGATGCTCAACATCACTCATTATCAGAGAAATGCAAATCAAAACCACTATGAGGTACCATTTCACACCAGTCAGAATGGCTGCGATCCAAAAGTCTACAAGCAATAAATGCTGGAGAGGGTGTGGAGAAAAGGGAACTCTCTTACACTGTTGGTGGGAATGCAAACTAGTACAGCCACTATGGAGAACAATGTGGAGATTCCTTAAAAAACTGGAAATAGAACTGCCTTATGATCCAGCAATCCCACTGCTGGGCATAGACACTGAGGAAACCAGAAGGGAAAGAGACACGTGTACCCCAATGTTCATCGCACCACTGTTTATAATAGCCAGGACATGGAAGCAACCTAGATGTCCATCAGCAGATGAATGGATAAGAAAGCTGTGGTACATATATACAATGGAGTATTACTCAGCCATTAAAAAGAATACATTTGAATCAGTTCTAATGAGATGGGATGAAACTGGAACCTATTATACAGAGTGAAGTAAGCCAGAAAGAAAAACACCAGTACAGTATACTAACGCATATATATGGAATTTAGAAAGATGGTAACAATAACCCTGTGTACGAGACAGCAAAAGAGACACTGATGTATAGATCAGTCTTATGGACTCTGTGGGAGAGGGAGAGGGTGGGAAGATTTGGGAGAATGGCATTGAAACATGTATCATATCATATATGAAATGAGTCGCCAGTCCAGGTTCAATGCACGATACTGGATGCTTGGGGCTGGTGCACTGGGACGACCCAGAGGGATGGTATGGGGAGGGAGGAGGGAGGAGGGTTCAGAATGGGGAACACAGGTATACCTGTGGCGGATTCATTTCGATATTTGGCAAAACTAATACAATATTGTAAAGTTTAAAAAAAAAAAAAAAAGCAAGCAGGGAGGACAGAACTGACAGCTTAAAGAAATAACACAAACCGGTTTCCAATGTGGACTGAAAAGACTATATAATAATAATAAAACAAGTCATACTATTTAACACTAAATTATCTAGTTGCAGAGAAAGACCAAAGTTCTAGCTATGATTTTTTTGTCTTAAAGAAAAATTTATATTTATAGAAAATTTTAAGTTTGGTAAATAATTACTACTCAAAATTTTTAGGGATGACATTTCTGGTCAAATAACATGAAGTATATTCACAAAGATTGTATGACAAGCCCCTTCTTAGTCTTCTAATTATATAACATTTTTTATTATTCATGATGGGGCTTCAACATTTAAAAATTAAATATGTAATACCAACTGTAGGACATTGATATTTTAATGAATAACTAATATGAAGATACTTCCATATGAAATATAAATTTTAAAGGGTTAAGGAAGATTACTCCTGAGTAGACTTTCAACATTATTTTCTAAAGAATACTATGTTTACAGAAATATATAATCATTACTGTGTTATTTATTATATCCTTATAAAACACATTCAAAGGGACAGGTCAATTTATTTTTTCATGAGATAAAAAACATCACTGGCTTCTAGGAAATATCCTGGTCTTAAAGAAACACTGTAATGGTATATGACTTGGATAGAACAATGCATTTTCTGAGCAACCACTGATTGCTACAAGAATGTAATTCAACAAATTCTCATTCATGTGCTATTTGAATGACAATAAGCTAATACCACATAAAAAAATAAAAACATTATGCCTCATCCTTCACAACCAGTGATGGAAGATGTTCCTTTTGTATCAGAAGTCCTTTTCAAGAGATCCCATAGGGAAGTCAAATCTTGGGATGATTCATGGCTTCCAAGCCTGTTGCCTCCTTCCCACACAGAGATTTCCAAGGCATGCAGAGGTACTGCCTGGTACAGCTGGAAAGAAGGATGAGAAATATTCCTATGAGACTGAATTCAGCTCAGTGACCTGTTTAGCTTGAAAAGGCCTGAGAAGGATGCAGATTTTTGAAAGAAATACAAGGTCACTTATACTAATATGCCTTTTAAAGGATTTAAACAGGGGAGAAATATATTGCTAGGTAAAGATTAATGTGTTTCATTTTTCTTCAAAATTCTACCTTGCAAGGATAAACAAAATGAGGAAAAAGGCAGCAGAATGGACATTAGCCTGTATTTTCTTCTCAGATAGTAGAGAATACAAATTTCAGAGCTGAAGGCAAAGACATTCATCCTGTCAGCTCTGTGGGGGAGGACAGAAAAAAAAGCAATATGCTCTATACTTCATTTCTATTCTAACCATCAAATCTCCCATGGTTTCCCCTTAAAATATAAAAATGAAAACAAATTGCGTTCAAATGCTCAAGGAAAAATAAGAAAGATGTGGTTTGTTTTGTTGTTATTTCTTTATAGTTCAAATATGTCTGTGCCCCCCCCTTTTTTTTTTAAAGAATGACACGTTCTCCCACTCGAGATGCAGTAAGTCTGTGTTCCCGGGGGAAGTCAGCAATCAGCAAGATTCTGTGCTGTATTTGAAGGCTGTGATGAGGTCAGACAGGGCCAGGGGCCTGTCAGTGTTCTTGCACAGACAATGGAGGGGATGAAACACACAGCTGATTGGCAGTGGGCTCCACAACCACTCACCAGCATGATGACATGGCAGACCTCCTCTAGGGCTCTCCTTGAAGCTGCCCCCCCTGCCCAGGATTAGCACAGTTCTGCTCTACTGTCATCATTTTCTAAAAACATCCATTGCCACCTAACAGAAGAGACTGTCAGGAGTTGAAAACTTTGTCTCCTTTTAATAATTGATTCTCTTTCCCTGTAACCTTCCCAGTACCTGACTGGCACTCAGGGGCTATCCCAGAGGATCTATTTGGAGGAAGTTCACACAGCGTGTGTGTTCAACCGGGATCCTGGACTGCTACTGCTAGCAGAGATTAGTATCCAGAGTACATACCTACCGTATTCTCCCAGGGATAGAATGTGCATAGTCACAAGGAAATGTGCTTCCAAAGTACTAATAATTGCTATACCATCTTTATCATTATTTTCCAAAGTCTATGCACCACCTAAGCTGTTTCTATTCATCCATCCATCAATCAATCAACCTTTGTTTCTCTTTCCTTCTCTTTCCTTCATTCTCCCTTCCTCCCTCTCTGTCTTTCCCTCCTTCCTTCTTTTTCCATTCCTTCCTCCACCTTTTTCTTTCTTTTTTTCTTCCCTTCTTTTCACAAATGAAAATTTTAAAAGGGAAATTTTATCATTGGATTACCTGGCAATAAAAATTAAAAAGCAATGAAAACAATTTAAATTGCAATTAAAACAATTTTAATTGCAGATCTAAGCCTGAGGCTTGACAAGAGTCTTATTCTTGATGTAATCAGAAGAAATGGAAAGAGAGTAGATTTTTTTTTCCCAGTATCATTTAATATTGGTCAATGCCTTGTGCATTTGACACTTAAAAGCTCACATCTGTTAGCACCAGAAGAGATAAAACACTAAATTAAGTTCCATTGTTGTTGTTTTAAACATAATCATGGTTGCAGGGTCACTCATAACATACTTATTTGTTTGTTTACTCAAAAAATTCTTATTGAGCATGTGATCTGTGCTCAGCACTGTTCAAGTTCTTGGTAAGAAAAAGCAATAAAGCAAACAGACAAAACCCCTCCCAACATTCTCTGAGTTGAGATTAAAAATACATAAATAAGCTATAAGTAAAATACACAGTGAGTGTGCAAGAGACATGGGTTTGATACCTGAGTCAGGAAGATCCGTTGGAATAGGAAATGGCAACCTGCTCCAGTATTCTTGCCTGGGAAATTCCACGGACAGAAGAATCTGGCAGGCTACAGGCCATGGGGTTGCAAAGAGCCAGACACAACAGAGTCTAAACACACACACACACAAACAGTGAGTTCCAGGGAAACCCTATAATAGAAAATACTAAAGCAAGAATGGAGGATAGAGAGCACTGGGGTGAGATCGGGGTACAGTGGGTAAAGAAAGCCTCAGGCAGCAGGAACAGCACATGTAGAGGACATGTCCTCTCCACTGGAGGGCTGGGGAGTGAACCCTGGCAGGAGCAGAGTGGGCGAGAAGAAGCGTGAGACAGAAGGGGACAGATAGGTAACTGGAGGGATGGGTGGCTCCTCTTTGGCCTTGCAGGCCACTTTGGCTTTTACTCTGCAGAGAATAATAACAGGCACACAAAATTTGCCTTGACTGCACCCTATCTTCTTGTAGCAATCTTCTCTCCCCATTGGTGGCTTTCCTACTCCTGTTGCCTCTCAGATGGCCTGCAGTATTTACTCTTGATTTTCTGTGGGGTCCTGTTCTTAGGAATCGATCTGGAAAACACACTCAGAGTTAGGGGGCTGCTATCTCTGGAAAGTTGAAGTGGGGGTGCATTCCTTTAAAAACATTCTCTCCTGAGTGGGTTCATGTCAGTGCCCTGATTTTATATCCTATTGCAGAGTCAGGGAGAACCAAACCCTTTACAATTTCCAATTTTCCACACTTGGGTGTGTGGATTAGTTATTTAACCAAAAGGACAAGGGAAAAACTGTAAGGAAAAACTGTAGAAAGAGCACATTAAAACAGCTTCAAATTTATGCAGAAATATAAATGAGGTGAAACTATATATGATGACTCAGAATACAGCCATCAACTTTGTGATTTCTGGGTTGGAAGGAATAAGATTCTTGCAGATACTAATTTTCCATGGATTTAGGGAATGAGGAGCTGGCTGCATATTATGGGGGTTTGAGAAGAGTTGAAAGTCTCCCTGGGTGCCAAATGCTTCCCATATTTTATCATGGTGCAGGAAATTCGGATACAAGAAATTGATTATTAAATGTAGGTTATCTGGGAGTAGTGACTTAGTACTTCATAACCAGTAATTGATGCCATAAGTGAGATTAATCCGTTTGGTTGGCTTATTTTCCAGTGAGAGATAAGTTCCATCATTTACTAGTTCAGATATAGAAGAAAGGGGAGAATTCTGGAACGGTATAGAAAATGGAACTCTATCTATGTGGGACTAGAGCTTGTGTGTGTGTGTGTGTGTGTGTTGCGCACACGCACTCATGCACCATAACATTGTAGGGTTAGGGATATCTCCCCAACTCCTAAAACAGCACCTGGGACATAATAGTACTCAAAATACATTTTTGATTTACTCAATAAATGGATCATGAAAAGATGAGACTAAGTGAAAGTTAGGTTATAAATACCTCTCAGGGGGTATTTTTGACCAAGGAGAAAAAAAAAATGGCTGCTTGAAGTGACTTTCCTGAGGACAGGGCTGATATATAGTGATATGTGTGCTGGTTGTTAGGGGAGCAGCAGTGGATGGAGCAGGGTAAAGAGATCACCAAGCAAGCCTTGTAAACTTTATAATCTATCTCAGATTAAAAAAATACATATATATATATCTGTAAGCAGTCTATAGACATGGCACTGATTCAAGGGCCTGAGGGCCAGGCCCTCCTCTGCATCTCCTTTGCTCAGAGTAAATAAGGGACTCAGATCTTGTTTGAAGAGAGAATGTTTTGTCACCCAAGGTACAGATGAGTTTTGGAAGTCCATGTTTGCAGAGACAAAGAGAAAGAGAAGTGGGAGGGGGGAGAGAGAGATACTTCCAGTATTTTATTTCTTTTTACTTATCTATCAGATCAGATCAGATCAGTCGCTCAGTCGTGTCCGACTCTTTTCGACCCCATGAATCGCAGCACGCCAGGCCTCAGTACCACACTTCTTGTAGGATCTTATTTCCCAGACCCAGGGATCAAAACTGGGCCTTTACAGTGAAATCACCAAGTCCTAACCACTGGACTATCATGGAATTCCCTCCAGTACTTTAAAATAGGCTACTCAGTTGAGGGAACAACACTGGCCTAGAATTGTACTAGTATAAATGAGGCTGACCTCAATATGAGGCAAACCTGAATTTGTCTGATGCTTATATACTTGGGAATATATCTCCTGCGGAACCTTTTAAAAACATAGGTCTCTAGGCCCACAGTGATTCAGCTGTAGCGAATTCCAACTCATTTTTTTGTTTGTTTGTTTCAAATAAATGTTTCCAAGTTGTAAACTTGGGAATAAGATGTTACCTGGGTAGGGATCAGGGCCACATTTGACAAGCCTCTTAGGCTTATCAATTTCATCTTCCTCCTTTGAAAGATAGAAGTACTGATAGTAACTTCCCTTAAGGTATATAACATTAGAGGATCCAGTACTCCCTGTACAGTTAATGTACAGTTTTGCTTTACCATTCACCAGCTCTGTAACTTTGGTTCCATGCTCTTCTTAGTTCACACTTTTTATGTAAATCATCCCCTATCTCACTGGACAAACGCTGGGATTTTAGTCAGGTATTCAGAATTCTGCACTGCTACCCACTTGCTGGGCAATTTGCAAAAGGTCTCTGAAGCTGGTCTGCACATGGGTTATGTGTGTTTGTAGTTTCTTTTCATCTGAAAAAGGAAGACAATATCTATAATGTATCACAGGATTGGTAGGAGGACTAGGATAGTGTGATGCCTTTAAAGCACTCAGCATCATGCCTGGCAGAGTGAAAGCACAAACCTTGCTTTTGGGTTAGTTGCATTCCAACTGAAGTTCACTGTGTAAAATGAAATTCTATTTTAATTATGAGAGGAACATGCAACAAGAGGCATCAGTAGCAAAAGTATGATTTGAGACTGTTTTAAGGGTAGGACAGCAAACTGTTTCTGCAAATAATTTAGGGGCAGGAGCAGGAAAGAGGGACCTTGACTATGAATTTGAAAATAAGTAACATATAGTCAAGTCCATCTCGAGAACGCATTCTCAACACCTGCTCAGAACACTGGAATTTTAAACCTTAAGTGAACCCCCAAACCAAGGTTGGGCATAATTAAATAATTTGCCTGAGATCATAGAATGGCAGACCTAAGATGAGCTGAATTCTATTATGTTGTACAGATGTTTAATATAGTCCAAATGAGTGAAAAGTAACTACAATAGCAAATGTAGTTACTTAAAATATCCACATCACATTTATGCTCTATATCCCCAATTTTTAGGCCTGCTGAACTTCATCACCACATAGTAATCTAGTCTCTGATTACTAGAGGTTAGTAATCAGCCTCTAGCCTGGTGGTTTGTAGTATTAGTGCAGTGACTGAAACATACGTGAGTTTCTTCATTTTTGAATGAGAGTTAAAAATGGCATCTTTCAAGGAAGATCACAGACTTATGTTCAAAGGACTCAGCACAATTCCTGAAGCACAGCAATTGTTAAAATTTTGGTAGCTGTTAATATTATTGCTCTTCGTTGTTTCCTTAGAAAATGGATCAGTGTTTTCCTCTTCCAAACATGCATTTAAGCTGAAATCCTCACCATAAATACAATACTCTGACCCTATAGAAAGAATTTCAGGGATCAGCTGGACAAGGAAGTGATTTTCACGATGAAGTACTTCTTGGAACCCCTGATGTGGACTTTGATGATTCTAGAAATCTCCAAGAATGGAAAGGAACTAATGTTGAGGATACAATTACTACTCAGAATTCGTGTTCTTCCAGACAACTTATGTACATTTTCTCATATTTCCTTACAACACTTCTTTTAGGTTATCAATAATCCTATGATACAGATGAAGGAACTGAGTTTCTGAGACATTAAATAACTTAGCGCAAATCATAATTAGTGGTAGAGCGTGAATTCAAACTCTACTTTGTCTTCTTCTCTTCTTCTCCCTCTCTTCCTCCTTTCTCTTTTTCTTTGTCTCCTCTCTTAAGCAGCTGAAAGTTTTCTAATTAAATTATTTTATTCTTGCAACCAGACAGCAATTGCTTGTTAGTCACTTACTCTACAGTAGGAATGGTGTTAATATACAATAAGAATGATGATAAAAATTTAATCTTGGAGGGTGAGAGATAAAGATGCTGACCTAAGTAACTTTGGGAAGTAATGGAGTCTGTAAGACTGAAAGCAACAGAAGGTGTACATAAGCACTGTACTGTAGTATGGGTTAAAAAGTCTGATAATTCTATCTAGGTATAGTGTAGCATATAGTGTAACCTAGATAGCATACTGAAAAGCAGCGACATTACTTTGCCAACAAACGTCCGTCTAGTCAAGGCTATGGTTTTTCCAGTGGTCACGTGTGGATATGAGAGTTGGTCTGTGAAGAAAGCTGAGTGCCGAAGAATTGATGCCTTTGAACTGTGGTATTGGAGAAGACTCTTGAGAGTCCCTTGGACTGCAAGGAGATCCAACCAGTCCATTCTGAAGGAGATCAACCCTGGGATTTCTTTTGAAGGAATGATGCTAAAGCTGAAGCCCCAGTACTGTGGCCACCTCATGCGAAGAGTTGACTCATTGGAAAGACTCTGATGCTGGGAGGGATTGGGGGCAGGAGGAGAAGGGGACGACAGAGGATGAGATGGCTGAATGGCATCACTGACTCAATGGAGGTGAGTCTGAGTGAACTCTGGGAGTTGGTGATGGACAGGGAGGCCTGGAGTGCTGCGATTCATGGGATTGCAAAGAGTCGGACATGACTGAGCGACTGAACTGAACTGAACTGATAGTGGAATTGAACAAAGTGAAAGTGAAAGAAAGTGAAGTCACTCAGTTGTGTCCGACTCTTTGCGACCCCATGGACTGTAACCAGGTTCCTCCGTCCATGGGATTTTCCAGGCAAGAATACTGGAGTGGGTTGCCATTTCCTTCTCCAGAAGATCTTCCTGACCCAGGGATTGAACCCGGGTCTCCCTCATTAAGTACTAAATGGATGATAGCCAGTGGCAGTCAGGGTTTTCACTGTTGCAGCCGGAGTGGATTACAGATAAGCATGAGGGAAATACCATAATGATCCCTGTGGTCATGGATGAGAATTGGAGACATGAGTATAAACTCATGTTTAGCCTACTATCGATATAGATGGTTATATATAAAAATGTATATATATGTGTATATAAGCACTAGTTAGGATACATACATATATTCCCTTGCTCTGTCAGAGGAAAAAGCCTAGAAGTAAGGACATTTCAGTCACCATGAGCACATCAGACTCTTAGATCTTTGTTTATAATACCATTCTGTGATACGAGAAATCAGGGCTTCTTGGAGAAATATCTGATTCTAGGACTGCAGCAGAAATATACAGAATAAGTTACATCTTAGAGTGTCAGGAAGTACAAAAGTATCAAAGAGAAAAGAAACAAAATACAGTGATGGGAATATATCTCAGGGGCACCGAAGTCAATCAGAAACAGTTCCCAATGGCCAAAGATGGAAACATTGGACAACAATAAAGTAGTATTGGATTATAACCTAAAGTATAAAGTAAATGTCTGTGAGTTTGTACTAATATGATGAAAGAAAGGGAGAGAGAAAAAAAGAAAGAAAGAAAGTTACATCTCCTGAACCGAAGAATTCCAAGTAGTTTAGGTAGCTACCCTACTCTCAGAGATGGAGCATACCTTTGTACTCGTTAATTGTGGACTATACATTGTGAGTTCTTTCCAAAGAATACAGCATGGAAAAGGAAAACAAGAATCACTTTACAGTTCAGAAGTTTGATACAAATGCCTCAGCCAGGATAATCAAGGTCAACATCAACTATATTGTCATATGTAAGTCTCATGGGTAGTATGTACTCTTGATTTGATGGGATGCAAATGACTGTGCTGCTGCTGCTCCTGCTAAGTCACTTCAGTCGTGTCTGACTCTGTGCGACCCCATAGACAGCAGCCCACTAGGCTTCCCCTTCCCTAGGATTCTCCAGGCAAGAACTCTGGAGTGGGTTGCCATTTCCTTCTCCAATGCATGAAAGTAAAACTGAAAGTGAAGTCACTTAGTTGTGTCCGAATCTTCATGACCCCATGGACTGCAGCCTACCAGCCTCCTCCATCCATGGATTTTCCAAGGAAGAGTACTGGAGTGGGGTTCCATTGCCTTCTCTGGCAAATGACTCTGCCTTTGTGGTTTCCCGCCCCCCACCCCATCCAAAATATCTGTTAACCCAGTGTAATCATATTAGGACATCAAATAAATCCAAATAGAAGAATATTTTACAAACTACTTGACAACCCTCAAAACTTTTCAAGATCACTAAAGTAAGGAAAGTCTGAAAAATTGTCACAGACAAAAAAAAGTTGTCACAGTCTAAGGGGACATGATGACTAAATGTAATGTGATATCCAGGAAGGCATACTGGAATGGAAAACAATGTTAGTAAAAACAAGGAAATATGAACAAACTAACAGTTAGAACTGGACATGGAACAACAGACTGGTTCCAAATAGGAAAAGGAATACGTCAAATCTGTATATTGTCACTCTGCTTATTTAACTTATATGCAGAGTACATCATGAGAAACGCTGGGCTGGAAGAAACACAAGCTGGAATCAAGATTGCCATGGACAGAGGAGCATGGCGGGCTACAGTCCATGGAGTCAAGAGTCGGACACGACTGAGCAACTTGAACTTCACTTCACTTGGGAGATATCAACATTTAAAACATCTGCCTATGAGAGAGAATTAAATCCATGGAATGAGACCAAAGAGAGAACAAGTATGGAGAAGGAAATGAGCCTAGAACAACCTTGAGGAACTCTAAGATAGATTGTCAGAGCAGAGTTAGGTGAGCTTGCAAAATGAATTGGACAAGAACAGTGAAAAGATCAAGAGACAGCAATGTCACAGAAATCAAAGGAAAAGACTGTTTGAAGAAAGGAGTGGTCTACCACATCTCTCTGTTTGACTCCTCAAATTTTATGTAATTATTTTATATTGTTAGGTTAATCATGTTCCCATTATGGCTTGCAATTGTAATCTCTTTTTTTGTCTGGCTATTGATTGTGAAAAATTGATAAGTATCTTTTACTATTGTGATCATGTAAAAACCCAGGTCTCCCGCACATCTCCCACACTGCATGCAGATTCTTTACCAGCTGAGCCACCAGGGAAGCCCAAGAATACTGGAGTGGGTAGCCTATCCTTTCTGCAGTGGATCTTCCTGGCCCAGCAATCCAACCAGGGTCTCTTGTGTTGCAGGCAGATTCTTTACCAACTGAGCTATCATGGAAGCCCAACTGTTACTCACTTAATACCATTGCATCATGACTAGTCAACAGAAAAATAACAGAATTCTGTATCAGCACAACTACCATTTAATAGAAAAACGTGCAATCACTTTTTAAAATCCAGCTGCATATCAGAATTATCTTGGAATTTTTTAAAAAATACAAATGCCCAAGTATTGTAGGCTCCAGATACATTTCTAATGAGCAGCCATGTTTAAAAACAACTGAACTATATGATGACCCTTTATTTTTATCTAGTTTGTTTTACTTTTTCTATTTCTTTTTTTTTCTTTTAAATTTTATTTTATTTTTAAACTTTACAAATTGTGTTTTGCCAAATATCAAAATGAATCCGCCACAGGTATACATGTGTTCCCCATCCTGAACCCTCCTTCCTCCTCCCTCCTTTTTCTATTTCATATTCAGTGCTTCCATAGCATTTATGTTTTCTGATTTCTCCATCTCTTTTTTTAATGTTCTTTTTCAATCCTTTATCAAGGGTAGAAGAAAAGCAATTGTATACATATATAGGAATATAATTATTGTATACATATATAGGAATATAATTATATATATATACCAGATCAGATCAGTCGCTCAGTCGTGTCCGACTCTTTGCGACCCCATGAATCGCAGCACACCAGGCCTCCCTGTCCATCACCAACTCCCGGAGTTCACTGAGACTCACATCCATCAGGTCGGTGATGCCATCCAGCCATCTCATCCTCTGTCGTCCCCTTCTCCTCCTGCCCCTAGTCCCTCCCAGCATCAGAGTCTTTTCCAATGAGTCAACTCTTCGCATGAGGTGGCCAAAGTACTGGAGTTTCAACTTTAGCATCATTTCTTCCAAAGAAATCCCAAGGCTGATCTTCAGAATGGACTGGTTGGATCTCCTTGCAGTCCAGGGGACTCTCAAGAGTCTTCTCCAACATCACAGTTCAAAAGCATCAATTCTTCGGTGCTCAGCCTTCTTCACAGTCCAACTATCACATCCATACATGACCACAGGAAAAACCATAGCCTTGACTAGACGGACCTTTGTTGGCAAAGTAATGTCTCTGCTTTTGGATATGCTATCTAGGTTGGTCATAACTTTCCTTCCAAGGAGTAAGCATCTTTTAATTTCATGGCTGCAGTCACCATCTGCAGTGATTTTGGAGCCTAGAAAAATAAAGTCTGACACTGTTTCCAGTGTTTCCCCATCTATTTCCCATGAAGTGATAGGACCGGATGCCATGATCTTGGTTTTCTGAATGTTGAGCTTTAAGCCAACTTTTTCACTCTCCACTTTCACCTTCATCAAGAGGCTTTTGAGTTCCTCTTCACTTTCTGCCATAAGGATGGTGTCATCTGCATATCTGAGGTTATTGATATTTCTCCTAGCAATCTTGATTCCAGTTTGTGCTTCAACCAGCAAAGCGTTTCTCATGATGTACTCTGCATATAAGCAGGGTGACAATATACAGCCTTGATGTACTCCTTTTCCTATTTGGAACTAGTCTGTTGTTCCATGTCCAGTTGTAACTGTTGCTTCCTGACTTGCATACAAATTTCTGAAGAGGCAGATCAGGTGGTCTGGTATTCCCATCTCTTTCAGAATTTTCCACAGTTTATTGTGATCCACACAGTCAAAGGCTTTGGCATAGTCAATAAAGCAGAAATAGATGTTTTTCTGGAACTCTCTTGCTTTTTCCATGATCCAGCGGATGTTGGCAGTTTGATCTCTGGTTCCTCTGCCTTTTCTAAAACCAGCTTGAACATCAGGAAGTTCACGGTTCACATATTGCTGAAGCCTGGCTTGGAGAATTTTGAGCATTACTTTACTAGCATGTGAGATGAGTGCAATTGTGTGGTAGTTTAAGCATTCTTTGGCATTGCCTTTCTTTGGGATTGGAATGAAAACTGACCTTTTCCAATCCTGTGGCCACTGCTGAGTTTTCCAAATCTGCTGGCATATTGAGTGCAGCACTTTCACAGCATCATCTTTCAGGATTTGGAATAGCTCAACTGGAATTCCATCACCTCCACTAGATTTGTTCATAGTGATGCTTTCTAAGGCCCATTTGAGTTCACATTCCAGGATGTCTGGCTCTAGGTCAGTAATCACACCATCGTGATTATCTGGGTCATGAAGATCTTTTTTGTACAGTTCTTCTGTGTATTCTTGCCACCTCTTCTTGATATCTTCTGCTTCTGTTAGGTCCATACCATTTCTGTCCAATTATATATATATTTTTAGAAAGCTTATGAATTTTTGACTAAAAATTTATATTTTTATTCTTTTTGTTTGACTCAGTACGAATAGAATGCCAGATTTAATTAAAAAAATAGATATTCAACAAGCGACAAAGGTTTACTGCATAGCACGGGGAACTATAGTCAATATCTTATAACAACCTATAATGGAAAATAATCTGAAAAATAGTAGATGTGTATGTGTATAACTGAATCACTTTGCTGTATACCTGAAACATTGTAAGTCCACTATACTTCAATTATATATATACATATAAAGGAAAAAAAGGAAAGAGAAGGTTAACAAAAATAGAAGGGAGTGTCGTTGGGAATATTTCTGAGAAAAAAAGTGTATGAAGACTAGACATGTCTGGGGATTTAGCAAGAGGAAGCCTGTAATGGATCCATTGCTGCTATGCCCAGACCCTTTGGGTCCCTTTTTACATCCATGCACTCTTCCTTGCTTTGTTGCTGTTAAGTCATTAAGTCCTGTCTGACTCTTTGTGACCTCAGGACTGCAGCTTGCCAGGTTTCCCTGTCTTTCACTATCTCTTTGACTCATGTCCATTGAGTCAGTGATGCCATCCAACCACCTCATCCTCTGTTGCCTGCTTCTCCTTCTGCCCTCAGTCTTTCCCAGCATCAAGGTCTTTTCCAATGAGTTGGCTCTTTGCATCAGGTGGCCAAAGTATTGGAGCTTCATTTTCAGCATCAGATCTTCCTTGCTAGAGGGCTTCTATTCTATTAATAACAACTCATACCTATGGCTGTCTTTGAAGGACTTGTATCAAGCTGAAGCCATTTTGCCTGCAATTGCAGACCACTTTTTTAAAAGAAGTTATTGCAGTATAATTGATTTACAATGTTTTGTTAGTTTCAGGTGTATAGCGAAGTGAATCATATATATGTGTGTGTGTGTGTAAATATATTCTTTTCAGATTCTTTTCCCATATAGGTTATTACAGAGCATTGAGTTCCCTGTGCTATACAGTAGGTCCTTGTTAGTTATCTACTTTATATATAGTAGTGTGTATATATTATATCCCAAACTTCTGAATTTATCACTTCCCTGAAAGTTTCCACTTTGGTAACCATAAGAGAGATCTGTGAGTCTCTTCCTGTTTTATAAATAAGTTCACTTGTATCATTTTTATTCCACATATATGTGATATAGTATATTTATCTTTGTCTTACTTCACTTAGTATAATAATCTCTAGGTCCATCCATATTTCTGCAAATGGCATTATTTCATTCTTTTTTATGGCTGAGCTATATTCCATTGTATACATATACCACATCTTTATCCGTTCCTCTGCTGATGGACATTTAGGCTGCCACTTTCTTACTTTGTATGAAATTGCCATTTTTGCATCTGATTCTGGGAAAACATCTTAAAATAAATTCCTGTTTTTAAAAGTTTTTTTTTTTTTAAGAAAACTCATTTGAAATGGGGATAATTGAGAAAGTTCATCCTTTTTGCTTGAGATTCTCCCCTTTAAAGGGTAGTGTTATAGAACTAAAAGTTCTAACTAAAAGTGTTATAGAACTAAAAGTGTTATAGAACTAAGACCCCTACACCACAATAGGCCACTTTTCCAGGAGGCCACAGAGACCCCCTGAGCCCTCATTATTAAGGACAGCCATGGTATTCAGTGTCTTCTTTTTATGGGAGGGGTGTGTGTGCGTGTGTGTGTGTGTGTGTGTGTGTTTGTAGGTGAGTGTGGCATAGAGAATATGTTTGTGTTTCTATGAGGGGCCAAAATATGGAGGGAATCATGGCAGATACCAAATTCAAGGGCCAACAAAGAAATGAAGAAGAAAAGGAGAATCAAGGTGAAATGTGTAGAAGCAAATGCAAGTCTAACTACTTCCGGTACATGGGAGGGAGAAAGCTGTGGAGGCCTACAGGGGCTATGTGGCACTTACATAAGCACACCTATGTCCACACACTGTGTGAGATGTTTGAATACCTGACACGTGTGACATGTTGGAATGCCACTTTTAAAGGGGGAGCCTTTAGAGAATCAGAATAATATCATTTCAGAGAGAAATGCATCATCAGTGAGCATTTGAGAAGATAAACTGTCCGTTTATCAATCTAGCAGAATCAGATATTTTGATCTAATTTCTCAAAATATATCATTCATCAAGATAAAGATCCAATCTTTAACATTTTAGATTTGTGGTATTCATTAGATTATGAGAGGGTTTACTTCTCACAGCCAAACAAATCAAAGACAGCTTTCAGGCAAAGACTATACAAGCATATTAGTTTAAGCAATGACACCCTATGGCAACAGAGAAATCAATCAAAAAAATTTTTTGGATTAATTCTTATATATTATGCTTAATTAGCCCGTACAGAAGAAATATGCCTTTATGTTATGGATGGGGCAAATGTGTTTTAAGTGCATAGATGATTTAAAGGGATCTGGGATGAGGAAAAAGCAGAATACAGCAAAGGCAAAACGTGTGAGGTTATCCGTTAACCTACTTACATAACCAGGCTGTCTGGAAGCACTCGTGGAGATGGCTAGCTGTGCACATGTGTGATGTTAGGGGAAACAGGGGCATCAGATGCCCTGTCTTTCTCTAGCTAATTTCTCACGTCTCTAACAAAGTTTTAGGGTACACTGGCATGGCAGTCATTGCTCTCTGTATCCAGCATGTGTTTTTGCCTGAGACAGTTCCACACATATCCCATCCTCAAGGAAAGAAATTTTGCCTAGAAGCTCTCACTGATTGGACTTGGACCAAGAGTGGATACTTTCTCAAGGGCAGGCCAACCAAAGGCTAATCAGTAAGTCAATATGTGCAAAAGCCATTGGAAGAATCAGAGTTTGGGTTATTAGCCAGTTAATTTGGTCAGTTGTCTATAAAATTCTGATGGGAACATTTTAGAAGATTTTCTAGATAGGAGGAGACACATGGATAGGAAGAAGGCAAGCAATGAAGGAGATCATGGGTTCTATGAGAGATGCAGAGACTAAGTTCCCAAACTATTTTGGATCCTAAATTCTAATTCCTTAATTAGAGTCTCACCTTTTAAAGATTATTCTTGAGTCTCTACTCTTTGCAAATGAAAGCCCCAACAGTATAGGGAGACATTTGGATCCAGAAGGAAATATGGACTTGCAGTTAGAATACATGGGTTTGCACCTTAGTTCTTTTATTTAATAAGAGAATTTGGACCAGTAATTTAGTCTCACTTGGATTTAGTTTCCTATGATATTACTTTTTAGATGCGCTGTGACGATTAAGTGAGCTAATGTGTGTGGTAGATGAATGGTAACATATTTTACCCATTTTCTGGTTTAAAACTGTATCTATGTAAGTGTACCCTTGGAGAGGATAACACTGAATGTTTAGTAAGAAAATAAAGAAGGGCCTGTCCCAGTTACCACGTCCCAGAGGGGCTGGGCAAGGTTAAAGATGAGGATGGATTATGAGTCTTGATATCTGGTAGACAAAGTTAATTGATATACTTATTTTCCATGGACTTGAGACATGTTTATTTTAGATTTTCTGAAATACTGAGTTAACTAAAGTTCCTAGGCTAATATATGAGGGAAGAGAGGGTCTGAGTTTCTCAGAAGACAAAGTAACATCAATTTAAGTCAAAATTTATTGTTTACAGCAGTGTGATAAACAAACCCAAGCTGTACAAACCCAAGCTGGATAGAATTTTGAGTCAGTCATTTAAGTACATTCTTCTTTTTAACCTTTAGAGAAGCCAAGAGATGTGAATAAGTTTGCCTGATTCTTTACACAGTTATGGAAAAATTCAGAACTTTTTTTTTTTTGCTCTGCTAGAGGAACTGTTACAAAGTTTTTTTTTTCCGATTGGCTGGTACCTACCTACCATTTTTCCTTTCATTACACCTCTGAAGCATAGAACATTTGATTTGGAGGTTGAGGCTTGAGCTGAAAACTAGAAGATAGAGAAGCAGAACTAGTTCTAAATCTGGAAATTCAAATCAAAGAGCCAAGTGAGAAAAGCACAAATTAGTGGTCATCCTTCTGTACCCTGCACTTCAACCAAACTGCTTTGGCTCATCTAGGCTATGGATTTAATACAGGATTCTTAAATTGAGAGGTTTCTATTTATTTTTCCCTTTTTGGGCTCACCATAGGCAGTTTGAATTCTAGATGTGTACTGTATAAGGTTACTACTGTTTGTTTTTTCCAAAATTGAGATTATAATCATTGCTGAAGAGGTAGAAGTGATGTTCTTCTAGGAGGAAAAAGAGGGGGGGAAAATGAGGACTCATTATAACTCAGTAACAGTGATGTTGAATATGAAATTTAGCCCTCAGGCAAGCTTTTGCAAAGGTTCAGATCTTTCTGGCATAAATTTTTTCTCTATTCTGTGAGTCTTTTCTGTACTCTTTACATATCTCGTACTTCTAAATAATAGAATTTTAGAGTTAAAAGAATTTTTAAATTCTTGGATAATTTCTATCCTCATTGAGGTGAGACAACTAAGGCACAAAGAAAATACTATGACATCACACAGATATTCGGAGTCATAGGCAGAACTACATTCCAGAGTTCTTAACTCTCTCCCAGGGGGACAGCAGTCTTTCATTCACCACACCATCTCTTATGCTGGCTCTGTCAGTTCTACAAAACACCATACTTCTCCATTCCACCCATCTCTTTGTGCCCGCAGAAATTACTCCTGCCTTAGCTCAAACTCCTCACTCAAATAAGGCACATTAATGTAGAAATCGTCCCAGGCTTTCCCAACTCAGCCAAATATGACATTCTTAATCTGGGTCACTTGTTTAGCCTCAGGGTATGAACTTTCTTAAATTTAATGCAAAAGTTTGGGCCCAAATGCTTCCTGTTAAACGGTCCATGGATTTCATCAGAGAGATTAAGAAGCATGGCTTTAAAACATAAATTGTAAGCCAAATACTTGGCCTTCTTGAATTTGATTAATGGCATTCCTCCTACTGCATTCTATTAAGATTCTGTGCATCAGTTAGATATGATACAAGCTTAACAGGGAAATATAGATATTATGACATGGTTCATCAGTTGCCATTGAAATGTCTAGACCTAAATATCTTTTTTGCAAATATGTCCCACCTCTTGAATCTCAAAGTAATGGCACCTTGTTTCTTGATGATGATGACAGATGGCAGACATAGGAGGTAACACAGAAAGCAGCACCAGATGCTTTGGCCCCCACAAACTTTGAGTCAGACTTGTCAAATGAGCCCTGCTTCCATAGTCTTTCCTGAGGATACTTAGAAACCAGCAAATCCAGTCCACTTCCTCTAAAAAAAAAAAGAAAAACTCTGATGTTATTTACTTTTTCGTGGCACAGAGCACAGCTAACTTTTATTCTTGAGCAAGAGTTTTTCTGCACAATCAACTGGTTAACTATGTAAAATCATAGAATTTAAGAAATGCAAGGAAAATCTCCAGTTTTCTCATTTGGCAGATGAGATAACTGGGGTACAAGTCACTTTCCACTCTTACCTGCATACCTCATCCTACTTTGGAAAAATCAGAGGGCCAAATAAGACTACTTATCAGTTCAGATTTGAGTCCAGTACAAATCCTCATATTGTTCACTTTTGCTAAATCATAAGGCATAGGCAGTAAAATGGGCAGCTTGCTTGGATGAGAGGGAATGCTCAGAATGAATTTGTGCAGGTTGAGGTCGGTCTGCAAAATTCTAGGTTTTGACACCCCTTGTATCTTTGTTTTCAATGTAGAAACAGTGTCTATATCAAGTTTAAGAGGACAAGTGTTACAATCATTTATTTGTTCATTAACTTATTCAATGAATATCACATTGGACAGGCCAAGCATTCTGCAAAGTGTTAAGAAGCATACATATAAAATGAAACCAAAATTAAAAAAAAAAAAATGAAGTCCCTGAATTAAGTAACTCATAATCTATCAATGGTATTTACTCCTGATATATTTATTGAGCATTTCCTGTGTGCTGGAAACTTCCCTAAGCATTTCAGTTTTTCATTTCATTTAATTTTCTTAACTTTATGAAATATTTTTAAAGTGAAACTGGTTAGGCAAATTGATCTCAGGAACATGTTAAAGTTTTATTAAATGTGATTACATGGAAACTGAAGAAGCATATTAAGATATCTGAAATTGAATTAAGGGTGGTGAATGGTGGGGAGAACTTTCATACTCTACAGAAATGATGTTCAGTGTGTTCTAGAAATTAAGGTCAGTCTGAAAACCGTTTGTTACCTGTCTGAGACCGGGTGTGCTCAAAAATTGAGAGAAAGCATTTAGACACTTCTATAGGAATTTGCTCTTGCTGCAACATTCAATGATTCATTGGTCCTCTCATCCCACTGAACAGGATATAGATCATTTTATGGGTTTTTAGACTTATATGGTGAATTATTTGTAGTGGTGTAAGGTAAACGGGTTCTCTAGAAAAAAACAAGCTAACAACAACAACAAACCTCACTTTGATTTGTAGTGTTTTCTCATTTCTGGTATAAATACTCCTGTCATGGCTGATTTCAAGCCACCAATGTAATGTCAAGTACTGAAACTTTACCAATTGGCTCTTCCAAGTTAACACTAGCCAGCTCCAGCACGTCAGCATGTCAGTGTGATCTGCATACTAGTCATGTAAGATAGGACCACATGTTCACTCATGATAGATTAGGTGATGAAAACTAGTTCTGAAGTTACAAGGTCCAGATTACTGACTAGTTGCACATTATTGTAAATCCTCCCTGTTTTTAATAAGTTGATCTAGCTTAACCCTAGGACATAGCGGTTCAGAGCCATCTTCCCCAAGATGCTAGCTGTAAAAGAGAATTTGCCCTTGCCAAGACCCATTCTTTTACTATTTCCCGCTCCATTTTCCTGGTAGTTCACTTTGTTTGTGTCGTTTTCATTGTTTATCGTATTGTCACTCAGCAGGTAGTTTTCACTGCTGAAACAAGAAGTAGACCAATTGGTAGTCAGTGGCCTTTTTCAATTGGGAGAATTTCAACCTTCAGTTCTGCTAATATTTATTTTCTTATATACTTGGTGATTTTCTCTCCTCCATTTTTCTCTATATAGTTCTTCTGGAACACCTTAGATTTCTTGTTGTTTTTTCCTCTACTTTTTAAAAAAGCATTTTAATGAGGTATAACTGATGTACAAATTCTATAGATAGTTGATGTACACAAATGTGTTTAGACAAAAGTATACATGTGTGAAATTATCACAGTCAATTATATAAACTTATCAATCACCTCTAAAATCTCCTCCCACCCCCTTTGTTTCTATTTTTATTTTCCTTTTGTGGTAAGAGTATTTAACATAAGACCTGCCCTATTAGCAAAATTTAAAATATAGTATTATTAGCCATAAGGCCCTGTTTTGCAGAGTAGATCTCCAGAACTTCTTTATCTTGAGTAACAGAAATTCCATATTCTTTGATCCTCCCTCTTCCCTCCCACCTCACATTCAGTTCAGTTGCTCAGTCATGTCTGACTCTGCGATCCCATGAATTGTAGCATGCCAGGCCACCCTGTCCAACACCAACTCCCAGAGTTTACCCAAGCTCATGTCCATCCAGTTGGTGATGCCATCCAGCCATCTCATCCTCTGTCGTCCCCTTCTCCACCTGCCCCCAATCCCTCCAAGCATCAGGGTCTTTTCCAATGAGTCAGCTCTTTGCATGAGGTGGCCAAACTATTGGAGTTTCAGCTTCAACATCAGTCCTTCCAATGAACACCCAGGACTGATCTCTTTTAGGATAAACTGGTCGGATCTCCTTGCAGTCCAAGGGACTCTCAAGAGTCTTCTCCAACACCACAGTTCAAAAGCATCAATTCTTTGGCGCTCAGCTTTCTTCACAGTCCAACTCTCACATCCATACATGACCACAGGAAAAACCATAGCCTTGACTAGACAGACCGTTGTTGGCAAAAAATAATGTCTCTGCTTTTGAATATGCTATCTAGGTTGGTCATAACTTTCCTTCCAAGGAGTAAGCATCTTTGAATTTCATGGCTGCAGTCACCATCTGCAGTGATTTTGGAGTCCCACAAAACAAAGTCTGTCACTTTCCACTGTTTCCCCATCTATTTGCCATGAAGTGATGGGACCAGATACCATGATCTTCGTTTTCTGAATGTTGAGCTTTAAGCCAACTTTTTCACTCTCCACTTTCACTTTCATCAAGAGGCTTTTTAGTTCCTCTTCACTTTCTGCCAAAAGGGTGGTATCATCGGCATATCTGAGGTTATTGATATTTCTCCGGCAATCTTGATTCCAGCTTGTGCTTCTTCCAGCCCAGCATTTCTCATGATGTACTCTGCATAGAAGTTAAATAAGCAGGGTGACAATATACAGCCTTGATGTACTCCTTTTCCTATTTGGAACCAGTCTGTTGTTCCATGTCCAGTTCTAACTGTTGCTTCCTGACCTGCATATAGGTTTCTCAAGAGGTAGGTCAGGTGGTCTGGTATTCCCATCTCTTTCAGAATTTTCCACAGTTTATTGTGATCCACACAGTCCATAGCAATTACAATTCTGTCCTCTGTTTCTAATGAGTTTTACTATTTTAGTTTCCAAATATAAGTGAAATCTGGCAGTATTTTTCTTTCTGTGACTGGCTTATTTCCTTTAGCATAATGTCTTCTAGGGAGAAGGAAATGGCAACCCGCCCCAGGATTCTTGCCTAGGAAATTCTGTGGATAGAAGAGCCCAGTGGGCTGTTGTCCATTGGGTTGCACAGAGTCAGACACGACTGAAGCGACTTAGCATGCATGCATGCATTGGAGAAGGAAATGGCAACCCACTCCAGTGTTCTTGCCTGGAGAATCCCAGGGACTGAGGAGCCTGGTGGGCTGCTGTCTATGGGGTTGCACAGGGTTGGACACAACTGAAGTGACTTAGCAAAAGCAGCAGCAATATCTTCTAGATCCATCATGTTGTCACAAATGACAGGATTTCTTTCTTTTATGAGGCTGAATAATATTCCCTTGTGTGTATGTGCCAATTCATCCCTTGATGAGAATTTAGGTTGTTTCCATATCTTGGCTGATGTGAATAATGCTGCAGTGAGCATGGGAGTGCAGATACCTCTTCTCGATCTGGATGTCTTCAGGAAGTTTGTGTTTCTCAAGGTTCAGCTGCTAAGAGCTACTTAATACTCTGTGCAGAACACCAGTTATGCAGTCATTATTTTGGTTGGCCAGGCTCAGTTGTACCTCTCTGAATTTTTACTCTAGAGAGGGAAAAAGAGGAAAAACTTTTGACTGTCCTCTTTCTGTAGTTTCTTCTCTGCCTCTGACCAAGACAAAAAATCAAATAAAAAATGAGCAAAAGCACACTTTACCAAAGAAGAGATAAGAATAGCAAACATACAAAAATTTTGGTCATTAAAGGAGTACAAATAATACCCATAGTAAGTACCACTGCATACTCAACAAAATGCCTGGGGTGAAAAAATCAGTGGTAACATCAAATGACAATACCAAGGGCTGGCCAGGCCCTGGAACACTGGATCCCTAATACATCACTGGTGGGGATGCAAAATGGTACAGCCACTTTGGAAAATGATTTAGCAGTTTTTTATAAAGTTAAATCTATACTTACCATATAACACAACAGCAAGCTTATTACTAGGTATGTACCTGAGAAAATTGAAATTATCCGTACAAAGATCTTCACATGGACATCTAGACAGCTTTAGGTATAATTGCCCCAAACTGAAGTGATCCCAAGTGTTCATCAACCTGTAAATGAATGAAGTTCCCTATAATGGGATACTCCTCAGTAACAAAAAATGAAAGGAACCCAAGGCAAAGATTGTATTAACACTGTATGCTTTCACTTGTACTTACAGATGAATATCTGATTTATATGTAGTTCAAGTCAAAACTATAGAGACAGGATGGAGAACATGTCGGTGGTTGTCAGTGATTAGGAGTAGGACAAGGAACTGACTTTAAAAACATATGAGCTTCCAGTTATACTGGCTGAGATGGCAGTGTAGCTCAGCTTGTAACTCAGATGGCAGTGTCTGCTTAGCACAAAAGAGAGCCTGATACTCACAGCAGTGGTAGATTGACACCAGAGGCCTCTGTGAGAACTGGTGGGAAGCCCTGGGATCAGTAACCAGAGTTGTGACTCCTGGAAGGTTCCCTGAATCTGGTGAGTGGAAGCCCAGCAGTGGAGTGCAGGCCCAGGAGCCAAACCATGGCAATACCAGTGGCTCCAGTGGAGGCAGCAAACATCAGCACAGCTCCCTGTTCCGCTCTCTGAGGACACATTTATACCATCAGACTATTTCTGAAATAATACATTGAGATCAAGCCCTGAGACTTGGAAGTGGGAGCACTGACTCCAAGACCATAGACTACCAGGGAGTAGTAGATAGAACCCTAGGGAGTATCAGATAGAACTCACACAAAGGAAACCACTTGAATACGAGACCCAGCATCACCCAGGCACCTGTAGCACCCTGTGTAGGATGCCTCATCTAAACAACAAACAAAACAAAAATACAAACCCAGTCATCAGCAGAAGGACTACCACCTCACTCAGGCTTGCCCATCAGAGGAAAAACATACAAACAAACAAAAAATTCAGCACAAATCTCACCCTATACAAAGCTTACACAAACCACTAGATCAACCTTAGGAGGGCAGAAACCAAAAGGAAGAAAGAGTTCAACCTTGAAGCCTGGGAAAAGGAGACCTCAAACATAGTAAGTTTAAAAAAAAAAAAATGAAAAGGCAGAGAAATACTATGCAAATGAAGGAACAAACTAGAAACACAGCAGTCCAAATAAATGAAGAATAAATAGGCAAACTACCTGAAAAATAATTCAGAATAGTGATAGTAAAGATGATCAAAAACCTTGAAAATAAAATATAGAAAATGCAATAATCAGTTAACAAAGGCCTTAAAGAATTAAAGAATAAACATACAGAGACAAACAACACAATTACTGAAATTAAAAACACTCTGGAAGGAATCAATGGCAGAATATCTGAAGCAGAAGAATGAATCAGTGAGCTGGAAGATAAAATGGTGGCAATAACTTCTGAAGATCAGAGTAAAGTAAACAGAATGAAAAGAGCTGCAGATAGTCTCAGAGACCTCTGGGATGATATCAAACACACCAACATTTGAATTACAGGGGTCCCAGAAGAAGCAGAGAAAAAGAAAGGGTATGAGAAAATTTTTGAAGAGATTATAGTTGAAAGTTGCCCCAACATGGAAAAGGAAATAATCAAGTCCAAGAGGCACAAAGAGTCTCATACAGGATAAACCCAAGGAGAAACACGCCAAGACACATACTAATCAAACTAACAAAGACTAAGAACACAAAGAAAGAATATTAAAAGCAGCAAAGGAGAAACAACAACTAAACATAAATGGGAAACCCCATACATTTAACAGATAATCTTTCAGCAGAAGCTCTGCAGGCCAGAAGGGAATGGCAGGATATATTTAAAGGACTGAAAGAGAAAAATCTACAACCAACATTATTCTTCCTCGCAAGGATCTCATTCAAAATTGATGGAGAAATCAAAAGTTTTTCAGACAAGCAAAAGTTAAACAAAATTCAGTACCATAAAACCAGCTTTACAACAAATGTTAAAGGGACTTATATAGTCACGAAATACAAGAGAAGAAAAAGATCTACAACATTGAACTCCAAACAATAAAATGGCCATAGGAACATATATATCAATAATTACTTTAAATGTAAATGGATTAAATGCTCCAACTATATGACACAGACTGATTGAATGGATACAAAAACAAGACCCATATATGTGCTGTCTACAAGAAACCCACATCAGACCTAAAGACACACATAGACTGAAAGTGAGAGGATGGAGAAATATATTCCATGCAAATAGGAAGCAAAAGAAAGCTGGAGTAGCAATCCACATATTAGACAAAATAGACCTTAAAATAAAGTATATTACAAGAGATAAGGAGGGACACTATATAATGATCAAGGGATCAATCCAAGAGGAAGACATAACAATTGTAAATGTCTATGTTCCCTTGTAGCTCAGTTGGTAAAGAATCTGCCTGCAGTGCAGGAGACCCAGGTTCGATCCCTGGGTTGGGAAGATCCCCTGGAGAAGGAAATGGCAACCCACTCCAGTATCTTTGCCTGGAAAAATCTCATGGACAGAGGAGCCTGGTGGGCTGCAGTCCATGGGGTCACAAAGAGTCAGGCATGACTGAGCGACTAACACTTAACAGTTATGCACCCAACATAGGAACATCTCAATAAGAAAAACACTAACAGATAAAAGGAGAAATTGACAGTAATACAATAATAGTAGGAGATTTTTTTTTCAGTAATGAAAAACTGAAAGCATTCCCACTAAGATCAGGAAGAAGACAAGGGTGTCCACTTTAATCACTATTATTCAACGTAGTTCTGGAAGTCCTCACTACAGCAATCAGAGAAGAAAAAGAAATAAAAGGAATCCCGATCAGAAAAGAAGAAGTAAAGCTCTCACTGTTTGCAGATGACATGATACTGTACATAGAAAAAGATAGTATCAGAAAATTACTAGAGCTAATCAGTGAATTTAGCAAAGTTTCAGGATACAAAATTAATACACAGAAATTACTCACATCTCTATATACTAACAGTGAAAAATTAGAAAGAAAAATTAAGGAATCAATCCCATTCTTGACTGCAACAAAAAGAATTAAATATCTAGTAATATACTTACCTAAGGAGACAAAAGAACTGTACACAGAAAATTATGACACTAATGAAAGAAATCAAAGATGACATAAAGAGATGGAGAGAGATTCCATTTTCCTGGGTAGGAAGAATCAATATTGTGAAAATGACTATACTATCAAATGCAATCTACAGATTCAATGTGATCCCTATCAAATTACCAGTGGCATTTTTCACAGAACTAGAACAAAATATTTAATGATTCATATGGAAACACAAAAGACCCCAAATAGCCAAAGCAGTCCAAAGAAAGAAGAATAGAGCTGGAGGAATCAACCTTCCTGACTTCGGATTCTACTACAAAGTTACAATTATCAAGACAGTGTGGTACTGGCACAAAAACAGAAATATAAACCAATGGAACAAGATAGAACACCCAGAAATAAACCCATGCACCTATGGATACCTTATTTTTGACAAAGCAGGCAAGAATATACAATAGGGCAAAGACAGCCTCTTCAATAAATGTGCTGGCAAAACCAGACAGCTACATGTAAAAGAATGAAATTAGAACACTTCCTAATACCATACACAAAGATAAACTCAAAATGGATTAAAGACCTAAATATAAGACCAGAAACTATAAACCTCTTAGAGGAAAACATAGGCAGAACACTCAATGACATAAATCAAAGCAAGATCCTCTATGACCTCCATTCCCTAGAGTAGTGGAACTAAAAGCATGAGTAAACAAGTGTGACCTGATTAAACTTAAAAGCTTTTGCACAGCAGAGGAAACTATAAGCAAGGTGAAAAGACAACCCTCAGAATGGGAGAAAACAATAGCAAATGAAACAACTGACCAAGGGTTAATTTCCAAAATATACAAGCAGCTCATACAACTCAATGCCAGAAAAACAAACAACCCAATCAAATAGTGGGAAAAGACATTTCTCCAAAGAGGACACACAGATGGGTAACAAACACATGGAAAGATGCTCAACATCGCTCATTATTAGAGAAATGCAAATCAAAACTACAATGAGATATCACCTCACACAAGTCAGAATGGCCATCATCAAAAAGTCTACAAACAGTAAATGCTGGAGAGGGTGTGGAGAAAAGGGAATGCTCTTACACTGTTGGTAGGAATGTAAATTGGTATAGCTGCTATGGAAAATGATATGATGATTCCTTAAAAAACTGGGAATAAAACTACCATATGAGCCAGCAATCCCACTTCAGGCATATACCCTGAGGAAACCAAAATTGAAAAAGACAGATGTATCCCATTGTTCAGTGCAGCACTACTTACAATAGCTAGGACATGGAAGCCACCTAGATGTCTGCCGACACATGAATGGATAAAGGAATGTAGTACATATACACAGTGGAATATTATTCAGCCATAAAAAGGAGTGTCTTTGAGTCAGTTCTAATGAGGTGGATGAACCTAGAACCTATTATACAGAGTGAAGTGAGTCAGAAAAAGAAAAAGATAAATATCGTATTCTAACGCATATATATGGAATCTAGAAAAATGGTACTGAGGAATGTATTTGCAGGACAGCAAATGCAAAAACAGACGGAGAGTAGATTTATGGACATGGGGAGAGGGGAGGAGAGGGTGAGATGTATAGAAAGAGTAACATGGAAACTTACATTACCATATGTATGATAGATAGCCAACGGGAATTTGCTATATGTCTCAGGAAACTCAAACAGGGGCTCTGTATCAACCTAGAGGGGTGGGATGGGGACAGAGATTCAAAAGGTAGGGGATACATGTATACCTATGGCTGATTCATGTTGAGATTTGACAGAAAACAACAAAATTCTATAAAGCTATTATCCTTCATTTAAAAAATAAATTAAAAAAACACACATTAGAAAATTTGGTGGGGTGATGGAATATACTGTATTTTGATTATGGTGGTGGTTACATGATTATAGATGAAAGTGGATACTTCCATCCCAATCAAAGAGCCTTGAGATGACTGTAACCCTAGCCATCCCTTGACTGGAACCTTGAGACCTTGAGCTAGAACTCCCCAGCTAAGCTGCCACCAGATTTTTGACCAAGAGAAACTAAGATAACAAACGTTTGTTGTTTTAAGGTGCTGTTTTGGAGTAATTTATTATGCAACTCCTCTCTCTCTCTCTCTCTCTCTCTCTCTCTATATATATATATATATATATTTAGATATATGTATCTCTATTTTGTGTTCTATCTACCCATCTTCTGTATTCTGACATAATCTGCATAGGTTTAGGTTCACTGAAAGATATACTTACTTTAAACAGACTACTTACAATATACATCTGATACTTTATAATTTATACTATTTCTGTTTACTTATTCCTCATGTTGCCTTTTACCTGCCTTACCAAAAGGGCTTATCAAAATGATTCCCTGCATCATTAAGAGGAATTTCTTCAAAATCACTTATTTATCATAAAAGCCATAGTTTTAAACTATTTATAAATGGCAGTGGATTCATTCATTAATCATTTTTTGAATCCTAAGCTCTATGCAAGACACCAAGCCAGGCACAGAGGTCATATTGTTGTAAGACATCCATGTAGTCTCTACTTTCATAGGTCTTACTGTCTAGAAGGGAAGGGAGACAGTAAGTGAATAATCTAGCCACTGAATATAATTGTGATAAAATATCATGAAGGAAACATGTAGGATTCAAATTTTTCAGTTTGGAAAAAGCTTATAGTATCCACTGGCACTATTCATTAGTTCCTGACTATAAAATATATTCAGTGACTTCCCTGCTGATCCAGCAGTTAAGACTCTGGGCTTCCAGTTGCAAGGGGCATGGGTTTGATCCCTGATTGGGGAACTAAAATCCCAAATACCATGTGGCCAAAAAAAAAAATCATGTTTATAATTGTGAACATTTTGAAAAACAAAGTCCTAATTGTAGAAAAAAAAATGAGACTCAACAAGATTTAGAAAACAAATAAAAAGTATGTGAAATTGCCTTGTGCCCTTTTGAATACCTCTGCATGGAGGCGGTCCTCCCTTTATTGTCGTGGAAGGAACTGGAGCTATGACTGACCTAGCATATGAGATTCTTCCTAGGCACCAGCTGCTGCATCGCGACCTACATCTTGCCCACACCCTGGGTCAGCCAAATTAGATATGTTGATGCTTCTGTTTGCAGCCACAAGGGTCTACTAACAGCAGCCAGCAACCATTCTGAGGGACCCTGAATGGCCTTGAAGTTGTTTATGGGGTTGGTGTGAGCTGGTGCAGGATGGTGAGAAATCATGGGGGTGGTTGCCCTGGGACTGAGCTGCTGTTGTCTAGGCAACTTTATTAAGAACCTTCTGTTCCTTGGAAAATGAAACTTAAATTAACTCTTGAGTTCTTAGAATCATGGCTTTTCATTCTTAACTGGTCTTTGGTATTTGTAAACTTCTAGGTCTCTTCAGTTCAGTTCAGTTGCTCAGTCATATCTGACTCTTTGTGACCCCATGGACTAAAGCATGCCAGACCTCCCTGTCCATCACCAACTCCCAGAGCTTGTTCCAACTCATGTCCATTGAGTCAGTGATGCCATCCAACCATCTCATCCTCTGTCGTCCCCTACTCCTCCCACCTTCAATCTTTCCCAGCATCAGGGTCTTTTCCACTGAGTTGGTTCTTTGCATCAGGTGGCCAAAGTATTGGAGTTTCAGCTTCAGCATCAGTCCTTCCAATGAATATTCGGGACTGGTTTCCTTTGGGATGGATCAGTTTGGTCTCCTTGCAGTCCAAGGGATTCTCAAGAATCTTCTCCAACATCACAGTTCAAAAGCATCCTGGTTGGAGTCCTAAAATACCTATCAAATAGAATTGCTCTTAAAGGTCTCTTCATTCTTAAATTCCAATTAAAACAAATTCTTTTACCCTCCAGGGTGGTAATCAGTATATTTCTAGAATGAGATCTATCCCCAGATACAGTGCTCATATCCTGATTTGGTCTCCAATTCTAAGTCTCCAAAGACAAAAACCCAGAGGGTGTGATTTTTTAAAAGCATGTTTCTTCACCCAAGTGTAGTGTGAAAAAAAATTGCATTTCCTGAATTTTAGTTGCGGCAGCCTCACACCCCTAAAACATAGCATAAAATGAATAATGTGCTACATGGGGATCAATGTAGTTTCTTTCAATATTTCCAACATGAAGAGTTTCTTCTTCAATGTTAGAACAGACAGCTTTTTGTTCTGTTGAACAGGAAACAATAATAGTTGATTCCCTTATAAATACTTGGAGTGTACCAGGGACTATTTTAGACACTGTTTTGATATTAACTCATGTAATCCTCACAACAATCTTATGAGACAAATGGGTTTATATATAGATAAAGAAATTGAGGCACAGAGGTGAAATAAGTTGCCCAAGATCACGAATCAGTAAAATTCAAAGCCAGGATTTGAAGTTGGGTAATCAGGGTTCAAAGTCTACACTCTTAACAACACTTAATAACACTATGCTCTTAACAGAACTTTTGAAGAAGTCAGGTTGTTCTCTGTAGCTACAATACAGGAAATATAACCATTTTAAAACTGGAATTACACTTGGCACAACAAAACACTCACACTAAGAGGTACGCAGGAACTAAGACTAAATTACAAAATTGCAGGTTACAGATTCACACATCCCAGAAAGTTAATTTAGGCTCACATTATTAAATTTCATCCTATCTCTCTCTTGTTGTCTTGATCTCAAACTTTCTCTCTTTCTGCTTGAAAAAGCATTGGCTTTGAATTCCATTTTGAATTCATTTTGGCTTCATTGTGCCTGTCATTTGTCCTTTTATGCTATTCCATAAGTCTTTTGTTTTCCTCATTGTATGATCAGGCCACCAAAGATGGCTGCTCTCTTGCTCTCTGTACATCCCCTGCTAGACTGCACAGTGCCTGTTTCACCTGAACCCTACTCACAGGACTGACCTTCCCTTGCCCCCTGCTCCTGCTGATGATTACTCTAACCTTTAGATCAGAACACCTCCACCTTGAGAGCTTATCAAAGGGGAGGTGAGGGACATGCCCCTCTGCTTGTTTCCCTGGTAACTGATGAGCCAACCTGATACTGGTAACCTCCCCCCCCCCCAGGAGCGAGAGGAGACTGCTGCCATGCCCTGACTACCTTCTGCCACACGATGGCATGTCACTCCAGGACCTTCTTTCAGACAGGTAAGACTCCCCCATCCACTAAACCATGGATGTCTTTGTTGTTGAGTATGGGCTCTTTTCCTCCGTCTCCAGGATGGGCAAGTACAGGGCTTGCAGGCCTGCAGGGTGTGGCCCGACATTCATGTATAAAATTGGTCCAGTATTTCCACTGCAGAGTTCAAAGGAGGTAGAGTATATGAATATCGTGTGAAATATCAAGCAGAAGGAATTTCAGGGATTGATTTTTATTATCTATATGTGGATAAGATGACCACTTATCTGGTGTAATCTGAAATAGTCCAAGGAGTTCTTGCTTTCTTCACATATCTCTCATTCTATTTTTTTATCAGTGCTTGAAATCCCACCATTAAAAAGCAAATCCTTTAAGTTTTGAAGTTTTGTACCTTAAAGAAATGATTGTTTAGATGGAAATACCAATAGGAGGCATAACTCTTCAAACTTTCCTGCTAATGCACTGGGGATGATCTAACTGATATTTGACTACCTGCCCTGTGGGAATGAGACAGGCAGGCACTAGACTGGGCAAAGGGTGATAGGAAGTAAGCACTTGGCAGATAGTAGATTGTTGCTAAATCTCAACCTTGGGCTATTCAGAAGCCAGATATCTGTGCCCTTTCTTCAGTGATGATGTCACCAAATCTGATAATCTTTGTATTTCTCTTAGAGCAGTTTGAGTGCAATTCTTTCCTTATTCAAATTGTATTTTTGTTCATTTTTTGTGCTATATATATTGAATACCCGCTCTGTGCTATACATTGTTTAAAGTGGATTCCATACAAAGGTGAGGAAGACAGTGTCTAGAATTGCAATTTAAAAGGTAAATGAAAATAAGGCCAAGGAAGGCCTTGGAATTCACATTAGGGAATTTGAATTTTATTTGTATTTATATACTATTAAGCAGGGGAACGGAATCATTTTTGTAGTTCCAGACCCTTTCTGGCTTCTATAACTTTCCCCTCGCCCACTGTGCTCCATCCAGGTACATTCCCACCTTGTCTCCAAGCACAGACATTCAACTAAAATCAGTCTTGCCCCCAGATCTCCATCCCCTCATTTCTTTTAAGCCTTTGCTGAAAGGTCAACTTCTCAGTCAGACCTTCTTTGTTTACGCTATATTTATAAGATTAATCCTCCTTCCTAACATTTTCTATCTGCTGCCTCCAGCTCCCCAGCTCCCTCCCTCTCTCATAGTATTTGCCAAAATCTAATATACTATGTAATCTATCTATCAGGCATTAATCTATCTATCAGGCATTGATCTATCTATATCATCCATTTACCCATGACCTCACTAAAATGTAACCTCCCGGAGGATAGGGATTTGAATTGAAAATAGTTCTTGACACATAGTAGGAGGTAGAATGTATGTACTTGCTAAATGAAAAATGGAAGATTTTAAGTGGCCAATCTGGATCCAATATGGGGATAGGATTGGTGGCAGGTCTGGGGCCAGGAAGGGCAATTGGAAGCTGTTGTGGAAATCCAGGCAAGGGCATAATAGTGACCTGCACCACTGATTCTAGAAATCTTTAGAGAATGAATGAACATGGCTTAGTAATTAATTGAGAGTGATAGTGGTAGAGATGGAGGTAGGATATCCATAAGGGGATAATAATAATAATAATAATAGTTTAAAATTATGCCTGGGTCTGGTAGATTGAATTACTTGGAGAGGAAACATTACTTGCATCCTCACTGATGTTGGATTTGGTCATGAACTCCCTTTGGCGGATAGACCATTAGCAGAGCAATGTGAGCAAGAACTTAAAATGTCCTTGCGTGGTTGGCTCTTTCAACTCTATGAATGCAGTATCTCAAAAAAATGTTCAAGGTAACCATTTGCCTTTTTCTCCTAAACCTCAGAGTCCACACACGCACAGCAGACCTGGACTCATCTTATTAACTTGACCTAAGCTATGTGATCTGCAGAGGAAGCAGAGTTGCCCAGCCAGGCTCACAAAATCAAATAAAATGATGGTTAGCTTTCAGACCCATACTCATAAGAATGGATGTATGAACCGGAAGCCATTGAGTTTTGAGGCAGTTTGTTACACATTGTTATTATAGCAATAGCTGACTTAGATGCCAAGGTACTGGCTTGGAGTACTTGAAAGATAGTTGGTACTTTCTATAAACATGGGGAATCTAGAAAAAGAGCCTATTTGAAGGCAGCAAGGTACTGAGTTCAGATCTGGACATGTCAGGTGTGGGGTGCCTATATGACATCTAAGCACTTTGGTCTATTTGGTAGAGAGAGAATTGTGTCTGTAGCCCAGGAGGGACAACAGCCCATAGGGACAGCTATGATTTTAGAACAATTACCACATAGAAAATGATGGAAGCAATGAAGGAGTGCACAGAATGAGAAAAGACCCTAGGACAAAAACCTAGGAGGCATTCCATGTTACAGGACAGCAACTGAAAAACCCTCAGAAAAGCTGGACTTCATCAGCAAGCTGAAGACAGCAGGGCATAGGTGAGAGCAGTGTGTTTTCCAGCCCTGGTTTGGAACTAGGTTCAGTATGTATCTCCCAGACCCAGAGAGGGGAACCCTGACTAACAGCTCCTCTGAGTCTGCTTCCATTCCCTTGTCCACATCCTCCACAGCTCTCAACAGGAGCAACAAAAGCTCCAGAGGACTCAGAAGGCCATTTTCTATTGCTTCTCCTCAGGCTATGTGTGACAGCCATTTCTGAACCCCTTGTTATGGAAACACATAACAAGTCACAAGTTCCCTCTGATTATTACGAAGGGCAAGGAAGGGCAGAAGTGTTCTTCTCTGCTCAATGATCCGTGCAGCTTGAGCATTATCCATCGTAGGCAAATTCAAAGCAGAGATAAGTAGAGATGTACAGCCCAGCAGTTCTCATAAATGAATTTAGTTCAAGTTGAATTAAGGTGATCTGCGAAAATGTGTTCCAAAATGATTCTCTTCAATATCGAGGACACCAAATCATTCTGAAAAATGGCCTAGCACTTTTGGTAAACGTTTCTATTATAGCCTTATAATTCTATAGAAGGTAGACTAGGGACCTCTAATGAGCTTATTGAAATGGTGAACACTACATGCTATTTAATATTTGCTGTCACTTTTCTGAAGGCAAAAAGACCTCTTCATTCTGTTTTCGCTGACTGCTCTCAGCTGAATTGTGAATGGGTAAAAAGACCATGTTTGCCAGGCATGGAAAAAACAATTTGTTGAAGATGGAAATTACACATTATTGTTCTTGGTGAAGAAGGGTGATGGCATTTGAAAGAGATGGGGACTTTTTCTGCCAGAGAATTCTTCTAGCAGCATTTTCAGATTTTAGGGGAATAGTCAGCCTTCTGACTTCTCTCATTGCTTACTGATCAGTCTCACCCAGACTTGACTTAGAACTTTCTGAATCCCACTTCATAAAGTCCTGCAGGCATGGGGAATGTCAAAGGAGCCAGGGAAGGTTGCCCAGAGGAGCCATATCTGGGGGACATCTGAAGGAATATAACTTAACTAGCTACTGAAGGAGGGATTAGGTCTCTGTATTCAGTATAATGTGGAGCCATTAAATATTTCAAGCATTAGGGGAGATTTATTTTGGGAAAAGATCACTTCGATAGCTTATTGAAAAGAAGCAAGAGTTGGTAAAGGTGAATCAGTTGGGAGGCTATTGCAGTGGAGCTGTCCATGTAAGAGATACTTGCAGGTTGGATTAGGGTAAAGATAGTAGCTATGGTACTGAGAACATGCATTTGAGGAATAATTAGATGGTACCTGGAAATGGATACTAAACAATGATGATGAAGAGTGTAAGAATCAATTTAGGGGACTGATCACATTTTAGAAGAAAACCAGTTTCTACTCTTGATTTAGTTGAAGTGCAATTGAAAGAAATTCATGCTGGAAGATAATTAATTTGGCCTGGGACATTTTAAGAATGAAATATCATTGAGACATCGAAGTGGAGATATCAGGTAAGCAGGTGGATATATTGATCTTGACTGCAGAGGGAAGCCTAAAGATTGGTTTGTAAATTGCACTGATGGTAATTAAAGCTGAAGGCATGTATAAATTCTTGAAGGGAGAGGATACCAAATGAGTAAAATAGAGGTTCTTGAATAGCTTGACATAACTATAGAGTTTAACACTGAGGGAAGGAAGGTAGGGTGTCAGAGAAGACGAGACAGGGAGCAGTGAGGAGGAGAAGCCAGATGATGATATAGAGCAGAGGAAGAGAGTGTTGTAAGAATAGGGCAGTGGTCAACAGCATCAGACAGATGTGATGAGACTGACAAACATCCACTGAGTTCATTGGTTTGGAGGCATTTGGTAAGTAATATGGAGAGGAAACCACATTAGAGTGCAGTGTAGCTACTGAGTGTATGTACCTCATGTTAAGTTTGACTTTGATCATGAACTCCTTATTGACAAATTTAGACTTAAATTGAAGAAAGTAGGGAAAACCACTAGACCATTCAGGTATGACCTAAATCAAATTGCTAATGATTATACAATAGAAGTGAGAAATAGATTTAAGGGACTAGATCTAATAGATAGAGTGCCTGATGAACTCTGAACGGACGTTCGTGGCATTGTACAGGAGACAGGGAGCAAGACCATCCCCATGGAAAAGAAATGCAAAAAAGCAAAATGGCTGTCTGAGGAGGCCTTACAAATAGGTGTGAAAAGAAGAGAAACCAAAAGCAAAGGAGAAAAGGAGAGATATATCCATTTGAATGCAGAGTTCCAAAGAATAGCAAGGAGAGATAAGAAAGCCTTTCTCAGCGATCAGTGCAAAGAAATAGAGGAAAACAATAGAATGGGAAAGACCGTCAGTCTCTTCAAGAAAATTAGAGATACCAAGGGAACATTTCATGCAAAGATGGGCTCGATAAAGGACAGAAATGGTATGGACCTAAGAGAAACAGAAGATATTAAAAAGAGGTGGCAAGAATACACAGAAGAACTGTACAAAAAAGCTCTTCATGACCCAGATAATCATGATGGTGTGATCACTCACCTAGAGCCAGACATCCTGGAATGTGAAGTCAAGTGGGCCTTAGGAAGCATCACTACGAACAAAGCTAGTGGAGGTAATGGAATTCCAGTTGAGCTATTTCAAATCCTGAAAGATGACGCTATGAAAGTGCTGCACTCAATATGCCAGCAAATTTGGAAAACTCAGCAGTGGCCACAGGACTGGAAAAGGTCAGTTTTCATTCCAATCCCTAAGAAAGGCAATGCCAAAGAATGCTCAAACTACCACACAATTGCACACATCTCACATGCTAGCAAAGTAATACTCAAAATTCTCCAAGCCAGGCTTCAATAATAATTGTTCATGAACTTCCAGATGTTCAAGCTCCTTTTAGAAAAGTCAGAGGCTCTAGAGATCAAATGGCCAACATCCATTGGATCATCAAAAAATCAGGAGAGTTCCAGAAAAACATCTATTTCTGCTTTATTGACTATGCCAAAGCCTTTGACTGTGTGGATCACAATAAACTGTGGAAAATTCTGAAAGAGATGGGAATACCAGACCACCTGACCTGCCTCTTGAGAAACCTATATGCAGGTCAGGAAGCAACAGTTAGAACTGGACATGGAACAACAGACTGGTTCCAAATAAGAAAAGGAGTATGTCAAGGCTGTATCTTGTCACCCTGCTTATTTAACTTATATGCAGAGTACATCATGAGAAATGCTGGGCTGGTTGAAGCACAGACTGGAATCAGGATTGCCAGGAGAAATACCAATAACCTCAGATATGCAGATGATACCACCCTTATGGCAGAAAGTGAAGAAGAACTACAGAGCCTCTTGATGAAAGTGAAAGTGGAGAGTGAAAAAGTTGGCTTAAAGCTCAACATTCAGAAAACTAAGATCATGGCATCTGGTCCCATCACTTCATGGCAAATAGATGGAGAAACAGTGGAAACAGTTGCATAGTTTATTTTCTTGGGCTCCAAAGTCACTGCAGATGGTGACTGCAGCCATGAAATAAAAAGATATTTACTCCTTGGAAGTAAAGTTTGTAACATTTGTAAAGTAATGTTTACTCCTTGGAAGAAAAGTTATGACCAACCTAGACAGCATATTAAAAAGCAGAGACATTACTTTGCCAACAAATATCCATCTAGTCAAGGCTATGATTTTTCCAGTAGTCATGTATGGATGTGAGAGTTGGACTGGGAAGAAAGCTGAGCACCAAAGAATTGATGCTTTTGAACTGTGGCGTTGGAGAAGACTCTTGAGAGTCCTTTGAACTACAAGGAGATCCAACCAGGCCATTGAAAAAGAAATCAGTCCTGGGTGTTCATTGGAAGGACTGATGTTGAAGCTGAAACTCCAATATTTGGCCACCTGATGGGAAAAACTGAGTCATTTGAAAAGACCCTGATGCTGGGAAAGATTGAAGGCAGGAGGAGAAGGGGATGACAGAGGATGAAGTGGTTGGATGGCATCACCGACCCAACGGACACGAGTTTGAGTAAACTCCGAAAGTTGGTGATTGACAGGGAGGCCTGGCGTGCTGCAGTCCATGGGGTCACCAAGAGTCGGACACGACTGAGTGACTGAACTGAACTGACTGAGAGAAACAGGGCGTTAGATGAATCAAGAAGGAATTCACCAAAAGAAGTTTTTGTTTATTTATTCTTTTATGGAAGACAGGTGATCATGTTTAAAAGTATATAAGATGATAAAGATGATAGTAGTGTAATAGGAGAGAGAAATTATTTTAAAAGTGATTTTGATAAAGGTTAGAGCAAGGACTAAGTCATATTAGGGCAGATGTGTGCATGGAAGATGGCGAGGCAGTGTAGGTCACTGGAGGAGAGGAGGTCAAGGAAATGAACAGCCAGGGTGTTGGATAGGGAATCCATGTGGATGAATAGCAGGGCTTGGAGTAGAGAATAAGGTTGTATTCTAAGTGCAAAAATCTGAGTCAATAAGAGGGCATAATCAAGTGTGAGACAGATGACAACAATGAAGAAGGGGAGGGAGGGAGGGAAGAACTGCTGTAAAGCCGACATGCAAACAGCAGACATTTTGTGGTGGAGAGTAAGGAGGACATCGACTCTGCCTGTGGTCTTTAAGGTCCCAACCTGACAGGATTAGAAGTGGTCCTGAAGGGGTAGAGCATGCTCAGTTAAAGTCAGGCATCCTGGGGCATTCTTGGGGTGCATCTGGGATTTGAGAGGATTTTTACAGGATATAGAGTAGCAGATTCAATGTCGACAAGGAAAAGCTAAGCATCACCAAAAATCATAATTGATTTTCTTATAAAATGTCTTCAGTTCAGTTGCTCAGTCATGTCTGACTCTGCAACCCCATGAACCACAGCACGCCAGGCCTCCCTGTCCATCACCAACTCCCAGAGTCCACCCAAACCGATGTCCATCGAGTCGGTGATGCCATCCAACCATCTCATCCTCTGTCATCCCCTTCTCCTCCTGCCCTCAATCTTTCCCAGCATCAGGGTCTTTTCTAATGAGTCAGCTCTTCGCATCAGGTGGCCAAAATATTGGAGTTTCAGCTTCAACATCAGTCCTTGCAATGGATACCCAGGACTGATCTCCTTTAGGATGGACTGATTGGATCTCCTTGTAGTCCAAGGGACTCTCAAGAATCTTCTCCAACACCACAGTTCAAAAGCATCAGCTTTCTTTATAGTCTAACACTCACATCCATAAATGTCTTCACTAAGTATTTAAATTTTAAATACTAAAAAAAGACAAAGTAAATTTTAAAAAAATGAAATATCTCAAAGCATGTCTAAGTCTAGTTTTGGTCAGGATTTTCCTGGTGATCCAGTTCTTAAGACTCTCAGCTTTCACTGCAGAGGGTTCAATTCCTTGTGAGGGAACTAAGATCCCATATGCTGCCTGGCAGGGCAAAAAAGATGAAAATAAATAAATCCACTTTTGGTCAATTCAATTGGAGCTTTTAAATAATAAATTTTACATCTTTTTTAGACTATAATTAAGAAGCAAATAGCTTCTGACTTGGATATTAGTGATTTCACTGTTTTTTAATATCAAAAATAACCATAATTACATGTCCCCTGAACATTATATGTCAAAAAGTCTGTTAAATAGACAGGGAACTTCACCCAAGAGCCACTCTAACAAAGAAAACAAATCTTTCACTTGAATGGGGATTTTCAGTGCACGCAATTGCAATGGGCACATAGCTGTGCTATAAAAATATATCAATTGTAAGAATGTGCTTCACCCTGAGTGCAGTGGACCTTCTACATGGATAAAATTAAGTGCCCAACAGCTCCCAAGAGCCACACACAGTAACCAGAGCCTCAAGAGCTCTTATCAAGTTAAGCAGGAAGGAAGATTTAGGTTAAGTGTTGTGAAAGGAAAATCAAAATGGACACAGTGTTGCTAAGAGAGCCCTCTAAACTGGAGCCCGGAGGGCCCTGAGAAAGTATGACTCAAGCATGTCCCAGCCAGGATGGAATCCGACCTTTGGACCACTTAATGTCAATGCAAGCATCCAACTCAGTGCTCCAGAAAGTCAAGATACTTTTGGGACCCTTACCCTAAAATAACTCATGACAGTCTATCTACTTATTGGACCTTCACCCTACATACTTTGTGACAGCCTGTTCCTTAAGGACAAATATTTCCTTTCCTGTGTCAGAGTCAGTCATAATTCCTGCCAAAACAATCTTGTAGTATTTGCCTTTTTAAGTCTCTCTTTCTCTTCCCTGGAACACTCTTTCAGTTTTACCAGAATGTATATCTACAAAATTGCAATTCTGAAAACCCCAAATAAACTATTTGCGATGTTCTGCATTTGATGGGCTTCCTTCTTAGCTCAGTCGATAAAGAATCTGCCTGTAGTGCAGGAGACCCAGGTTCAATCCCTGGGTGGGGAAGATCCCCTGGGAAGGAAATGGCTACCCACTCCAGTATTCTTGCCTGGAAAATCCCATAGACAGAGGAGCCTGGTGAGCTGCAGTCCATGGGGGTCGCAAAGAGTTCAGCATCACTGGGCGACTAACACTTCACTTCAGTGTTAGCACACAGACAAAACGGATTTTCTGTTACTATTACATACTTATCAATACTTTTTCTACTCCTTAGAATATACTCAGCTCTATTTGGGGGGAGCTTAGAGAATCTTTATTTTCTGTTTAGAAAGTTGACGAAGGAATGAGAGATACTGTGTAGTGGGCAATTTTAGTTAGAGACATTTTAATAACATGGAAACAGAAGACAGAGTTTATAAAATGAGTTATTAGTTGAACCAGGAATGGAACCCAGGATTTCTGATTCTCAATTTGCAATTTAGCTTTGGGCCTTAATACATCACGTGGTGTCATTTTGTTTCCATTTTCAATGCCCAGAAGTGCTTTATTCATAGACACCTCTGTTGCCAACTATCTTTTTAGAACCTGGCTCCAATTTTTTCCCCTTTCTCCAATACATAGCAAGCATGAATGCTATAAATTGCCAAAAAAGAAATGGGCACCCAGCCTTACAAGATTAGCTCTAAGAAGACACAATCATCACAGCCAGTGATAAGAATTTCTATTCCTAATTGGCTCTGATAGGGAGCAGGGATATGGTTCTTGAGACCTAAGTCACACAGACATTGGAAAAGTGAAGAGAATAGTAATTTTCCAATGTCCCTGATTAAAGCCATCTGTGCTTCCCTAGTGCTATTCCCCTAATGCATTCTAATGCAAAATAGCCTCTTCTCCTGTTTATTTTGGAACACAGCTGTTGTCTTAATTGAGCTTAACAGATAATGGAAGCACAGTTGCACCCCCACTCCTCTTCTCCAAACAAGCAGTTTGTGGGATTTGAGGAAGAGATGGGAGGGGACCGTCTTTGCTATTGGGAATCTATCTGTATGTCTGTTGTAGTTCCCCAAATGTACTTATTTTTTTTTCTGTTGTAAAAAAATGGGAGGTAGAAAATATATATGTGTAAATGTTTATGCACACATGTGTGTACTATTTCTCTAGGAATTTGAGCTTGATTTGATTTTACTTGTGTTGTTTGATAAAGTTCTCCCCACCTTGTTATCACATGATATATCCAGTGACTCAAGTTAAGGTTTCAAAGAAAATTTTTTTCTGGTACTTACCTTCTCCAAACTGAAGGAGTACAAATAATAGCAGTAAAATATATGCAATAATAGCAAAAAGGTTGGGAGTGAGTGATAAAGAAACTACAGTATCATAAGGTTCTTATATTTGTCAAATGTGAAGATGAGTTGAAAATAGTGAAATATGAACTGATTCAATACTGATTATATCTGGACTGTGGTAAATTAAAAATGCAACTACTGAAAAATAATTTTTAAAAAGTCTTATAGATAAAAAGGAAATACAGGAAGTAAAATGGAATGCAAAAGATATTTAATTAACCTAAAGATAACAGGATAAAAAGTTAAAATACATGGGATGAATAGAAAACAATAGCAAATTGGTACATAAATATAATAAACTAAACAGTCCAATTAAAGTGAGATATTGTCAGACTAGACAAAATAGCAAGGCCCAAACATAAAAGTGAAACACTTTAAATACTAAGACACAGATGGTTTGAAAGAAAAAGTTTGGGAAATGATATGCCATGTTAATAGCATAAGAAAGAAAAAAGAGTGCTTCACACAAAGATAGTCATTTCATAATGATAAAAGTACCAATTTAGTGGAATGACATAATATTAAACTTGTATACAACTAAAAACAGAACATCAAAATTTATAAAGCAAAAATTGACAGAGCTAAAGAAAGAAATAGATAAATCCATAATCATTGTTGGAGATTTTAAATATTTTGTTCTCAGTAATTGTCAGACAAAGCTGACAAAAGAATACACAAGGATATATTGTTGTTTAGTCACGAAGTCATGTCTGACTCTTTTGCAACCCCTTGGACTGTAGCCCACCAGGCTCCTCTGTCTATGGGATTTTCCAGGCAAGAATAGTAGAGGAGATTGCCATTTCCTTCACTAAGGGGATCTTCCTGACCCAGGGATCAAACCCGTCTCCTGCCTTGGCAGGCAGATTCTTTACCACTGAGCTAACCAGGAAAGTTACACAAGAATACAGAGGTTGTTAATAACATAGTCAACCCAGTAGGCCTAATTAACGTTTAAAGTATACTAAATCCAACAATTATAGAGCACATGTGTTTTTAAAATTGGTTTCAAATTTGAAGATACTTAAATCTTATAGACGTCATGATTTTAGTAGTATAAGAATTTCAACATATGTAAATCATTCAAAATAATGAACTACAGTAAAAGAAGAAAGGAGAAAAAAAATTATGTAATTATGTAATTGTCTTAATAGAAGCAGAAAGATATTTGAGTAAGCCCCCTCATGATTATAAACTCCCAGGAAACTAAGATTAAAAATATAAGTCCATTTAATAAAGGGCATCTGTGAATATATTGAGTGCTCACTCCTAAGAATGGGGAAAAGGCAATGATGAACACTCTTATTTTTTTACTATTATTTTCAAGGTTTCCACTAGTGTAACAGTAAGAAAAATTGTAAAGATTGGAAAGAAAAGGCATGATATTTTTCATTTATAAAATATTAAAGAATCTGCAAAATTACAAAAATTAATAGGTGAACTTATGTCAAAGGGTAAATAGGTAAATGTCCATAAATAATCAAACAATTGGAAAATAAAGTTAAAAATAAAATTCTACTTATAAAGCATCAAAAATATCAAATGTTTAACAAATACTTAAAGTATATGTAAAAACCATTATCCTGAAAACTGTAAAATATTGCTGAATATAGAAGAAGAAAAGTAGTAGAAAGGCCATACCAGGGATTAAAAGATATATCAGTTATTTTCAAATTTATCTATCTATTCAATTCCTGTCAATGTCCAAGCAGTCTTTTCTTAAAAATGGCAGTTGATTAAAAAATGAATTAATCTGCCTAAATAAGGCAACATAATTTTTCTGTGTTTTAAGAAAAAAAGCCATAAAAGTCTGGTGAAAAATGACAATTGAGAATGGGTCTTGTTTTCTGGGAGACAGTAGAGAGTGGTGGGGTCTGTGTCACAGTGGAGACGCCTGCTTGTCTCAGGAGGGCAGCACCTACTGAGCCATAGGGATTGTTGCTATGCAGCCATGGTGATAGCCGAAACTGCCAGGGTTTCTGAATTTTCAAATGAAGCTAGAAATTAGGATATTTATGTGAAAGCTTCTAATTGTTAATTTTTGAAACAATTCCATTCATTTTTTCCTAACTGTAAGAATGGGAAAAATAGAATGTCTGAGGATCTGAGGGTCATGTTTCATGCCTATGTGCTCTGGTAGAGACTTTAAGACATGGTCGTTCTATAAAGAAGCTACTCAGTGGGGGGATAGGATTGAGTGTGCCTTTGAAGACTTAGATCCATAATTTTTCATATTTGTTGAATACTCTATATATGTCAAGCAGTAACTTTAGCAGCTACTTAGATCCTACATGAGGAAACATTTGAGCCTTGGAAAACTTAAATAGCATACACATGGAGGAGCTGACATTCAATCTCAGGTTGTGTGATTCCAGAACTCAAATTCTCATATTTCTTCCAAGTATGGAGAAGATGAGGAATGAGAGAATGAGAGAAGTCCATGTCAGGAAGCAGTGCAAGTAAGGCGTGAGTCACAACCCCGCACAAAGCATGCGATCTTCTAATTCATATCGTCTCCTCCGACTTGCCACCCAGAGGCACAGCAAAGTTTTTGTTTGTTTGTTTTTATTGTTGTTTAGATACTGTATCTGGATTTAAAAAGCACATACAAAATACTGTGTCTGCTCTTTGACAATCAGCACATTTACTCTTTACATACAAACTTCTCTTGGAATGTCATTGTTTAGGACTTACCTCATTCTCTGCAAACAAGGCTTATATTCTTGGCTCATCTAAGTGAGCATACTAATTTCAAGAACTAATAATTTCCTTGAGCATCATGAACTAATAATCTCTTTGAGCATCTGGAGTCTGACAAATGAGCTGCGTTATCCCTCCTCACGTGTGATTAACAGCAGAATGAGAAGGCAAGCTCAGGAAAGATGGTTAAGCTCAGAGATAAAACAGAAAACAAAACTGCAGGGGGGCACAGAGGAATTCTGGGTAACCTTCCAGCCTGCCCGCCCAACGGGGTTGCTGCAGCAAGCTTTCCCCTCCCATTACTTTCTGAGAAGCTTGGCCTTATCAGTACAATCCTTTTGTGGATTAAGAGGAGAAGGCCCAAGGACATGGGATGTTGTTCCAAATAAGGGTGGGTCCTTTCCCTCAGAGTGCCACAGGGGCAGTAATGCTTCCAGAGGGCTGTAAGCAGGTAAACTGAGTTGAGTTGGTTCTTATTAGCACAACATGTAGGGAGGCAATCCTTACCACATATAGATGCTAAGCCATCTCCTACTGGTATAGGCTCTTGGACTCCCAAGTTACAGTATTTGTGCCTTCTGTTCTTCCCCTTCACGTGCCCTGGTCACCTACTCATTCATTTCCCTCAGGAAGTCTTACATGGCAAATACCAGGAACAAAGGCAAAGCAAAAGTAGCCAGAAAGAGTTTGAAAAATGTCACTAAGGGGAAGACCACTGAGTGTATTTGTTAAAGGCAATGTTACTCGGCTTTTAAAAAATAATTTAATTCAGTGGACATGCCCTCAGAACACTCACAGCTGGTGGAGTGGGTAAGACCCACCCTTACTCTCACATAATAAGTGCCACACTTATGAGTATTATAAGACAGTACTCATAGATCACAGAGGAGGGCGTGAATGATTTTGCCTGAAGCCAGTTGGGAGTAGGGAAGGGAAAGGCTCAGGCATTAAGTGAGTGGTTGGGTCCACACAGCTTGAGCACTGCACAGTGTCCAGCCCCTTCCGCCATGCAGTTGTGCAGGGCAAGCCTTTCTATAATCTCCCACCCGAGTTGGAACACTTTCAGTGGTAGGACTTCTCTGCAGTTTTTAGCATTCTTTGACCTCCACTCCTGTGAGATGCTTTCACTTGATCCGTCTCACCCTCGATGACTGCTGTGAGCCTTTATGGGAGAGTTGCAAACATCCTGGCTTCAGCAAAGGATTGATGCAGGACTTGCACAGGTCCCGCCCTGATGAAGGGACTGACCCTTTGCTGCTCTGCATCTCGCCTGAATCCTGCCCCCTGCCCTCCCTTTTTTTGCCTATTTCTTTGCCTCATCCTCTCTTCCCTTATGGCCTTACCTGCACATGCTTGCTCTGCTTTCCCCTGCACACCTCCTGCCTCCGCCACAATTACTTTCTTTACTTACAACCCAGATACTGGACTCGCTTCTTTTTAGTATTTTCACCCTGGATTTTCCTTAGGGCTTGACCTGACTTTTCTGTTTTCATGTACTTTGCTATGAAATGATTGACATTTTTCTAATCTACATAATAGGTATTTACATGTGTTTATTCCTCAAGTCTATTCTCTAGCACTTCTCACGTTTTATAGAATAGGAGCCATGATTCAGAGTCAGACAGGACTGGGTTTGAATCACATTTAATCACTGTATGTCTTTGGGCAAGTTACTCAAACTCTTAGTTCTCTCACAAACTTGGTAGAATGATAACATCTACCTTGCTTAAGTCATAGAAGAGTTGCAAGTAGTTAATGAAACAATGCCTATAAACTAGCATAGTGACTAAAACATAGTAAATTTTCAATAAATGTTACTTATGGTGCCAAATGGTACCTAGTCATATCTAAATAGATGTTCAATAAACACTGCAAAATCAACAGAGAAAATGGCCAAAATATCCAAAATAGGAACACATACACAAATATCCTTAGAGCTGAAGTTATATTTATAAATCAAGCTCATGACATATTTTATGTTCAAAGCTACATTTTCTAGGATAGAAAGGCTGTACAGTGTACAGAGCAGGGGACTAAGGAATCAACTCTCAAGGTGCTAATTCCTTCTCTGTTAAAGGATGGGAGGTTGGCCTCAGTCGTGCTGTCTGGCTGTGCACGAATGAGATCCTGAATTTGTGAGCTCTGCCACTTCCGGATACACAAATACAAAACACAGCTCCATAATGCAGTGTGGAAATTAGGTATGACACGCTATATCAGTTCTAGGCACATTAGCAGAAATTGAAAATGGTTTCACACTTACACATTTTCAATGGATGATAAATAAGGTTAATGGATTGCGACTGAAATACTCCTGCCCTCTTAAATCTTCCGGGAAGCTTTTAAAACTGGTAAATATATATTCTTCATGATGGTTTGGAAAAATCTGCCCTAATTCAATTTTGAGCTGCTTAGGACTGTGCAAAAAATGAAAAAACCTACCCGCAGAAATATCCAAGCCTTGGCCCTTAAAAAAAAAGACATTGAAAATGACACTTTAAATCATCAGCTTCTTAGAGTCTTTTGAAGTCTTACACATTTGAGTTGGCCTGGTGTTAATCTTCTTTTAAGAACAAAATCCAAGGTCAGTATTTTATCTTGCATGTTTTGCTTAGGAAGCTTTGGAATGCTCAGGGCAATTCTTTGAATCGCTTTCTGTGTTGTTCACATATATGAGAAACAGAAGAGGGAATGAGGGGGCCATGCATCTTGCCATCTAGTTGGATGCAATGTCCTCCACTTTGCCAGACATAGTCTTGAGGGAACTAAGCTCCCTTGAGGCAAAGGAAGAACATGAGAGAAGAGCTGGGATGGTGACACTGCATGGAGTTAGCCAGTCTTGCTTCCCTAATAACTCCAAAGGCTTGACAGATGCATTCCATGAAGAGCCTTGGCATCCAATTGTCTTCACCAAAAAGCTCAGCTGGACTATGACAGAGTAGAGTTAGCAGGAGGTCCCTTGCTGTGGCATCTCAGAGGACAACTCAGATACCAGGAAGAAGGAAGAAATCTGAGACAGAAGCAGTTTTCTCAAGGAAATCTGGGCTAAACTCAGGGCACAGAGGCTGTTAGAAAAGGAGAGGGAAAGATGGATGATGACAGACATGAAGAACAATTCCAGCTCGGACTAAATAGGTGGGTCTTACACTGCAGTTTCTAAATGTTATCACCTTTGAGGGGGAAAAGGGAAATAGATCTTCTTTTAACCTATGTCTGAGGCATAGGAGAAATTGTTCAACTGTATAATCAACACAGCTCTGCTATAGAGAAGAGTGTTTGAATTTGGGTAGAGAATCTATATTCAAGCCACATATTAGCTGGATAATTTCAGGTTTTTAAAATTTTTTTTCCTGTTTTGACATTTTAATTACTTCCTTTGGAAAGTGGGGTAGTCAAGTCTACCTCAAAGGATTATTTTCAACATTAAGTGAGATAGAAATATTCAGAAACTTAAGTGAAGTGAAAGTGAACGTCACTTAGTCATGTCTGACTCTTAGTGACCCCATGGACTTTACAGTCCATGGAATTCTCCAGGCCAGAATACTGGAGTGGGTAGCCTTTCCCTTCTCCAGGGAATCTTCCCAACCCAGGGATTGAACCCAGGCTTCCCGCATTGCAGGCAGATTCTTTACCTACCAAGCCACAAGGGAATCCCAAGAATACCGGAGTGGGTAGCCTATCCCTTCTCCAGGGGATCTTCCCAACCCAGGAATCGAAACTGAATCTCCTGCACTACAGCAATTCTTTACCAACTGAGCTATTAGGTAAGCCCTAAACTTTAGAAACCCACATAAATATTATCTTCATTTTCACTACCATTAATTTCTCAGGAAGTAATCCGGCAAGATGGAGTTTCTTTTTCCTTCAGTTCATTTCAGTTCAGTCGCTCAGTCGTGTCTGACTCTTTGCGACCCCATGAATCACAGCACGCCAGGCCTCCCTGTCCATCACCAACTCCCAGAGTTTACCCAGACTCACGTCCATAGAGTCAGTGATGCCATCCAGCCATCTCATTCTCTGTCGTCCCCTTCTCCTCCTGCCCCCAATCCCTCCCAGCATCAGAGTCTTTTCCAATGAGTCAACTCTTCGCATGAGGTGGCCAAAGTAATGGAGCTTCAGCTTTAGCATCATTCCTTCCAAAGAAATCCCAGGGCTGATCTCCTTCAGAATGGACTGGTTGGATCTCCTTGCAGTCCAAGGGACTCTCAAGAGTCTTCTCCAACATCACAGTTCTAAAGCATCAATTCTTTGGCGCTCAGCCTTCTTCACAGTCCAACTCTCACATCCATACATGACCACAGGAAAAACCATAACCTTGACTAGACGAAACTTTGTTGGCAAAGTAATGTCTCTGCTTTTGAATATGCTATCTAGGTTGGTCATAACTTTCCTTCCAAGGAGTAAGCGTCTTTTAATTTCATGGCTGTAGTCACCATCTGCAGTGATTTTGTGCCCCCCAAAAATAAAGTCTGACACTGTTTCCACTGTTTCTCCATCTATTTCCCATGAAGTGATGGGACTGGATGCCATGATCTTGGTTTTCTGAATGTTGAGCTTTAAGCCAACTTTTTCACTCTCCACTTTCACTTTCATCAAGAGGCCTTTTAGTTCCTCTTCACTTTCTGCCATAAGGGTGGTGTCATCTGCATATCTGAGGTTATTGATATTTCTCCTGGCAATCTTGATTCCAGCTTGTGTTTCTTCCAGCCCAGCGTTTCTCATGATGTACTCTGCATAGAAGTTAAATTAGCAGGGTGACAATATACACCCTTGATGTACTCCTTTTCCTATTTGGAACTAGTCTGTTGTTCCATGTCCAGTTCTAACTGTTGCTTCCTGACCTGCATACTGGTTTCTCAAGAGGCAGGTCAGGTGGTCTGGTATGCCCATCTCTTTCAGAATTTTCCACAGTTTATTGTAATCCATACAGTCAAAGGCTTTGGCATAGTCAATAAAGCAGAAATAGATGTTTTTCTGGAACTCTCTTGCTTTTTCCATGATTCAGCAGATGTTGGCAATTTGATCTCTGGTTCCTCTGCCTTTTCTAAAACCAGCTTGAACATCTGGAAGTTCACGGTTCATGTATTGCTGAAGCCTGGCTTGGAGAATTTTGAGCATTACTTTACTAGCATATGAGATGAGTGCAATTGTGCGGTAGTTTGAGCATTCTTTGGCATTGCCTTTCTTTGGCATTGGAATGAAAACTGACCTTTTCCAGTCCTGTGGCCACTGCTGAGTTGTCCAAATTTGTTGGCATATCAACTGCAGCACTTTCACAGCATCATCTTTCAGAATTTGAAATAGCTCAACTGAAATTCCATCACCTCCACTAGCTTTGTTCGTAGTGATGCTTTCTAAGGCCCACTTGACTTCACATTTCAGGATGTCTGGCTCTAGGTCAGTGATCACACCATCGTGATTATCTGGGTCGTGAAGACCTTTTTTGTACAGTTCTTCTGTGTGTTCTTGCCACCTCATCTTGATATCTTATGCTTCTGTTAGGTCCATACCTTTTCTGTCCTTTATCGAGCCCATCTTTGCATGAAATGTTCCCTTGGTATCTCTAATTTTCTTGAAGAGATCTCTAGTCTTTCCCATTCTGTCATTTTCCTCTATTTCTTTGCATTGATCACTGAAGAAGGCTTTCTTATCTCTCCTTGCTATTCTTTGGAACTCTGCATTCAAATGGGTATATCTTTCCTTTTCTCCTTTGCTTTTCGCTCCTCACCTTTTCACAGCTATTTGTAAGGCCTCCTCAGACAGCCATTTTGCTTTTTTGCATTTCTTTTCCATAGGGATGGTCTTGATCCCTGTCTCCTGTACAATGTCACGAACTTCATTCCATAGTTCATCAGGCACTCTATCTATCAGATCTAGGCCCTTAAATCTATTTCTCACTTCCACTGTATAATCATAAGGGATTTGATTTACGTCATACCTGAATGGTCTAGTGGTTTTCCCTACTTTCCTCAATTTAAGTCTGAATTTGGCAATAAGGAGTTCATGAGCTGAGCCACAGTCAGCTCCCAGTCTTGTTTTTACTGACTGTATAGAGCTTCTCCATCTTTGGCTGCAAAGAATATAATCAATCTGATTTCGATGTTGACCAATTGGTGATGTCCATGTGTAGAGTCTTCTCTTGTGTTGTTGGAAGAGGGTGTTTGCTATGACCAGTGCATTTTCTTGGCAAAACTCTGTTAGTCTTTGCCCTGCTTCATTCCGTATTCCAAGGCCAAATTTGTCTGTTACTCTAGGAGGATCTCAAATTCAGAGACCTTAAAATAACATGACTACTAGTGGATGGACTATGGAAGTAAGTTCATCTAATTCACATTTATATCTTACTTTGATATACCTTCCATAGCATTGACATCAGTCAGTTCAGTTGCTCAGTGATATCTGACTCTTTGTGACCCCATGGACTGCAGCACACCAGGCCTCCCTGTCCACCAACAACTCTCGGATCTTACTGAAACTCATGTCTGTCAAGTCAGTGATACCATCCAACCATCTCATCCTCTGTCATCCTCTTCTCCTCCCACCTTCAATCATTCCCAACATCAGGGTTTTTTCAAATGAGTCAGTTCTTCACATCAGGTGGCCAAAGAATTGGAGTTTCAGCTTCAACATCAGTCCTTCCAATGAATATTCAGGACTGATTTCCTTTAGGATTGACTGGTTGGATCTCCTTGCAGTCTAAGGGAATCTCAAGAGTCTTTGGCACCACAGTTCAAAAGCATCAGTTCTTTGGTGCTCAACTTTCTTTATAGTCCAACTCTCACAACCATACATGACTACTGGAAAAACCATAGCTTTGACTAGACAGACCTTCGTCAGCAAAATAATGCCTCTGCTTTTCAATAAGCTGTCTAGGCTGGTCATAGCTTTCTTCCAAGGAGCAAGTGTCTTTTAACTTCATGGCTGCAGTCACCATCTGCAGTGATTTCAGAGCCACCAAAAATAAACTTTCTCACTGTTTCCATTGTTTCCCCATCTATTTGCCATGAAGTGATGGGACCAGATGCCATAATCTTAGTTTTTTGAATGTTGAGTTTTAAGCCAGCTTTTTTACTCTCCTCTTTCACTTTCATCAAGAATTGACATAGTAAGTTAAATAAGTTAAATAAAATGAAAATTTCTTTTTTAGTAAGTAATGGTGAATCAAATATTGGTTTGTCTTAGATTTACTGCTAAGAATTTAGAAGAATGAACTCCTGGGTGAAGGAAGGAACCAGAGCCAGGATCAAGAATTACATAGTTCTATAGATAAGTGGTTCTCACTATTTTTGGGTGGTGTGGGACCTTTAACACTTCGACCAACCTGATAAAGATTTGTCAAGTACTTTGTTTAACCAAGTAAGGACACTAACACAGAACAAAACATAAAACTACAACCTGCTCTCACTCTCATTTCATAAAGGAAGCCCCCTTCTTTCCAATGTTAGAAAGACATAATCACAGGGATTTTTTAATAGCGTTAAGAAATCATACTTTAAAATCCTCATGTTCTCAGTAAGCCCCAAAATTGTCAAGACCAGTGGGATCTGCATACCTACATTTGGAAATCCTTTGCACAAATGTCTCTGGATATATCAGTCCTTTGAGATTTCTCCTAAATTCAGTTTCTCCCTGCCTTCTTCCCTCCTATGTCTGAGTAGCTATTCCATGTTAAGAAGAAACAGGGACAAATGAAACTCTAAAATTCAGATTCTCAGAAGCTAGTAACCTTTGTTATGGCACTTCCTGGGATAATTGCTTTCTCATTGCAATGGGCATTTGACAGACCCATATTTTCCCTTGTATGTCTTTCATCGTGAACACAGAAAGCAAACCACTCAGGATAATGGAATAAAGTACCACATTAGGATCTGTAAGCCTATGTGCATTTATTCATAACAATGCTGAAAGGATTTACAACATTTAAATCAATTGCACATGTATTCACCATATAATTAAATTAGCACTATGGAAGGCACCATAAGGGCTCCTATTACACTGTTTCCATTGCAAATAATTACCAAAAAAAAAAACTTGTAGTATTAGGGACAGTGTTCCCTTTGTAATTACAGAAGGGCAATTTGTTTAAAAGCGTCACTGACATCATGTATGCAATAGCTATTTTATTTGTCATTTCAGCAAAATGCAACAGATAGATCTTTGCCAAAGGAGGTAGTATGTGTCATTGTAACCTTTTACATTATTTAAACACCCATAATGAAGCCAAGTAGACTTAGGCAGTCACTAGCTACTTGAGTTGGCTGATTTTAAAATCAAATAGAAAGTTCTGGAAAAAAAAGAGGAATAATAACCTCGAGATTTATAGTGACAACAATAATAACCACCACCATGGACTGAATCTTACTGGTTGCTGGGAAGGGAACTAGATTTAAAACATGCAGTGCCTTCAAGTCTCACAAATGACTAATTCTTATGAATAATCTCCATTTTATTCATGAGGAAACAAGCTCAGGGAGTTCCTTAGGTAAATTGTACAGGGTCAAGTCGGAGGCATTGGGAGGTAAAGTTGTATCAATGCCCATTTATTACCAGTACAGAACATTAGTTTTTTAGTTAAACAATAGGTGAAAATCCACTGTGAGCTGTCTTAGCATTTCCTTTTAAGAAGAATCCAACCAGTTTAAACTATATGCCGATGTGCAAATGATTCTATGAACAGTGACATAAATTTATCACTCAATTGTTTCCAAATTTCTTTGTAAATATTTTTGACTATCTTAAAGAAAACAGAAATAGATTTTGTTTGTTTGTTTGTTTTTCATAAGACAAATACTTAGGACAAAAATCACAGAGCAAAAGACTTATTTCTTCTTCCACAATAGAGAACAAAACATAACTGAAAGACCTTCTATAACACCACAGGGAACCTCGTTTGTGCAGAGAATACTGAGCTTGAGATAGTCAGGATAGGACATTTGTTATATACTGTTTCCCCTTTCAAATAATTTTGATGACTTCCTTAAAACATGGCAGGGCTCTCCTCTTAAGCTATTTCTTCAGAACACAATCCATTGGGTAAACATGAGCAGTGAGCCCTTTAGAAACATAGAGCTTTAAAAGACTTAACTGAAATGGCTAATTAGTAGAAAATCACATTTCAAAAGCCACCATAAGAGTGACAGCTACATCAAGAGCTTGCTCTTCTCTGTAACTCTGAAACCATTCTTTGTATTGTTGGATAGCAGTATATCCCTGACATATTTTGTTGTTGTTCAGTAGCTAAGATGTGTCTGATTCTTTGCCACCCCATGGACTAGCATGCCAGGCTTCCCTGTCTGACACTGCCTCCTGGAGTTTGCTCAAACTCATGTCCATTGAGTCGGTGATGCCATCCAACCATCTCATCCTCTGTCTCCCCCTTCTCCTCTTGCCCTCAATCTTTCCCAGCATCAGGGTCTTTTCCAATGAGTCAGTTCTTCCCATCAGGTGGCCAAAATATTGAAGCTTCAGCTTTAGCATCAGTCCTTCCAATGAATATTCAGGGTTGATTTCCTTTAGGATGGACTGGTTTGATCTCCTTGCAGTCCAAGGGACTCTTGAGTCTTCTCCAATACCACAATTCAAATGCATCAAATCTTTGGGACTCAGCCTTCTTTATGGTCCAATTCTCATATCCATACATGACTACTGGAAAAACCATAGCTTTGACAATATGCACCTTTGTCAGTGAAGTGATGTCTCTGCTGCTTTTTAATATGCTGTCTAGGTTTGTCATAGGTTTTATTCCAAGGAGCAAGCATTTTTTAATTTCATGGATTCAGTCACCATCTGCAGTGATTTTGAGCCCAAGAAAAGAAAATCTGTCTCTCACTGTTTCTACTTTTCCCCAACTATTTGCCATGAAGTGATGGGACCAGATGCCATGATCTTAGCTTTTCGAATGTTGAGTTTTAAGCCAGTTTTTTCACTCTCTTCTTTCACCCTCATCAAGAGGCTCTTTAGTTCCTCTTTGTTTTCTGCCATTAGAGTGGTATCATCCTCATATCTGAGGTAGTTGATATTTTTCCCGGCAGTCTTAATTCCCCTTGTGATTCACCTAGCCTGGCATTTTGCTTAATGTACTCGGCATATAAGTTAAATAAGCAGGGTGACAATACATAGCTTTGATGTACTCCTTTCCCAATTTTGATTCCCAATTTTGAACCAGTACATTGTTCTATGTCTGGTTCTAACTATTGCTTCTTGTCCTGCATACAGGTTTCTCAGGAGACAGGTAAGGTGGTCTGGTATTCCTGTCTCTTTAAAAATTTTCCACAGTTTGTTGTGCTCTACACAGTCAAAGGTTTAGTGTAGTCAATGAAGCAGACATAGATATTTTTTGGGAATTCCCTTGCCTTTTCTATGATCCAATGAATGGTGGCAAATTGATCTCTGGATCCTCTGTATTTTCTCAATCCAGTTTGTACATCTGGAAGTTCTCAGTTCACGTACTGTTGAAGGCTAGCTTGAGGGATTTTGATCATTACCTTGCTTGCATGTGAAATGAGTGCAATTGTACAATAGATTGAACATTCTTTGGCATCCCTTTCTTTGGGATTGGAATGAAAACTGAACTTTTCCAGTCTTGTGGCCACTGCTGAGTTTTCCAAATTTGCTGGCATATTGAGGGCAGCACGTGAACAATGTCATCTTTTAGGATTTGAAATAACTCAGCTGGAATTCCATCACTTTCACTAGCTTTGTTTGTAGTAATGCTGCCTAAGGCCCACTTGACTTCACACTCTAGGCTGTCCGGCTCTAGGTGCGTGACCACACCATTGTGGTTGTCCAGATCATTAAGACCTTGTATAGTTCTGTGTATTCTTGCCACCTCTTCTTAATCTCTTCTACTTCCGTTAGGTCCTTGCTGTTTCTGTCCTTTATTGTGCCCATCTTTGCCTGAATTTAGAGATGCCTTGATATCTCTAATTTTCTTGAAGAGATCTCTAGTCTTTCCCATTCTATTGTTTTCCTCTATTTCTTTACATTGTTCACTAAAAAGACTTTCTTATCTCTCCCTGCTATTCTCTGGAATTCTGCATTCAGTTTGATATATCTTTCCCTTTCTCTTTTGCCTTTCACTTCTTTTCTCAGCTATTTGTAAGGTCTCCTCAGGCAACCACTGTGCCTTCTTGCATTTCTTTTTCTTTGGGGTGTTTTTGGTCACTGACTCCTGTAAAATGTTACAAACTTTCCATAGTTCTTCAAGCCCTCTGTCTACTAGATCTAATACCTTGAATCTGTTCGTCAACTCCATTGTATAAACATAAGGGATTCGATTTAGGTCATACCTTAATCGTCTAGTGGTTTTCCCTACTTTCTTCAATATAAGCCTGAATTTTGCAATAAGGAGTTGATGATCTGAGCCATAGCCAGCTCCAGGTCTTGTTTTTGCTGACTGTATAGAGTTTCCCCATCTTTGGCTGCAAAGAATACAATCAATCTTATTGACATATTTAATTGTGAATATATTTTTCCCAAGAAGAGGACTTCATTGGGATTCTATCATCTAAAAAAAATATACTATCACAATAGATCAATTTTTTTCCAACTGATATAAATTGAATAATAGCGTATTGGAAATCTTTTTCTCTCTAGGGAATCACATGGCATGTTAGCCTTATAAAGTCTTTGAGTTCTGCAATAAAGAAAACTGTTTAAATTTCTTTAGCTGAACAGCTACATTTTGAGAGAGCATCACTGTTTTTCATCACTGCTAGAACATCCTTCAGGGCAACTGTAGTGGATTCTGAGATGTGCTATCTACATATGTCTTTCAGGGTTGCCCCAGCTGTGAGCTCCTTTAAGGTTTGCCTCAGTCACAGAGAAACTTACCCAGCGATGTTCCCTTCCCAGTGGTCAGGAGGGAGGCTGGCCCACATTCAGTTGCATACTGAGGTAAGAATGTAAAGGCCTAGCCATTTTGCCCAAATGTAAGATAGCACTGACTAGCACTAAGTACTTCAGAGCTCCCTGTAGCGTTGGACAGGGTATGCGTGCTGTGTGTGCTAAGTCACTTCAGTCATGTCCGACTCTTTGCAACGCTATTGATCATATCCCAGTGGGTTCTTCAATCCATGGGATTCTCCTGAAAGAATACTGGAATGGGTTTCCATTTCCTTCTCCAGGGTGAATGAGGTGTTGTTTGGTCTAAATAACAGTTTGACTTTTCTTCTTAATCCTGCTTCCAGTCCTTGCCACAGGATTAATCCCAATAAATAGCTTAAACACCAAGCTCCATCTCAGAACTATTTCTAAAAAACCCCATTTGTGAACTTGTTACCAGGAGTAGTCTGAGAAACAAAGCAGTAAGATGAGATTTGGAAGCAAGATAACTCACTGCCTGGTGGGCAAGGAAGACCCCATTACTAGTAGTAAAGAAATCACAGAGGGCTCCTGGCACCAGATGGAAGTAGAATTGTTCAAATTCTCACCGATTGTGAATTGGGATGTTGTATAGATGGGAAGGATGCAATGGCTAGTGTGATTCATTAGGTGCTTGAGAATTTCAGAGAAAACAGCATCTATGTGGATGATGGGAAGGGGTAACTATTGCTAAGCACCCCTGGTGCTGCAAAAATGAAAACAGAAAACTATGGTTTGTTACCCAGAAATTGAAAGCCATTTTTGAAAGTCAGAGGGACTTCTCAGTAGCCTATGAAGATGCTCTCATCTTCTGAAGTGGGAGAGAAGAGAAAGTGGAGTACCACTTCTAGGATTTAATAGTCACAGTGGCTGAGCCCCAGAGGGTGTTCAAAGCTCAACCAACACAAGTCTGTTCATTACTCCATGGTCAGAATGTAGGTTGGGAAATGTATAGCTTTTGATGAATGATGAATATCACTTAACTGTGGTCACTGAGCCAGATGAACAAGAAGTAGCTAGCACACTGGAGGCTTTGGTGGAAGACATCGGAGCTCCAAAAGATAGAAGGTAAACCCTATGAAGATTGAGGGGCTTGCCACATCAGTAATATGTCTGGTTGTTAATGTGTGTTTGGAACATCTGATATGAGTAAAAGACAAGTTATGAGACACTAAACATAACTTCACACTGTGAGTGGGTCCAGCAAGTCATATGGTGAGGCAGGCCCATTCCTATCATGAGAAAGAGTGGCTTTGATATACCTGGGATGATGCACTTTTGTCATGATTGGGCACAAGCGAACTGGTAATCCAGTCTCCTGTGTCATTCCCAGTGGTCCTCAAAGCTCCTTTTTCAGCTCACACCTGTAATCCTATGAGAGCTTCCTTCAAGTGTGTCATCTTGGTATATGACTGCAAACCGAAAATGAATGGCAGTTGCACAGGCCTTTAAAGAGGGGAAATAATCTCAGAGGGTAGAGTGGAGCACCAGGGTCTCAAACTGTATAAAAGAAAAATGGCTTAAGGTTAGAGTATATAAGAATTCATGAGCCGTTGTATTAATGAAAAGTCTGGCTAGCTAGCCAGGAGCTTGAAAGAAGAAACATTAGAATTTGGAAACGAGGTCTGAGCTAGTGGTATGTGGAAGAACGTGTTTGGACAAAACATGAAATGGAGTCTTTGTGCAATGTGTTAATACCAGCAAGAGGCTGTCCTACCATGTCAAGAAGGGAAATGTTCCAAATGCATGTGTTCTGTATGAGTAGGAGAGGAGAAAAATAAAATCCATACATACTTCTCACTTTATTTTAGTTTGATATACCATTTATTTGATTATAAGCTATTTATAATTTTATAATACAGTGAGTATAAAATAAGCATGTTGGGTAAGAGACATAAGGGAAGAAAAATATTCTTTGAGCAAAGACCCTACAGAAAGTGTACAGCAGTATGGAGGGTGGGGGTAGTGTAGGGTGAGAATCAATGATATAATCTTGATTTAAATAAGACAGAGCAAGTAAAATGAACAGAAGCCACTGCACCTAAATGCAGAACTTCATTTACATAGAAACAGGAACAGTTTCATGTTCAAGAAATGTCAGTTTTCTATAAATACGGAGGTTCAGTCATTACCACCAGAATTATTCATTATACTATGATTCAAAACAAGATGAATATACCGGGCCAACATTAGAACTCCAATCCACAAAGTGGCCTTTCATGTTTTGTCAAAACTGGGTTTGTCCATCCAAAAATAGAAGTTTGCTGAGTATGTGATAAGGTCAGAAAGTAAAAGGAAATGAACTCATTTCTTTCCCAATACAAGTGAGCAAGGACTAGTCATTATAAACATTTGGAATGTTTAACTGACTTGCATAGATTACCATTTCCTTAAATATTTTAAACTTTAAAATTTGGTAATGGGAGAATATTGGCATCTGAGTTTTCCTTCCAATTGTTTCTCTCTCTTCACCCCTATCTTCAGCCACTTTTCCTTTCTATTCTTTATTTACCTATATCGCATCCATTCTTTAAGCCCTGTGTGAGACTTTAAAGTCTTTTCTGATGACTTGCTTTTAGGATTTTCTTGGGGACTCTGTGTGTGTGTGTGTGTTCAAACATACATATATACTCTTATTTATCTTGCTCAAGGTTTAGTGGACTTTTTCAAATTGAAATCTCATCCCTAATTTCAATTTCAGGATATTTTTGTCTATTGATCCTTTCATAATTTCTTTATCATCATAACCTCTATTCTCTCAATCTGGAACTCCTCCTATAAGAAACATTATATACATCTTGAATACCTGCTCCTAGTCTCTGCATTTTCTCTCATGTTTTGTCTCTTCTCTGTTTGACTCACGTTTTCTTCCAGATCACACATTTTGTCTTCAGTGGTGATCATTCTAGTGATTTAGTTCAGTTACAAATACATTGTTGTTGTTGTTCAGTTATGTCTGACTCTTTTGTGACCCCCCATGGACTATAGCCCGCCAGGCTCCTTTGTTCTAGGCAAGAATACTGGAGTGGTTTGCCATTTCCTTCTCCAGGGGATCTTCACAACTCAGGGATAGAACCTGTTACTCCTGCATTGCAGACGATTCTTTACCACTGAGCCACTATAAATATATGTTTATACTTAATTGCCAAACCCCTTTTCTTATTTTCTGTCATTCTGTCATAGCATGACAAACTTCAGTATACACTGAAGTTCCAAAGAATTGTTTCTAAAGTCTTTGAGATCTCAATTATCTCTGTTTCTTCCAGGACTAGTCTTTCTCTGTGTTCACTTTGTTCTTACTTCATGATGTTGGTTTTTCTCAAATGAGTGGTAGTCCTTATTGGTTTGTTCATGTTCATACATGAACTGGGTTAATGGAGTCAGGTGGCATGGTGTTTCTTTGAAGTTATCCCATTCTTTTCTTCCACTGACTACTACCTAAACGGAAGGACTCAATTCAATTCTGGGTATGAAGACATCATGTTTCAACTAACAGTCTACTATTTAGCTGCACAGTCGTGGAGTTTCTTCAGTTTTAGATCTCCCCATTGCCAGATGAGAAATGTTTCTACTAGCAAAGAAATTCACTATGTTTTTTCCTTCACTAGAGCTGCCTGTCGCTTCCTCTTTTTTCTTTTCTCACTCTCATAGGAATTTTAAGTAAGCCCACAGATTAAGTCTGAGCCCTCCTCAGACAGCATGGCTGCTTTACATTTTGGATTTTACCCTGGATAAGATTTTTCTTCAGTCCGTTCCTCAGTATGTGTGTGTAGAGAGAGAGACAGAGAGACCAACTAGCACAGATACTTTAAATATAGTTCCTTAATAAGTAGCTCTAATGCATTGCTCCAGGAATCCGTTTTGGTTTTTGTCTTGTTTTGTTTCATGTGTTCACTTTGAGCTTGATATTTCCCTGAGTCTGTGATTATCTTCATGATGATTTTCATCTATTCATGCTTTATGCAATGGTTTACCCAGTTTCATTAGGCCCAGTCCATCTGCTTTTTATGTCTCAGGATTCTTTTACAATAGCTTAGATTTTCTTATTTTCCATCTGTTGTGAACCAAGTCTTTTCTTTAAGTTGGACTGAATTTACTGAATATAATTCTAATTGGTTAGCATATTTATACATTCAAATTCAGATTTGAAATATGTTCTTCAACCACATAGAATGAGAGATTATATTTAAAAACAAATGGTTGTTTTGAAGAGTAGCTTTTCATAATGAACTATTGTAAATTGAACTAATATATCAGTAAATTATATATATATATAACTTATTTTTTCGTAAATAAAATGTCAAGAAAGGCATAAAGATTCCATATCAAAGGATATCTAAAATTCATACTTTGAAAATCAGATTTGACTATAAGGAGAACTTTTTTGACACAGGCTTCATCTTAATCTAATCTTAAAATGTATATCCTGACTATTTATGTTACTTACCTTATTGACTAAAAAGAAAATAAATGCAAAAATTATACTTCTTTCTATCCACTAAGATGTTAATATCTGCGTATATTTGAAAACAGTAACAAGGAGGCAACTTTTTAATCTTTTTTTATGCAGAATTAGATCTTGGCTGTAGCTTAAAGCTACATGAATCCTCAGGTTGTTCATTACTGGTTAAGATGTTTCCTCTCCCAGGGGCACTTGCATTTTAATAGAGAACTCTTGTAGCACAAAAGCCTTCCAGACTAAAAGAAATTAATCTCTAAAAGTGAAACTTGAGATATTATGGGAACTCTTGGGGCAAAGAAGAGGAGGGAATTTTTAAATGGCAGTCCTTCCTACAACCTTCAAATTACATCATACCTATCATAAAACAAGGTTTAGTAGGGAAAAGCAGGAAATCATATAACTCCATTTTTTTCATAGGAAGTAAAATTTGTTTCCAACATTCAAAAACACTAAAGGACTATCAGAATGTACCAAATCATTTACATATTTTGAAAAACATGTACCATGACTCTTGATATAGTAAATCATTGTATAAAGTGTTACTTAAATTACCCAGTCCAAATAATCTCCTTTCTCTTAATCCCTACCAAGCAAAGAGTTGATTCAGATGATTTGTACAAAGTATACAGTATTAAGGGGCTTCCCAATTGGCACTAGTGGTAAAGAACCCACCTGCCAATGCAGGAGACAAGAGATTCCCTGGGTTGGGAAGATCCCCTGGAGGAGGGCATGGCAACCCACTTGGTATTTTTGCTTAGAGATTCCATGGACAGAGGAGCCTGATGGGCTACAGTCCACTGGGTTGTAAAGAGTCGGACACAACTGAGGCGACGTAGTACACACTCACACATACAGTACTAAAGGACATCCATGCAGGGATACAAATAGAGTGCCTGGTAGAGTGTCAGAAATTTTTGGAGTAAATAATATTGATGATGATAACCCCTGAGTTGAGTGAACTGCCAAAATTCTAGATGCCCATAAAAGAGACTGAGGCCATAATATACATCCAAAATGTATACTAAAATTGACCTCTCCAACTGAGACACAGTGGGTCAGATAAATGATATAGTTAGGTGATAATTGACCCTGAGTGATCCAGTAATTTTCTTTTTCTCTTACTCCATCACCTATAAGATGAATGAATCTTGGTTTTCTTTTCCTTCTAAATTTCTTGTACAATCAACTTCTGAACCTACAATTATGTAAATAGAAATGGTAGATAGCACCCTCAAATTCTAGAACCGATGGAGACCATAGAAAATGAGCTCCTTGCCCTCTGCCCACCATTTTGCTTAAAGAAATGAAAGGAAAAGTTGATCAAAGAAAAGAAATAAGATTTCTATTTCCAGCCAGTTTCAGTTCAGTCAGAAGAGATCTAAAATGAATTTGGACCTCCACACAGGTCAAACTAGAACAATTGTTTAATGACGATGTGGACATGCTATTTTGCAAGGCAGGTTCCATTTTCTTTCTTTCTTCTTCTTCTTTTTTTAAATAATATAGTTATCTTTAAAAAGAAGTTAAAAACTGAGAAAGAGATTTTTAGTTCTAAACATATAGAAAATATCTACTAGAGTGTTTCAATATTCTATTCATTAAATAGGAAGAAGGCAACATATGAAATGTCGTGTACCATCAAGTATTTATATAGACAAATATTCTGGTCATCTTAAGCAATCTCCTCTCTGAACTCTCTGAGTCTTGACTACTTTTAAGTTTATTTTGGTGGAAGCAATAACTGATTTCATTCAACCTCGTAGTCATTTTCTTAGAAAAGTATCCCCTTCATGAATGAATAAAATCTTTGATCAAAGCAATTAAAGAAAGATTTTAGGATTATCTTTTTTTCTTTTTCTTTTTTAGCTTAGAAGAATTATTATCTATCTGGCTTAAAAAAAAAAAATTGTAAGAAACATTACCCCAGACTGCTCTGGAATAACACATGTCACAGATAAAGAAGAAACTCTTTAAGTCATGTGTCACAGAAAGAGCAGATGTGCCCTCAAGGAAGAAAAAAAAAATCTTGTTTTCATGCAATTATCTTTTTTAATGAAAATAAATGAAGGAGAAAAACTCACAAGACCTTATCAACATCAGTATCTTCTCTCTTTCTCCCTCTCAAACAGTTTCCCCTGAAACTAAAGTAGCTCTTTAACCTTCTCAATTCTTGAATCACCTACTAAGTAAGCACTCATCACAATAAGTACTGAAATCTGAAAAGAATCTTACTGATTGGTTTCAAAAGCAGCCATTCAACCCCACAAGAGTAACTTTTTTTAATTAAGAACTGAACAGTAGGTAGACTACAAGAAGATGGTAAAACAGATAAAGGAAGCTTTAGAAATGCAAAGCTGAATCTTAGATAATAAATGTGAGAAGGCATTCTAAATATGATGGCCCCAAATGTATTTTATGCTACAACTCAAGAGATCAGATGAGGAGAAAATCAGAACATTATAGTCCAGAATAAGAAATTAAGATCCTTGGATCAGAGAAGGGACTAAAGTATTTCATCATTGCACTCTTGTTCTATTTATGTAAAAAAGAATAATGGGAAAATTGCAGTGGGTTGTTGAGAAGTATAGAAACAGCAGAAGCCTTGGACACCAGATGGCTGACATTATGAGAAATTCAAGTGTCAAAACTCCAATGAACCTAACCTAACCTACCCATGAGTGGAGTGGGTGGTGAAGTGCTGGGGATTATACTTTTCATTTTTTTCTATATATTTTAAATACTCTTAATTGGTTTCATTTATTCTCCCACTAGGAAATTTTTCCCCTCTCTAGAATACTTATTAATATTCCACCAATCTTTATTCCCTATTTGTTCTTGGAATCCTCCTCCTGGTTTTCTCAGGCAATGGTGTCTAAAGCAAGGAGAGGGGCAATTAACAGAAATTCATTTCTCACCTGTTAGAGGCTTTGGGTAGGTATTGTAAGTAAGGAAATGAGGTGCTATTAGCCTGACCTGAGGACTAACACAATTTTTTTTAATGTGAGATATGTTTTAAATTGTTAAGAATAATGGAAATCAGAAGAAAGAAAAGGAGTCTAGTATGGTTATGAAACACCAGTCAGTGTCAGAAGATGGACTTGAGCTTTGTTTGAAGGGTAGGAGAGACAAATACGGGAAGAAGAGGGACAGGAGGGTGAAACAAGGAAGGAGAAGAAACAAGACCAAAGGCACAGGAACAGGAGTGTGAAGCATTCTTAGGAAGATAAAACTGAACCTACAAAAATATAAACCAGATCATGGCCCTCTGCCACTTAAGTCTTTCCAATGATTTTCCATCATAACAAGAATTAAACGTAAATTCCTTCCGTAACTTTCAGCATCTTGCATGATTTGTTGTTGTTCTTGTTGTTCAGTTGCTAAATCATATCCCACTCTTTGTGACCTCATGGACTGCAGCATGCCAGGCTTCCCTGTCCTTCACTATCTACTGGAGTTTGCTCAGATGCATGTCCAACAAGTTAGTGATGCCATCCAACCATCTCATCCTCTGTTACCCTGTTCTCTTGCCCTCAGTCTTTCCCAGCATCAGGGTCTTTTTCAAAGAGTTGGCTCTTCGCATCAGGTAGCCAAAATATTGGAGCTTCAGCATCAGTCGTTCCAATGAATATTCAGGGTTAATTTCCTTTAGGATTGACTGGTTTGATCTCCTTGCTGTCCAAGGGACTCTCAAGAGTCTTCTTCAGCATCACAATTTGAAATAATAACTTCTTTGGTGCTCAGCTTTCTTTATAATCTTATCCTCCCTGGTAGCTCTGATGGTAAAGAATCTGCTTGCAGTGTAGGAGACCTGGGTTCCACCCCTAGTTTGGGAAGATCTTCTGGAGATAGGAATGGCTACCTACTCTGGTATTCTTGCCTGGAGAATTCCATGGACAGATGGGCCTGGTGGACTATAGTCCATGGGGTCAGAAAGAGTCTGTCTGGACTGAGAAACTAACACTTGGATGGTTTAGTTGCTATCTACTCTTCAGATGTTGCTTCCTTCCTTGTTCATTTTAAGTCAGGCTGTTGTCACCTTAAGCCTCTGAATTATCTTTTTCCTTCAATGGCATGCCCTTCCTTCTCCCTATCTCTGCATGGCTTGCTCCTTGATATCATTCAAGTCTCAGCCCAAATGTTATCTCCTAAAGAAGCCTTCTTTGACCCCTTCCTCCAGATCTTCTCTACTGCATTTATTTCACTTTCTTCTTAGCAGTTATCATTCCTGATAATTACTAGTTTATTAACTTGTTGAATGTCTCTCCCCACCCCAACTTCAGATGCAGGTAGATTATTGCCTGACTCTGTCTGTGGAACTCCTAGCATGGGTTCTAGCATGGTGCTACACAAAGTATCTAGGCTGTGAATTGTTACCAGTTTACCAAAATGTTGTAGAAGGAAATGGCAGCCCACTCCAATATTCTTGCCTGGAGAATCCCAGGGATGGAGGAGCCTGGTGGGCTACCATCTATGGGGTCACACAGAGTCGGACACGACTGAAGCGACTTAGCTGTAGCTGTACCAAAATGTGGATTGACAAACTGCCTCCTTCATCAAGAAGGTTGTTCTGCTAAGAAAAGTCAGCTAAACAAAACAATGTATCTAGTGTCGCACTCAATTTATAATCTGGAACAAGCTTCCCATCTGCTCACGGACCCCTAAGCAGTCCCTGGACTGTCACAGTCTGAAGCCATACTTTGAGCAGTACTGGTATAGCTTCTTATAGAAACTGGCAAATTCTCTTCCAGCAAAGCTAGAAGGTGACAAAATGTGAGTGGCTTACTAAAATATACAATCATTTTGGCGGTGTATTATAATTTTCATGTGGACATCATAATCAGTGATTATTTGTTAGAATGAAGGAAGTGCTTGCATCTATCTAGTGAGAAGTTGGATGAGGTCATCAGAAAAGTTCATGTGGCTCTACCATCACCAGTTAGAGCCAGGAGGAGCCTGATCCTGGGGAAAAAATGAAAAATGCCAATTCGTTGAATCAGTTGGTCAAACTTAATAACAGAAGTCATTAGAGATGGGATTTTTCACCTAGGACACACTAAAATGACTCAAGAGAATGTTATTTTGTCTTCTTCCCACAAGAGATCAACTTGCTACTACTGCTGCTGCTAAGTCACTTCAGTCGTGTCCAACTCTGTGTGACCCCAGAGACGGCAGCCCACCAGGCTCCCCTGTCCCTGGGATTCTCCAGGCAAGAACACTGGAGTGGCTTACTATTTCCTTCTCCAATGCCTGAAAGTGAAAAGTGAAAGTGAAGTAGCTCAGGTTGTCTACTTGAAAGTTACACAGTCGTGTCCGACTCTTAGCAACCCCATGGACTGCAGTCTACCAGGCTTCTCCATCCATGGGATTTTCCAGGCAAGAGTACTGGAGTGGGGTGCCATTGCCTTCTCCAGAGATCAGCTTACTATGTACCAAATAGAAGATGGACACTACACTCAAAGAGGTTAGGATGCCTGGGAAATACCTTTTCTATACTCCAGTAATTAGAAGCAGTGGAGATTTACAGAAAGGAAAATCTAAAGTTTAAGATTTCAATGTCCTTAAAGTACAATTGTTATAATAGCCTACATAGACGGAGTGTTTCCTATGTATCAGACATTTTGGTACACCTGTTATGTCAGGTTAACTCTCTCAATAGTCCTTAGGGTAGACACCACTGTTTCATTTTAACTGAGGTTTAAAGAGGTAGCAAGAGGGAAAAAATCAGTATTTTTGAACACAGGGAGTCTTAAATGAGAGCTAATGCTCTCAATACCTAGGCATAAGGCCTTTCTTATGTAAGAAGTTCAACTTCAAAGATTCACTGCCCCCTCAAAAAAAAGCTAGAAAAAGGGTTCAGAATAATTTTAAATATCCAGATATCTTTGGTCCAGTCACAGGTGAGACCTGATATTGAATATACTGGCATAAATGCTATAAAATGATTTTTTACTACTGGACTCTACAATTAGGGGTTCCTTTCTTTGAATCTTGACAACTTTTCAGATTGCCAAGTTCTCCTAATAAGAAGGCAGGAATAGACACTTCACAGAGTTGAATCTTACTGAATCAGAATCTCTGAGGTTGGAAATCTACATTTTTTAAAAAAGCTTTCCAGGTGAGACAAGTTTAGAAACCATTGCCTCAAGCTAAACTCTTATTAAGAAGTAGTTAGGAGGAGTACCTGACCAGAAGAAAAGAATATATAGAACTATGCAAAACTTAGTAGGACCTAGGGGGAAAAACAGGACTGTTAGTAGGCCTGGACCTGCCCTCGGTGGGTGGGCAAACTGAAGCAGGGGTCTGATCCTCATATGGGGCAATTGTCTGAGTAAGAGGAGAAACATTTAAGGCTGAGAGTAAAACAGCTAATCTGTGGCAGCCTAAATGGAATGAGAATCAGACAGTCCTTGCCGCAGCCATACATATCCTGGACAGGGACAAGGGTCCCCTGGAAGGTGAAACGGCTAGGTTTGGGAGTGTGGAGCGATCCTGGGGTGAGGGCTGCTGTTGACTGCAGAGACACAGATTGAGGGGAGGTCAGGGAGGAGATTGTGGTGGGAAATGCCTGTGGAGAGCCGGGCAGCTATGGAAGCAAGATGCTGCTGCTGAGTCACACATAGGGGGTGGAGCCATCACCATAGCCTCTCTCCCCCCACATGCCAGCATCTGCAGCTGAACAATAGAGACGCTGGCCCATCAAACGCCTGACACACTGAACTACAGAGTAGGACCCCAGTCAGGGGGGCCCCTCTATGTGCCTGAAGTGCCAAACAACAGAGAAGGACCCCAGGCAAGGGAGCCCTCTAAGTGCCTGAATGGGCGGAGCTATGGAGAAAGAATGGCCAAAGAGACCTTTTGATCCCCAGCTGCAAAAGGCTCGATAAAAGACTGATAGGGCCATAACTCCTGCGGTGGAGGCAGTCTGTGTCCCTGCACACTTGGTGCCACCAGGGTCCCCACAAGCCAAGCAGCTGCTCTACCTTCATGCTCAACTCGAACTGGGGCAGAGCTGCCACAGACAAAAAAGTCTTATGTCTATGCGCACAGGGTTGGTTCGGTCATGTCCGACTCTTTGTGACCCTGTAGACATCTGGTCCCATCACTTCATGGGAAATAGATGGGGAAACAGTGGAAACAGTGTCAGACTTTATTTTTGGGGGCTCCAAAATCAATGCAGATGGTGACTGCAGCCATGAAATTAAAAGACGCTTACTCCTCGGAAGGAAAGTTATGACCAACCTAGATAGCATATTCAAAAGCAGAGACATTACTTTGCCAACAAGGGTCCGTCTAGTCAAGGCTGTGGTTTTTCCAGTAGTCATGTATGGATGTGAGAGTTGGACTGTGAAGAAAGCTGAGCACCAAAGAATCGATGCTTTTGAACTGTGGTGTTGGAGAAGACTCTTGAGAGTCCCTTGGACTGCAAGGAGATCCAACCAGTCCATTCTAGAGATCAGTCCTGGGTGTTCTTTGGAAGGAATGATGCTAAAACTGAAACTCCAGTACTTTGGCCACCTCATGGGAGGAGTTGACTCATTGGAAAAGACCCTGATGCTGGGAGGGATTGGGGGCAGGAGCAGAAGGGGACGGCAGAGGATGAGATGGCTGGATGGCATCACTGACTTGATGGACGTGAGTCTGGGTGAACTCCAGGAGTTGGTGATGGACAAGGAGGCCTGGCATGCTGCGATTCATGGGGTCACAAAGAGTCAGACACGACTGAGCTACTGAACTGAACTGAACTGAACTGAGACTGCAGCCTGTCAGGCTTCTCTGTCAGGGAGGGGAGTTCTCCAGACAAGAATACTGGAGTGTATTGGCCAATACTGGTTGACATACCCTCCTAGAGCACTATATTTATTGCTTCCCTAGCTGCCAACTCCCCTGAGTACCTGGTGCTGTCAGAACCCCTTTGACCCAAGCAGCTGCACCACCTCCACACCTGGCCCTCACAGGGGCAAACCCAGGTCCTCCAGGGCAGCCTCAGAAGCAAACCCCAGTGGACAACCCACATGTAGATGTGGAAATAAAGCCACAATTGAAACCCAGGGGCAGTGTGCCTAAGGAAGAAGACCCAAAACCTTCCCACCAGCTGTACAAGCTGTAGATTAAATCCACACGATCAACTAGGAGACTCTGTGTCTATGAAATATATAAAAGGTCACTGAGAGCTCCCACAAAACAAAACACACTAGTTCTGATAGCTGTGGACATTGGAGGCAAGAATACATAGGAGTAGGACCAGATTAGAATCTGAGCTGCCCCCACAGCCAGTCCAGAGATGAGCATAGTGTCAGAGGGCATCCTAGGGAGGTGAGGTGGACTGTGACTCCCAGTGAGGGAAAGGACTCTGACAGCAGTGACTCAAGAGAAACATTTATTATGTTTATGTTTTGTTCTGTAGATTCATTTGGATTTTTCTTTTCTTCCCCCTTTTCCTCTGCTCTGTTGTAGTTGTCTATTTTATTGGCACTATGAAATCTAACTAAGGCTTTGAGCTTTTTTTTCTTTTCAGTCACATTTTTTATTGCTACTATAAACCTCTGCCTGTATGTCAGGCTTTTGCAGTTCTGTGGAGTTTTCCTTTTTTGTTCTTTCTTCCTCTTTTTTTAATTTTAATTTTTTAAAAACCTATTACTATTTTTCTACATTTATTCCTTTGTTGCTTTTCCTCTGTTCTTTTCTGTTTGCAGTTAATCTTTAATGTATATAAATCTTCTTTATCTACCTCTATTTAATTTTGCATATCTATTCTCTTTCTTACTTTTCCTTTCAACATATTTGTTGGTTTTATTTTCCTTGCTTTATTCCCCAATTGGCACCTTGCTCTACTTTTGTTTTCTAGTTTGTGCTGTTGTTAGTTTTGTTCTGGTAGATATAATTTTTGGTTTCTTTGCTTGCCAGGTCAATCTACTGTACTTTATTTTTGTTTGAATCTTTTCACTTTGCTCATGGGTGTATATGTATCTGTGTATATTTCATTATTTTAATTATCATTTGCCTGATTTTGTGACTCTCATTTGGGGTTATTGTTTTCTCATTTTTGGATATTTATTTTAATCTCACTTAATGCCATAACAAATGACTTGTGGAATCTTCGTTCCTGACCAGAGATTCAAGCCCTGAGCCATTGGAATGGGATCACTGACTCCAAGACCCTAGACTACTAGAGAACTAACCCTAGGGAGTATCAAATAGTGAGAACTCACACAAAGGAAACCACTTGGATACAAGACCCAGTATCACCCAAATACTAGTAGCACCCTGTGCAGGATGCCTCATCTAAACAACAAACAAAACAAAAATACAAACCCAATCATCAGCAGACAGGATTACTACTTCATTCAGCCTTGCCCATCAGAGGAAAAACATACAAACAAACAAAAACTCAGCACAAATCTTAACCTATATGAAGCTTACACAAACCACTGGACCAACCTTAGGAGGGAAGAAACCAAAAGGAAGAAAGAATTCAACCTTGAAGCCTGGGAAAAGGAGACCTCAAACACATAAGTTTAAAAAAGAAAGAAAAGGCAGAGAAATACTACACAAATGAAGGAACAAACTAGAAACACAAAAGTCCAAATAAGTGAAAAATAAATAGGCAAACTACCTGAAAAAGAATTCAGAATAATGATAGTAAAGATGATCAAAAACCTTGAAAACAAAATATAGAAAATGCAAGAATCAATTAACAAAGACCTTGAAGAATTAAAGAATAAATATATAGAGACAAACAACACAATTACTGAAAATAAATAGAAGGAATAAATAGCAGAATATCTGAAGCAGAAGAATTAATCAGTGAGCTGGAAGATAAAATGGAGGCAATAACTTCTGAAGAGCAAAATAAAGTAAAACAAATGAAAAGAGCTGAGGATAGTCTCAGAGACCTCTAGGACAATATCAAACGCACTAACATTCAAATTATAGGAGTCCCAGAAGAAGCAGAGAAAAAAAAAGGGTATGAGAAAATTTTTGAAGAGATTATAGTTGAAAGTTTCCCCAACATGAAAAAGGAAATAGTCAGTCAACTCCAAGAGGCATAAAGAGTCTCATACAGGATAAACCCAAGGAGAAACACACCAAGACATACTAATCAAACTAACAAAGACTAAGAACACAAAGAAAGAATATTAAAAGCAGCAAGGGAGAAGCAACAACTAAACAAAAAAGGGAAACCCCATACATTTAACAGCTAATCTTTCAGCAGAAACTGCAGGCCAGAAGGGAATGGCAGGATATATTTAAAGTGTTGAAAGGAAAAGATCTACAACCAAGATTACTGTACCTGGAAAGGATCTCAATCAAAATTAATGGAGAAATCAAAAGCTTTTCAGACAAGCAAAAATGAAGATAATTCAGCACCATCAAACCAGCTTTACAACAAATGTTAAAGGGACTTATACAGTCAAGAAATACAAAAGAAGAATAAAGATCTACAAAATCAACCCCTAATAATTAATAAAATAGCAATAGGAACATATATATAAATAATTATTTTAAATGTAAATGAATTAAATGCTTCAACCAAAAGACACAGACTGGCTGAAGGGATGAAAAAGCAACACCCATTATATGCTGTCTACAAGAAACCCACTTCAGACCTAAAGACACATATAGACTGAAAGGGAGAGAATGGAAAAATATATTCCATGCAAGTGGGAAGCAAAAGAAAGCTGGAGTAGCAATCCTTATATTGGACAAAACAGACCTTAAAATATAGAATATTACAAGAGATAAGGAAAGACACTACATAATGATCAAGGGATAAATTCTAAAGGAAAACATACCAATTGTAAATATCTATGCACCCAACATAGGAGCACTTCAGTACATAAGACAGACACTAACAGACATAAAAGGAGAAATTGACAGTAACACAATAATAGTAGGAGACTTTAACACCCCACTCACACCAATGGACAGATCATCAAAACAGAAAATTAATAAGGAAACAGAAGTCTTAAATGATACATTAGATGAGATGGATCTCACTGATATCTTCAGGACATTCTATCCAAATGCAGAAGAATACACCTTTTCTCAAGTGCACATGGAACATTCTCCAGGATAGACCACATCTTGGGTCACAAATCAAACCTCAGTAAATTTAAGAAAATTGAAATCATATCAAGCATCTTCTCTGACTGCAACACTATGAGACAAGATATCAATTACAAGAAAAAAACTGTAAGAAACACAAACACATGGAAATTAAACAACACGTTTCTAAATAACCAACAGGTTACTGAAGAGATCAAAAGGGAAATCAGAAAATTTCTAGAAACAACAATGAAAACACAACAACTCAAAACCTGTGGGATGCAGCAAAACAGTTCTAAGAGAGAAGTTTATAGCAATGCAATCCTACCTCAAGAAATAAGAAAAACATGGAATAGACAACCTAACTTTACACATAAAACAACTGGACAAAGAAGAACCAAAAAAAACCCCAAAATTAATAGAAGGAAAGAAATCATAAAGATCTGAGCAGAAATAAATGAAAAAGAAATGAAAGAAACAATGGTAAAGATTAATTAAGCTAAAAGTTGTTTCTTTGAGAAGATAAAGAAAATTGACAAGCCTTTAGCCAGACTCATCAAGAAAAAAAGAGAGAAGAATCAAATCAACAAAATTAGAAATGAAAAAGAAGTTACAGCAGACAATGCAGAAATACAAAGAATTATGAGACTATTATTAACAACATATAGCAATAAAATAGATAACCTGGAAGAAATAGATTCTTAGAAAACTTCAATCTTCCAAGACTAAACCAGGAAGAAATAGAAATTATGAACAACCCAATTACAAGCATTGAAATTGAAGCTGTGATAAAAAAAATCTCCCAAAAAAGAAAAACACCAATACAGTATATTAACACATATATATATGGAATTTAGAAAGATGGTAACAATGACCCTCTATGCGAGATAGCAAAAGAGACACAGAAACAGACTTTTGTACTATGTGGGGGAAGGCGAGGGTGGGATGATTTGAGAGAATAGCTTTGAAACATGTATATTATCATATGTGAAATAGATCTCCAGTCCAGGTTCGATGCATGAGGCAGGTTGCTCAGGGCTGGTGCACTGGGATGACCCTGAAGAATGGGATGGGGAGGGTGGTGGGAGGGGGGTTCAGGTTGGGGGACACATGTACACCCATGGCCGATTCATGTCAATGTAAGGCAAAAACCACTACAATATTGTAAAGTAATTAGCCTCCAATTAAAAAAAAAAAAAAGCCCAGGACCAGATGACTTCACAGGAGAATTTTATCAAACATTTAGAAAAGAGCTATGCCTATCCTTCTAAAACTCTTTCAAAAAACTGCAGAGGAAGGAACACTTCCAAACTCATTCTACGAGGCCACCATCACCCTGATACCAAAACCAGACAAAGACAATACAAAAAAAGAAAACTACAGGCCAATATCATTGATGAACATAGATGCAAAAATCCTCAACAAAATTTTAGCAAACAGAATTCAGCAACACATCAAAAAGCTCATACACCATGATCAAGTTGGGTTTATTCCAGAAATGTAAGGATTTTTCAATATACACAAATCAATGTGATACACTATATTAACAAATTGAAAGATCATTTCAATAGATGCAGAAAAAGCCTTTGACAAAATTCAGCACCAATTTATGATTAAAACTCTTCAAAAAAATGGGCATAGAAGGAACCTATCTCAATATAGTAAAGGCCGTATATGATAAGCCTACAGCAAACATTATTCTCAATGATGAAAAACTGAAAGCATTCCTCCTAAGACCATGAACAAAACAAGGGTGTTCACTTTCACCACTATTATTCAACATAGTTCTGGAAGTCCTTGCTACAGCAATCAGAGAAGAAAAAGAAATAAAAGGAATTCAGATCGAAAAAAGTAAAGGTCTCACTGCTTGCACATGACATGATACTGTACACAGAAAACCCTAAAGATAGTATCGGAAAATTACTAGAGCTAATCAGTGAATTTAGCAAAGTTGCAGGATACAAAATTAATATACAGAAATCACTCGCATTTCTCTATACTAACAATGAAAAATCAGAAAGAGAAATTAAGGAATCAATCCCATTCACCATTGCAACAAAAAGAATTAAATATCTAGTAATATACTTACCTAAGGAGACAAAAGAACTGTACCCCCAAAATTATAAGACACTAATGAAAGAAATCAACGATGACATAAACCAATGGAGAGATATTTCATGTTCCTGTGTAGGAAGAATCAATACTGTGAAAACGACTGTACTACCAACTGCAATCTACAGATTCAATGGCGATCCCTGTCAAATTACCAATGGCATTTTTCACAGAACTAGAATAAAATATTTCATGATTCATATGGAAACACAAAAGACCCCGAATAGCCAAAGCAGTCCAAAGAAAGAAGAATAGAGCTGGAGGAATCAACCTTCCTGACTTCGGATTATTCTACAAAGCTACAGTCATGAAGACAGTATGGTACTGGCGGAAATATAGACCAATGGAACAAGGATTAAAAGCCCAAAAATAAACCCATGCACCTATGGGTACCTTGTTTTTGGCAAAGGAGGCAAGAATATACAATGGGGCAAAGACAGTGTCTTTAGTAAATGGTGCTGGGAAAACTGGACAGCTACATGTAAAAGAATGAAATTAGAACACTTCCTAATACCATACACAAAGATAAACTCAAAATGGATTAAAGACCTAAATGTAAGACGAGAAACAATAAAACTCTTAGAGGAGAACATAGGCAGAACATTCCGATGACATAAATCAAAGCAAAATCCTCTATGACCCACCTCCTAGATTAACAGAAATAAAAGCAAAGTAAACAAGTGCGACCTGATTAAACTTAAAAGCTTTTGCACAGCAAAAGAAACTATAAGCAAGGTGAAAAGACAACCCTCAGAATGGGAGAAAATAATAACAAATGAAACAACTGACAAAGGGTTAATTTCCAAAATATACAAGCAGCTCATACAACTCAATGCCAGAAAAACAAAAAACCCAATCAAATAGTGGGAAAAAGACATTTCTCCAAAGAGGACATACAGATGGGTAACAAACACATGAAAAGATGCTCAACATCGCTCATTATTAGAGAAATGCAAGTCCAAACTACAATGAGATATCACCTCACACAAGTCAGAATGGCCATCATCGAAAAGTCTACAAACAGTAAATGCTGGAGAGGGTGTGGAGAAAAGGGAATGCTCTTGCACTGTTGGTGGGAATGTAAATTGATACAGCCACTATGGAAGACAGTATGGAGATTCCTTAAAAAACTGGGAATAAAAACACCATACAAGCCTGCAATCCCACTCCTAGGCATATACCCTGAGGAAACCAAAATTGAAAAAGACACATGTATCCCATTGTTCAGTGAAGCACTATTTACAATAGCTAGAACATGGAAGCCACCTAGATGTCCATTGACAGATGAGTGGATAAAGGAATGTGCTACATATACACAATGGAATATTATTCAGCCATAAAAAGGAATGCATTTGAGTCAGTTCTGATGAGATGACTAAACCTAGAACCTATTATACAGAGTGAAGTGAGTCAGAAAGAGAAAGATAAATATTGCATTCTAATGCATATATATGGAATCTAGAAAAATGGTACTGAAGAATTTATTTACAGGTCAGCGATGGACAAAAAGGCATAGAAAATAGACTTATGGACACAGGAAGAGGAGAAGAGAGGGTGAGATGTATGGAAAGAGTAACATGGAAACTTATATTACCATATGTAAAATAGATAGCCAATGGGAATTTGCCGTATGGCTCAGGAAACTCAAACAGGGGCTCTGTATCAATATAGAGGGGTGGGATGGGGCGGGAGATGGGAGGGAGGTTCAAAAGGGAGGAGATATATGTATACCTATAGCTGATTCATGCTGAGGTTTGACAGAAAACAACAAAATTCTGTAAAGCAGTTATCCTTCAATTAAAAAAAGTAGTTGGGAGCCTGTTCAATGCCAGACTGATACTGGTATTATGACAGTGGGGAAAAAAATAAGGGAAAATAAAAGTATTAAGTAGAAACAATACTTTCTACAGATTTTCCCAGGTGCAGCTGTATGGAGAATTCTTTTTAACATTGCCTTACCTTGTTAAGGGTTGTGAGGGACTTTGCAGCAAACTGACCCAATGAAGTAAATTGAAGTGTTATAGCACCTTCCTCTGATTCGACTTTGTCCCTTGGAGGAATGAATGTCCTGGGGATAAACAACCTGAATGAATACAATATCATCCTTTGGACAGACTGCTAAAAGCCAACTTTAAGCATCATTATGTGTTGATCAGCACAAACAATGTCACATTAAAGTGAATAGCCATGACTTCCTGAGCAAGTTGTTCTTATCAAAATCACATATATTAATGATATTTTTCCCTAACAATGCACTGCTCTTCTGCTTCATGTTTTGGTGTGTCGCTGTGACTCTTGCACTAATAAAGAAAGCAGAGAAATGGAACTGTGTAGCAGGGATCCTTAGAATATGAACTGATACTGGGAAACTCTCAGAAAGCAAGTAGTTCTCAAGTCAAGGATCAGTTTCATGGGTCTTCTATAAGCCCATTTGTGGCTTTGTGCATAGCTTGAGTTCATATGATCCTGTGGTCACTGGTCACATTTATCTACTGAACTATACTGATGCTATGAGGATCATAATAGCTTATATTATATTGTCAATATCCATTTTCTTCAAGTATTTGATTCAAGTTCATTTAATCTAAAAGTATTTAGGAGGAGCAGCAGGACTCTTGAGAGAGTCAGCATAATAATTATTACATGATTTATTCCTTGTCTTTAGAGCTAGGTACAGTGCAGGACATTTTGAGTCACTTCCTTTAGATAATGGTGATGCTAATAATAATACTTCACATTTGGTGAAAGTAAATCTTCAATTGGAAGTATGAGAGGAACAGTCCAGAATATCTATTTTTTCCACTGAGTTTGAGTATTTACTCAACCTTCCTCTGTTACCTAACTGATAATTATAAAAATAGAAATTAGAGGAGGCTGATGCCAGCTGTTTGCCTGGGTTGGTATATATTCATTGGAGGATTGTGAGGGTTGTTTATTGAGAACAAGTCTATAGCTTTTATCTGTTTAATTTTTGTAATGGTAAGAATCAAAAAAATCTACTTAGAAGATTTTAAAATCATATTATTTGCAATGCACATGTAAGGGAGCAAGAAGAAATTAATGTGTCAACAGTTGTTAAGATAACACTAGTATTTACACATATGGAAGGAGTGAATGAGGATGGTTCCATTCAATAAATGTGTGCACCGTCATGTTGCATGATATTGAAAGTACAAAACATGAGATTCATTACAATTAGTGGGGCTAAATTCAGATGTTGCTACTCAGTACCAATAAAAGTCTAGGTGCTTATCTGAAATTCATGTGCACAGTCTGTGCTCCCTAATCAACAAAATGAGAGAAAAACCCCAATCAATTTCTCTTAAAAATGCTGGTTTATTTGCTACAACACTGATGAGAAACTAGAGCTGGGTACTTCTACCAAGTGAGAAAGATGGAGGAAAATAATGGATAAACATTTGTAAACTTGGCAAGTTTGTTTGGGGTTTGGTGCAAGTGAAATAATTTTTGATCATTTCTCATTTCATCCAAATAATCTTTTTAGTCTGGGTTATACATTTAGGGGGGATATAATCTACAAAATGCTCCAAATCACTTAACTTTCCTTCACCCAGATGAATTTAGTGTGACTGGAAGGCTCTGAACAGGAAATGATGGTTTCTAAATTGTGACTGGTTTTATCAGAGGGTAAATCTTCCCTCTGAGAGAGAACTGGAGATGGGAGGCAGGGTCTCAGCCAGCAGCAATGACAGACTCTGTGTCACAACACTGGCTGCATAAATATGCTTTTTACAGGATGCATCTCCTTTCTCTTTTCCCCTAGATGTGACTTTTCCTAACAGACTCCCTTGGCTCAGATGCCCATAGTGAGGACACACACAAGAAAGGAAAACTAAGACTTTGAGCCACTTCATTAAATGTTTAATTATTAGTGATGAATAGCTCCTTGGTTTTCATAGCTTCATATAGGATCAGGGAAGATTTTGGAGGTGATAGGTCTCTATTCCTTAGATCTGATCTCTTCCTAAGCAAGCATTCCTCCTAGAACTTATTGGGTAGTGAAACAGGGTCAAGGGTAAAAACTAGCATGAAGGTGATTTATTCCAGTAAAACTTGGGCCATGCCTCCCTGTCATACTGTCACCTGTCAAAATGCCACTGGTCCTTTTATTTACTTTTTTCAGTACCTACTCCTGGATCATTAATCTTTGGAATTGGCATTTTAATTAAAACCTAAAGGGAGGTGGTTGGCATGAATTCATGCACATGTGTAAGCATACATGTGTAAATGCATATAGTTATGTGTTGTTTGGAATATGTATGTGTACATGTATGTTCACACACTTAAAATATGGACATCCTTCCAAGTGGCATTATATATTATGCACTCAGAGTTTAAGTCTCATTTGTGGTCTTGGAAAATATTGTAATCACATGGAGATGCAGCTGAGATTGCAATAGAGGAGTGTATATTTTACAGGAGACCTATTGAAAATTCTGGTAAGGAGAAATATTTATTTCAAAAAGTGAATAATATATCTTTTGTAACTTTTATGCAAACTTAGGTATTTATTGATTACATTTATTTTAAGCAAGAAAACTGTAGACAGTAGAACAGATTCTGGTCAGACAAAAGAAAAAATTAGATCTGAGGATGTTCTTACATAGACCAAACCCTGGAAAACCAATGACTGTCTCTACCCATGTGAGACCCCAGTTATATTTATCCACACAGAGCCCTCCTTCATTAGGATGACAATATTGCTGATTTTCTTCCCATCTTCCTTATTAGTGACATCTCCCAACTTGGGCCTGATTTCCCTGCTTCTGCTGCCCACTGGATAACCAGTCAGATCTCTTCCATCTGTCACTTTGTTGGTTATGCCTTCTTCTGAAACAAACCTATCTCCATAAACTCCAAACCACATCAGAAGTCTCCTTTCAAGGAAATGTCTTTAGTTAACTGTCATGTTGGATAATGTTAATTGCTACATAAGGTTAGATGAGGTATTCCAAGGGGAATTTCCTTTTGACCAGAGCAAAGTCATGAACAATACTAATGAATGTCTAATGGAATGTCAAGTTCCAGTAACAAAATCAATGAGACACATAAAGGAAAAAAATTAATCTCTATCTCCAAGGAGCTTGTACTCTTTGGAGGTTATCTCCCAACAGTGTGAAGAAACCTATGAGGTTCTTGTAACATTGCAAAAAAGTATGTGGTTGGGAAGATTGTGTTCTGATTTCTATAAGCTGAAAGGCCAAGTTGACTTTTTCCACTGTGCAGACTACATATCATTAATGTTTATCCCCCACTTGTGCCTGCTATCAGAGGCCCTTGTTGAACAAGCCATAGTCACCTTCACATGTTATCAGAACAAATGAACCTGGAGAGGAATAAATTAAAAGATACAGTTATGATTGCCAAGAAAGTGGCAATTGGGTCTTCATCAGCAAATCGGTCTTCTGGACAACAAAGTATTACAGAGTTAAGGATATGTAGGAGCATCACAGAAATAGGTAACTCAGAAGAGGCAATGAAATAATTGATAGATCTTGTTTTGCTGGGTGTTTCTGAGTTAAATGTGCAAGAATCAATAGCTGCTTATTACATTCCCTCAGTATCCATTCTCTGTCTCCCAGAGATGCATAGTGTTTGGTGACTGTGGCATCTTGGCAATCATAACCTCTTAAAAATGTGCAAATAGGCCTACTTTGGTAAAGAGTGTGGAGAGTGGAGTGTATCACAGGCTGTGAGAATGACTTCCCTGGGAATGGGAGGTGACAAGTGACTGTGGGACTCATAGGTTATAGGAGAGTAAGAGAAAAACCTTGTATAAGTCCAAGGAGGAGACTGACATAGGCTCCCTGCTCCATTAGCTTGCTAGGGCTGCTGTAATGAAACATCACAGACCAGGTGGCTTAAAGCACAGAAATGCATGTTCTCACAGTTCTGAATCTGTTTGATTTCTTCTGAGGCCTCTCTCCTTGGTTTGCAGATGGTCCCTCTCTTGCTATCTCTCCATGTGGTCATCCCCCAGTATGTGGATGCCCCTGGTGTCTTCAGGTGTCCAGTTTTTCTTCTCTTACAGGTCACTGGTCAGATTGAATTAGGGCCCATCCTAACAGCCTCATTTAACTCAATCACCTCTTTAAAAGCCCTATGTCCAAATGCAGTCACATTCTGAGATACTGGGGCGTAAGGCTTCAGCAGATGAATTTGGGGGGACACAGCGCAGGCCATAACACCTACTTTACCATGTATTCCACAGAGCTGTTACCTAATTTAGGACTTAGCCTGGTCTTGGTTACTCACAGCCCATCAAAGCTCCTATATTAGTGTTTTGTTTTTCTTTTCCTTCTTTTTCAACTTTTTAGTAATACTGGCTATAAAAATGATACATCTGGAATATAATCCCATCAGTTGCCATTTCCTCCCGTATGCTACCTCAACTTCCAGTTATGTTAAGCTATTTCTGATAAATACTGAAACTGAAATTCCAATACTTTGGCCACCTGATGTGGAGAGCTGACTCACTGGAAAAGACCCCGATGTTGGGAAGGATTGAGGGCAGAAGGAGAGAGGGGCCACAGAGGATGAGATGGGTGGATGGCATCACCGACTCAATGGACATGAGTTTGAGTAAGCTCTGGGAGATAGTGGAGGACAGGGAAACCTGCTGTGCTGTAGTTTATGGGGTCGGAAAGAGTTAGACATAACTGAGCAAATGAACAACAACAAATAATGTAGTGTCCCAGTCTATATTGTCTCTTCATTTTTCATCTATTAGAAATACTATTTCAGAACCAATGGACAATATAGAAATCTCAGAGATACTAGGAAAGACTAGAATAGGATATTCATTCATGGAAGGAGATGGATACATTTTTATTTTCCAGAATCCATCTTAGGTGAAGTACTCTGTATATTTCTCTGGAAAATGCTATTTAGAGTGAAAAGGAAGCTACAAAGTCATTCTCGAGCAATAAAAAACTATATTGCTAAACCATAAATCACAAGATCCAGGAAGGCTAAGGGATGAGGAAGTCAGGAGAAGGGAAGCAGAGACAGGTGAGATGGGAGAAGGCTGTGTCTTAAAAAGGGGGGGGGGAATGGTCTAAACAATCAGAAGCAATCAGAAAGGCCTCATGGAATTAAGGGGGCCCTTGAGTCTGGTTTAATAAATGAATAGGAAGCAGCATATAATTTTAGGATATGATAAATCTAGAAGGAATGTGTTGTTATATTTGGGAAACAGTGAGAACTCAACTATCTGAGAATGGAGCATCCTTCTGTAAATTTAAATGAAACCAGTTGGCATCTTCAGTTTGATATCATTCCTGGTTAGGTTTCCTAACCTTGTGATCTTTGCTTAACTCAGAAGAGCAGGAAATGCAGAAAGGAAAGAAAACTCTAAGAAAGGCTTTGTCTAGAGCAGAGGTCCATAAACTTTTTTGGTGGGTCGTACAATCCCTGGTACAAGCATGCAACTCAGTCAGAGCATGGAAGCAGCCATAGACAAAACATGAGCAAGTGGGCATGGCTGTGTGCCAGTTAAACTTCATTAATAAAAGTGTCCTCAGCCCATAGTTTGTGAACTCCTGGTATGGAGAGAAAAGACATGCTATTATAGGGTAGGGGTAGGAGAGGAAGGAAGAAACTTCCAGAGAGTGACTGCCAGGCACAAAACTAGACACCCTCATTAATAGGTCTTTTTGAAATTCTGTGAAGTAAAAGGAAGAAAGGAAACTGTGGTAGGAATATGATGCATAAGTGATTTTTAAAAATTTAGAAAGAGATGTGTGTTGGGACTTCCCTGGTGGTCAAGTTGTTAAGACATTGCACTCTCAGTGCAAGGGGTGTGGGTTCCATCCATGATCTGGAACTGAAATCCCATATACCATATGACTTGGCAAAAAGAAATGTGTGTAAATATAGGAAAAAATTAAGAACCAAATGAAGAGACCAAGCCTATTTAAGAAGACTAAAAGGGAGAAGAAAAACCAGAGTATGTAGGTCAAATTGTTCAGAGAAATATCAAATATCAGGTCAGAAAGTGTACAATAGAATAGAAATGATAGATGATGATATAAACTCACTGAAATAAAAGAAAGGGCCAGTAAAGGGACTTGAGTTCTTAATTCTACTGGGGTGAATTTTTTTGAAGCAGGAGCCTATCAGCCTCATTAGGCAAGGCCTGATTTTTCTTTCAGCAGCTGCCTCAACTTTCTTACTCTGTCTCTAGTTAGTTATCCCAGTGCTGAGAGGCAGATGCGAAAATGAGAAATGATGAGGGTAGGTGGGCATCTGTTGCTGTTTCTATGCCCTCCCAGCATCAGACCCAATTGACATCTCTCCTGATTTCTGAAAGTTCAGTCTATTCTGGTGAGGTATGGACAATCCCATAGGCACAGCGTGGTGTCTAATCTACAGAGTATTAAGGCTTGAAGGTGCCATTAACGCAATGTCCCCAGCTGATATAATGAATGCAGCCAGCAGGGGACTCAGAGAATTGAGTTTATCAAGGGACTGAAGTAGTCTTATTATCTAGTTTAACAATTTGAGGATCACCAAATCACATATCATCATCACTCCCTTTCTGCCAGTGTTTTCCTCTTCTCTTTCAAGACCTGCCACTGAATCATTTCACAGGATGCTTTAATGACAGGGAATACGGGATTCACTGTGGTTTCATAATAAAGCTGCAGCTGATGGGCTTGTCTGAGGAATTACAAGGTCTCTTTCCCAAGCACAGAGAAATGAATACCACATCAAAAATAGTCCCTAGATTTTAAAAAATAAAGGATGCTTGCATACAACTTGCAAGAACCAAATCCTCTTTCAGTGTTTTTTCCAGAGTGATTTCTGAGCCCCAAGAAGATGCCCTTTGAGTGAAGTGAATGTGAGGTAAGGATTAGCTTGGTCGCGATTTAGTTGCTAAGTCGTGTCTGACACTTTCACAGTCCCATGGACTGTAGCCTGCCAGGCTCCTCTGTCCATGGAATTCTCCAGGCAAGAATACTGGCGTGGGTAGCTATTCACTTCTCCAGAAGATCTTCTGGATCCATGAATTGAATCTGGGTCTCCTGCATTGCAGGTGGATTCTTTATCGACTGAGCCACCTGGGAAGCCCCAAGGATTAGCTTAGGGTAGAACTAAATGTTCCCGTGGCCTCCATCTTCAGTCAGCCCAGGTGACATCTTATTCACAACCATGTGCAACCAGTATCTGGCTCGGTGCTTCACCTTTAAGAGATGCTCAGTAAATGGGAGGTAGGCTAGATGGATGAATAATTTTCTTTGTGCTTCTCAGGTCTTGGGAGGAAGCTGGTTAATGTCCTCTTGTTATTTCATCTTCACTTTGCCAATCAAGATCGGGATGCATTCCAAAGAGGGATTTTTATTTAGCAATGTGAAAACTAGGCAACCTACTTTCTTATTTTCAATCAAAGTTGAACCATTGCTAAGGAAGTGTTTTGGATTGGTAGACAGCTGGATCCTATTTCTGTATGCCAGCCTACAACCTATGACCCTGAAGCTTGAGTTATTTTTTAGAGAGGCTTGTTAATGTCCATGCTGTGGCCAGTCCCAATCACAACTTTAATTACTTTATAATCACACAAGTACCACCATGTGATTTGATGTTTTCTCTCACTGAGGAGAAGTGCAGACATAACCTCTTGATCAGACTTTCCTCAAGCTCCTCCTTTGTCATCTCTCTGCTTTCTCTCCAGGTAATTAAAATCTATGAAATTCAGAACCAAATCCCATAGTTAAATAATTTATCATATAGTTAACAGACAAGCTATACTCTTCACTTATGGAAGGTACAATTAAAAACACATAAATCTTTAATTCATACAATATTTAATTGGTAGATTTGAATCCAATTATGGTACTAATGTACTTATCTCCCAATTTTAACTCCTATATTATTTTTCATTAAAAATGTTAAGAGAAAAAAAAATCAAATGTTAAATGAACAGAAATTGTCATTCAGTTTAGTTCATTTCAGTCGCTCAGTCATGTCCGACTCTTTGTGACCCCATGAACTGCAGCATGCCAGGCCTCCTTGTCCATCACCAACTCCCGGAGTTTACCCAAACTCATATCCATTGAGTTGGTGATGCCATACAACCATCTCATCCTCTGTCATCCTCTTCTCCTCCAGCCCTCAATCTTTCCCAGCATCAGGGTCTTTTCAAATGAGTCAGTTCTTTGCATCAGGTGGCCAAAGTATTGGATTTAAGTATCAGGAAAAACTGTCACTGAACCTAGCAGGTGGTATCTGTTACACACACACACACACACACACACACACCATTATTCTATACTAAAAGCTTAAGCATATATCCAGGCCAGAACATTGGAAAGTATCAAAATATATACTTTTTAAATCCATAATGAGATAAACATGAGTTAATACTGATAACATCATAAAAGTGATACTCCTAGAAAAGATAAATATGCCCCATTGCCCCCAAGACACAGGATTGCTCAGCTTAAAATGTTAAATGCTGCCACTTAGCATCTCCTCCCCATTTTTTGGTCTTGTTCCCTTCACAAGAGTTCTTTCACATCGAAGAAAAAATGAAAAAAATCAAAGTCATTGGTAAGATCAAGTCCCTGATATGAACCATGAAAGTTATCTTTGTCCCTTTCTGCTTCAGTATATCACAGGAGAGGGCTGTAGTTACCATTTACAGTCTTAATCAAATGAATATAAAAAACAATAATCTCTTCTCCTCTTTGTTTTATTCCTTTTCTCCAATTTCTACACTTCCTAAATTTATTTAATTAACCCGAGGAATAAAAAAGATATTCTGTACTGGAATGGAGACTGTGCACGGTTGAAATAAGATGGGGTAGAAATCATGCTGTCCCAAGGAAAAATGAAATGATCTCACTATTCTATGTCCATCTATGGTTTTACCTGGGGACAGTGTTTTCTAGTGTTTATGTGCTAATGGATCCCTGAGCTGTATTAGAATGTTATTGCCTGCTACTCGATTCACCTTTCAGGGCTTCCACTCATCTGTGTTTCCTAAGGGTTCAGTGTTGCAAGGAACTGCAAGTATTTTACTTATATACTTCCAAGGGGGAGATGACCTCCACAGAGCCTGGCAGTGTCATCACTTGGTTTCTGTTTGAAATTTTTCATAGAAATAAAGCTTGCTTTTCAGTTCAGTTCAGTTCAGTTGCTCAGTCGGGTCCGACTCTCTGCGACCCCATGGACTGCAGCACACCAGGCCTCCCTGTCCATCGCCAACTCCTGGAGTTTACTCAAACTCATGTCCGTTGATATGGTGATGCCATCCAACCATCTCATCCTCTGTCATCCTCTTCTCCTCGTGCCTTCAATCCTTCCCATAATCAGGGTCTTTTCAAATGAGTCAGATTTTCGCATCAGGTGGTCAAAGTGTTGGAGTTTCAGTATCAGTTCTTCCAATGAATATTCAGGACTGATTTCCTTTAGGATGGCCTGGTTGGATCTCCTTGCAGTCCAAGACTCTCAAGAGTCTTCTACAACACCACAGTTCAAAAGCATCAATTCTTCAGCACTCAGCTTTCTTTATAGTCCAACTCTCACATCCATACATGACTACTGGAAACACCATAGCTTTGACTAGACAGACCTTTGTTGGCAAAGTAATGTCTCTGCTTTTTAATATGCTGTCTAGGTTGGTCATAACTTTTCTTCCATGAGCAAGTGGCTTTTCATTTCATGGGTGCAGTCACCGTCTGCAATGATTTTGGAGCCCAAGAAAATAAAGTCTGTCACTGTTTCCACTGTTTCTCCATCTATTTGCCATGAAGTGATGGGACCAGATGCCATGATCTTAGTTTTCTGAATGTTGAGTTTTAAGCCAACTTTTTACTCTCCTCTTTCACTTTCATCATGAGGCTCTTTAGTTCTTCTTCACTTTCTGCCATAAGAGTAGTGTCATCTACATAACTGAGGTTATTGATATTTCTCCTGGCAATCTTGATTCCAGTTTGTGCTTCATCCAGCCTAGCATTTCTCATGATATACTCTGCATATCAGTTAAATAAGCAGGGTGACAAAATACAGCCTTGACGTACTCCTTTCCCTATTTGGAACCAGTCTGTTGTTCCATGTCCAGTTCTAACTGTTGCTTCCTGACCTGCATACAGATTTCTTAAGAGGCAGGTCAGGTGGTCTGGTATTCCTATCTCTTGAAGAATTTTCCAGAGTTTGTTGTGGTCCATACAATCAAAGGCTTTGGCATAGTCAATAAAGCAGAAGTAGATATTTTTCTGGAACTCTCTTGCTTTTTTGATGATCCAGTGTATGTTGGCCATTTGACCTCTGGCTCCTCTGTCTTTCCTAAAACCAGCTTGAACATCTGGAAGTTCATGGTCCACGTACTGTTGAAGCCTGGCTTGGAGAATTTTGAGCATTACTTTACTAGCATGTGAGATGAGTACAATTGTGTGGTAGTTTGAGCATTCCTTGGCATTGCCTTTCTTTGGGATTGGAATGAATACTAACCTTTTCCAATCCTGTGGCCACTGCTGAGTTTCCCAAATTTGCTGGCATATTGAGTGCAGCACTTTCACAGCATCATCTTTTAGGATTTGAAATAGCTCAACTGGAATTCCATCACCTCCACTAGCTTTGTTCATAGTAATGCTTCCTAAGACCCACTTGACTTTGCATTCCAGGATGTCTGGCTCTAGGCTGGTGATCACACCATCGTGGTTATCTGGGTCATGATTTTTTTTTTTTTGTATAGTTCTTCTGTGTATTCTTGCCACCTCTTCTTAATATCTTCTGCTTCTGTTAGGTCCATACCATTTCTGTCCTTTAATGTGCCCATCTTTGCTTGAAATTGTTCCTCTGGTATCTCTAATTTTCTTGAAGAGATCTCTAGACTTTCCCATTCTGTTGTTTTCCTCTATTTCTTTGCAATGATCATGGAGGAAGGCTTTCTTATCTCTCCTTGCTATTCTTTGGAACTCTGCATTCAATTGGGTATATCTTTCCTTTTCTCCTTTGCTTTTCACTTCTTTTCTATTCACAGCTATTTGTAAGGCCTCCTCAGACAACCATTTTAAAATGCCTTTTTGCATTTCTTTTCCATGGGGATGGTCTTGATCACTGCTTCCTGTACAATGTCATGGACCTCCAGCCATAGTTCTTCAGGCACTCTGTCTATCAGATCTAATCCCTTGAATTTATTTGTCACTTCCACTGTATAATTGTAGGGGATTTGATTTAGGTCATATCTGAATTGTCCAGTGGTTTCCCCTATTTTCTTCAATTTCAGTCTGAATTTGGTGATAAGGAGTTCATGGTCTGAGCCACAGTCAGCTCCCAGTCTTATATTCACTGACTGTATTAGAACTTGTCCAACTTTGGGTGCAAAGAATATAATCAATCTGATTTCAGTATTGACCATCTGGTGATGTCCATGTGTAGAGTCTTCTCTTGTGTTGTTGGAAGAGGGTGTTTGCTATGACCAGTACAATCTCTTGGCAAAACTCTGTTAGCCTTTGCTCTTCTTCATTCTGTGCTCCAAGGCCAGATTTGCCTGTTACTCCAGGTATTTCTTGATTCCCTACTTTTGCATTCCAGTCCCCTATAATGAAAAGGACATCTTTTTGGGTGTTATTTCTAGAAGGTCTGGTAGGTATTTGTAGAACCATTCAACTTCAGCTTCTTCAGCATTGCTGGTTGGGGCATAGACTTGGATTACCATGATATTGAATGGTTTGCCTTGGAAACGAACTGATCATCCTGTCGTTTTTGAGATTGCGTGCAAGTACTCCATTTCAGACTCTTTTATTGACTGTGATGGCTACTCCATTTCTTCTAAGGGATTCTTGCCCACAGTAGTAGATATAATGGTCATCTGAGTTAAATTCACCCATTCCAGTCCATTTTAGTTCACTGATTCCTAACATGTAGATGTTCACTCTTGCCATCTCCTGTTTGACCACTTCCAATTTGCGTTGATTCATGGACCTAACATTCCAGGTTCCTATGCACTGTTGCGCTTTATAGTATCGGACTTTACTTCCATCACCAGTCACATCCACAATGGGTGTTGTTTTTGCTTTGGCTCCATCCCTTCATTCTTTCTGGAGTTATTTCTCTACTGATCTCCAGTAGCATATTAGGCACCTACCGACCTGGGGAGTTCATCTTTCAGTGTCCTATCTTTTTGTTTTTTTCATACTGTTCATGGGATTCTCAAGGCAAGAATATTGAAGTAGTTTGCCATTCCCTTCTCCAGTAGACCATGTTTTGTCATAACTCTCCACCATGACCCATCTGTCTTGGGTACAGCACACTTGGGTGTGGCGTAAGCCCTCTTGGAGGAGGTCACCATTAACCTCACCATAGAGCCACCAGAACTTACACAGGACTGGGAAACAAACTCTTGGTGGGCACAAGCAGAAAGTTGTATGCACCAGGGCCCCAGAGAAAGAAGCAGTGACCCCAGAAGAGACTGACCCAGACTTGCCCATAAGTGTCCAGGAGTCGGCAGAGGTGTGGATCAGTCGTGGCCTGCTGCAGAGCTGGGGGCACTGAATGTAGCAGGGCATGCATGGGACCTTTTGAAGGAGATCACCATTATCTTCATTACCTCCACCATAGTTTGGCCCAGGTAAATAACAGGGAGGGAACATAGCCCCACCCATCAACAGAGAATTAAAGATTTACTGAACATGGCCCTGCCCATCAGAACAAGACCCAGTCTCTCCCTCAGTCAGTTTCTCCCATCAGGAAGCTTCCATAAGCCTCTTACCCTTCTCCATCAAGAGGGTAGACAAACTGAAAAGCACAATCACAGGAAACTAACCAATCTGATCACATGGACCACAGCCTTGTCTAACTCAGTGAAAAAACTTGCTGTTAGCAGGTATCAAATTGCACTTGTGGAAGACTTCAGTTTTAAGGAAGAGCATTCCTGGATTTCCAGCTCTTATCCTGGATCAGGATTCTGGTTATGGAAATAAGGACAGAGTTTTGTTATCCTGCTGCAAGGATTTTCAATTTCTGTGGTCTTGACACTTTGTGCACAGGTGGCGGGGGGGGGGGTTGTAATTCTTTTTGTAGGGGGCTGTCCCTTGTTGTGATACACACAGTGCTTGAAGAACTATGGCCGGAGGTCCATGACATTGTACAAGAGGCAGTGATCAAGGCCATCCCCAAGGGAAAGAAATGCAAAAAGGCAAAATGGTTGTCTGAGGAGTCCTCACAAATAGCTATGAATAGAAGAGAAGCAAAAGGCAAAGGAGAAAAGGAAAGATATGAGCATCTGAATGCAGAGTTCCAAAGAATAGCAAGGAGAGATAAAGCCTTCCTCTGCGATCAATGCAAAGAAATAGAGGAAAACAACAGAATGGGAAAGTCTAGAGATCTCTTCAAGAAAATTAGAGATACCAGAGGAACATTTCAAGCAAAGATGGGCACATTAAAGGACAGAAATGGTATGGACCTAACAGAAGCAGAAGATATTAAGAAGAGGTGGCAAGAATACACAGAAGAACTATACAAAAAAAAATCTTCATGACCCAGATAACCACAATGGTGTGATCACCAGCCTAGAGCCAGACATCCTGGAATGTGAAGTCAAGTGGGTCTTAGGAAGCATCACTATGAACAAAACTAGTAGAGATGATGGAATTCCAGTTGAGCTATTTCAAATCCTAAAAGATGATGCTGTGAAAGTGCTGCACTCAATATGCCAGCAAATTTGGGAAACTCAGCAGTGGCCACAGGATTGGAAAAGGTTAGTATTCATTCCAATCCTAAAGAAAGGCAATGCCAAGGAATGCTCAAACTACCACACAATTGTACTCATCTCACATGCTAGTAAAGTAACGCTCAAAATTCTCCAAGCCAGGCTTCAACAGTACGTGGACCATGAACTTCCAGATGTTCAAGCTGGTTTTAGGAAAGACAGAGGAGCCAGAGATCAAATGGCCAACATACATTGGATCATCAAAAAAGCAAGGGAGTTCCAGAAAAATATCTACTTCTGCTTTATTGACTATGCCAAAGCCTTTGATAGTGTGGACCACAACAAACTCTGGAAAATTCTTCAAGAGATGGGAATACCAGACCACCTGACCTGCCTCTTAAGAAATCTGTATGCAGGTCAGGAAGCAACAGTTAGAACTGGACATGGAACAACAGACTGGTTCCAAATAGGGAAAGGAGTAGTCAAGGCTGTATTTTGTCACTCTGCTTATTTAACTGATATGCAGAGTATATCATGAGAAATGCTGGGCTGGATGAAGCACAAACTTGAATCAAGATTGTCAGGAGAAATATCAATAACCTCAGTTATGAAGATGACACTATTCTTATGGCAGAAAATGAAGAACTAAAGAGCCTCATGATGAAAATGAAAGAAGAGAGTAAAAAGTTGGCTTGAAACTCCACATTCAGAAAACTAAGATCATGGCATCTGGTCCCATCACTTCATGGCAAATAGATGGGGAAACAGTGAAAACAGTGACAGACTTTATTTTCTTGGGCTCTAAAATCACTGCAGATGGTGATTGCACCCATGAAATGAAAAGCCACTTGCTCCTTGGAAGGAAAGTTATGACCAACCTAGACACATATTAAAAAGCAGAGATATTACTTTGCCAACAAAGGTCTGTCTTGTCAAAGCTATGGTTTTTCCAGTGGTCATGTATGGATGTGAGAGTTGGACTATAAAGAAAGCTGAGTGCTCAAGAATTGATGCTTTTGAACTGTGGTGTTGTAGAAGACTCTTGAGAGTCCCTTGGACTGCAAGGAGATCCAACCAGGCCATCCTAAAGGAAATCAGTCCTGAATATTCATTGGAAGGACTGATCCTGAAACTCCAACACTTGGCCACCTGATGCAAAGAACTGACTCATTTGAAAAGACCTTGATGCTGGGAAGGATTGAGGGCAGGAGGTGAAGCAGATGACAGAGGATGAGATGGTTGAATGGCATCACCGACTCAAAGGACATGAATTTTAATAAACTCTGGGAGTTGGCAATGGACAGGGAGGCCTGGTGTGCTGCAGTCCGTGGGGTCGCAAAGAGTGGAACCGGACTACGTGACTGAACTGAATTGAACTGTCCCTTGTTCTGTGGAATAACTGCCCTTTCCCACTAGGTGGCAGTAGTACCCCTCCATCTCCCATACCCACTCCCTCACCAGCACCTGTAACCTTAAAAAATGCCTCTGGGCATGTTGTGGCTGTGTATGTGTGGCTGGGTGGGGGGAGCTGGGGTTGGGAGGTGACGTGAAAGTACCTCTAGTTGAGGACCACTTTCTGGAGAACGAGAACATAGCTAGTTTGTGGCAAAGCTTGGCCTCAAACCCAGGGCTTTGAGGGTTTTAGAGGGCTTCTACCCTCTTACTATTTCTAAATTAACATAGGCTCTCATTTAAAAGAAAAGGCTTTTAGCTATAAAGAGGACAGAGATTAGGATCCTCTGTTCTAAGTGGGCGTGTATGAAATTACCTGTTGTCACTCAGTGGCCTTTTGCTTGTACACGTTCACGATACCATATGCTCACCAGATTGGGGCATTGAACTAAAATCTGTATGAGTTTTGTCTTTTTATTAAAACTCTGTGACCTTATATTACATAATGAAAGAGTTTAAGATACATCACCACATCACCCCTGCCATGGCTTGGCCTGGCCTGCTACATTTTGGATAGATACTCTGTACATAGCTTCTAGTTGTACATTTTGCTAATTTCGCACTCTGCTGTCCTATTCCCCCATATTAACTTTTAAAATATGAATGGGTATTTTTAGAATTTTGTTATTGTTTTTTTTTTTTTGGTGCTTTGATAGACAAATTTGCTTAATTTTTTTTTCTAATTTTATTTTATTTTTAAACTTTACATAATTGTATTAGTTTTGCCAAATATCAAAATGAATCCGCCACAGGTATACATGTGTTCCCCATCCTGAACCCTCCTCCTCCTCCCCTCCCCATACCATCCCTCTGGGTCGTCCCAGTGCACTAGCCCCAAGCATCCAGTATCGCATTGAACCTGGACTGGCAACTCGTTTCTTACATGATATTTTACATGTTTCAATGCCATTCTCCCAAATCTTCCCACCCTCTCCCTCTCCCACAGAGTCCATAAGACTGTTCTATACATCAGTGTCTCTTTTGCTGTCTCTGCATAATCGGGTTATTGTTACCATCTTTCTAAATTCCATATATATGTGTTAGTATACTGTATTTATGTTTTTCCTTCTGGCTTACTTCACTCTGTATAATAGGCTCCAGTTTCATCCACCTCATTAGAACTGATTCAAATGTATTCTTTTTAATGGCTGAGTAATACTCCATTGTGTATATATACCACAGCTTTCTTATCCATTCATCTGCTGATGGACATCTAGGTTGCTTCCATGTCCTGGCTATTATAAACAGTGCTGCTCAACATCACTCATTATCAGAGAAATGCAAATCAAAACCACTATGAGGTACCATTTCACACCAGTCAGAATGGCTGTGATCCAAAAGTCTACAAATAATAAATGCTGGAGAGGGTGTGGAGAAAAGGGAACCCTCTTACACTGTTGGTGGGAATGCAAACTAGTACAGCCACTATGGAGAACAGTGTGGAGATTCCTTAAAAAACTGGAAATAGAACTGCCTTATGATCCAGCAATCCCACTGCTGGGCATACACACTGAGGAAACCAGAAGGGAAAGAGACACGTGTACCCCAATGTTCATCGCAAATTTGCTTAATTTTTTAGTTGTCTTCCCATCCATATTTTCTTCCTATTATTTTTAGTGATCAGTTTTGTGAAATGTAAGGTTTCTCAGGAACCTGAATATCATGCCATTACTGTTATGACTTGTACTTTAAAAAAGTAAAATAGTGACAAAAAGCTTATAAAAATAACCCTAGATTTCTGTCCCCAAACTTCAGAACCTTTTCTTTATCCCCAGTGTTCTAAGATTTCATGATGTGCCTTTTTGTGGGTTCTTTTTCATTCATTTCACTGGTCACTCAGTGGGTATTTTTAATCTGGAATTATATGCCTTTCACTTTGGGAATTTTTCTCATATCATTTCTTTGATAATTCTCCTTTCACCATTTTTTCTAGAACTTCTATTAATACAATGAAAGTGGAAGAAGATTTAAATGAAACTTCCTTAGTTATATAACCCAAACTATAAAAATAGAACTGAAAGTAGGCTGATGCCAGGTGTTAGCCTAAGAGTTGGCATATATTTGTTGGAGGTTTATAGAAAGCAAGTCTTGCTGTTATTTGTTTAAAATTTTCAAAAAGCAATATAACTTAGATCATTTCAAAACTACATCATTTGCATAGTGTGTTTGAAGGAAGTTAGACTATTAAGAGTTACTAGGAAAGGATAAAATTAGATTATCTATATGGGGAAAATGAATGAGAAAGTTGGATTCAGGGATTATGCTCTTTACCAGCCAGTGCTGCCACCCCCTAGCTGCTGGCAGTGTGGGCTAATATCTCATAACATCTCCTTCTCCAGAGAACTGTCCTGACTAACCAGGAGCTGCCTCTTCTGGCAGCTATGCACCTACTCAGGGCTCAGAACTCAGACAATAACTGATAGTCATGAGGGTAAACAGGCTGGATGTTTGTTCAAATAGGATTAATTTAGTAGGGCAGTGTGTAGTCTGTGTTTTTCACTGGAGACTGAAGGAAATCTCCAGTTAAGACTGGATTCTTGTGTAGGTTACTTGTTCTTTCCTATCCTGGTTCTCCTCTCTCTCCCAAAAGCTCTCCTCGATCTATCACTAGAACAAGAATCCCCATCTCAGGCTCTGTCTCTGTTACTGAACCAGACTTCAGTCCACTTGCCCTCACAGAGTAGAGCCAATCTACTGATACTAGGCTGTGGTGTAGGAGAGTGCAGCATTTATTGCAGGGCGCCAAACAAGGAGTCCAGGGTAGCTGGTGTTCAAAAAGTTCTGCTCTCTTGATGGCTTTCAGGGAAAGGCTTTTAAAGATAGGGTGATGGTGGTGGGCTCTGTTGTGGGGTGTGTTATCAGCTCATGGACATTCTTTTGATTGGTTGGTAGTGAGGTAATCAGGTAATGGGGAGTCAAAATCATCAACCTTTTGATTCCAACCTCTCTGGCATCTCTGTGTTTATGGTCAGCATACAGTCAACTTTTTCCACCTGGTGGGGGGTTTCAGTATTTGCAAAACAGCTCAAAGGACACAGCTCAAAATATTATCTATAGCCCTTGTGCTATGCTTAGTCACTCAGTCATGTCCAACTTTTTGCGACCCCATGGACGGTAGCCTTCCAGACTCCTATGTCCATGGAATTCTCCAGGCAAGAATTCTAGAGTAGGTTGCCATGCCCTGCTCCAGGGGATCTTCCCAACCCAGGTCTCCTGCATTACAGGTGGATTCTTTATGTCTGAGCCACCAGGGAAGTCCAGAGAAGGAACTAAATATCCTTGACTTTGATGGCTAAACTACTATTATTTTCTCTTCCTTGAATGTTTTCCTTTCTTTCTGAATTTTCTCACTTCTCTGATTAAATATATTATTTGGAACCTGGGGAAGGCCTGGGAGGTGAAAGTCTTCTCCAGACAGAAGGCAGGTAGAGGGCATGGTAGGGATCTGACCTGGGAAGGCCCCATAAGGCCCTGCTCTCGGTTACACTTCCAGTGTAGCTTATCCAAAACAGAAATTACACTTCCAAAATCAGAGTGCTTTCTCCCCAACCACCCTGTATTCCCAATTATCCTTGTTTATAGTATCCTGTTCTTATTACATGAATGTGACATTTTAAAAGTCTTGCTTTGTTTCCTGAATCATCTCTATTTTTTTTCTTTTTATCTGTCTGCTTTGGTCTCTCCTTTACAGTAAAGGCTTTCCTCAAATATCTGATGATTTTTGTCTATCCATTTCTACTTAAAGTAGGAATACCAAAACACGGTTTGGAAGCTCTGTGTAGATGATGGACTTGTCTTTGCTGGACATCACTTGTAAGAAAGTTTAATGGCCACTGGTTTATCACTAGATATGTCCAAATATTTTATCCTTGAATAGTTCAATTTCTGTGGGGAAGGGATTCCCTTCTTTCTTGCCAACATTGTATAAGCTTGGTTTCCTGGCAAGTTTTCTGGAACAGTACTGGAAAGGTGCACAGATTCATTATTCAGTGAGCTTTCATTCATCCCCTTGTTTTAATCTAACTGTTCATCCTTGCCCATTTTAAAGTGTTAGGGCTTCCTTAATGGCTCTGATGGTAAAGAATCTGCCTGCAGTGCAGAAGATCCAGGTTCTATCCCTGAGTCAGGAAGAAATCCCTGGAAAAGGTAATGGCTACCTAATCCAGCTGCTCATCCTTGCCCATTTTAAGCTTAATATATTTGCCTCCAGAGCATCTCTGGTTCCATTTTTCTAGAAAATAAACCAAACCATCTTCCTGGCAAGAGTCAGGGAGGAGAAAAAATGACCAGATGTCTGATTCCTATTGCAGGGACTTTCAGATAGGCTCCCTGCATTTTTTTTCCCCCTTATCACCTAAATTGTTCTTCCTGGATAGCCTTGCTTTTTATCAGTCCCATCACCACTCATGTGGAATAGATCTTTCTACAATATTTTATTTACTTAACAAAAACTTATATAATGTTTACTAGATGCAATGGCACCCCACTCCAGTACTCTTGCCTGGAAAATCCCATGGACAGAGGAGCCTGGTGGGCTGCAGTCCATGGGGTCACGAAGAGTTGGACACGACTGAGCGACTTCACTTTCACTTTCATGCATTGGAGAAGGAAACGGCTACCCACTCCAGTGTTCTTGCCTGGAGAATCCCAGGGACGGGGGAGCCTGGTGGGAGGCCATCTATTGGGTTGCACAGAGTCGGACACGACTGAAGCAACTTAGCAGCAGCAGATTCTAAGGTAGGTCTAAGAAAAAAAGAAAGTGAAGTCACTCAGATCAGATCAGATCAGTCGCTCAGTCGTTTCCAACTCTTTGCAACTCCATGAATTGCAGCACGCCAGGCCTCCCTGTCCATCACCAACTCCCAGAGTTCACTCAGACTCACGTCCATCGAGTCAGTGATGCCATCCAGCCATCTCATCCTCTGTCGTCCCCTTCTCCTCCTGCCCCCAATCCCTCCCAGCATCACAGTCTTTTCCAATGAGTCAACTCTTCGCATGAGGTGGCCAAAGTACTGGAGTTTCAGCTTTAGCATCATTCCTTCCAAAGAAATCCCAAGGCTGATCTCCTTCGGAATGGACTGGTTGGATCTCCTTGCAGTCCAAGGGACTCTCAAGAGTCTTCTCCAACACCACAGGTCAAAAGCATCAATTTTTTGCCACTCAGCCTTCTTCACAGTCCAACTCTCACATCCATACATGACCACAGGAAAAACCATAGCCTTGACTAGACAAACCTTTCTTGGCAAAGTAATGTCTCTGCTTTTGAATATGCTGTCTAGGTTGGTCATAACTTTCCTTCCAAGGAGTAAGCGTCTTTTAATTTCATGGCCGCAGTCATCATCTGTAGTGATTTTGGAGCCCAGAAAAATAAAGTCTGACACTGTTTCCACTGTTTCCCCATCTATTTCCCATGAAGTGGTGGGACCGGATGCCATGATCTTCATTTTCTGAATGTTGAGCTTTAAGCCAACTTTTTCACTCTCCACTTTCACTTTCATCAAGAGGCTTTTGAGTTCCTCTTCACTTTCTGCCATAAGGGTGGTGTCATCTGCATATCTGAGGTTATTGATATTTCTCCTGGCAATCTTGATTCCAGCTTGTGTTTCTTCCAATCCAGCGTTTCTCATGATGTACTCTGCATAGAAGTTAAATAAACAGGGTGACAATATACAGCCTTGACGTACTCCTTTTCCTATTTGGAACTAGTCTGTTGTTCCATGTCCAGTTCTAACTGTTGCTTCCTGACCTGCATACAAATTTCTCAAGAGGCAGATCAGGTGGTCTGGTAGTCCCATCTCTCGAAGAATTTTCCACAGTTTATTGTGATCCACACAGTCAAAGGCTTTGGCATAGTCAATAAAGCAGAAATAGACGTTTTTCTGGAACTCTCTTGCTTTTTCCATGATCCAGCAGATGCTGGCAATTTGATCTCTGGTTCCTCTGCCTTTTCTAAAATCAGCTTGAACATCAGGGAGTTCACATATTGCTGAAGCCTGGCTTAGAGAATTTTGAGCATTACTTTACTAGTGTGTGAGATGAGTGCAATTGTGCGGCAGTTTGAGCATTCTTTGGCATTGCCTTTCTTTGGGATTGGAGTGAAAACCGACCTTTTCCAGTCCTATGGCCACTGCTGAGTTTTCCAAATTTGCTGGCATATTGAGTGCAGCACTTTCACAGCATCATCTTTCAGGATTTGGAATAGCTCAACTGGAATTCCATCACCTCCACTAGCTTTGTTTGTAGTGATGCTTTCTAAGGCCTACTTGACTTCACATTCCAGGATGTCTGGCTCTAGGTCAGTGATCACACCATTGTGATTATCTGGGTCGTGAAGATCTTTTTTGTACAGTTCTTCTGTATATTCTTGCCATCTCTTCTTAATATCTTCTGCTTCTGTTAGGTCCATACCATTTCTGTCCTTTATCGAGCTCATCTTTGCATGAAATGTTCCTTTGGTATCTCTAATTTTCTTGAAGAGATATCTAGTCTTTCCCATTCTGTTGTTTTCCTCCATTTATTTGCATTGATCGCTGAATAAGCCTTTCTTATCTCTTCTTGCTATTCTTTGGAACTCTGCATTCAGATGTTTATATCTTTCCTTTTCTCCTTTGCTTTTCACTTCTCTTCTTTTCACAGCTATTTGTAAGGCCTCCCCAGACAGCCATTTTGCTTTTTTGCATTTCTTTTCCATGGGGATGGTCTTGATCCCTGTCTCCTGTACAATGTCATGAACCTCATTCCATAGTTCATCAGGCACTCTATCTATCAGATCTAGGCCCTTAAATCTATTTCTCACTTTCACTGTATAATCATAAGGGATTTGATTTAGGTCATACCTGGATGGTCTAGTGGTTTTCCCTACTTTCTTCAATTTAAGTCTGAATTTGGCAATAAGGAGTTCATGGTCTGAGCCACAGTCAGCTCCTGGTCCTGTTTTTGCTGACTGTATAGAGCTTCTCCATCTTTGGCTGCAAAGAATATAATCAATCTGATTTCGGTGTTGACCATCTGGTGATGTCCATGTATAGAGTCTTCTCTTGTGTTGTTGGAAGAGGGTGTTTGTTATGACCAGTGCATTTTCTTGGCAAAACTCTATTAGTCTTTGCCCTGCTTCATTCTGTATTCCAAGGCCAAATTTGCCTGTTACTCCAGGTGTTTTTTGACTTTCTACTTTTGCATTCCAGTCCCCTATAATGAAAAGGACATCTTTTTTGGGTGTTAGTTCTAAAAGGTCTTGTAGGTCTTCATAGAACCGTTCAACTTCAGCTTCTTCAGTGTTACTGGTTGGGGCATAGACTTGGATTACTGTGATATTGAATGGTTTGCCTTGGAAACAAACAGAGATCATTCTGTCATTTTTGAGATTGCATCCAAGTACTGCATTTTGGACTCTTTTGTTGACCATGATGGCTACTCCATTTCTTCTGAGGGATTCCTGCCCGCAGTAGTAGATATAATGGTCATCTGAGTTAAATTCACCCATTCCAGTCCATTTCAGTTCGCTGATTCCTAGAATGTCGACATTCACTCTTGCCATCTCTTGTTTGACCACTTCCAATTTGCCTTGATTCATAGACCTAACATTCCAGGTTCCTATGCAATATTGCTCTTTATAGCATCGGACCTTGCTTCTATCACCAGTCACATCCACAGCTGGGTATTGTTTTTGCTTTTGCTCCATCCCTTCATTCTTTCTGGAGTTATTTCTCCACTGATCTCCAGTAGCATATTGGACCTACTGACCTGGGAGTTCCCCTTTCAGTAGCCTATCATTTTGCCTTTTCATACTGTTCATGGGGTTCTCAAGGCAAGAATACTGAAGTGGTTTGCCATTCCCTTCTCCAGTGGACCACATTCTGTCAAATCTCTCCACCATGACCCGCCCGTCTTGGGTTGCCCCACAGGCATGGCTTATTTTCATTTGGTTAGACAAGGCTGTGGTCCTAGTGTGATTAGATTGACTAGTTTTCTGTGAGTATGGTTTCAGTGTGTTTGCCCTCTTATGCCCTCTTGCAACACCTACCATCTTACTTGGGTTTCTCTTACCTTGGGCGTGGGGTATCTCTTCACGGCTGCTCCAGCAAAGCACAGCCATTGCTCCTTACCTTGGATGAGGGGTATCTCCTCACTGCTACCCTTCCTGACCTTCAATGTGGGATAGCTCCTCTAGGCCCTCCTGCGCCCGTGCAGCCATGGCTCCGGGTAACTGAAGTCACTCAGTCATGTCCAACTCTTTGGGACCCCATGGACTGTGTAGCCCACCAGGCTCCTCCATCCATGGAATTTTCTAGGCAAGAGTACTGGAGTAGGTTGCCATTTCCTTCTCCAGGGGATGTTCCTGACTCAGGGATCAAACCCAGGTCTCCCACATTGCTGAGCCACCAGGGAATCCCCTGGTGCAGGTCTAAGCACTCTGAAAACAAAACTTAACTTCAATAACACAATGATCCTATGATCAGATCAGATCAGTCGCTCAGTCGTGTCTGACTCTTTGCGACCCCATGAATCGCAGCACGCCAGGCCTTCCTGTCCATCACCAACTCCCAGAGTTCACTCAGACTCACGTCCATCAAGTCAGTGATGCCATCCAGCCATCTCATCCTCTGTCATCCCCTTCTCCTCCTGCCCCCAATCCCTCCCAGCATCACAGTCTTTTCCAATGAGTCAACTCTTCGCATGAGGTGGCCAAAGTACTGGAGTTTCAGCTTCAGCATCATTCCTTCCAAAGAAATCCCAGGGCTGATCTTCTTTGGAATGGACTGGTTGGATCTCCTTGCAGTCCAAGGGACTCTCAAGAGTCTTCTCCAACACCACAGGTCAAAAGCATCAATTCTTCACCGCTCAGCCTTCTTCACAGTCCAACTCTCACATCCGTACATGACCACAGGAAAAACCATAGCCTTGACTAGACAGACCTTTGTTGGCAAAGTAATGTCTCTGCTTTTGAATATGCTGTCTAGGTTGGTCATAACCTTCCTTCCAAAGAGTAAGTGTCTTTTAATTTCATGGCTGCAGTCACCATCTGTAGTGATTTTGGAGCCCAGAAAAATAAAGTCTGACACTGTTTCCACTGTTTCCCCATCTATTTCCCATGAAGTGATGGGACCGGATGCCATGATCTTCATTTTCTGAATGTTGAGCTTTAAGCCAACTTTTTCACTCTCCACTTTCACTTTCATCAAGAGGCTTTTGAGTTCCTCTTCACTTTCTGCCATAAGGGTGGTGTCATCTGCATATCTGAGGGTATTGATATTTCTCCCGGCAATCTTGATTCCAGCTTGTGTTTCTTCCAATCCAGCGTTTCTCATGATGTACTCTGCATATAAGTTAAACAAGCAGGGTGACAATATACAGCTTTGACGTACTCCTTTTCCTATTTAGAACTAGTCTGTTATTCCATGTCCAGTTCTAACTGTTGCTTCCTGACCTTCATACAAATTTCTCAAGAGACACAATGATCCTATGAAGTTATATTGTTATCCCACTTTATAAATGAGGAAACTGAGCACAATGTAACTCTCCCAAGTCACATAGCTACAAAATAGCAGTGCCCTGCTTTTTTGAATCCAGGAAATTTGGTGCCATGTTCCTGGCCACCCTGTGACTATTTCTCTAATGTTAGGTTACTTGTCACTTTGCCAGACCCTAATATGGCTTGGGATTACAAATATCGGAGTTTTATTGAAGGTAGAAATTCTATTTCCAACCTTATTGTTTTGGAACAAATCTCAAGAAGGGGAACTCACCAGGTTTTTTA